>NC_142027.1:131823481-132451537 GCF_982192425.1 Myodes glareolus
CCAATCAGCCTGACTCAGGCCCATGCTTTCCACAGAGATGGTCCCTTTTTGTTTGCTAGAATGAACCAGTCACATGGATATTGGATAAAACTTTATGGTCTCAGGTGATGGGATTAACTCTGCAAATGACAGCAGTGTGGGAGGCAGGCACTTTCTCTCTGGACCAGGTCCCTCAATGTCACTCACATCGGGGGCTGGATGGCACTCCTGGCTTCTGCCTATGAGATGCCATTGTCACCTCTTCCCTAGCTGTGACAGCCCAGTCTGTCCCACACATCGCCAAATGTTCCCCTCCCCTCTACTGAGAAGCAGTGTTCTAGAAGGTGCAAAAATGGGGATATAATTTATAAGATTTAGTAGCATCGTTATTGAAAATCCATTTATAAATGTTTAAAATCCAAACTCCTGGGTCAGTGAGATGGCCCAGTGGGTAAAAACTTTTGGCCACCTTGCTGCTCACATGCTGGAAGGAGAGAATGGATTCTCCATAGTTATCTTCTGACCTCTACACATGTGCTGTGGGACAGGAGGCTGGACACACACACAGACACACACACACACACACACACACACACACACACACACATAAATAAACGTAAGAAATAAAATAAAATAAAATTGAGACCCGAACTCATAACCTTCTCTCTATTCTTCAGGGATGTCTCTTGACACACGGATGTGAATCACTGTCCTGGCGGCAGAACACACACTTTTCTAAGAGAACCCCAACTGAAGACTATTGTGAACTTGTAGGTAAGTAAAAAGCAGCTGTGTGCTGTGGAATGATCCTTTTGTACACTGCGAAGATGTGTTGCTCTCACTGGCTAAATAAAGAGCTATCTGGCCAATAACTAGGCAGGAAGAGGTTAGACGGGAGAGCCAGACTGAGAGAATCTTGGGAAGAAAAAGGGCAGAGTCACCTGGATGCGAAATGAATTTGCTGTGAAAAAAGGTGCTACCATGTAATAGAATGTAGATAAGAAATATGGGTGAATAGATAAGAAATATGGGTGAATTTAAGATGTAAGTGCTAGTTAATAACAAGCCTAAACTATCAGCTGAGCATTTATAATTAATAACAAGTCTCTGTGTGGTTATTTCAGAGCTGGCTGGCAGGACAGAAACTTCTGCCTACAGCTGTGGGCCAGCGAGATGGCTTAGTGGGTTAAGGGCTTGCCTTGTGGGTGGTCTGAAGGAGAGTGTCCCCTAAAGGCTCATATATTTGAATGTCTGGTACCCAGTTAGTGGAACTGTTTGGGAAGGATTAGGAGGCAGAGCCTTGGAGGAGGTGTGTCGCTGGGTGTGGGCCCATGCTATTTCTGCCTAGTGCCTGTGGATCAGATGTGTGTGCTCAGTTACCACTGCAGCACCGGGCCTGCCTGTCTGTTGACATAACGGTCATGGACAGGAGACTTCAGTTCACTTACATGAATGAGGTCACACAGTCAGGGGTGACCCTGAGGTCACCTGACTCACACCATCATGCCACCCTGCCTCTGGGTGCTGCAGGCTGGTGTGAGGCGCCCAAGAAGGACTGAAAAAGCAGAGAGAAAGGATGGGGAGTGTACCCCCATGCCAGCTGTGTAGAGCTCTGTGGGTCCAAGTTGACAGATGGGAGGAGACTAACTTCGCCTACAGAGAACATCAGTGACCCAATAGCAGTCTAATAACGTGAGAGTAATACCAGATAAAGGGAAGCATTCGTCCAAAGCCTTGGAGGAACCAACCGAGAACTGTGGCAGGAGCCTGGTGGGAGCCCAGCCACCCACCCCTCCTTCCTGTTTATAAAGCTGTTTCACATCATTAGAGCAGACCCTGATATAAGCGGTCCAGCACGAACGGTGTTTGCTTTCACTTGAGACAGGGTCTCTCTAGCCCAGACTGACCTCAGATTCCTCAAAATGCCCCTGCCTGGGCCTTCCGGATGCTGGGATATCCGCTGCCGTGGCCCACAACAAACATTTAAACCAGCAGTGAGCCCCATCACGGCAGTGGATATGGAAGGCTGGCCACGGAAGGCTCCTGCCTGGCAGACTGAGACAGGATGCATTCCTCTAGGACAAAAGGGCTGACGTCATCTACCGTCCTTCTCCCATCCTGGTGTAGGGACACATGTTGGCACCGAGACCATGCCCTGGCCTCTCAGACGCTCCTTCTTCACCCACAATACTGAAGCCACATCCCACCCCTGCTAAAGCGTCAGGCTGCGTTGTGCTGCCCCATGATGTCTGAACTGCCACGGAGGGTTAGCGTTTGGAGGAGGAGCCTTACTGTTTTCCTGCCGTACTGGTCCGAGATGTTTCCCCAGAGCGTGGAACTGGACATCATACCGATGAACACCACCTGTGGGCAGACGGACCATCTCTATTAGCAGCACGGAGTGAAAAGAAACAGCAACTGGACTCCCCACCTCATACACAGTCACACACAGCACTGCAGAGCAGATAAACCTGTTGCTGAGACAGCTCCTTTTTCGTTTTGAGATAGGGTCTATCTGTGTAGTTCAGGCTGCCTTCAAATACTCAATCCTCCTGCCTCAGCCTCCTGAGAGCTAGGATTACAGGTGGGTACCACCACCCTTAGGCAGGTCTCCCAACAATCACACTCCACCCCTGCTAAAGCCTTAACCACAAAAAATGTACCTGGCTCCCACTGGGCTGTGACCTCACAGCTCAGATCAGTCATTTTTGCCTTAGACAGCACCCCAAACAATCAGATAAAATCTCCATAAGATCAAACTCATAGTGATCACACCTGGGGTCCATCACTAATTAGCCACAGCTTGGCCACAGCGGAGCTATGTGACCTGGAGTGAGCAGCTGGATCTATCTGCCTCTTCCCTTCCAGCACGACCGTCAGAGGGCACAGCGGAAGATGTACTAGGGCATTAGAGTTCACTGCCAACCTGACAGGGCTAGTGTCACCTAGGAGACGAGCCCGTGTGCATGACTGAGAAGCGGGTACTCGACAAGGAAGATGGAGGTGAGAAGAACCATTCTAATCACAGATGGCACCATCCCATGAGCCAGACTGAATAAAAAGGAGAGAGACAGGGGTACCAGGAATCGTCTCTTTCCTGACTGGGGATGCCATGGGACCAGCTCCCCACACTCCTTGCCCACCAGACACACTGTATCTCTTCAGACCACCTGCCAAGCCAACCTGGCTCCCTTAAGTTGCTCCTTGTCAGGGTTCCAGTCAGCAATGAGACTAGTAGCTAACACAGGTGTACACTGTATCCAACATGGCTCCCGCCCTTTGGACATAAAGCTCTCAGGGAGCCATTGTGATCATGGTTGCTGTTCTCTCTCCTGGCCTTTATCCCCTCCTCTGAATCCCCAGAGCAAAAAAATGGAGGATTCAGCCTCACTCACCTTCAGAGCTTCTCTCCAGAGAGCACAGCACTTACTGGACATCTACTGCCTGTCAAGGGCAGTGTTTCTAACCCTCACGTTACCCTCCTGGGAAAGAGGGTGGCATTTCCTGTCTGTAGCAGGGAAGTGAGGCTCCTATGGTATACATGCACACTGTGGTGGGTTCCAAACTGTCTGAGGTTCCCGAGGAGTTAAAGCTCGGGGGTGGGCGGTGGGGTGGGCGCAGGGCATTGGGTGGGAGGACCTAAGAGGAGCTGACATCAGCATTTCCATCCAGGGCTAGTGTGCTGGCTAGTTTTATGTCACCTTGACCTAAGCTACAGTCATTCCAGAAGAGGGAAGCTCAGTTGAAGAAATTCCTCCACCAACTGGCTTTGTGGGCAAGCCTGTGGTATATTCCCTTGATTGATGTTTAATGTCCTGATTAAGGTTCTGGTTCACTGTGGATGATCACTTCCAGGTGATCCAGGTGCTATAAAAGGTAAACCCAGCGGTGAGGAGCAAGACAGTAGGCTGTCGTTTCCATGGCGTCTGCTTTAGCTCCTGCCTCCAGGTTTCGCACTGACTTCCCCCAGCCATGCACTCTGCAGTGGGACTGTATGCAGAATTAACCCTTTCCTCTCTGGGTCTTGGTGTTCATGCCACAGATAGAAAGCAAAGCAGGTCAGCCTGTCTCTTCTCTGCAGAGCCCTGGCAGCTGGAGATGGGCAGTGCCCCACAGGACGCCAGGGGAAGCTGTGAACTGCTGGGCTGCCTACCGAAGTCAGCAGTGCCACCTGCCAGCTGGGGAGTCGCCACTCACAGTGCAGCTGAGGCGCCAGGATGCTCAGGATCATCATCTCCATGGCGTCGGCCATCTGTGGGAAGAAGGGAAACCGTGAGGCCAAAGTGCAAGCTGCCTGCTGGCATCTGGCCAGACATCCATGGGAAAGCCTCTGGGACTGACCAATGAGCTGCTACACAGGGAATCAGGTGACACCTGACATGCTTGTTGTGTTTCCTCACGGTGTGTGCTTGCTTTAAAATTTTATTTTTAAGCCTCATATTTATTTTGTTATACGAATGGGTGTTTTGCCTTCACATAGGTCTGTGCTTTATGTGCATGCAGTGCCTTGAAGGCCAGAAGAGGGCGCTGGATCCCCTGGAGTTATAGGCAATTGTGACACCATGTGGGAACTGGGAATTGTGGAAACTGAACTGGGGTCCTCCAGATGAGCAACCAGTGCTTTTAACCACTGAGCCATTTCTCCAGTCATTTTTAAAATTAAAAAAAAATTACCTTTACTTATTTGTGTGTGTGTGTGTGTGTGTGTGTGTGTGTGTGTGTGTGTGTGTATGCGCCCCATCTCACTGGCCCCTGTATGTGGTTTTTGTCTGTTTGAGAGACAGGGTCTCATTATGTAGTTCAAACTGGCCCAAACCAGAAATCTTCCTGCCTTCATCTCCTGCACACTAGGATTACTTACACATAGCACCATGGACAGCATCATTTCCCCATATTTAAAAAACACAGGTTCTTGGGTCAATGAGACAGCTGTAGCATGAATAATGAAAACCCAGAGACAGATATTGGGGCTCAACCTGAAAATCAGAAAAGCAAAGCAGCCAGCCACTGACTCTTACCTCTGCCTCAGACCGAAAATGGATGAGATCCTGTTTCCATGAGTCCTGAAGACTCCACACTCCACGCTCCACTCAGTTCTTAGCTCCTCCCCCTTATGTTCCTCTCTTCACCCAGCCTTATCATTCCGGTCTCCGCCTCCCTAGTGCTGGGATTGAAGGCGTGGGATCGCAAGTGCTGGGAACACCTTTGTGTGAGCTCTGTTTCTCTTTTAGACAGATTCAATCTGCTGTAGCCCAGGGTGGCCTTGAACTCACAGAGGTGTGTCTGTCTCTGTCTCCCAAGTCCTGGGATTAAAGGTGTATTCCCCCACTGCCTGGCCTGTATGGCTGATTAGTATGGCTGTTTTTGCTTTCTGATCTTCAGGCAAGCTTTATTTATTAAAATATAGATAATATACCACTATGGGCAGCTTAATAATAAAAAAAAAAACTTGCTGCCAAGCCTGAGGCCATGAATTTGGTCCCCAGGATTCACACGGTGAAAGGAATAAACCAACTCCTGTCCCTGACAGTTGTCCTCTGGCCACCACATACGTGTTCACCATGGCACTCACACATGCACACACACACACACACACACACACGTGCACACACACACACACGTGCACACAGGTGCTCTCAGATGAAGCAAGAAAGTGCCATGTGCCTAAAAGCTGAGCACACATTTTTCACGGAGGCAGAAAGACAGTGTGGTCTTTTTTCCTTTGGTGCAGTTACTCCTTTGTCCTTTGTTGGTAGGTTGTGTGTTGGTGAAGAATTCTCTGCGTATTTAATGAACACAGTGTTTGAATATATTAGCATATATTAATAAGCCCCAGTTACTAAATATCTTGATACTACTTTATGACTAGACAGAATATTGGAGAGTTAAAAACAGACCAACAAACAAGTAACAGGAGTGTGGGGCACAGTAGGAATAGACCCACACAAGCCACAGAAGTGTGGGGTATAGTAAGAGCAGACCTACACACACCACGGGAGTGTGGGACACAGTAAGAGCAGACCCACACACAGGTCATGGGAGTGTGGGACACAGTAAAGTCTGTCTAATTAGTGAGAGAAATAGTAGCAGAGAAACTGGTGGTCCGTTTTGAAATACATGTGCTCAGGTCACATCTCACATCATGCTCAGAGAAGCATTGCAGCTATATTAAAGATTCGGTGTTGTAGCTCTATAAGGCTTCCTTAGCTAGCGTTTGTGGACACCTTGAATCAGAAGGCACTCTTTGCTTTATTTTATGTTTTGCAGTGCTGGGGGTTTGCACATGGCTGGGCAAACATGCTGAACTATACTCCCAGCCCAGATGGCAACTTTCTATGAAGTCTGTTTTCCTGGGCAGGGATATGACCCAACACTGTCACCTTACAGTAGCCCTGAGTCCCCAAGGGCAGGGATTCACTTCTGTAGCTGGATGCTTCCTGAGGGTGATGGCCAACCACGTCCACCTTCCTCCCAGCATGCACCTGGGCCGCTTTGCTGATTGGCATTCAGGCAGATGTGGGGTGAGCTGTGCTATTCCTGTTGTCATGATACCTAGCTAAGCTCCAGGGGGATCCTTGGGGTGTCCATGAGATGCTATGCCCAGATACTTACCCAAGCCAAGCCAGTGAGAACAGAGAGCTTCCACTGAAATCTTCCAAACCCAATGGCTTCCACCGCATCTTCCACCATGAAAGTGTCTAGGAAGGCAAAAGGGGAGGAGAGAAGGGGTTAATACCTCTCGGATGGTGGCTAATTAACCATTTCATGTGCTGCTGTAAGAACTAAATCATAGCTATTACCCTTATCAACATCACCCTCATCACCACCACCACCAATCATGACCATCACTATCATCACCACAATCATGACCATCACCACCATCATCACCACCACCAATCATGACTATCACCATCATCACCACCACCAAACATGACTGTCACCACCATCACTACTGCGGTGGTTTGAAAGAAAATGTCCCCCACAGACCCATAGGGAGTGGCACTATTAGTGCCCTGTTGGAGGAAGTGTATTGCCATGGGGTTGGTCTTTGAGGTCGCATATGCTCAGGCTAGCCCAATGTGGCACACAGTCTGCTCCTGCTGCCTAAGGATCAAGATGAAGAACTCTCATCTCCTTCTCCAGCACCACGGCTGTCTGCATGCCCCCATGCCCTCCATGCTGAATTGTCAGCCACTCCAATTCAATGTTTGCTGTGAGAATTTAGCGGAGTCGCTGTATTGGGTAGACACTAGACTAAGTTGTTGTTTTCTGGAAGGACTTTGACCTTGAAGAATCATTGTGGAAAACGATTGTTTTCCGTGATTTGGAGAACTGTTTTTCTGAAGGGACGTTACAGCCTTCACATGACTTTGGCCACAAGATGCCTCTGGCATACCTGAGGCTCTGAGATTATCGTGCATTGCAAATAATACACAATAAATTGCAAATAATACACTAAAGTCGTGAGGGCATGTGATGCTTCCCTTTAGAGAGAACCTTGGCATGAGGAATAATTTACCTAAAAAACAGCTTTGTGTAACAATCAATAAATGTGCCTTTGTAAGGCTGTTTGGAATTCAGTTCAGTTTGTCAGAGACTGGACCTTCCTGCCCCCACACAGGCCTCAAAATTTCATCTTGGAGTGACCTCTTCCTTCACTCAACCCACACAACACAGAACACTCCACAATGTTTTCCTTGATAAGGGTTACAATGGTCATGGTGTCTCTTCACAGCAAGAGAAACCCTGACTGAGACAAGCACCACCATCACCATCATTACTCCATCACCACCATGGCCATCATCATGGTTATCACCATTACTACCGCCATCTTTTTTTTTTCTCTGTGTAACATCCCTAGCCTTCCTGGAACTCACTCTGTAGACCAGGCTGGCCTTGAACTCACAAAGATGTGCGCCACCACTGCCCAGGCCATTCCCACCATCTTTACTGTCACCATCACCATTACCACCACCACCACCATCACCATAGTCACCATATCATAATCATCATCGTTGTCATCACTACAACCATTTTCAACCTCATAACCATCAGCACCACCCTCAGCACCATCAGCGGCAGCAGCATTGTTGCTGCTCTTCTCAGCCAAGTGTGCAACGATGCATCTAGCAGGGATTGTGAGGTAACCATGCCCTTCTGAAGTAGGCCTTGGAGTCTTCAGTGCTCTGTGCTTTCCCAACTGCCCCTTCACAAGAACTTCGTAAGACCACCACGGCAGGCAAACAGAGTGCCAGGCTAATGCCTGAGTCTCTGGGCTTTCTTACCATCAGTGGGATTGGCAAACTCCTTGGGCACAGCAGCCCCATCATCCAGCTCAACTGCTTCTAGGCCCACTCGGACCCCCTCGATCTGAACATCATGCTCTCCGGAAGCCACATCGTCCTCTGACCTTGCGCTCTCTCCTGTGCGGCGGAATTTCACCACCCTAGAGAAGAAGGCAAATGTGATCAAGATGGCTGGAGCTCCCTCTGGACAGCCTTGCTGCCCAGCTTTTCCATCCACAACAGGTAAAGAGCATTTCCTCACCAACTGGAGGGCTGGGTGGGCAGGAAACGAGGATAGTGGTAACTCTGGGAGTTATTGATCTCTTGACAGTATTGGCGGCTGGTGTTCTCATGTGCATGGTCGTGGCTTTGCCCTGGGCCTGAGTTCTGTTTTGACATAGCCTTGCACATTGACTAAGAGTTCTCAGAAAGCGTGGTTGGCTGTTTCCTAGCTGTGGAACGTCATAGTGTGTGTTTACACAGACAGCAACAAGGTGACCTAGCCTACTGAGTTCCATGTCACTGGCCAAGAGCATCACGAGCGTTGTGTGTGTGCAGTGTAGGGCTACTTGTTTGGGTAGACACATCTGTCTGTAACAGGTATGAAGAAAAGTTGCTCTGTCCTGTGCTGCTTTGACTGACAGCAGGACTTCCTCATGTCGTGGCAGCCCCAACCGTAACATTACTTTTGTTGCTATTTCATAAAATCTTACTACAGTTATGAATCATAACATAAATATCTGATGTGCAGGATATCTGATGTCACAGTTTGAGAACTGCTGATTTGAAGGGACCCCCCAAAACTTTAAATAGGGGGAAATTCCACATTAATAGCCACATTACACTCTCAGATCTCTTAACCCTGACAGGATCATAACTCCATCCTGACCTCAGTCTCCTTTTCCCTAAATGGCCTCCAGCCCTGAGGGCTGGGACCTCACCTCACCTCCATGTTCCTCTGCTTCTCCCCACTTTGCCTATTTGTCTGACCCTGGATATTTAAATTTGAGTCTCCACAGACCTGCACACTGTGCCATTCGCTCCTCAGACTATATATTCTTCCCTCATCCCTCCCTCTTTCCTTCCTTCCTCCACTCTTTTAAAAAAAATAAATAATAAATAAATAAAGACAGGGTCTCCCTATAGCTCAGGCTGGCCTTGAACTCCAGATGCCCCCACCTCAGCCTCCAGGTGTTTCATAGGTGCGCATAACACAATTCCTGGTCCAAACTTAGCCATTTCTTGTCTCTTTGAGGGAGGCATGGCATCTCTGAGAGACTTTGTTTGAGACTCAGGAGAAAGTGAACAGTTTCCTTGTAACCTTTCCCTCCCAGGCATAGGCCCCCTGCAGTCAGTCACCCAGGTCTGAAGTCACCGACAGTCAAATGCGCTCCCCAGCTCCAGAGAGGGAGCTGTCCAGTATGGAAGGCTCATTTCCATGTGACTGAAAAATCACAGGCAGTAGAGGGGCCATGTGAGCAACTGAGCAAAATGAACCCTTGGTTTAAAGAGGCAGAAGGGGTTGGCAAGCTCAGTACCCACTGCTGCTATCATTATTATTGAGACAGAATTACGTAGCCCAGGCTGACCTGAATTCATTATATAGCTGAGAGTGACTTTAAACCTCAGATCTCCCAACCTTCAACTCCTGAATGACGGGATGATTGACATGCTTGATCTGTGCTGAGTGCTGAGACTCAAACCCAGGGTCTCATACATGCTAGGCCAGCGCGCTCCCAACCGACCCTCCTGCTGTGTGTGACTCTTGAATTATTCCATGGACCCGTGGAGACTCACTGTGCTCTGGCATAGAATGTGTTTGTTACAAAAGCATAGGGAAGCTACCCTGCTTGGGAAGCTTCTAGAATACACACATGCCCAGTCATAGGGATGTAAGAATAGGCAGGATCTTCATCTTTAGCAACACTGTGCCTAGAAAGGGACCAGGTGCAGGGTGGGGTGGCTGAGTGTGATGTCTGCGGCTAACACTTCTGTCTCCAGCATTCTGTGGAATAGCATGGGGCCAATGCAGGGTTCTGTGGAATAGCATGGGGCCAATGCAGCGTTCTGTGGAATAGCATGGGGCCAATGCAGCGTTCTGTGGGAATAGCATGGGGCCAATGCAGCGTTCTGTGGAATAGCATGGGGCCAATGCAGGGTTCTGTGGAATAGCATAGGGCCAATGCAGCGTTCCGTGGAATAGCATGGGGCAAATGCAGCGTTCCATGGAATGGTATGGGGCCAACATGCTTTGTGTGCCTTGCCTGGCGTTTTCTGCATGCTTAGTCTGCAGAGCATCTCTGTGAGGCTGCTGTTGTGTCCATTTTGTAGACAAAAAAAAAAACAAACCTGTGACCCTGATATCATGTGACATGCCCAAGTCCACATCACAACTCTAGGGAATGAGGGTTCTATCCCAGCTCTGTCTGGCTCCAAGTATCCTGCTCCAGGCACACTAGAACTGTCTCTCTCTCCAGATCTGCCACAGCTCCCGCGTACTCCAAACCTTTGTGGGAAATGCTTTAGGTAAAGCTTTCAAGTGTATAAAGTTGTACAGAAATCTCTCTTTTCCCCTCAACACTTCCCTCTGGCTGAGCCACAAGACACCACCACCCCTGGGGTGCCATTCAGTTGATGCCACAGATTTGTCCCCACACAAGTGCCTCTTCCTCAGTCATGCATGCCTTCTTATTCAACTTAACCCTCAAAACACCTGAGAAGGGGCCGGCCGTCACCCCTCTGGAGGCTGTTACATATTTACACACAGGCTAGGATGACTGGGTTGTTTTCCAGAAGCACAGCCTAAAACGGCAGCTTCATTTCTTGTTCCTCCTTCTTCCTCTATTTTGTTTCTGATGATGTAAAATGCCCATAGCATAACCGTGGGCACCCCAACCATTTTAAGCGTCCTGTTCAGCAGGTTAAAGAAGGCTTGCAGGCATCACCACCCACCTCCCATCTCTGGACCTGTTCCATCTTTCCCCTTAAGCCCCCACTCCCCATTCCTTCCTGCACCCAGCACCCAGAAGTCATCGATCTCTGTGAACTCAGCTGCCATGAGAGCTCATGTAAGTGAACCAGCATTTTATTCCTATTCCTTTTTAGTCCTAGGGTTGGATCTCGAGCCTGCACCTCAGAAGCAAGCACTGTGCTGCCGAGATACGCCCATCACCCTCTTTTCACTTTTAGAATGGTTTCACTAAAATACCAGGCTAGCCTTAAACTCGCTCTGTAGCCAAGGCTAGCTAGCCTTGAACTTGTGATCCTTCTGCCCCAGACTCCTGAATGGCTACGGTTACTGGCCTGAGTCATTACCAAACCCAGCTCCCCACTCCTTTATAAAGGCCGAGTGATATTCCTTGTATGGACATACCACAGTGTGTCTGTTCACCACCCAGCAGGGACTTAGGTTCTCCCATCTTTTGTTCATTGTGAAGGATGCTGCAACAAGCAGGACTATCTTCGATTTTACTTCTTTGGGGTATAATCTGATCAATGTTTAAAATTCTGAGGGACGGCCAAGGTGTGTCACACACCACTTAACATTCCCACAGATTCCTGCTTCTGCTTGTACTTGCCAGTCATTGCTCCCTTGTTTGTCTGGACCTGGTGACCGCACTGCGGCGGCTAGCGCGCTGGGGCTTTCCTTCGCAGCTTTCTTTTTAAAATGTATTCTCAAAGTTTAAAATTGCATAAGTGTGTATGTGCACACCCCACAGCACATGCCTGCAAGTCAGAAGACAAACACCAGGGGTCCGTTCTCTCCTTCTACCATGTAGGACCAGGCGCCAAACTCAGGCTGTCAGGACAGTAGCAGGAGCCTTTAGCGCCTAAGCCGTCCCGCCAGTCCTTCACCAGCATCTTCCTGACACTGAGCTTGCATGGGCTGGGAAACAGACTTGGAAGCAATGTTTATTCATGCACTTTAAACTAAATATCTTTTTTTCAGATTTTCTTTCTGTTTCCCTTTCTGCCCTCAAACTCACTATCCTCCTGCCTCAGCCTCTGAAGTGCCGGGATGAAGAGCCCATGTCATGTCAGCACACTTCCTGACTTGTTCTTGCTCATCTGGGCAGCAGATCTTACCATTTACCTAATTTGCAAATATTTTCCTGAGTCCATGCCTGGGCTCTTCTGTCTGAATGTGTCGTTAGACACAAGGAGAGTTTCTACATTGAGAAGGTCAAACACCTGGTTTTGTTTCTATTGCCTGTACCTCTGTCATGTCCAGAACAGTCACCACAGATGCAAGGTCATAAAGTGTTCTGTTTTCTTCTCCTAACCATTTATGTGTATGTGAGCACATGCACGCATACACATGCACATATATGCATATCACAGCATATCTGCAGAGGGCAGAAGACAACAGGGAGTCTCTTCCCTTTTTCCACTATGTCGGTGCAGCAAGCACCTTTACCCACTGAATCATCTTGCCAGTCCCTCTTCTAAAGGTTTATGGGTTTTGGCCTTTGATGCACTTGGAGCTGAGTTTTTTTTTAAGATTTATTTATTTATTATGTGTACAGTATTCTCAATATTCTGTCTGCATATATGCCTGCAGGTCAGAAGAGGGCACCAGATCTCATTACAGATGTTGTGAGTCACCATGTGGTTGCTGGGAATTGAACTCAGGACCTTTGGAAGAGCAGGCAGTGCTCTTAACCGCTGAGCCATCTCTCCAGCCTCCAGAGCTGAGTTTTTAGACAGTGTAAGTTTAGGGCTGACTTTATTCTGCTCTCCCTTCCCTGTTAGGCAGTAGTAAGCCCATGCTGAAGCCAGGGCTTCTCCGGGCTTCGTATTCATTGAGCTTTCTGTTGAGGCAAGTGACACGCAGGTTTGACCTGTATAGCTTTGCAGCAAGTATTTTTTACAAATTATTACAGGTAGTGGTGGCGCATGTCTTTAATCCTAGCACTTGGGAGGTGGATCTCTGTGAGTTTGAGGCTAGCCTGGTCTACAGAGTGAATTCCAGGCAAGTCAGGGAAACACAGAGAAACGTTGTCTTGAAAAATACCAAATAAATAAACAAAAAATGAATTTTGATATCAGGACCCACAAAACATCCATGGCTTTTGCTTTCTAGTGTCCTCTTGGTGTCCATGTGACTTCTAAGATGGATTTTCCTGTTTCTGAGAAGAGTGCAAAGTGAGTTTCTGGGCTAGTGATTTCCTGATAAAGTGCTCTTTGGAAAATGCCCACTGCAAACTGGGGGGCTGGGAGACAGCGAGAGAAGCAAGACAAAGACTCCACCACACCCTAGGAAGCGTGCAGCATAGACCATCCCCATTCAGAGCTATGTGACCTATGTACAGGCCTGTCTTCGGCTACACCACCTCTGGTTCAAAGGGTGTGACCTCCATGGCCCTCTGAGAAGCCAACCATGGAAACAGCTCTGGGCAGCTGTCTGCCCAGGAAAGGGAGCTGTGTCCCCTGAAAATGAGCTGTCAATAGTACGCCTGAGTCAGCCAGAACACAGTTGGTGCTCAGTTAAAACTTGCCAAAGCCAAGAGCTGTGTGAAGTCCTCGCAGGTGTGTGTGTGTGTGTGTGTGTGTGTGTGTGTGTGTGTTACACATGCACACATGCTTGTACATACATATTGAGGCCAGAGGTCAACATCAGATGTCTTCCTGTATTGTTTTTCACATTATTGTTTTTAACAGGTTTTTTTGAGATTTTATTTATTTTTACTTTATATAGATGGGTATTTTGTATGTATCACATGAATGCAATACCTGTGGAGGCCAGAAGAGGGCATCAGATTCCCCTGGTACTGGAGTTAGAGTTGATTGTGAAAAGCCATGTGGGTACTAGGGACTGATCCCAGGTCTTCTGGAAGAGCAGCCAGTGCTCTGCGCCACTGAGCCATCTCTCCAGCCTCTCCATCTTTTTTCTGAGTGACAGTCTCACTGAATCTGAAGCTTGCGGCTGACCAGTGCTTCACCTCTCTGCCTGTCTCTACCTCCCAGCACCAGAATCTCAGGTTCACAGTCCATGGGTACTGGGGACCAAACTTGGGTCCTGATGCTTCCACCGCAAGGACTTTACACACTGGACCGTTTTCCCCGGCTCTGACAACCCTTAGTTTCCAGAAAAGTCATTCCAGTTCCCTGGCAACCAACCTAAGAGTTAGGCTCTAGTTCACACTCAGGGTGCTCAGGGATGCAGGGGTTGCCCTAGGTCACACAGCTTGAAGGAGCTGAACCTCCAGCCTGGCTTTCTTTGCAATCGCAGCCCTGAGCTATAATCACCTGGCTCCTGATCAGAGTCACCCTGAGTGTCTACAGGTGTGGAAATGGATGAGCAGCCCGAGCTAAGCAGGTTAGAGACACAGCGAATGGGGTGTTCTAGAGCCGCAATCCAAGTCCACAGCTCAGGTCCAGCCTGCTGACCTCTGCAGACTGTCACCATGATACAGGTATCACCAGAACCCTCAACCTGCTTCCAACACAGATAGCTGGGCCCCAAGGGCTGCCCTGGGGTGCGAGATTTCATTTTGAAGTTCCTGGGAGCTGCTTGGAATCAGACAAGAGTGTCCATCACTCCTGGGACCCCTCAGCATGAAGCAGGGCTAAGGGACCTCCATGTTCCCTGTGGGCTGGGCAGTTTGTCTGCAGCTCTTCCTCCACCCAGGAAGATAAGGACACAGGACTCCGACCGGTGTCCCATCAGTCTGGAGTGTCCCGGCGGGATGGCGGGTGTCCTCTACAGGGAAAAGATAGGAGATAAACTACCTTTGAGAGGATACCAGCTGGGCGGGGGGCGATGCATGCACTTCTTGAGAAGCAACTCTCCAGAAAGAAGCAGATCTTGCTAAGAGCATGTGTTTATGGGACAACACTGGGGCTGCTGATGGAGACCACAAGAACTTCAAGCTGAGGACCAGGCTGAGAACTGATTTTCATGCACCCCATTTTTCAGCACCAGTGGGCTAAATATTCCCGTGATGGATGGCCAAGTTCAAGCCACCAGTGGGTAAATAGTAGGATCTGAAAAGTCCTGAGTGTTTAACGTGAGTGTGCCCTGGACAGCTGACCCGAGCAGGCGCCACTGTGGCCCACCTGTGAACTAAGAAGGTCCCCCAGTCACCAGCACAGGCTATAGAACACACAAATATTCACACTGAGTTAAAACCAATCACAAGAGGCCTTGTAAGTCTGGTGCGCATATAGTGTGGCCAGAGCTAGGGTATCTGGAGAGACGGAAGGGCAAGGTGCTGGCTACCAGGAGCCAGGCAGTTGCCAAGCAACAGGGAGTGGCTTCTGAGTGGGGACCAGGCTTCCCTCTGGGGTGAGAGTGGTAATGCTGTGTGAATACCTTAAATGCCACTGACTTGTAAAAACAGTTAAAGCAATAGTTTTGTGTTACGTTTTTCTACCTGAAACAAATGAACACAGTCCACCCAGACTCTCAACTCTTACACTGCACGAGTGCCCTGGCACTCAATGCCCAGAGTGCATTGTTTATTAGACAAACACTTGCCGACTGTGCCAGGTTAAAGGTTATGTCTGGCATTATAAAACTGAATGAGAAATGGGCAGACCTGTCCAGTCGTAGCCACCCTGCTCTGGGAGAGGACCCACACCACAAAACCAGATAGTTGGCTTGGTACAGTCATGTACCTAAGGTCCCAGATATTCAGGAGGACAAGCAGGGCAACCTGAGCAAAACAGTGAGCCCCTATTTCAAAAACCAAAACCAAATCCACCCTACCGTGTGTACCGTGTGTGTGTGTGTGTGTGTGTGTGCACATTTTGTTCTCTATAGTTTTCACCAAAAAATGAAAACGTAATTACTGGAGGAGGGTCTGGTTTCCATTTCTGTTGCTGTGATAAAATATCCCGTCAAGGAGCAGCCCTGGGAAAAAAGGGGTTTATTTCCGCTCACAGTTGGGAAAACCAGGCAGAAACCTCAGACAGCTTGTGCACCCACCGTCAGGAGCATGCTCCAGTGCTCCTCCCCTACACAGTTAAGGACACACCCACACCCCACACCCCACACCCCCCACCCCCCCCACCCCCACCTAGGGAATGGTGCCACCCACAGTGGGTCGGGTCTCCCTCCAGGCATCAACAATCCCCACAAACACGCCCACAGGCTAACCCAGTGTAGAGAGTCCCTGACTGGGACCCTTCTCAAGTGACTCTAGGTCCTGTCAGGTTGACAATTACAGCTGACTGCCACAGGGAGGAAAGGGGACCCTTCCATCGATTTACAAATGTATTTATTCATCAGTTCATTTTAGAGATTAAGGAAAGATCAGCAGATCACCCCGGATCTGAATTTGGGGCCTGTTAGCATCCTTGTACGTCCTCTCCTTAAGAACTGTCAATGGCTCCCTGTTTCTGTGACTGACATTGACCAGTGAAACTTTTGGGGACCAAAACTGTGAATGTTGCTTCTCCATGGAGCCATTCTGCTGGTGATTCACTACAGGGGTGTACAGACTACGGTTGCTATGGTGACTGTGACATGGACTCATGTGTCAGGCCCAGGGTCGTGTGAATTATTAATCTTCACTTTCACCCTCCCCATTTTATGGAGAGGAACACTTACGCCCAGAGTGGCTGGGAGCGCGTCCCATGTCACACAGCAAGCGGCTTCCCTAGCTTTGGTCCAGCCATCTTCAGAGTTTCCAATTTCAAACAAGTCTCTTCTACAATAGCATGTTGTCAGCGATTTTGCTTATGCTTGTCTAAACTAGGAACTTTCTTCAGGAGGGGAGGGGCTTATCATCGACGTACGCGATGTTCTTTTAAGAACGTGTGTCACAACGCGCAGTGTGCCGTCACACCAGGCAAAGGTGGGCAGAGCCCGAGTGTTCGTGGGTAAGTGGGTGGATAAACTGTGGTACAGCCCTACAGTGGAACACTGTGTGGCCTTAGAAAGGAAGCAAATTCTGACACCTTACAAGCTAGGAAAATCTTAGATCTTACACTAGAAGAATAAGCCAGACACAGGATGAACACTTGATGATTCTACTCTTATGAGGGGACCCAGAGATCAACAGTACCGTGGTTCCCGGGGGGCTGGAAGGAGACGGAATGGGAAGTGGCTTTGTTTGTTTCGCTGTTTCCTCTTTTGTTTCGGAGACCAAGTCTCACGAAGCAGCTCCGGCTGACTTTGAGCTCATCATGTCCCTGCCTCGGGCTCCTGTGGCCTGGGACGACAGGTGTGTGCCCCATGTCTAGCTCAGGGATGAGTGTGTAATGATTTCACAGCGTTAGAAGGGGGGGGTGCAAGTCTTTGGGGATGGATATGATGGTGGCCGCATGTTATCCAGTGTGTTTACTGCCACTGTGTCCTCCAAAATAGCGGAATAGTTTGCGTATGTGTCTCTACAGTAGACATGTGGCTTGGTTAGGGTTTCTGTCACTATGAAGAGAAACCATGATCACGGCAACTCGTATCAAGGAGACCATTTAATTGGGGCTGGCTTGCAGTTTCAGAGCTTTAGTTCACTATTGTCACGGAAGGACATGGAGGCACACGGGCAGACATGTGCTGGGGGAGCTGAGAGTTCTACATCTGGTCCGCAGGCAACAGGAAGTGAACTGTCCCATTCTGGGCTTAGTTTGAGCATATATGAGACCTCAAAGCCTGACCCCATAGTGACCTACCTCCTCCCACAAGGCCACACCTCCTATAGGCCATTCCCTATAGGCCAAGCATTCAAACACATGAGTCCATGGGGGCCTGCCTATTCAAACCACGACAACATGTATCACATCATGCGTGTTTTCCTACACAGGCATGCATCACATGCCTTTACACAAGCTGGTTATACAGGACAACAGGAACCCCTTTGGTAGATATGAGAGAACAGGGCTCTGAGACTTCAGCGTGGTCCTGATCCAGGCTTCTGCCTCCCTAAGGAGCTTGCAGAACCTAGGCTGAACTGTACCTCAGTGGTATAGCTCCCGCCTAAGGGTAGCCAGGTCATGGGTTCAAGCCCCAACATCCCCTAAAACAAGAGTGTCTGGCCTTGGCCCCACCCTACTGTGTCAGTATTTGAAGCTGCCCTGAGGTGGAGGTGCTGGAGGGATGGGGGCTCCTGAGGGAGAAAAACATTTTCCTTTTCAACTCATTTGAATCCAGTTTGTTTGTTTGTTTGTTTGTTTTGCGGGGGGGGGGGTGTCTGTTTTTTGAGACAGATTTTCTCTGGGGAGCCCTGGCTGTCCTGGAACTCACTCTGTAGACCAGGCTGACCTCGAGCCCACAGAGATCCTCCTGCCTCTGCCTCTGCCTCTGCCTCTACCTTCTGAGTGCTGGATTGGCTGCCAAGTATTGACATTTTTTAACTGGGATGTCATATTGCTTTTTTTCCGTATGTTTCCTGAGTATGAGTTCATGCTGTATGGGCTCGCAGATGGCCTTGTGAAATGGGGGTGATGGGCTGGCAGGGCCAATGTGAGGCTGAGAAGCCCCTGCTGAGTGGGAATGACCCCGTCTTGCAGGTTCTCTCTCCGCTTCCTCCCTGATGCCCTTCAAGAAGCAACTCTGACTGTTAGACTTGTCCTCAGACAGATGCGAAAGAGAGACTTTGACTACGTTAAATTAGACGCAGCCAGGCAGGCTATATTTTGAATCTGTTAGGCTCAAAAAAAAATGTTTATCAACTGTATGAGCCAAGCTTTCCTGAGGGGGATATGAAAGAGAAATCAGTGGCATATGCTGAATATATGGTAAGCCTAAGACAGGCCGGCTCCTGCTGCTTGGATTTCTTGGCATTTAAATGCATATTTTATACATATTTATATATATATATATAGTTATATATATACATATATATATATAGTTTATAATTTACCAAAATAGCCAGAGACATTTGTTTTTATCTAAGTTTGCTACTTAAGGGAGGGAAGAGCTTGAGACAGCTGCCCACTGAGATCTGCCCTGTCAGGGACCCTAAGCAAGGGCCTACAACTCCAGAGTGCTTATCAGAGTTTTTCTGTCCATCCGAGCCTCTGACCCTAATTCCTTGAGACCAGGCTGACAACTGAAGCTTGAATTGATCTGTGGTCACCACAGGGTAGCATTTGGGGTCCTGCAGACAGAGGGGTTACCTCAGAAGAGAGCCCACAGTGCCACCTGAGACTGTCTTGGCTTTGACTCTCCTTATCCACACTGTTCAGGCGCTGTGTGACCCTGGGAAGGTCACTTCACCACCCTGAGTCAGTTTCATGGATTTTAAGTATAGGTGGTAGTTGTTGTCTCACATGGTTGCCATGGAAACTGAAGGTATCACCGTGGAGACAGTGTCTTGGAAAGACTGGTGATTTCATTAAGTGTCGATCCAGGGCTGGTGGTCTGCTCAATGCTGGCTTCGGAGTGGGATAGAGGTCATATGGTTCTCAGCATTGTCATGGTAAGGTCACAGAGCGCCTTCTCGCACAAGAGGACTATGTCCTCACAGCATTGCAAGACACAGGGGCACTACAGAGGTGGCTGTCTGTGAAGTGCTTGCCTTACAAGTGGGAGGGGGACCATGTTTGAGCTCCTAAACCCAGTTTTTAAAAAGTCAGGTGTAGGGCACAGGTTGGTAATTCCACCTCTGGGGAGCCAGAGCCAGGTGGGTCCCTGGGGCTCACCTGACAACTATTCTGGCAACTTCCTGGTCAGTGAGAGACCCCGTCTCAAAGGAAAGAGAAATGGCACCTGAGGAGCAACAGCCGTGTTGTCTCAGGGTCCCACACGCAGGTACAAACACGCGTGCGTCACGGACCATGCTGTAATTTAGGTATGGACAGGTTAAGAGGCCCATTGAAAGGATGTGTTCTGCTTACAACTGTGGGGACAGGGGTGGCAGGAGGGGGCAGGGCGATGTGCTCCATAGACTGAGAACCAGAGAAGGGAGGAGACTGGGGACAAGACCTCAGGACCCAGTACCAGCTCAGCTTTTGCTGTCTGAGGACGAGTCCGCTCTAGAAGGGGAGACACGGTGGCTTCAGTATGAGATACTGTCCCCCACCAGCTTCTGTCCTCCACCAGCTCCTGCCCCCCTCCCCCATCAGCTCCTGTCCCCCGCCAGCTCCTGTCCCCTGCCAGCTCTTGTCTGGAGTAGGGCTTGTTCCAGCTGCTGGCATTTTTCTGAGAGGCTGAGGAACCTTCAGCATGGCATCTAGCAGGAGGAAGGACATACGCTATAGATATGTCATCCTGGCTCCTCCTGTCACGGTCTCTATTTCCTGGACTCTGTGCTGTTGACAGCCTCTGTCAGATGCCTTTGTCATCATAAGCTGAGCTGTCCCACCGTTCCTCCCTCACCATGGTGGCTGAAGCCTCAGAGACTGTGAGACAAAAATAAAAGATCTATTAAGATGTCATGTCGGGCGTTTGATCACGGCAAAGATACCTGAGACAGACTGACAGGGCTCTCAGATGGCAAAGATGCTGGAAATCCAGGAAGCTGACGTGTCTTACTGAAAGATGGTGAGAGAAGACGGGAGACCAGGGCCTCTGGAATCCGACAGCCGTTGATGAGTGGGGCTTCACACTGCAGCTCAGGCAACAGGAACGGCCGAGTTCACTGACAAATGACCTTTGCCTAGGATCCTGCAGAGCCAGCCTGAGGCCCTCTTTGTTTTTATGATTCATTTTTGTTTTATGTACATTGGTGTTTTGCAGCCAAGTATATCTGTCTGAGGATGCCAGATCCTCTGGAGCTGGCGTTACAGGCAGTTGTGAGCTGCCATGCGGGTGCTGGGGATTGAAGCTGGGTCCTCTGGAAAAGCAGCCAGTGCTCTTAACCACTGAGCCATCTCTCCAGCCCCCTTGAAGAGACTCTTAGATTGCTGTGGTTTGGGAAAAGGCTGCCCAGGGAGGGGACCTGTCTTTTCAATACCTGAGGTTCTGATGTGTGGAAAGACACTGTCGTTCAATCTGGACCCAAAGAATGACTCTGCTGTAGAAGGAGGTGGGGAACAGGTCTCAAGCCGGTGTAAGGAGCCCCTTCGCAGACAGAAAAGTCCTGAGACTAAAAGGCTGTTTTAGGGGTGCTAGATGCAGGAGAGGCTTTCTAGGCAGGTGGGTGCCCACATGACTAGATCAAGAGTGATACTTAAATATGTATGCATCGCAGCAGTGGGCCAGAAGCAAGCCTTGAGGACTGTGGACTCATTCCTAAGGGGTTCCAACAGATTGACAGGTGAAGTAAGGTTTAGAGAGAATACCATGACTGCATCAGGACTGCATCAGGACCTTAGACAATGACGGCCCTTAGACAGTGCACAGCGATAGGAGATCTTGGATTCAGTATTCTAATCTCTGAAAAAAAATTTTACAAAGATTTTACTTTTATTTGTGTGTATGTGTGGTGTGTGTGTGTGTGTGTGTGTGTGTGCGCACACACACACACACACACACACACACACACAAACAGAAGCCGCCAGGAGAGAATGTTGGATCCCCTAAAGCTATAGTTACAGTCATGGAACCTGGACACTGGCAACTTAGGCCTCTGCAGGAGCAACCGATACTCTTAATCCCTAAGCTAACCCCTTAACCCCTCCAGCCCTGTGACTTTTTTACTTGATTTTAGCCAAAAGATTGTGTGTAGCATGAATAATAAAAACCCAGAGACAGAATTTGGGGTTCAACTCGAAAACCAGAAAAGCACAGCAGCCAAGCCACTAGAGAACTCTTACCTCTACTAGGGTTGGACAGCTGCAAACTAAGCAGACGAAGTCTCTCTCTCTCTCTCTCCTCCCATTTTATATTCTCTCTAGTCCTGGGGTTAAAGCCCTGTGACTCCGAAATCCTAGGATTAAAGGTGTGTATCATCATTGCCTGACCTCTAGTGACTTTAGCCTTGCCTCTGGTCTTCAGGCAAGATTTATTGATCAAAATACAAACAATAGACCACTACAGTCAAAAAGTGATCCTGTGACTTTTTTAAAAGACGGGCTGGGCCGGGAGGTGGTGCCACGAGCCTTTAATCCCAGCACTTGGGAGGCAGAGGCAGGCGGATCTCTGTGAGTTCGAGGCCAGCCTGGTCTACAAGAGCTAGTTCCAGGACAGGCTCCAAAGACACAGAGAAACCCTGTTTTGAAAAACAAAACAAAAAAAAGGACAGGCTGGCCTCAAAGTCATGATCCTCCTGCCTCAGCTTCCCAAATGCTGGGCTTCCAGCTGTGCACAAACATGTTAGGCTCCAGCACAGGTGTTCTTACTCTATAGGCCAGTGTTTCCCTACGGAAACCAAGAGCACTTGGAGAGAGCTGCTTAACCACCCCAGCCCAGAGGCTCTACACCCCTGCATGGTGGCTCAGGGACTTCAAGCTCAAGAAGATGCTGACAGTGTCCACAGAAATTTGGAAACCACACTCCTGAATTCTAAGTCTGTCGTGGATATAAATTTTAGTTTTCTGTGGATTTCATTTGTTTTCCTGTTGTTGATTGACGAGCAGTGAGGTTGAATCTGAGAAACAGATGTCTAACTTGTGATCATATTCATTTTCTCCCTCACTCTGACCAGTTACCTGAGGAAAACGATCTGGGGGAAAGGTCTATTCTGGCTTGTGGGTTACAGGGACACAGTCTGTGATAGCGGGTGTGTGTCTGCAGGAGCTTGCCCACGACTGGGCAGACTAGGAAACAGACCCAAAGCAGGATCAGGCTGTAACCTAGAGCCCACACCAGGTGACTCAGTTCCTCCTGCCAGGCCCTACCTCCTAAACACTCTCCGATCTCCTAAGACATCTCCGGGAACTGGAGACCGGAGGTTCACACATGAGCCTGGCCTTGCAGGGCACGCTCCCATCACCATTCTGGTTTTCCACAGTTACCAGCAAATCTCCTGCCAAGCTCTACTCACTATTCTAAGGCTTCCCTAGCACAGAAGTCTTCTGCATTCCTGCCACAAACCAGTTCTGAAGCCCCAGAAGCCTCTGGTCAGGCTGAACGTGGCAGTGGGTCACTTCCGGGACCTGGTTTCTTATGGTGGCACCATTTCCCACAACTGTGATGAAGCAATGGATTTCTTTGGGCCCATGATCTGGGGGCAAATCACAGTGGCACAGCTGTGCTGGCCGGAGCTAACTCCCATTTGGAGGAATTAGAAAGGTTAAAGAAGGCCAGAACCAGGGCCCAGCTACCTATAAGCCTCAAGGCCAACTCCCCAGTGACTCACATCCTCAAGTTAAGCCCCATGTCCTAACAGTGCCACAGACTCTCAAACCCAAACCATCAACTGGAGACCAAATGTTCAAATGAGTAAGCTGGGGTGGGGGAACATTCCACCACAATAGTAATGTTCACAGACAGAGAGGGAGGGCGTCCATAAGGCCCATACCATGTTCTCTGCACCCACTCATGTGTGCCCACTCATGTGTGCTCAGCTTCACAGACGGTGAAGTTGAAGCATGAGAGGAACCACAACCTGCCCCACAGTCCTACAAAGTTAGCAGGTCTGGTTGACCCTGATGCCCAGCAATGGCTCTCAGCTGGGTCACCAATGGAGAAGTGAGGAGGAGTCAGGGCTCAGGCTACAGCCTCCCCAGTGGTTTGTCATGACCAGCTTTTATTTGCTTTGATATAAACTCTTACTTGTGTTGTCCTGGCTGGCCTGGAACTCATCACATGGGCCAGACTGGCCTTAACTTCCAGAGGTCCTCCTGTCTCTGCCTCCTAATTCCTAGGATCAAAGGGTACACTATCACACCTAGCTGGAAGTTTTTATTCTCGCCACTACACAATGAGTGTACAGCAAGGATCTTCTCATTGTAAGATTGAGTTCTTGCCCTGATGGCTCTCAGAATCTTTTAAGCAAAGACACACGGGGTGGGGTAGGGGTCAGGGAAGATTTGGGTGTTACTGAGGAAGCAGGTATGAAGGATTCAACGTGTTGGAGTCAGAAGTGGGGTTCCAGGGGAGATTGGAAGGTGTTCTGGAGGTCGTGACTGAATAACTGGTCTAGGTAGGGGTGTCCTCCCAGGGACATGAACAATGTTGGGAGACAGTTTCGATTCTCATAACTGAAGCTGAGAAGTAGAGGGGGCATTCAACGGGTAGGGACATAGCTAAATTCCCAACGGTGAGATCTGGTCTAAAATGCCAACCATGTCAAGGAGAAAAGCAAGGCTTACAGCTCGAACCTGGAGTGTCACTAGAAGGCCCGGGTTAAAGACTCACTCACCAGCCTCTGGAAGGTGGTGGGTCTGTGAGAGGAAGTTAGGTCATTGGAGGTAGACCCTTCAATGGTCCCGGGGGTCCCCACCACTTTCCTGGCAGTGTCTCTGTACTTTTTGGATGTTCTGAGGTGAGAGGCCTTCTTTGCCACACATCCCTGTTGCCAGGATGTGATTGTAATATCATCATTCTCGTAAGACAACAAAGTAAACTAGCCATGGGCTATCCCAAGACAATGGAGCCAGCCAATCATGGGCTATCTCAAGACAATGGAGACAACCAGCCATGGGTTATCCCAAAACAATGAAGACAACCAGTCATGGTTTATCCCAAGACAATGGAGTCAGTCAGTCATGGGCTATCTCAAGACAATGGAGACAATCAATCATGAGTTATCCGAAGACAATGAACCCAACCAGCCACAGGCTATCCCAAGACAATGGAGCCAATCGGCATGGATTAAGACCTCTGAAACCATAAACCAACTGTCTTTCATACCTTTTTTTGTTTTGTTTTGTTTTTCAAGTCAGGGTTTCTCTGTAGCTTTTGGTGCCTGTCCTGAAACTAGCTCTTATAGACCAGGCTGACCTTGAACTCACAGAGATTTCTGCCTCTGCCTCCTGAGTGCTGGGATTAAAGGCATGTGCCACCACTGCCCGGCTGTCTTTCTTACTTCTGAACTGTTTTCTTAGGTAATTATGTTGGAAATAAGAAAATCTTATGAACCTGAATGGATTAAAGAATGAAATAGACTCCACTAGTCACACAAGGACAGTCACCTAACCCGGCACAGCCAACTAGAGAGGTCACAACCAGGGGCCAGGAAGATGGCTCACCTAGGAAAAGGAGCTTGCTGCCATGTCTGTTAAACTGAGTTCCACCCCTCAGTCCCACAGGGTGGAAGGATAGAACTCACTGCCAAAAGTTGTTCTGGGATATCCATAAGCATCACATACACACACACACACACACACACACACACACACACACACACACACACACACACGAAGCAGAAATAATGTTTAAAAAAACTGTAAGAAATAGATAAATAAATAAATAAATAAATAAATAAATAAATAAATAAACAAGAAATCTGTGTCTGATTTTCGGAGGCGGTTGGAGGTTGGAGCCCCTGCAGAGCTCTGCAACTGTGTTCATCCCAACTGGCAGGAAAAATAGTTCAGTCACTGCAGGGATTTTCTGTTGTTTTTCCTCATCACAGAGCTTTCTTAACCCTTTGGCCACATAAACTGGTCTACACTAGGGCCAGTGATCCAGTGTAACCTGGTCTACACTAGGGCCCAGTGATCCAGCCTGGGGTGGAATCTGCAGCCCTGCCCCCACACTTGGAATGCGGAATGATTCCTCTCCCTGCAAACCTTTCTCCACAGAGGAAACACTGGACAACAAGGGCTGGGGTGTGGTTCAGGGCACAGCACGCGCCTAGCATGCTCAAGCCCTCCCTTGGTTCAGTTGTAACACCAAAATAAATGAGTTTTAGAAAGTGAGGGCTGGCAAGATGGCTCAGTGGGTAAAGGGGCTTGCTGCACAAGCTCTCAGCTGCACAGTCAATTCCTAGAACCCATGTGAAGGTAGACGGAGAGAACTGATTGTATACATTGTCCTCTGATCTACATATGTACGTTGTGGCGTGTGCATCGAAACACACATTATGTATACACACAATGATAGGTTCTCTGCCCCCTCCCCATAATAGGTTTCTCCAGCAATTCAGTTAAGCCAGATCAAGCCAAACTGAAAAAGTGTAACAGGTATATATGAGCAGAGCAACTCTGGACGTGTTCTCCGGTCCCAGAGATGGAGGCCAGAGAAGTCACACACGCAAACTAAAGCAAGGAGACTTTAGAGGTTGTAGGTGAGAGGTGATAACACAAGCTAAGCACTTCAGCGGGGGTGGGGGGGTGGGGGGGTGGGGGGTGGGCTTGGGCATTTGGTGGCAACAGGGGAGGAAGTCGCACTAGCTGCCAAGATGCGGAACTGGGCTTTTTTGGTGCCTTTCCTTTGTTCAGAGACTCTCAGAGTGGGTGGGGTTTGGAGAAAATAGAGAGAGGAATGGGGCTTTCTGGATCGTGCAGGAGTGAGCTGGAGGTTCCAACCGAACACATAGTAATAATAAAGCTTTCAAATGATAAATGCTACAAAATAAAAAAATTAGCTTCATGTCATCTATGGAGGATGGATGGAGACCGCTTATTTTTTTTCAGTTATGGCAAAATATATGTAACAAATTTGATCATCTTGCTGCTTGTGATAGCACACAGCTGTAACTCCTGAACTCAAGACACAGAAGAAAGAGGACCAGGAGTTCAAGGCCAGCCTTGGCTACCTAGTGAAGTCAAGGCCAGCTTGGACTGTATGAGACTCTGTATCCCAAAAAGCAAAGCAAAGAATTCCTGTTTTAACCATTTTCAGTTCTGTGGCATCGAGTGCAGTCACATGATGACGCAGCTGCCACCAGCACCCAGCTACACATCTTTTCAAATCCCCAAGTCTGTGACATCAGCTGCTGCTTCCTGTCCACCCCTTTCCCCACCAACTCCCTGGAAACCACCACTCCACTCTGTCTCTGGAAACATACCTGATCTGGGCACACTGGTCAAGCCACTGCACTGAGGACGCATGACTGGCCCTGACTTCAGGGTTCACTCCTGCTACCACAAGGTCCAGAATGTTTTTCCCTTTCAAGGCTGAACAGTATTCTAATTGACTAGATAGATATACCACACTTTATCTGTTAATGGATATAGGCTCTCTCCACAAGTTGGCTACTATTGATAACAAAATGATGCGCATGGATATACAAAGAGACTTCAGGGCCCAGGGCAGCTTGGTACACACCTGCCAAGATAGACTCAATAGAGACCAACCAGAAAGTAGGCCTGAGTCTCAGTTTACTCTAAGGCAACACCTGACTCCAGAAAAGACCACAAACTGGGACCACCCAGACACCACCCAGCGATCAGCGTCCAAAGGGGAAGTACCTGACATTCCAACTATTTGTAGACAGAATCACCTGATGTCCTGTCCAGCACACACTCATCCCCTTTCACCACACCACTAGACAAATGTCAATCAGGGGTCCCTCGCTCCAACCTCTGCTATGACAAAAAACCCACCCCAACTGAACTCGAGGCTCTCCTATCATGCCAGTGCATTGGACACGTGAGGAGTCCAAGTTCAAACTTGAATAAAGACTTTTTTGCTTTTCCATACAGGATTCGGTCTCTGTGGTGATATTTTGGGGCTCCCTGTGATCTGGGCATAATAAGGTCACATGTCCATTTCTTTGGGGCACACAGCCATCTCTCAGTAGCTATAGAAATTGATTCCGGAACCTTCCATGGAAATCATAGTCTTTGGGTACTCAAATGAAATGGTATGGGATTTGCACATGACGTCCACACATCCTCCTGTATACATTAATGGGCCCCTAAATTACTTACGGTTCCTGTCACAGGGTCAACACCATGGAAACAGACTGCCATTGAGAGAACAACAAAATCAGCCTTCAGATGCTGGTGAGGAAGCCATGCTCTTCTCTGTTCTGCACCCACAACTGGTCGATGCTGTGGATACAGACCCCGGCACGTAGAACCTGCTAGGGCAGGTAGATCCTAGTCTTGAGCTTCTGAGGCCCCACCACCCTGTTCCACAGCAGCCAGACCAGTTCCCATTCCTACGTACAAGGCAAGGAATTGTGGCCTTTCCCAGGGCTCATTGCCTGCGTCTTCTGGTTTGAGTTTTTGTTGGCTTAGGGCTTATGGTACCTAACTGGTGTATGTGAGAAAGGGCTGCAGCTGTTCGAGGCAATGTGAACAAGAGCCTCAGGAAGCCTTCGAGCAGGTGACTGCATGGTCTGACATCTGACCAAGGCTCCCTTGAGATGGAGGGATTGCTCAGCCGTTAGGAATACATGCTGCTCTTGCAGAGGACCTGAGATTGATGGCTCACAATGCCTATGACATCAGCTCCAGAAGACCCAATGTCCCCTCTGTCCTCTGTGGGCACCCACACTCATGTGCACATACTTACACAGAGACACATGCACACATAGAAAAAAATTTAATTAAATAAGTCTTAAGGGGAAAACCTTCCAGTGGATGTGCTGAGAGCAGGCTCTTAGGAAGCAAGGCCAAGAGTGGGGAGGCTAGCAAGGAGCTAAATCCTGTGGAGAACAGATGGGACGTGCCTGTGGGATCTAGAGACTGTGAGAGAAGCAGGCTGAAGTGTGGATGACACAGAGACACAAGAGCAGCAAGTGAGATTTCCCAAAGATTGAAAATGCTGGAGAAAGCCAAAGCACAACTCGAGGGTTTGGAATGGAGGTGTGGTCATAAGGGAATGAAGGTGTGGCCACCAGGGAATGGGGGTGTGGTCACCAGGGAATGGAGCTGTGGCCACGAGGGAATGGGGGTGTGACCACCAGGAAATGGAGGTGTGGCCACTAGGAAACAGGGGTGTGGCCACTAGGGAATGGAGGTGTGGCCACCAGGGGATGGGAGGTGGGGCCACTAGGGAATGGGGGTGTGGCCACCAGGAAATGGGGGCGTGGTCGGGCTATGGAGGTGTGGTCATCAGGGAATGAGAGGAATGCGATCACCAGGGAACAGAGGTGTGGTCACCAGGGAATGGAGGTGTGACCACTAGGGAATGGTGGTGTGGCCACTAGAGAATGGGGTGTGGTCACCAGGGAAATGGGTGTGGTTACCAGTGAATAGGGGTGTTGCTGTCAGGGAATGGAGTTGCTGAAAGAGGAGGGATTGTGAGGTCAAGTTCCAGGGCTGGAGCAGGTTTGATGGCTAAGGTCACTAACCCATCTTGCAGAGAATCAGGGCTGCTTCCAGCACTATGTCGTGAGAGGGCCACAACTTCCCCCAGGAACTCAATTCTAGGAGCTCTGAAGTCCTTTTCTGGCCTCTGAGGACTCCTACGCACATAGTGCACATAAAACTCACGCAGGCACACGCATTCACACACATTAAAATCAAGCTTTATTATTATCATTTTTTTTTTTTGTAAATTTTAAAAGCATTCGAATTCAGATGCATGTGGCCACACCCCTGCAGGCGTTTCGGCAAAGGCACTTACTCTATTCCATGAACAAAGTGAGGTCCAGGGGCCCAAGCCAAAGGAGAGGAGAACAAGAAATACCAGAAGCATTCGTTGGAGTGGCACTGCCCAGTGTCTTCCCCTGCTCCCAGATCAGGTTAACTATGTAGAGGTGGGCAGGCTCCCAACTTCACGGATGAGCACCTAGCCTTAGTAGGATGAGGTTAAAGGTCAAAAATCACCCCAGTGGTAAGCGTCAGAGGTAGGATTTGAACCCAGCACTGCCAGTTCCCCCATTTTGTCTCAGTTACTGAGGCCAAAGAAATGAACGAAGGACTCATTTGAGGTGTCAGATGCATGCTCAACCGCGAAGACAGGAAATGTAAAAGAGAAATGGTGGATGGAGTGAGTACTCAGAAGCTGGAAACTAACTTCACAGCATCCCGGAAGGCCCTGAGTGTCCTGGCTCTGTGCTTTTGGGGTCACCTCTAAAGATGTCCTATCAGCACACTCTACTGATGACTTCGAGACACATCATGCTCTTCCCACGCTGAGCTTTTCCTCACCAAGTCCCCTCTTTCTGGAATGTTCCACACTGCTACTGTGTTTCTGAAAGGAACCATACATTTGGAAGTTCTCCTCAATCTAAGTATCTAGAATCAGGATTCCTGCACAGTCCTTGGCTGGATGAGCATTTAAAACAGCTCTCATAGCTATGACTGCGACTCCATCAATGCTCGCCTACTCTCCCAGGCCAGGCCTGCGCGACAGAACCCGGGAAAGTACTGCAAGCTGCGCAGTTCCAGAAACATCTGAACATCATACACACCGAGGTAGCCCCTTGCCACAGGGAGTCAGTGAATCGTAGTGAGCATTTGAAGACGGGCAGGTTTTGTTTATCTATACTATATATTTGTCCTGGTCAGCTTGGACTATCAACTGGACATAGCTGAAGAGGGAGGCCAGGTTGGCCTGTGTGCCCTCTGTGGGGAACTATCTAGATTGTAAATTGACAGAGAAAGGTCCAGCCCACTGTGGGTGGCACCAGTCCCTGGGCAGGTGGTTCTGAGCTGTGTAAGAAAGCCAGATGGGTATAAGCTGGTCAGTGAGTCAGCAAGCAGCATCCTCCATGGTTCCTGCTGTACCTTGGTTGTCAAGTGACCTCCCCAGTAGGAAGCAATGCTGCCTGCAACAGCAAGTGTGCTGCTTCAAGTTCCTGCCGTGGCTTCCCTGAGTGCTGGTCCATGATGAGGAACAAGGGCTGGAGACGCCCTTCCCTCCTCTGTGATGCAGGCTGTCTTAGCACAGCCACAGAAATGTAACTAGAACAATATTATATTGCATAAATTATTTCACGTGTAATAATTCATATTAACCACATGTGGCCAGTGGCTACCGTACTGTGATTGTAGACTGCAACTCTTTCAAGGTATGGGCCATTTTATCTTAATACTTTGGGCCTTGATACTTTGTATCAAGGATGGCATGTATCAAAGTTAAACTATTGAGTGGTCAGGAATGGTGGCACACACTTTTAATCCCAGCACTCAGGAGGCAGAGGCAGGCAGATCTCTGTGAACTCTAGGACAGCCTGGTTCAGATAGTGAATTCCAGGAAAAGACAGAGTCATCTGAGGGCTGGAGATGTAGATCAGTGACAGAGTTCTTTCTTAGCATGCGTGAGACCCTGGGCTCCAGTCCCATCACCAAAAAGAAAAATCATCATCCTGGAAAAGGAAAATCTTCTGTGCGCGGGTACACGATAAGGAAGAACAGTACACAACTTTCACTTGCTCATTCCACACATGCGTGTTCCCAGCAGAAAGCGAGGAAGCAACAAGGGCCCTTGGTGGTCTCCACTGGGCCATGCCAGGGCCATGCAGCAGGGCCTACAGGCGCACCAGCCGTTCTTAGACACCCTTGCTCCCTCCCCTCTCCAACCCTGCAATCTGCTTAGAGGCTTAGAGCCTGTGAACACCCAACCTCCTGCAGGGCCCAGGCTGTTTCAGAGCCCACTTCTGCCAGCTCTCTGAATTTTTTTTTTAAACCATATTGCTCTCAGGAAATCTGTTGCCTGCAATCTGTGCATAATATATTCAGGGCATGGTTTGAGAAACAGCTAAGTCGTGATGTATAACCCACTCAGATTCACACGGCTGCCTGTTTCTTTCTCTTTTAGCTCCCTCGTTCTTAGAAACGGAGGTCAGCACAGTTACAGGCTAATTATGACTTCATTCAAGTGTATTTTGGGGTTTCTCTTTCAAAAAATTTTGGCTTTTTGTTTTTATTTACCTATACGTGTGCCTGTATGCCACATGTGAGGACAGAAGAAGGCATCAGACATCCAAAAACTGGAGTTACAGGTGTTTTTGAGAACATGGGTCCTGGGAATCAAACTCTGTCCCCTGAAAGAGCAGCAAGTGCTCTTAACAGCCGGACGGTCTCACCAGCCCCTGGGGTTTTTGAGCAGCCATTTTGGGGAGTCCAGCAGCACCAATCTACACAATTACTCTTTCTTTTCTTTTCTTTTCTTTTTTTTTTTTTAGTTTTTTTTGTTTGTTTGAGGTTTTTTTTGCTTTTTTTTTTTTTTCTTTTGGTTTTTCAAGACAGTTTCTCTGTAGTTTTGGAGCCTGTCCTGGAACTAGATCTTGTTCCAGGCTGGCCTCGAACTCACAGAGATCCGCTGGCCTCTGCCTCCCAATTAAAGGCATGAACCACTACCGCCCGGCATAATTACCTTTTATAAATGTTTCAGATGTAATGACAATAATAAATAACCAATGTCTATCACTTTGTGTAGTCAAGCACTTAGCACACATCTCATTTGACCTTCAGAATAAACATAAATCAAGTATCATGATAGTCATTTCTTCAGGAATTGAACCTGGGTACTCGAGTCTGCTACTCACACACCGAGCTGCTGTCCACTTGGCCCCAGCTAGAGAAACTGAGTCTTAAAAAGGCTAATTGATTTGAGATCAAGATTTGAACCCGAATCTGCCTGGTTAAGAGCCATTGTTCTCTGACAGTACACCATTTAATCTCTCCAATAGATACCACATATTCTGTCTATAGAATATTGAGACTGAGAATTTAAAAGCACCCTAAGGACCAAGATGGATACTATCTGCAAACTGTAATCCCTGAATCTACTTTGTGTGTATTGAATAATTGTAATATATTTAAATTTAAAATAAAATCAATTGTTATTATTATTAGTAGTAGTATCATTATTGTATTTTTGAGACAGGAAGGGGCTCAGGCTGGCCTAGAATGTGAACCCCTGAGCTTCGGTCCCTCCCTCAAGTGCTGGGATTCCAGAGCTGCATCTCTAGACCCAGCCTGAATTAATTACAGTTTCCCTGTACTCACCATCTCCTTCTGTATATTAGTGCTGGGGGTGGGATCCACGACCTTGCAAACGGGGGGGGGGCGCTCTGAATGAGCCACACCACGGCTCCCTGTTTGCACTCTTTTTTAGTTATGAAAAGAATCAGTAAGTAATGTCATATCTATATATTAGTAGATCAAAGGCACTTATGTCTTTTGCCAAATTCACGTGCTCTGAGAGTGCTTGGAAATTCATTCCACTAAAGCTGACATTCTAATATATGTATTCTGTTTCAATTTGTGGATTATTTTTTTATTTGGAGTAATTGTTTGGCTCACTCAGTGAGAGTGATATGGGTTCTTTGAGGGATCTGTTCTCTGACATTTATGTTTTTGTGTATGGTACATGGACGTTGGGATATTAGAAGTGCGTACCCTTTAACATTGTAAAATAAAGCTGTCATTAGTTCGGGGGTATTTTGGATCTAATAACAAAAGCTAAAAAGTACAATTTCAATTAATAAAAACTGAATAATGATAATTAATTTTCCGTGATTTGGGAAGTAAATATGACAACCCCACAGGTACTCAGAGTCTCAGAGAAGCCGGATCAGTCACTCGAAAAGCTGGGAGAATTCTTCAGTAGCTTGAGTTGGGGGGACCCATACCATTTTTAAAGTCAGTCAAGTACACACAGGCCAACAATAACCAGTCCTTCCCAACAGACCCAAATGGAATTGACTTCCACCTCCCAGATGGCTAGTGACTCTAAAAAATTAAAACAGGAACCTCTGGAAATATTCTCTTTATTCTTAATTATCCCCACTCAGACTCTTGGAATTTGCTTAACAAATCAGTATTGCTTGTGGCAGGAAAAATGCCTGCAACCCCCGCAAGGCCTCGATCCTTCCCACTGCCTGTGTTCCCCCAAGAGTCTTAGAGGGAACTGTATCATCCCCCCACCCCAATTCCCGACCTCAGAGGAATGCATTCCTAGCGCTGCTTTCAGTGCTGAGGCTTACTCCAGCCAGCTCTTCCCCAAACCCTTCATTCAGAAGGCGAGAGTCTCCAGCCAGTCACTTCTCACAGCCCTCTCATTCACAGGCTTTACAAACAAGGACTGCCCCAGCCTGGGAACATCCTTGCTGTTAAGAAAGCAGTTTGCAACATCACATCGGTCCTTCCCAAAAGACCTTGTAGGGGAAAAAATCAGGAATTGCAGAGTATGAGGGAAAGGCTGATAAGGACAGGTATCACCCCACATTTCCAAACAACATCCAGCACGTTCACATAGCATAGACCTCAAAACCCCTTCAGGGTTGAGAGCGATTTTCAAGGAAAAACACGGAAAACTAAGGATTCTCACAAGGTCCTGACAGATACGGGGCGGGCGGGGGGGGGGGTGGTAGGTAATGAATCAGAAACAGAAGCTTGGCTAGGAAAATGGCTTTTCTCCTCCAGGCCCAATTCTTCCGTCTGTAATAGCATTTTCCAATTCAAGAGGCCGTGCGGGGATGCACCCCTGCAGGCTTTGCTCTTCTAAAGGGCACCCCGCCTGCCTCCCTTCGCCCCCGCGGTACTCACGGCAACTGCCTGAGCTGGAACAGGTCCTCCTCCATGTCCTCGCTGCGCCAGGGCGAGCCTGGGCATGGCCCTTACATGGTGGAGCAGCGCCGGCGTGCCGGCTTTCAGCACCGGGATGCTGGACAGCTCCACCGCTTCCTCCCCGGGCAGCGGCTGGGGGAGGGAACCCTACCCGGGAGACAAAGCCGCCGCCGCCAGGAGACCGACGGGAGTGGGCGGAGGACGAGGGGAGGGCTGCGCGGTAGAGGGGGCGGGGCGAGCCCTGCTGCTCCCAGGAGCCCACGGTTCGCTGACTGGGGGTGTCTGCGGGGGCACCCCAGCCTGCCAGATGATGCCTCTGAATGTTTGTAGGATTTGTTTTTAGTGCTGTTGGTATGATGTTCTGGAAGATTAAGCTCTGGGATGGAGTATAGGTTTTTGGAAATGTACACCATGTATTACACCACTGTGTGCTGAACACCTACTGAGTGCCAGTCACAGTAACAGGCTGTTGACAGAACAGAGCTGAGGGCCTGATGACATGACCCTACGAAAGGAACATGTTGGGTACGGAAGGTCAGAAGGCAGAAAGGTTACTTGCATGTTCTTCACAGTCTGACTAGAACTTCAGCCCCTTCGATTTTCAAGCATATATCTCAGGTGCCCAGAAGAATGTGCCTGGCACACAGAACGTCCTTAGTAAACATCCATCCTGGCAGGCTGTGGAGGCACAAGAGAGGGTTAAACAGGAGGAAAGACCCCTGGGTTACTAACGAGCTCAAGGACAGATGGGTACATATCAAAACTGTGTCTCAAAACTGGCGTGGTGGTGCACAACCTTGATCCCAGCACTTGGAGGCAGAGGCTGGTGAATCTCTGTGAGTTCCAGACCAGCTAGGGCTACAGAGTGAGATGCCATAGAGGGAGGGAGTGTGTGTGTGTATGTGTGTGTGTGTGTGTGTGTGTGTGTGTGTGTGTGTGTGTGTGAGAGAGAGAGAGAGAGAGAGAGAGAGAGAATAGCAACAGCAAGCAATCCTCAATTCAAATTGTCCATAATCACATGACTCCTTCCAAGGCTGTTGAGCCTACTGGGGATGGCCTGGTGTCTGGATACTTAAAGAGCTCGTCAGAAGTCTAGAGTGGAAACTTCTGGCCCTTGTGTGAAGAAATGGAGAAATAATTCAACTGCCAAGATGGCAGCTTCCCATGTGTGAGAGCCATGACTGGAATGAAGATCACAGGGACAGAGGAGAGAAACATCTTTTTCTAATTGTTTACAGTTTATGCATGTATGCACATGTGTCTGTGTGGGGGTGGGGTGCCTCTAGAAGTCAAAAGAAGATATTTGATTTCCTGGAACTTGAGTTTCAGACCCTCAACACAGACCCCCTGGAATCAATGAAAGTGTTCATAGTTACTGAGCTAACTTTCCAGCCCTTTAAAATATGTTTTTTTTTTATTGTATGTGAATGAGTGTTTGCCTCCATGTATGTATGTGCACCATGTGCATGCAGTGCTTACAGAGGCCACAAGAGGGCATCAGATCCCTTGGAACTGGATATACAAATGGTTATCAGCTACCATGTGGGTGCTGGGAATCAAACTCAGGTTCACTGGAAGAGTAGCCAGGGCTCTCAACCATCTCTATCATCCCCTCCCCTCAACAATTTTATTCTTTTTCTTTTTTTTAAACTTTATTGTTAACAAACTAGATGAGTTGGTCCAGGGTACAAGGACACCAATCTGAGAACTGGAAGTCATTGTTATTTAACACGTCTTCAAGTTCAAGACATAGAGAGACAGGCAGACAAACAGACAACACACACTCAAGAAGAACCCCGAGCCAGGTGTGGTGGTGCAGGCCTGTGACCCTCACCCTTGGGAGACTGTCAGGTCAGCAGAGTGAGACTTTGTCTCAACACCATAAAAGCCGAGGGCTGGAGAGATTGCTCCATGGTTAGAGCACTTGCTGCTCTTTTAGAGAACCTAAGTTCGGTTCCCAGCACCTACTTCACATGACTCACAACTGCCTGTAACTCCAGTTCCAAGGATCTGATGCCTTCCAGTTACCTAAACACAAATGTGTGTGAACGCACCCACACATACACAATGCACATACACAATAAAAAATTAAATTAAATGGAAACAACAAAAGCTAAAAACTAAACATTCAAACAAAACCCTTGACAATCTGGAGCAGAGTGTTCCAAACACCCAGAGTGTTCCATTTTTGTTTTTGTTTTTTGAGGCAGTTTTTCTCTTTATACAGGCTGACCCAGAACTAACTCTGCAGACCAGCTTGGCTGATCTACCTGCTTCTTCACCCAGGGTGTGGTTTTGTTGTTGTTGTTGTTTTTGTTTTTTGTTTTGAGACAGGATTTCTCTATAGCTTTGGAGCCTGTCCTGGAACTCACTTTGTACCCAAGCTTGGCTGATCTACCTGCCTTCTTCATCCAGGGTGGGTTTTTTTTTGTTTTGTTTTGTTTTTTTGAGACAGGGTTTCTCTGTAGCTTTGAAGCCTGTCCTGGAACTCACTATGTAGCCCAGGCTGGCCTCAAACTCACAGAGATCCGCCAGTCTCTGCCTCCCAATTGCTGGGATTAATCCCAGGGTGTTCTTAACCTCCATTGTTTCCAAGATTCGTCACAAACATTTCCATGAAACAGGTTATGGTCTGTCTCTGTGACATGAGGAAACTGGTCTTAGAACTGTAAAGAATTCACACAGACACTCGACCAGGTAGGGGTCGATCTGAACTTAAAGATCTGTTTCTAAGGACTGCATCCTCATGTTCCAGGCTCTCTTGGAGATTCCCAAACAAAATCACCCGTTGTGGGGATAGGTGGAGGGATGGGAGGAGGGGAGAGAGTGGGAACTGGGATTGGTATGTAAAACGAAAAAACATTGTTTGTTTTCTTTTTTAAAAAAATAAAATAAAATAAATTTAAAAAAGAAAAAAAAATCTGAGTTACTAAAACACCAGATAATGATGGGGAAACCTGTCTGCCAGACATTCTTCAGGACGTAGAAAAATGTAACTAAAAACTGCCAATATAGGCAGAACTGTCTTTGAAATTTCCTGCTTCATGGAAAAGTCTGCTGGATACTATGGGCCTGTAGGCTGAAGATGGATGCCCCAGTGGTATAGAAGAACTTTGGGTGACTCTCCAGGCAGCGAGAAGTCTCTGTCAATTCTGAAGTTTTAGAAATTGCTTACAATAAACTTACTGTTTTCTTAGGTAATATTATATTCTGGAAGTCTTTGATGAAGTTAAAGAATAGATGGATAGTTATAGTTACAGTTTCCCTTAGATATGATAAAAGATAAAGTAGATATAAATATTATAGCTATAATTCTTGCTTGATACCTGTCTTTTCTGGGGGTGGGGTTCAAAACAGGGTTTCTCTGTAGCTTTTGGAGCCTGTCCTGGAACTAGCTCTTGTAGACCAGGCTGGTTTCAAACTCACAGAGATCTGCCTGCCTCTGCCTCCCGAGTGCTGGGATTAAAGACATGCGCCACCACTGCCTGGCTACATGTCTTGTTATATGTAATTTTACTATGTTAAAATTAAAACAGAAAAGGGGAGGTGATGTGTGATTTCCCTCTGTACACCGTGATTACCATTGATTAATAAAGAAAACTGCTTTGGACCTATAGCAAGGTAGAACTTAGTTAGGCATGGAAAGCTAGGCTGAATGCTGGGATGAAAAAGGGCAAACTCCAGAACCATGGAGTTGCTACCAGAGAGAGATTGCTAAAATTTTGCTGATGGTGATGCACAGATTGATGGAGATGGGTTAAATTAAGATGTAAAAGTTAGCCAATAAGAAGCTAGAGCTAATGGGCCAAACAATAATTTAAATAATATAGTTTCTGTGTGATTATTTCAGGGCTAAGCGGTGGGGAACTAACCAGTGGCCGTCCTTGCAACAAGACAACTTGAATAAACTCAAAACTGAGAAACCAATTATAATGTGATAGCTTGCATTAGTGTGACAAATTACCTGAGATAAAGACTTAGAAAGTGTGTGTGTTTGTGTGTGTGTGTGTGTGTGTGTGTGTGTGTGAGTAGTGTGGGGGTAGTGTGTAGTGTGTGTGGGTAGTGTGTGTATGTGGGGGGAGTGTGTGTGTGTCTGTGTCTGTGTGTGTGGGGAGTGGGGGAGTGGGGGAGTAGTGTGTATGTAGTATGTGTGTATAGTGTGTGTAGTGTGTATATGTGTGTGTGTATGTGGGGGGTAGTGGGGGGTAGTGGGAGGTGAGTAGTGTGTGTGTGTGTGTGTGTGTGTGTGTGTATGACTTGCAATGCAAACACTGGTCTTCTCAATGATAGACTTCTCAATGAGTCTGTCATCTTCTCAATGATAGACTCAAACACTCTTGAGTTACTATGTGACCCAATGATAATTAGCTTTGTCAACTGAACACAACCTAGAGTCACCTGGGAGGGAAGTGACTCTCAAAGGGAGTGGTCTACATTAGTGTGCCCTAGTGGCTTTATTTTTATTTTATTTTCATTATTATTATTTTGTTTTTCTCAAGACAGGGCTTCTCTGTGTAGTCCTGGCTCACCTAGGTCATGCTCTGTAGATCAGGCTGGCCTCAGACCCAAAGATCCACCTGCCTCTGCCTCCTGAGTCCTGGGATTAAGGCGTGTGTCACCACCACCCAGCTGTCATTCTGCTCTTGGATACTGATGTTTTGTGACACACCACCTGAAGGTCCCACCACTGTGGCTCCCCCCAAACAGTAGCCTGTAAGTTGGAACTGTGAGCTGAAAGAAACTCTTCATTCCCTCGGGTGCTTTGCATCAGGATAGTTCATCACTGCGAAAGAAGTGAAACTAGAACAGACCTGCACTGGACTCTTGTCTCTAAACTCAATGTATTCCAAAAGCAAGAACTCGAACAGATACCTGTGCACCAATGTTTAAAAGCAACACCATTCTCTGAAGCTGAGAGGGGAACCCGGAATGTAGCTCAGTCAGGAGAGTGCACAACTAACATGCATGGGTTCAATTCCCAACAGTGCACAAAAGTGGCCATGGTGGCACACACTTGTATTTGGAGGAGGAGGCAGGAAGACCAGGATTTCAAGATCATCAAACATGTGTTCATTCACAAAGAATGAAGTGTGATAGCAGCTGCACTGCAGACGCACCTTGAAAACATTATGCTAAATGAAAAAAGCTGGGCATAAAAGGTTCAGAAGTTGACCAGGCGGTGGTGACGCGTGCCTTTAATCCCAGCACTTGGGAGGCAGAGACAGGCGGATCTCTGTGAGTTCGAGGCCAGCCTGGTCTACAGAGGAAGTTCCAGGACAGGCTCCAAAGCTACAGAGAAACCCTGTCTCAGAAAACAAAAAACAAAAACAAAAAAAAAAGCTTCAGAAGTTAAGAGCATTGACTGGTCTTGCAGAGAACCTGGGATCAATTCCCAGCACCCACATGGTGGCTCACAACCATCTGTAATGAGATCTGGTGCCCTCTTTTGGCCTGCAGACACACATGGAGACAGAACACTGTATCCTTAATATTTTTTTAAAGGTCAGATGGTATTGAATTCACACAGCACGTAGAAATGACAAATCCATAAAGACAAAATGTAAAGTAGATGCTATGGAGAGGTTGGAAAATAACTCTTTGATTTAAAAGTTATACAGAAGATAGAGTGTGTTCCTTGTATCACGGAACTAGGGCACTTATAAACTGGGCTGACAAGATGGCTCAGCAGGGAAGAGTGCTTGCTACCAAGCCTGATTACCTGGGTTTGAACCCACATCATGGTGGAAGGAGAGAACAAAGTCCCTCAAGTTGTCTTTTAATGTATCACATTATGACACATTCTTCCCCAGTAAATAAATGTATTTTTTTTTTATTGGCTAAAGGTTGTAAAATGGCTCAGTTGCTATGGAAAACAATATAAACTGGTCTGAAAAGTAATTACCATATAAATCTGTGATCTTGCTGGGCGGTGGTGGCTCACGCCTTTAATCCAAGCACTTGGGAGGCAGAGACAGGCAGATCTCTGTGAGTTCAAGGCTAGCCTGCTCTACATATCGAGTTCCAGGACAAGCTCCAAATGGTACAGAGAAACCCTGTCTCAAAAAAATAAAAAATCTGGGGGCTGGAGAGATGGCTCAGAGGTTAAAAGCACTGAGTGCTTTTCCAGAGGTCCTGAGTTCAATTCCCAGCAATCACATGGTAGCTCACAGCCATCTGTAATGAGATCTGGTGCCCTCTTCTGGCCTGCAAGCATACTGTATCCATAAATAAATAAATAAATAAACAAACAAACAAACAAATAATAAATAAATAAATCTTTTTAAAAAATCTGTTATCTCATTACTTGGTACAGATCCAGAAGGACTGAAAATGAGACTGTGTTTATTGCCAAGAAATGGGAACAACTTGAGTGTCCACTGAGAAGAAGATAGAGGAGAGGAGCTAGTACTTACAATGGAATGTTATTTTGCTATAAAAAAGACTTTATACCAAGCGAACTAAGCCAGTCACCAAGAGTCTTCCCATGAGAGTACTGGAGACAGCCAACCTGGTAGGATCAGAAATGGAAGGTACTTCCTAGGGTGAAGGAGGAGGGATAGGGAGAGTTGCTCAAAACACACACAGTTTTCAGAAGAGAAACAGTTTCTCTTCTGTCACACAGAAACGTGTGTTGCTGACAGGAATCATAAATGTATTTATTTATTATACATTTGGCAGCGATTCATCAGTTGATATTATCTGTTTTGTGTCCATGTTTTGCTGTTTTTAAGAGTGATTCTAGGAACCTTTATGTAGGACTTTGTAGGGAGTATGAACCTAATAGAAACATTTTTTAAACACCGCATTTTAATTTATTGTGTGTGCACATGCATGTGTGTGCATGTGTATATGTGTGTACGTGTTCCAGAACGTATATGCGTGTTTTTGTGTGTGTATATCTGTGTGTGTGTGTGTGTGCGTGCGCGCGCGCGCGCGCGCGCACCCGAGCACATTTAGGGAGGTCAGGATAACTTTGGTTCTCTTTTCCCGTATGGTCCTAGGGACTGAAGTCAGGTTGTGAGATCTGGGCGTTGCAGGTGCCTTTAGGTGCAGGGCCTTTTTGCCAGTCCACAATTTTTTTTTAAATCAAAGATGGAACCATCTAATTTTTAAATTTCTCAGTTTAATAGCAGCCTTTCCACAAGAAACATGACCCAGGCTCTGTCCTGAAGGCGGAGCGCCTGCGTTTCTGAATGAAGCCTGAGCTTATAGCTTATAGCTTCTGAAGCAGTACACAGCCCGGAAAGCCCCCCTTAGCAACGAATCAGGCCGCGGTTGCTAAGGGAAAAGGAATCGGTAAGAGCTTGTCCGTCCACTATTGCGGTCCGGTAGCAGCAACTTCCGGTTCGTCGTTCTGTCTTCCCCCTCCGAAACAGAGTCGCTTCCGCGGGTTCCGCCGCCTTTGGAACCTCGCGCACTGGGATCCTCATTACGCTGCTGCGGGCGGGGGGCGGCGGCTGTCGGCGGTGGTGGCGGCGGCGGCCGTGATGCTGAGTTCCCGGGCGCAGGCGGCGAGGACGGCGGCCGACAAGGCCCTCCAGCGCTTCCTGCGCACCGGGGCGGTCGTCAGGTGAGCGGGCGGAGGATGGCGGGTCCGGGGCCTCCAGGCCTGCGCCAACCGGGCTGAGACAGACGCCGCGGCCCAGCGCTGCCTTGTCGTCCCTGCAGTGGCCGCGGCCTGCGAGGTCCCGCATCCTTTTCGGTGACCCCAGACCCGGACCCCAGGCCCTCAGTCTTCCCAGGTCTGCACGCCCCCTCCAGTTTGTTGCATGTCAGTCTTCCACCTATGCCCTCCTGGCAGTTCTCACTTCTACGTCTCAAACTGCGCCGGTCTCCAAGCTATCGCAGCCCCTCAGCTGCTAAGCTGCTCAGTCTGTAACTACTTAAGGCTCTTCGTTCCTGCTAGGACCCCTGCGTGCACCCAGCCTGTTTACATCTATCTTCCCAAGGCCTGGGACCACACCCCCATTGCTCACCCTGACTGCTGGGTCGGACCTGTTGCTTGGGTTGTCTTCCTGGGATATTGGGGCAGCTCTAACAGCGCCTTACCCTCCTTGGAAGCCGCCAGTGCCCAACCCGTCCTTAGCGATGAGAACTAAGCCTTGCATAGACCTTGCCTGTGGCCTAAATGTTGCCCTGAGAGCAGCACTGGCCTCAGCTGACTCTTCGCACTCCAGACTTTCCTACTCTTCCCTATGATACCATTCTGTAGAGGAACCAATCAGTCCACACTCTGTTTTTTTGTTTGTTTGTTTTTTAAGCCAATTTCTGTGCCATTCTATGGACTCATCCTGGAAGAACAAATATTGATTTGAAATTCACGACTAGCTGTGATGTCGGAGAATGCTGGCCATTGCCGACGGTTACTGTTGTCCCTAGTGCCCCTTCTCAGTGAGTGCTTATTGAGCTGAGATACACATTCATGCAGTCAGGGTGGGGATATAGCTCAGTGGTAGATCACTCGTGTATCAGTCCTTGGTACTGAGGGGAAAATCAACTTCATAGAGTCCAAACATTAGAGTAAGAATGTATTACATGTCCGCATACAACATGTATGTGGATACATGTTGCACATACGTGTGATTTGCCTTAAAATTGTGTTTTGGATAGTACCGCGGTTTCCTTATCTGTAGTAGAATCGTACTGACGTTTAAGTCAAGCGTGAAATGAAGAACTCTTTAATCTTAACGAATTTACAGAAGATCCCCCTTGTATTGTTCAATATTCCCACAGAGAAATCCATTTCTAAACCCAGGCATGATGCCACAGCTCTGTCATTCTAATTGCTCAGGAGGCTAAGGTAGAAGGACTCTTGAGTTCAAAGCCAGCCTGGGCTACAGAGTGACTTAGGGAGACTCTAATCTAAAAAACTAAGTAACTAAGTAAATAGGGAGAGTCTGGGGAAATGGTTCAGGTGTTCAAGAGCTTACTGCCCAAGCAGCAAGTGTGAGGAGCGGAGTTCAGATCACCAGAAGCTGTGTGAACACCAGGTAGCCTGGCATAACCTGCACTTGGCCTGGGAGAAGCATGGGAACCTGAGCGGCTGTGCCAGTGAACTCTGCGTTCCAATGAGAGGCTCAGCCTGAAGGGACTGATGATGAGGACACCGGTGTCAGCCCCTCTCCCACTGGTGTGAGCCCCTCTTGGTACTTAAGCATCCTGATTTTCAAGACACAACCTTTCTTCCTCCCTCTTTCTTCCTTCCTTCCTTCCTTCCTTCCTTCCTTCCTTCCTTCCTTCCTTTCTTTCTTTCTTTCTTTCTGTTTTTCAAGACATGGTTTCTTTGTGTAGCCCTGGCTGTCCTGGAACTCCCTATACAGACCAGGCTGGCTTTGAAGTCAGAGATCTGCCTGCCTTTGCCACCCTAGTGCTGGGATTAAAGACTTATGTGTCTGTGGCCTGCTTTAAGACAATCTGATTGGTGTATATTACCTTAGGTTTAAAACTTGCTTCTGGGTGGATTATTTTGACAAAGTATCATTCTCCCTGCCAGCGTCTGTGAACCCACCTGCTGCTATGAAACAAAATGACAGTAAATGTCTTTTCTTTTTTAGATATAAAGTCATGAAGAACTGGGGAGTGATAGGCGGAATTGCAGCTGCTCTTGCAGCAGGAATATATGTTATTTGGGGTCCCATTACAGAAAGGAAGAAGCGGAGAAAAGGTATTGGTTTGACTTGAGTCCCTCTTGTCTGAAAGGGATTGGGTAGTTGGTCCTCTCGTATTTTTTTAAAAAGATTTATTTATTTATTACATATTCAATGTTCTGCTGGCATGCTTGCCTTCAGGCCAGAAGAGGGCACCAGATCTCATTACAGATGGTTGTGAACCACTATGTGGGTGCTGGGAATTGAACTCAGGACCTCTGGAAGAGCAGCCATCTGTCTAGCTCCCTAGTCCTCTCATCTTTAAAGTGAGGACCGTGGTCTGTGAGGGGGAACTCCCCACTCTGATGTGAGAAGGCTCTGGTTTAGCACTTTTTTGCACTTGATTTTAAGACATGTTTTGTGCTTGCTTGGTGGCTCATGCCTGTAATTCCAGCACTTAGTGCTGGAGCAGGAGGATGCCATGCCATGAGTTTGAATCCAGCCTGTGCTGTACAGCAGTACCTGGCCGGGCAGTGTTACATAGGCAAGACCTGGGTGGAGTTGGGGGTGGGGTGAGGAGTGGGGAGGGCAAGGAGGCATGCTTTGTAATTATGTTTCAAGTGGCTCAATTGTCTGAGGGTCTCATTAATGTGTAATTATATTTTCAGCCCTGCAGCTGACTGACTACATCAAAGGAGTGGTTTTCCTGAGAGAGAGGAGGGAAGGGGAGAGCCGGGATGGATGGAGAGAGTGGGGAGGAGGAACCCAAGTCTATCACAAACTCTGATCCTTGTTCAATAAGGAGATGGTTGTAGAGAATTTTATTTGTGTTTTCATGGATGTTTGAGAATTTTCATATTAAAGTGTTTCTTAACAAGGCTCAGAGCCCAGGAGGCTGAGGCAGGAGGCTCTGAGATTGAGGCCAGCCTAGGTGCTTAAGGACTGAGTTCATGACTTTTGGCAGAAGAGGGAAAGAGGGCATCCTGTCAGCTGGTGCTGCTGTCTTTGCAGACAGACTGACCAGAATCAGTGTCTTTCTTGGTCGCTGTGGCAAGAACAAAAGCATTGTCCCAGGAGGCAGTTGAGTTGCCAGCTGCTGTGGGGAGTAAGGAGGAAGGCGTGGCTACTGCTTTTGTTCATTTAATATCTGTGCCAGGCACCTGGATGGATTTCAGAGTGAACACAGGACAGAGGCCTGTTGTGTGGTTCACAGTTTACAGCATAGAATGCCCAGTGCCCCGGGCTTGCTCAGATCGGAATCCCAACTGAGGGCTCCCTGCAGATGCAGGGTCCCAGTTGGGAGAGCAAAGCTTGGCCCAGCTGATGCACTATCCTTCTCTACCCACACTCTCCGTTAGGGCTTGTGCCTGGACTTGTCAACTTAGGGAACACCTGCTTCATGAACTCGCTGCTACAGGGATTGTCGGCCTGCCCTGCCTTCGTCAAGTGGCTAGAAGAATTCACCACCCAGTACTCCAGGGACCAGCAGGGACCACACACACACCAGTGCCTGTCCTTGACACTGCTGAACCTCCTGAAAGGTACAGTGGGGACTTGAGGGGTACGCATCTTCAGTGCGTAGATGACAGAAGAAAGACATAGTAGCCACTTTGCAGAAAAAGACAAGGTGAGGGGGGTACTCAGAACATGCTTTTCAGATTAAATTAGATTAAAAGTTAAATTTTAATTAAATTTTATTAGAATCAATTAGATTCAAATAAAATCAATCAGAATTTATTAAAAAGTTGCATTTATTGTGTGTGTGCGCACACAGCAAGGTCAGGACAGCTTTGGTTCTTTTCTGCTGGGTGCTCCTGGGGTCTGAACTCAGGTTGTGAGATTTGGTGGCTGGTGCCTTTACTTACAAAGTTATCTCACCAACCCCACTTTTTAAAAAATAAATAAATAAATAAAAAATGAAGCCATCTACTTTTAAAAAAATTGTCAGTTTAGCCAAGGGTGGTGGCTCGCTCCTTTAATCCCAGCTCTTGGGAGGCAGAGGCAGGTGGATATCTATGAGTTTGAAGCCAGTCTGGTCTACAGAGCTAGTTCCAGGACAGCCAGGGCTACACATAGAAACCCTGTCTCAGAAAACCAAAACCAACCAAACAAACAAACAAACAAATCCACTACCGCACTTCAACTCTAAGAAGTTTGTTTAAAAAGTGAGTGTTTTGGCCCAAGAACTAAGGTCATTCACAAAGTAAATACAAGTAAAGGCTCGTAGGATTTGCTTCCTTTTGCCTGTCAGAAAAGATTAAAAAGCAAATTGCAGATTCCAGAGCCTGGCAGCTGTTAACTGGGGTGTGCACACACTGCGATGGGGTGGAACTTGGTCTGACCTTTTTTTTCTTAATTTTTTAATACTTTTTTTATTGATATTTATTGAGCTCTACATTTTTCTCTGCTCCCCCCCGCCTCTCCCCTCCCCCTTTCAATCCTCCCCCAAGGTCCCCATGCTCCCAATTTACTCAGGAGATCTTGTCTTTTTCTACTTTTTACTTTCCATGTAGATTATGTAAGTCTCTCTTAGTGTCCTCATTGTTGTCTAAGTTCTCTGGGATTGTGGTTTGTTGACTGGCTTTCTTTGCTTTATGTTTAAAAACCACCTATGAGTGAGTACATGTGATAATTGTCTTTCTGTGTCTGGGTTACCTCACTCAAAATAATGTTTCTAGCTCCATCCATTTTGCCTGTAAAATTCAAGATGTCATTATTTTTCTCTGCTGTGTAGTACTCCATTGTGTAACTGTACCACATTTTCCTTATCCATTCTTCGATTGAGGGGCATTTAGGTTGTTTCCAGTTTCTGGCTATGACAAGCAAGGCTACTATGAACATAGTTGTGCACATGACCTTGTGGCACGATTGAGCATCCTTTGGTCTGACCTTTCTTGAATGTGCTTTAGAACAGCCCTGGGAGCCCTTGCAACATGCCAGTGCTGTCTGGCCTGAAAATCTCACGGCCAAAAGTCTTCCTTGTGGGTGCTGTTAGTGTCTGCGGAAAGATGTGAAGACTTTATTTATGTGTCTGTGTGAGTGCCTGTGAAGGGCGTGAGGGAGAGTCAGGTCTCCTGGAGCTGGAGTTACTGGCAGTTGTGAGCCGCCCCGCGTGGGTGCCAGGAACTGAACCTGAGTCCTCTGAAAGTGCATCTGAGCTCTTAACTGCTGAGTCATCCCGCCAGGCCCGGCACCTGCCCAACCTCATTATCGTAAATCTGTGTGCAAAATGGTTATTTATTTACTTACTTACTTGTGTGTGTGTGTGTGTGTGTGTGTGTGTGTGTGTGTGTGTGTGTGTGTAGGTACATACACATGGCATGGCCCATGTGTGGAGGTGAGAGTACAACGTGTGGGAGTCTGTTCTTCTGCCCCTTGGGTTTCTGATTAAATCAGGTTATTAGACTTTGTAGCAAGCACCCTTACCTGCCAAGCCATCTCACCAATCCCAAATTCAGTTTTGAGCAAAAGTTTTGTTTTTTTTTAAACTATTGAACTTGATGGTACTTGTTAAAATCTGGATATTACATGGTATGTGAGCAAAGATCTCCAACATGTTCCTAAACACCCAGGGTTGCTTTGTAGCTCAGCATGTCTGTGATACCTGCTTTTCGTTCAGTCTTCCTTCGGGCTCTGCTCATGGCCGTTACACAGAAGCGTGTTTCCTCAGGTATTGGGCGGAGCTCTACTGTGGGTGGCAGGTTGTGAAACTGCCAGTGACCCTGCCAGATTGCCTCACAGCGTCCCAGGCCCATTGACATTTTCCCAGGAGTATGATTCTTTTCTCAGCTCTGCTGCCTTTGTCCTGGAGGGTGAGGGGCTGGGCCTAGGTGCTAATCTCCTGCTGTTCAGGTAGTTGCCTCCCATGCCCTGCCCCTGAGGCTCTGCCCATTGTCAATGGTGGGGCTGCCTTGGGGGCAGGAGGTCTGCAGTGTTTTCCCCCCTCTGGAGTCAGAGTCTGAAGTGTCAAAACCAAGGAGGAGAAACAGTCTGCCCTGTATTATGTGTGGATCACTGAACCAGATCCTGAGACTGCAAGGCCTTTCTTTATCTCCCTCTTGAGCAACACTAGCCCTATGCACTGTGTCTGGAGGCCTCTGGTCAGATTAGAGTCAGCACTCTGTGGCTATGGCCAGTCTAGGGCCCCATCTTTTGTTGTTGTTGTATTAGTTTGTGTGCATGAGGGGGCGGGGGAGGGGTGAGGGGGAGAGAGAGGAGGATGCCACTATGTAGCCTTGGCTGTCCTGGAGTCCACTGTGTAGCCCAGGCTGGCCCCAAAGTCAAAGCGATCCACCTGCCTCTGTCCCCCTGAGTGCTGGGATTAAAGTCCTGCACCACCCCACACTCAGCTTCAATGCATTTTTATTGTTTACGTGCCTGTGTGCATCTGTGTGGGTATCCTTGGAGGCCAGAAGAGGGAGCCAGATCCCTTGGCTGGAATTAGAGGTGGAGAGCCACCTGATGGCGCTGGGCTCTGAACTCCAAACCTCATGATCGAGCAACAAGTTCCTTTAACCACTGCAGCCCCTCCAGTCCTGGGGCTGCCTGTCTTGCTAATGAAGCCTCATTAGTGTCCAGGCTGCATCTGTGCTTCATCCACAGAAGCTTCCTCCTGACCCTCGGTGTAGATAGAGCCATGAATACTTAGCAGACCCAACTTATCTTTTTATAATTTACACTATTCTTTGTTATCATTATTTGGGATGGGACCTTGTTCTGTTGACAAGATTGGTTCCAAATTCCTGGGGTCAAGAAATCTTGACCTCAGCATCCTAAGCAGCTAGGACTATGGCCCATGCACTATGCCAGACAAACTTCTGGTTATAAAGTAATGCATTCAGCTGCCCCCTTCAGATGCTTTATGCATCCCAACACACTTAGTGCCTGGTGGTCCATACGAGCAAAGGCTGAGAAGTCATGGCAGAGCCCTGGGGAGAGGTGCTCCACGCTGGGTGTGGAGTTGACCTAGTAGCGAGGCTTCCTCAACTTTGGGAATTGTGAATTCATTGCTCCTTATCAGTCATGGTAATTTGTAGCTTCCTGAACTCTTAAGATCCATACAACAAACATGCTGTGCCTGCATGCTGACTCGGCAGTGTGTGAGGCTCCAAGGAGCGTGAGGGAAGAGGGGACTGCGGTGCCTCTACTGCTGTGGTGTGCACACATCTGGCCAGATCTGCTCTCATTCAGTTGTTGTCTTCCTTTCTGGTACCCAGCTTTATCCTGCCAAGAAGTCACCGAGGATGAGGTCTTGGATGCAAGCTGCCTGCTGGATGTCTTGAGGATGTACAGGTGGCAGATCTCTTCCTTTGAAGAACAGGTGAGCACTCCAGACAGCAGGCTGAGCTTGGAGAGTCCTTTTTCCTAGGGACTGTGTGTGCTTGTGTGTGTGTGTGTGGATGTGTGTGTGTGTGTGCCCCTGGGATCAAGCCCAGGCCTTGAATATGCTAGGCAAGTGCTCTCCCAGTGAGTTATATCCTCTGCTTTTCTGTGGCATTTGGGCAGCCTTAGTGTTGTGTGAACAGAGCTCCAGTGTCTCACTGCTGTCCTGATTAGAAAGGACACAAAACTCTATGTCACTTAGGAATAGACACCTGGCATTGGGCAAAAACAGTGGTCACACGGGAGAGCTTCTGGCTTCCACTGACTGTACTCCAGGTCATGAGAGACCCTCCAGCCCATACCCTTGTTCTAAAAGACCCATCTTCAGAGGTGACTTTAGCACCCCTAGGCCTTGAGCAGGCATCTCTCACAGCCACTGGGCTCTGTTCAAAATGTTCTCCCTCCCCTTTCGCAATTTCATTGTGGTCTTTGGAATTTGGCATGCCACCCTCTTGCCCGTTACCCAGAATGACTCTGAGCCTGGGTCCCCAGAGTGACACATTCCAGCTTCCCCAGCACCCAGGCGCATCTTCCCCAGCTGCATCTCCAAGCGGCCTGCAGGGAGCAGCTCGTCAGAGACTCTTCTACAGTGGGGCTGGATGGGAGGTGATGGGCTGAGTGGCCCGCACCCTTTGGTCTTACAGATTATTTCTTGTTCCTCCCTGATCTGAAGCCCTGTGCTGTGTTTCAAACACAGTGGGTGATGAGTATCTTTGTGAAGGTTTTTCTTGCTGGCTGCACTTGTGCGCTGAACTCTGTGCATTTCCATCTCCATTTGGAAATGACCTCAGCTGCTGGAATGACTTAGCTGTCCTTCCCTGGGTCTCAGCTGGGAGAGTGACTCCTAGGTCAGTCTCCAAGGGCATTGTTCCTTTTTGTAAGTCCTACCCTTCTGTTAAGGACCTCCTTATGCCAAGTCACCTTTGGGACTATTTCCAAAAGTCCATGCACAGCAGCTGATGGTCCGGTCATGATGCAGCCACAGGGAAGAGGAGTGTGTCTATCTTACTACATCTCTTGCCCCTCGAAGCAGACAGAGTGTTGGTCTGCTGTTGGTTTTGCCATCTAGTTGGTCCAGAGCTAGCTCACACTGACGGGCAACTCATTTGGTGTCTAAGCCAGGAGCTATAGCTGGTTTATAGGAGATGCTCTAGGTTCAATCCTTCATGTGCTTTACCTAACTGCATCCCTGTGCAACCCAGTAAAGAGTCGGGGTATAGATGGGAACACAGGTTCACAGAGACAAAGTGACTTGCCCAGTCTCCTGCTGTATCAGTGGCAGAGGCAGGGCTGAAGCTGTCATCCTCCACCCTCTTCTATAGTATTGCCCCTTTCCCACAGCCCGAGCAGCTTACAGACCGGCTGACACAGAGGCTGCCTGAGCTGTGCTTGTGCCATTGGCTGATGGTGGCCTTCCACAGTTGCCTCTGGGTCAGCACTTGCAGCCTGGCGGGTGAAAGTGGGAGCAATGGGGCTTTGAGGAGTGCGTTGGTGACCCTGAGTTCAAGGTCACCCATGCTGTGAGATGCTTTCTCCACATAAAAAGTACAAAAAGGACTGGGAGTAGCTCAGTCAGATGCAGACTCACATGCCCAAGGTCCCAACCCAGTACTGCAAATTACATTTAATTAAAAATTTTTTTTGTTGTTATTTTTTGAGACAGGTTTTCTCTGTAGCTTTGGAACCTGTCCTGGAACTTTCTCTATAGACCAGGCTAGCCTTGAACTCACAGAGATCTGCCTGTCTCTGCCTACTGAGTGCTGGGATTAAAGGCGTGCACCACCACCGCCTGACTAAATTAAAATTGTAGAATGATGAAATAGTGCCCCAGTTTGCTGTGATTTCTGCTTGGAGAGTGTCCTAGTTAGGGCTACTGCTGCTGTGTGGACACACCATGGCCAAAAACAAGTCAGAGAAGAAAGGGTTTATTTGGCTTACACTTCCACATTGTCATCCATCTTGAGAGAAGTCAGGGCAGAAGCTCAAGCAAGGGGCAGGAGCTGATGCAGAGGCCATGGAGGGTTGCTGCTTACTGGCTTGCTCACCATAGCTTGCTCAGCCTGCTTTCTTATAGAACCAGGACTACCAGCCCAGGGTTAGCACTACCCACCCACAATGGGCTGGGCCCTCTTCCATCAATTGATAATTAAGAAAATGCCCCCCAGGCTTGCCTACAATCCAATTTTTTTAAAGATTTATTTATTGTGTACACAGTGTTCTGTTGGCGTATGTGCCTGTATGCCAGATGAGGGCACCAGATCTCGTTACAGATGGTTGTGAGCCACCATGTGTGCTGGGACTTGAACTCAGGACCTCTGGAAGAGCAGCTGGTGCTCTTAACCTCTGAGCCATCTCTCCAGCCCCAGTCTACAGCCCAATCCTACAGAAAGCATTTTGTCACTTGAGGTTCCCTCCTCTGTGCTGACTCTGGCTTCACAGCAGGGAACATTGTCAGGGCCCAGTTGTCAGCTGAGGAAAGCTGGGGGCTGCTTCAGGGATCCAGCCTAGAATGGCATAGCTCAAGTGAGGCCTAGGCAGGGGCTGGAGAGCTTTGGAGTTTGGAGTGTGCTTAGGGTTTGGAGCCTCAAGCTTCATGCCTTAGGGTTTGGCCCAGTGGGTAGTGGGGAGGAGTGTGCATGTGACTGGATTGCTTCAGGGTGTGCCTCAAAACGGGTAGGAAGAGGAGGGGGCAGCACTGAAGGTCAGTGAAGCCTGAAATTGGAATAAGCTGGGTGTGCTGTGGAGTCACCGAAGAAGCCAGGGCTAGGGCCTGTCACTGAGTGCAGGACTTCTCGGGAGCACATGGGACCTCGTTCTGCACTAGAAGCCATTGTGTGCAGGTCAGGGGAGGCTTTTCTTTGGCGGAGCTGGCCATCAGGCTGCGTGGGGTCCTTTCAGAAGCTGGGTGAGCTCAGTGTCCAGTGCCTGCTTGGAGTGCACGTGACTCTGGCTTCCATCGCCAGCACTGCAAAGCCAAAAATAAATAAAAGCTGAAAGAATTGATTACTGTGGCCTGACACTGAGCTCAAGTGTGGGATCTGCTCTACCAGCTTAAAACAATCACCCTGCACTTGTGTGCCATGAGGCTCAGGGTGCAATCCACAGGCCTGGGGGCCCAGGGCCTGTGATGGGGAGAGGAGGAGCCCAGAGCAGCCGTGCAGGCTGTAACTTGGGGAGGAGGCCTTTCAGATTGCTCCTTAGAGACATTTCCTATCATAGGAGCCAGTAATGCCAGTTCTGCACTCATTCCAAGTATTGAAGCAGAGAGTCACGGGGTGTCTGTGCATCTACATACTTAGCAGAATCCACCTCAGAAGTCAGCAGGCAGAACACTGCAAGTGAAGAGTTCATGTAATTAATCTTAATCAGTAAGAAATCGGGAGTCAGATATCGGGGAAAGAAACTGAAAGATCAGAGAAGCAGGGGACAGCCACCAGTCACCTCCTATCTTTACATTCTGCCATCCAAAAAGGCCGAGATCCTCTATCCACCCCGTCTTCTTGTCTTCTCTGTCGCCAGTTCTCCAAACCTCTGTGGTTAATTTTGGTTAGCTAGTGGCTAGCTCCACCCTCTGACACCAAACAAGATTTATTTGTCAGAACACAATCAAAATATTACACAACATGCAAGTGCCTGCCAGTGGGCAGAGAGATGAAGATAAAATCCTTCCCTTGGTCACTGAACCTTGGGGCTTTGCCCGCCCAACCACCATGCTGCATCATCAGCCTCAACAACAAAAGCAATACTTTTTTTAAAGATTTATTTTTATTTTCTGTGTATAGGTGTTTGTCACACGTGTTCCAAGAGGACCAGAGGAGGGCCTCAGATCCTCTGAAATGGGTTACAAATGGTCATGAGTCGCCATGAGGGTGCTGGGAACCAAACCCAGGTCCTCTGCAAGAGCAGCCAGTGCTCTCATCCACTGAACTATCTCTCCAGCCCCAAACAAAATTTTATACAGGCAGCCCTTAAAGGAAGGGGAGTTTGCTTCATGCTCCATTGTGGATAAACCTTGAGGACATTGTGCTCAGGGAAATACATGTTCTACTGTGTACAGTGGCACAGAGCAGGACAGGAGTGACTCCGGTTCCATTCGTATGAGTTGTCAGATTTCTAAGGACAGAAGGTAGGGTGGTGGGTGTCAGAATGGGGTAGTGTCTAGTGGCTTTGGTGTCTCGGGTGGAGATGAACAGTGGTGCTCGGTGCTGCTGCTGTGCACCTTGCAAGGTTGAGGTGTTGAATTTTGTACTATGTACATGTTACCTTGTTTTTTAAAGGAAGCCCCTCCTGGAGTTGGGTGCAGGTGTCCTGCTGTGAGTGGGACCCTGAGAAAACAGAAAACACTCTACCTTGGTAAGGGTCAGTTCTGCTGTCCATGGCCTGGCCTTGCCTCAGGAGCCTCTCTCAAGGATGCTTTGTCCTTTGACAGGATGCTCACGAGTTATTCCATGTTATCACCTCATCCCTGGAAGACGAGCGGGACCGCCAGCCCCGTGTCACTCATTTGTTCGATGTCCATTCCCTGGAGGTAATGTCTGCATGCAGCCTGTGCGTATGCACTAAGTCTTCATAAGGCCTAGACCTGAACGTAAGATCCAGTAGCAGGTGTGAGGCTGGCAAACCTTAAACAGCATGCTCCTGTCGGTGTGTGTACTGGGGGCCAGCTTCTTTAAGAAGACTCCTTGCTGCAGCTTGGGTTTTGTTGGAGGAGAGAATAAGGCTTGTTTTCCCTGTTAGTAGAGGGGCCGAGGGCCATGGGTTCCCTGAGTGAGTGCTTATCTCCCTGCCACGGTGTAGAGCTGACTGGCAAAGGGGAAGCATCCCAGAGGGAAGAAACACCATATAGGACTCATGTAGAAATCAACCCGAAGGTGGTCAGGGCCACCTTCAGAGCGTGAGCTGTGAGTAGTGTTGGTTTTGATGTTGATGTTGCTGGTGGCTCAGAAACTTGTAAGATTCCTGGGGGGCGAGGGCTATTAAAGGGGTGCAACTGTGTTTTCAGTCTCTCTTTTCTTCCTACAGCAACAGTCAGACATGACTCCCAGACAAGTCACCTGCCACACCAGAGGTAGTCATTTTCCATTGATTAAATGTGTATTTCTAAAGAAATGAATGAAAGCACCTTTAAGATGGGACATGCGCTGTGCATGTCTCTCTTGCTGGCAGCATCCAGCTGCGGTTGTGCTGGACCTCCACATCTGCCGAGGGCCTGGAGTGTTCTGGAGAAAGCTTTGAATGTGGCGCTCTGAGTCCTCCATCCCAGCTTAGGCTACTCTCACCGCTTCCTCTTGCTACAAGCAAGCTGCTCCACCTCCCCTTGAATGTTAGTCTGGGAAAGATCCAGTAAACAAAAATCTATCCTTCAGCATTTCCACTGTGGCCAGCTTTCACTGCAGAGAATCGTAGCCCTCTTGAGAACCCTTTGTATTCTCAAGAGCTGAGTCAGCACAGCGTCTGGGTCATAGCAGTTGGGCTGGCGGTCAGTCCCTGGCAGCACCAGGCACCGCAACTCCTCATCTGAGCCCCACAGTGGATACAGGAGACAATGACCCATTTCCATGAAATGAAATTTACAGAAACCAAGGGTGGGCTCATGTCTGCAACCCCCACATTTGTGAGGCTGAGGCAGGAGGATTTACTGTGTTTTTAAGGCCAGTTTGGGTCAGCCTGGGTTAGAGCATAAGACCATATTTCTGTGTCTCAAAAAAAGGTTGGGGAGAGATGAAGTAATTTTCCAGGTCACATGACTAATAAGCAGACTCAAGACCTCACTCAGGACTGTCTGATTCTGGAGAGAGTTTCTCATGAGCGTTTTGTGACTAACCCCCATCCTCAAGAAGCAGCCTCTAGAAGTTATTGATTCAGTTGTTTCTGTGCTTCCCTTGCTTTATGGAAAGCCTGCACCTTCTCCTGCCGTCTCCATCAGTCCGCTGCACCTGTAGATCTCACGTGCATCCTTCTCCCTCCTCCTCCGTCAGTCCGCTGCACCTGTAGATCTCACGCGCATCCTTCTCCCTCCTCCTCCGTCAGTCCGCTGCACCTGTAGATCTCACGCGCATTCTTCTCCCTCCTCCTCCATCAGTCCGCTGCACCTGTAGATCTCACGCGCATCCTTCTCCCTCCTCCTTCATCAATCCGCTGCACCTGTAGATCTCACGTGCATCCTTCTCCCTCCTCCTCCATCAGTCCGCTGCACCTGTAGATCTCACGTGCATCCTTCTCCCTCCTCCTCCATCAGTCCGCTGCACCTGTAGATCTCACGCACATCCTTCTTGGTGTCTGCTCTATGGTACACAGCCTCACTCACAGCCTTAAGCTTCTGCTGTGAGGATGAGACTGGAAGTCAGCAAGGACACTCACTGTGCTTCCTGAAACAGTTTCCTAAGGGAGGAAAATCTGCTGTGTGCTAATGAGGGTGGGGTCTGGTAGGTCTTGGGTGATGTGACATGTCAAAAGTGCTTTGCTTCCAGGGTCTCCTCACCCCACGTCCAATCACTGGAAGTCTCAACACCCTTTCCATGGAAGACTCACTAGTAACATGGTGTGCAAGCACTGTGAGCACCAGGTAAGTGGCTGCCCCTTTATGACCTCCCCAGGGAGACTGTGCTTAAATCAGGAGGGGACACAGAGAGTGTAGCCTGACCTCGGGACAGCTTTGGCGATTGCCTGCCCTCTGTACACCTGGGTCCATGCCAGTGTCATTTGACCCTCGGACGACATCCGCCCCAAGAACAGATGTGGTGTGCTGTGGATTGTAGCATTTCAGGTCCTCAGCTCGGGCATTTGCTTGCTCATGATGCACACAGTGGATTTGAGGAGTCGGGGCGGGGGGCTTTAGCTTTGCATTTGAGGGTTCAAACCTTTCTTTATGGAAAAACTTCAATACAATACAAAGAGAATTTTACAGCTGTTACATCAATCTTAGAACATTTTAACACCTTGTCCTGCCCCTGTTAAAAAAAGAAATACCCCCAAACCTTACATATGAGCATTTTTTTCTGAATGCCTCACAGCTGCTCATGTCCCTTCTGTGTGCTGGGTACAAAGTCTAGTCTAGGCTTCCCAAAGCAGAGAGCCCTTTCATAGGCAGCCTCCTTCACTTCGCTTGTTTGCATGCAGAACCTTCTCTTGTGGTACGTGCATCAGCACGTCTTGCTGTTTAGAGCCCGGCACAGCTGTGTCACATGGCCCTGCCACGTTCTTGTCCACTGTCAGCTGAGTTTATGTTGTTTCCACTTTGAGGTTTTGTGCGCGGCTGCCGCATGTGCAGAGCCTGACTCAAACCTTTGAGAAGCCGTGAGACGGCTCTGCAGGGCGGCTGCACCATTCCACGTGGGTGCCAAGACCCGGTGTCCCACGGCCTTGCCGGTATTGTCCTATCTGACTCCTGGACACTGGCCTTCATTGCAGTCATAGAGTAGTTCCCAGTTGAGGAGTTCGTCTGTTTCTCCGGGCATAACTGACAAGTAGATTTCACATAGATCTGAAGAGTGCGAGTGATGTTTGATACGTTCTCTAAGTGATGGCCACAGTCAAGTTAGCCCATCTGGAGTAATGACCTTAGTGTGTGGGTCGTGAGAACGCTCTCAAGACCCACATCGGCTAGTTCCAAGTGTGCTTTAACTGTAATCGTCAGGCTGTGTGCCAGATCCCTGAGGTCTGTGCCGGTATCTCCCTATCTGCCTTCTACCTCAGCAGTCACCAGGCTACTCGTCTCCAGAAGTTTGTCTTTAAGCAAAGTCATGTGGGAGTTGTTTTTGGGGGGTTATGCCCCCAGATTCATCTGTGTGGTCAGAAAGGATGGTATTGTCTTATTTTTCCTGGCAGAATAGTATCTGTCATGTACAGGTGTGTGTGTGTTTAGCACATTTTCTTTTCCCACGCTGGTGGCTGCTGAGCTTGCTTCTGTGGCTTGGGTATCGTGCCGATGCTGCTGTCAGTGTGGATCCCGGGTGTCTTTAGGATGTGCTGAACTCACCTCCTTTCAGTACATACCCCAGAGAGATGGACTCGATCATTCATTGATTCTATTGGTTGGTTAGGTGATTGACTTGAGACAGGCTCTCACTGTGATAGCCTAGGCTGGCCTGACACTCTGACACCTTCTGCCTCTTACATCCCGAGGATGTGCTCACAGGTGTGAACCAGACTCCTCTGGCTGTAACTTTTTGAAGGTTATCCCTTTGTTTTCCATGGGGGCTGCCCCAGTTTGGGTTCCTGCCCCAATGTAACAAGAGTTCCTATTTCATCCTTTTGCTAACATGTCTTGTCTTTGTGGATGTCTGTGCCCATCTCAGTGGAGACCACTTGTGAGCCTTGTGTCACTTGTCAGAAACGGTCTACCTTGTTTCTTGAGACGTGACCTCTGGAGTCTGCCGAGTCGGCTTGGCAGGCCAACCAGTGAGCCTCAGGAATCTGCCTGTCTCTACCTTCCTGGATCTGGGATTTGTTGTTGTTTTGTTTTAATGCAGGTTCTGGGGATTAAACTAGGGTCCCTATGCTTGCAAGGTAAAGCACTTGACCACTGGACCATCCTGGCAGTCACCCTTCTTGGTTTTGTAGCAGCCATTCAAGTAGAGATGTGTCCCTGTGGTTTGATCAACGTTTCCCTGACAACTGTAGTTCTCCATGTTGCTGTCTGCCATGTCTGGGTCTTGGAAAAATGTTTTATGGGGTCCATTGCCAACCAGCCTTTCTTCTGTTCTGCCTCCCTGCCTCTGTCCTTCCTCCCCTTTTTCCTTCCTTCCTTCCTGCCTGCCATCCTGCCTGCCTTCCATTCCTCCCTCCTACCTTCTTCTCTGTCTCTGTCTCTCTTAACCTTAAGTGTTTAAGTCTTATGTAGGTATGTGTACCACATGCATGGCTGGTGCCTGCAGGGGGATCTGGAAGTAGAGTTTCAGATGGTTGTGAGCCCCTGTATGGGTGCTGGGAACTAAACTTGGCTCCTCTGCAAGAGCAACAAGCGCTCTTAACCACAGAGTCATCCTTCAGCATCTTTTCTTTTCCTTCCTCCTGTTTTTCTTTCCCTCCTTCCCTCCCTCCTTCCTTCCTTCTCTTAACTCCCTTCCTCTTTTTCTTTTCTGTTGTTGTTTGTGACACAGGAGCTCATGTAGCTCAGGCTAGCCTCTGAACTGATGCTCCTACTTCTGCCTCCCATGTAGCTCAGGCTAACCTCTGAACTGACGCTCCTACTTCTGCCTCCCATGTAGCTCAGGCTAGCCTCTGAACTGACGCTCCTACTTCTGCCTCCCATGTAGCTCAGGCTAGCCTCTGAACTGATGCTCCTACTTCTGCCTCCCATGTAGCTCAGGCTAGCCTCTGAACTGATGCTCCTACTTCTGCCTCCCAAGTTTGAATATTACAAACATTGCTACCACACCTGGCTGCTTGTTTTCAAAAATATTGCTTGTTTTTTCTTTTCTTTTTTTGGTGGGAGTGCTGCTGATTCATGAGTTCCTCGTATATTTTGGCTCTCACACTTATCAGGTGTGTGACTTACAAATGTTTTCTCTCGGTAGTGACCTTTTGGTGTTTCTTTGCTGTCTAGTTTTGATTGACATCACCTGTGACTAACATGTCAACTTTTTTGAAAAGTGAGCTTCATATGTTATAATTCCTTAATATGTCTTGCCCATTCATCTCTGAATTTTCCTTTCCTTTATTTATATTTTGAAGCTGTTCCAAGTGGAACTAGGAGGTTTTATTTTTTACTTGTCACCAGCATATAGGACTGGAGTTGTTTGTCGATCCATTTTATGTCTTGAGATCTTACAAATTTTTATTATTTATTTTATTCTAGTTTTCACAGTGATGGGGACTTGACTCCCACAAGCACTCTGTCTGACACATGTATATCCTGTACATAGGTGCAGTAGCAGGCACACACACACACACACACACACACAGAGTGTAAAGTTTCCCTTTCCTTCTTTTCCAGTAAGTTTCCTACTCAGATTCTCTCTCTTGGTCATGTTGAGTTTCCCTCTGCCCTGGAACATATTTATAACACATCTCTGCAACTCTGTGTGCCAGCTTCACACCTGGGAAGACGTCGCATTGGTTGCTGCTACCTCTTCCCCCGTGTTGCTAGGTATTTTATTGCATATTTTGTACAGCAGAGACTCGGGTTCTGTTGTCCTGGAGGGAATGATTGTTGTAGGCAGAGTGTACACATCTGTCACCCCAACTGTAAAGAGGTAGAGCCTGGAGGGTTAGGGGTCCAAGCCAACTAGCCTGGACCACACAAAACCCATAGAAACCCCTCCGAGTGTACACACACACACACACACACACACACACACACACAAAGAAAAAGGAAAGAAGAAATGGATTTTGTTCTGACAGGTAGTTAATTTGGTTCAGATCTCAAACTCTGTCTCCTTCCTTAGATAGCAAATGCCCTATTCTGTATTTACTTCTGGATGTTATGTCTACCAAGAACCTCAAGGTCCCCCTGCACCTGTGTACTTCTTCTGTGGGAAGTCGTGGAACAGGCAGGCATACACAGAATTCAGGGCTCCTCTTCACCCCCCGTGACAGCCTTGTCTGCCTGACAGCCTGGATTCTGTATTCGGTTGTCTCAGTCCTGAGCAAGGCTACTTTTCTCTAGCACTGTGTAAAGTAGACAGGCAGACCTCACCTGGGAGCCCATTCTGTCCGTCAGTCACCGTCCAAAGGGTCCTGCTTTTAAAGTCTTTCCAGGGAGTGCAGGTCTAAGCCATCCCGTCGCCTCACACAGGAACGCTTCATAGCACAGTGTGGCCGTCTGTGTAGAAATTCACGTCTTCCACTGTGCTACTGTTACCAGAGTCTCGCTCTGTGAACGTCTGCAGTTCTCTGATCTCTTAGGCTTCAACTACTCCTGTTTATGGTGCCGTCAGTGGCACTGATAGGAGTCCTGGCAATTAATGCCAACTCCTTAGTGAAAACGTGTATGTATACCCCAAGCTGCCAGGTTGGGTGCGCACCCCAGTGCCGTCTTCATGCTGCTGGCTAATGCTGTTGTGCGTTGGACGGCACTGTGATAGTTTAATATCGGAATACTAAGCATTTCGTCTGTCGACTCTAAACTCTTTGGATTTTCTGCAATATTTGTTTCAGAGTCCTGTTCGTTTTGATACCTTTGACAGTCTTTCCCTCAGTATTCCAGCTGCCACTTGGGTACGTATTGATCTATGGCTTATTTGGATCTATTCTGAACATCATTCAGTTCCACAAGGGCTTTGAGGCATTTTATGTGGCCCAGGTACTAAGTGTCACTCAGGTGTGGCTGGCTGAGCCATTTCAGCTCTGATGGTGGGAGAAGGAAGGTGACTCTTCATCTCACTGAAGACATTGGCATTTCCACACTTGTGTTCGTGCACACATCTCAAACTCTAAGACTCTAAGGTTGTAGGTCTGTGTGCAGGTGCATAGGCCCTAAAGCCCCACCCCCAAACCTGTGCAGGTGCATGGTCCCTAAAACTCGGGGGTGCATGGTCCCTAAAGCTCCACCCCCAGACCTGTGCAGGTGCATGGTCCCTAAAGCCCTACCCCTACCCCAGGGTCGTTTAGGTGCACGATTCCCACAACTCTGCCCCTCCTGAGTCTATCAGCAGTAGCAGCATAGGGGTTAAATGACACTGAGGTGTGTTTGTGAAGCTTTATGCCTGCTAATGGTTTCAGCATGACTCTCCTGTGACTGTTCTAACTGCCTGCTTCTGCTCTAGGGACACCCACTGACCCTGGACCACTGCCTTCATCATTTCATCTCCTCTGAGTCAGTGCGGGACGTTGTGTGTGACAACTGCACAAAGGTATGCTTCACAGTGTCCCCTCCCAGCTGACACCATGTGCTTTTATAGTAGCTCTCATGCCACCCCACAAGCTTCCAGCTAGATATGCCCAGGGCATCTTTCAGCCACTGCCATTTACCCTGCCGTGGTTTGTAGAGTGGCTGCCTATGAATTTGTTTCCAGGTGAGTTTTGTTTCTTCCATGGTGTTTACAGGGGAAAATGTTAAGCTTTGTGCGTAGAGCTGAGGCACACCCACTCCAGTCTGTAGCTCTTCCATCCCCATTGTCTTGTGTCCACCTTTTCAGATGTGCCAGACTTCTTCTGAACGCAGAGGAAATACAGACTTCAGACTTTGGGGGCTGAGTGGGTGGGATGATTCCACACAGCAGCTGCATCTCACACACACACACACACACACACACACACACACACACACAGCAGCTGCATCTCTCTCTCTCTCTCTCTCTCTCTTTCACACACACACACACACACACACACACACACACACACAGAGCAGATGCATCTCTCTCCCTCTCTCTCTCTCTCTTACACACACACACACACACACACACACACACACACACAGCAGATGCATCTCTCTCTCCCTCCCTCTCTCTCTCTTACACACACAGCAGCTGCATCTCTCTCTCTCTCTCTTTCTCTCTCTCACACACACACACACAGCAGCTGACCCCCCCTCTCTCTAACACACACAGCAGCTGCATCTCTCTCCCTCCCCCCCCTCTCTCTCACACACACACACACAAACACACACACACAGCAGTTGCATCTCTCTCTCTCTCTCTTACACACACACACACACACAGCAGTTGCATCTCTCTCTCTCTTACACACACACAGCAGCTACATCTCTCTCTCTCTCTCTCACACACACACACACACACAGCAGCTGACCCCCCCTCTAACACACACACACACACACACAGCAGCTGCATATCACACACACACACACACACACACACACACACACACACTCCAGAATGGATAATGACTCTTGAAAGCTGCAACCTACAGGCAGCTTCAATGAAGTCTCTTCTTTCCCTGCAATTGCTCTATTTATGAAATCTCCTGGGGTGGGTGTAGGGGCTTCTGAATCTTGGAAGTTGCCGTGACCATCCCAAGTCTTGCATGTCCTTGTGAGCTTCCCTGCACCCTCCAGAAGAAGCTTTAGTGGAACCTTGGGTGGTGCTGGGCAGCAACCAAGCAGGAAATATGCCCTCTAATGTCCATTGAGAGATCTGCTGCTGCTCCATCTCCAGGGTCTTCAGGGCATTGCTTTGGGCAGGGCCACAGGTGCTGAAATCCAGTTCACACGCCAGTCCCACTATCAGCAGAAACTGCCTGTGATTCTGAGGCTCTCTGAGGCAGGGCTGTCCAAGGCATCTATCATTGTCCCCAGAAGCCACTCAAGTGATCCTCCTGAGCGAAGTGTACACAGGGTTGGGCATCACTGAGGCCTCCTAAGCCTCCTATTCCGAGTGGGGCAGAGAGGGTGAGGGAGGAGGCGGTCTGGGGGACCCACACAGGATTGGTTTTTTAGAGTTATTTATTTTATGTATATGAGTATTTTAGCTGCATGTATGTCTGTACACCATGTGAGTGCCAGGTGTCCACACAAGTCAGAAGGGGGCACAGGATCTCCTGGAACTGGAGTTACAAATGGTTGTGAGCCACTATGTGGGTCTGGGAACCAAACCTGGGTCCTCTGGAAGAGCAACAAGCGCTCTGTACTGCTGAGACAGATCTCTGCAGCCTTCTCTCTCTCTCTCTCTCTATATATATATATCTCTATCTCTGAGACAGAGCTCTGCAGCCCTCTCTCTCTCTCTATCTCTATCTCTGAGACAGAGCTCTGCAGCCCCCCTCTCTCTCTGAGACAGATCTCTGCAACCCCCCTTTCTCTCTCTCTCTCTCTCTCTCTCTCTCTCTCTCTCTCTCTCTCTCTCTCTCTCTCTCTCTGAGACAGATCTCTGTAGCCCTTTTTCTCTGAGACAGGAGTTTTTGAAGACAAGATTTAAGAAATTCACACCTCAGCATTTGTCTTCCCCTTTCTCTTCCCTCCACAGCTCCTGCTATTTAATGGCTAAGAGGAATCCGTGAGATTGCCCTGCAGGCCCGCAGGTGTCTGCAGGTCAATATGCTGTTATATGACCTGTTATATGTCTGACCCTGCAGACATATGCTGTTACTTTCTTGCAGATTGAAGCAAAAGGAACGCTGAATGGGGAAAAGGTGGAACACCAGAGGACCACTTTTGTTAAACAGTTGAAGCTAGGCAAGGTGAGCCTGCCTGTGCATGTGGTTAGCCATGCTTGGTGGTGGTGGGGGTGGTGGTGACTCTGTCAGCTCCTGAAGCACCTTAGCACTACACTTTCCTCTCTGCCCACAGCTGCCCCAGTGCCTCTGTATCCATCTCCAGCGGCTCAGCTGGTCCAGCCACGGCACGCCCTTGAAGCGGCACGAGCACGTGCAATTTAATGAGTTCCTCATGATGGACTTCTACAAGTACCGCCTCCTGGGACACAAACCCAGTCAGCATGGCCCCAAAGTCAGTGAGAACCTAGGGTCTGCCCTGGAACTACAGGACACACAAGCAGCCCCAAAGCCAGGTGTGTACTGTGGGATGCTCTGCACAGAGGGCTTTGGTGGCCCCACTTTGGGCTCTTATGACATGCACACTGGCTATGCAGTGCTCAGCTAACTTTATAATAACAGGACTTGGGGTTTCTTCGCAGCACTAGGGACAGAACTCAGCACCTCAGTTCTACTAGGCTAGCACTCTCCCTGAGCTACGACCTGGTCAGAATTACCTAAAGAGCTAAAATTACACAGTAATGAGACAGATGGTTTAAAACTGTCACAGGGCCAGCGAGCTGGCGTGTGGTAAAGCAGTCTCAGTTAACTCCATGGAACTCACACGAAGGCAGGAGAGCAGGTTCTCTCCTTGTCCTCTCCCTCCTCCACATGCTTGTACTGTGTGCATATGCAATAGTAACAGTACAGTTCAAAATGTGCAAATATAAATAACGGGCACCATTGGCACACGCCCTTAATCCCAGCGCCTGAGGGTGGAGGCAGGTGGATCTTTGGGAGTTCAAGGCCAGCCTGGTCTACAGGGTGAGTTCCAGGAAAGAAAGAAACAAACAAACAAACAAAAGTATCACAGATGGAGAGGTGCAGGGAGACAGTGTGGGGCTGCCATCTTGCTTTTGACCTTTCGATGAACTTCCGGCTGACAGTCTGTGAGCATCTCACTGGATCAACAGCCCTGCATTACTTTAGAAAACCCACCTACCTCTGCCTCTCTTCCTCACCTGAGGCTATTCTTAATGTCTTCTGTGGGGGAAGGCAGCTCTGACACCTCTGCTGGGAAGAAGTTCAGTTTCCACAGTGAAGTGGTTGGTCTGAGGAAGAACAGTACGTGGGGAAAATGGCCGAGAATGTGATGCTGGGCGTGGGTTCTGAAAGCATCTTTTGTGACCTGCAGGTTATGTAGAGTTGTAGGTAAGGAAGACCCCTGGCTCGCAGGAGTCAGGCTGGCTTTGTACACTCCCATACTTTACTGGCTTAGAGACCGTGTGTGTGTCTGTCTGTCCGTCTATCTGCCCGTCTCTCTTTGCACAAACCTGCCTGAATGCCTTTGCATTCCCATCCATGTGGAAGCCAGAGGATAGCTTCAAATGTCGTTCTTCCGCAGCCATCGCTCATTGCCCTGGAACTTGTCAAGTAGGCTGGCCTGAGTGGCCAGGGAGCCAAGTCTCTAGTCTCTGCCTCCGCAGCTCTTAAGATTGCAAGGGCATGTGCCTCCATGAATGGCTTTGAAAAAAAATACAGGGTCATAATGTAGACCAGGCTGATCTCATGCTCACCTCTGCCTCTCAAATGTGGGATTAAAGTCATGTGCCAGGGGCTATATAACAGTGGTTTTCAACCTTCCTAATGCCATAACCCTATAATATAGTTCCTCATGTTGCGGTGATCTCAACCATAAAATTACTTTCTTTATAATAGTACAACACAATTGTACATATTTTGCTACTGTTATGAATCCTAATGTAAATATCTGATATGCAGGATATCTCTGATATGCGACCCCTGTGAAAGGGTCTTTTGACCTCCCAAAAGGGGTCTTAACCCACAGGTTGAGAACCCTTGATCTAGAGAGATGGCTCAGTGGTTAAGAGCACTCACTGTCTGTTCTTCCAGAGGACCTGGGTTTGATTTCCAGCACCCACTTGGCAGCTCACAACTGGCTGTAATTCCAGTTCCAGGGATCCAGTATTGTTCTCTGACCTCCATGGATACCAGGCACTCAGATATTACACATACACACATGCAGGCAAAACATGAACACATGAAATAAATGTAAAAATTTTACAAAAGTGAGACACTACACCCAGCTTCTGGCCTTTTTAAATCTATAGGTTCTGAGACACAAACTCGGGTCCACATGTTTGTAAGTTGAATAAGATGAATACCATACTGACCAAAGCACCTCCCAGCCCTCGTTCTCCTCCCTCTCCATCCTCCCCATCCTCTCCCCTCACCTCCTTTCCCTCGTTTCACCTCTCCTTGCTACCACTGCATTGGCTGGCAAGATGTTACTTCAGCTGGCCTGTGATTCGCTCTCTTGCTATCTCTCTGGATGTGGTGGTTTGAAAGAAAATGGCCTTCAAAGGGAGTGGCCCTGTTGGAGTAAGTGTGGCTTTGTTGGACAAAGGTGTCAGGGGGGAGCCTTTGAGGTCTCATTTCTCAAACTTCATCAGTGTGACAGTCAGTCAACTTCCTGCTGCCTTCTGGTCAAGATGTAGCCAACATCATGTCTGCCTGCATGTTGCTACTGTGCTCCCTGTCATGATGATAATGGACTGAACCTCTGAAACTGTAAGCCTCCACCTCAATTAAATGTTTTCTTTGTAAGAGTTGCTGTGGTCATAGTGTTGTCTTCACAGCAATAAAAACCTTAACTAGACACTGGGTGAACAGGGGGAACAGCTTAGACAGGGGGAGCCTCAGCCCCTGGCTCTTGATTCAGTCTGAGAGCCTCTCCTGCTTTCTCTCCAGGCTCAGGGCCGTCCCTGGTGTTCAGAGCATGGTGGGTGTGAGCACAGAAGGCGACACTGAGCTTCTGAGTGTGTGAGCCCCACATGCTCTCCTTAGGGGAAGGACATGTGACATCTGGACTGCTGTGCATACTCAGACAAGGTGTCAGAAGCTGACAGAGCTAATGAGAAGGCTTGCCGTATCCTGAAGCGGTGTGGGACGTTTCTGGTGGTTGCTGCTCAGGAAGGGGTGCTCCTGGCCAGAGTACCCCCGAATCTGAGTTCCCTCCCAGCACAGTGCTGCCCACCTCACTGGCTTTTGTTTTTGTTCTTTGGTTGGGTTTTTCATGACAGGGTTTCTCTAGAACTTGCTCTGTAAACCAGGCTAGCCTCAGAGATCCGCCTGCCTCTGCCTTTCAAGTGTTGCTATTAAAGGTGTGCGCCACCATGCCCACCTTCACCTCACTACTGATAGTGCACATGAGAGTCTTGTTTTGCATCAGAAGCTAGGGCAGCTGCTGCTACGTAGACTTGAACAAAGGTGGGGAAATTCACACATCAGTCCAATGTGGGTAGTGCAGTGTGGGGTACACCTTCGGGGTGATGGGATACAGGTGGGGGCTGGCCATTGTGCTGCTTGCCCATGCCTGGCACCCATTGGCCAAGGTGGCATTTCAGAGCCAGCTTGGGGCACTGCATGACCCTGTCTGCAGTCAAACAGAAACACAGGCAATTGTTTGCACAGATAAGCTGCCAATGTCCATGACTCAGGCTTTTCCGTTACAGGTCTGAGTCAGCCAGGAGCCAAGACACAGATTTTTATGAATGGCGCCTGCTCGCCATCTTTGTTGCCAGCCCTGCCTTCCCCGATGGCCTTCTCTCTGCCGGTGGTTCCTGACTACAGGTGAGGACGACTGAGGCACCCACTGTCCGCTCACTGTGGCTCTATTGTTCTCAGTGTCCAAGACAAGTGGTCGTGTGGGGTGATTGCCTGTTTCGTGTAGGTAGAATCATGTTGTCACTCCATTTAAAGGAGATCATGAAAGTGTGTGAAATCTGCACGTGTGTGCACACGTGAGTAGTGTAGAGAACTCTTTCCTGGGATTCTAGCTAGGCGGCTGGTGCAGACTTCAGTGTTCACTGTAACACACTCAGTGTTCAGGCATAGAGCTGTGTTTAGCAGTGTGCGTGTGGACCATTGCACTCACCTCCTATAGTGTGACACATGCAAGGCCTGGTTCTGCAACCAACAACTGGCATTTTTCCACCCTTCAGCTCCTCCACATACCTGTTCCGCTTGATGGCAGTTGTCGTCCACCATGGAGACATGCACTCCGGACACTTTGTCACTTACAGACGGTCACCACCTTCAGCCAAGAACCCTCTCTCAACCAGCAACCAGTGGCTGTGGATTTCTGATGACACTGTCCGCAAGGCCAGCCTGCAGGAGGTCCTGTCTTCCAGCGCCTACCTGCTGTTCTATGAGCGAGTTCTGTCCAGGGCGCAGCAGCAGGGGCGGGAGTACAGGGCTGAGGAGTGACAGGCCAGCCCAGAGCCAGGCCCATGGCGAGGGCCACATCCGGGTTAAAAGAAGGCATGCCACGTGTCCACGTGCGAGCCAGCCCCTCTAGAGCCCCTCAGCCTTCTGTGTATTCTGAGAGCAGGCTCCACACAGGAACCAGTCCTCGCAGCGCTGCCAGGGTGTACCAGAACGTGTCCTCATGAGGAAGCATCATTGTGTCTAGAGCATCTTACTCATCTGACACAGGTCATTAAAGAAGCCAGCTCCAGGAGCCACCCTTCCTATACTGTAATATGCTAGGTGTTCTCAGAGGGCATTGCCTTTGTTTGATCCCCTGACATTTCAGCATACATCTTTATTTTTAATAAGGAGGCCCGTAAATATTATTGGCAAGACTTAGTGACATTATTAAAGGCAACAATTCAGAAGAACAAGTGCCTTTCCCTTCTGGTTGTTCTGAGAACAGGCATGACCTGAGATTCACAGGCACAATGTTGGGAAAGCCCTCATCCTTCCAAGTTCCTTGGAGGTCAAAAGAACAGCATGGTGGCTCACGCCTGTAGTCCCAGCACTCATGCTGGGGCAGGAGGATCACTGCAAGTTCCTGGGCAGCCTGAGCTACATAATAAAACCTTGTCTCCTCCCAAAAAGCCTCAAGAACACCTCCCCACCTTTGGGTATGCCTTTTGTAATCTTCATTTCTTTATATGTAGTCAAGCCACTTGCCAGTCCACCCTGGGTGAGAGGTGGGCCTAAGCCTTCCCACAGCTGTGGGTGTCTACACCGTCTGCTCATCGCCTCTGTGGAAGATGGCTAGCTTCCTGTTATTAGTTGCTTATAATAGGGTTCACAGGCAAGAGCCTGGGCAGGGTGACCTGAGAGCTGAGCTGGGAATAGTGCACTGGCCCAGGGCCGCAGTCTCTCTGAACCTTGCTTTTTCAGTAAGGGCCCACAGTGAGGAGTAAAGCAGTGTGGTGTTTGAACAGAACTGCCGTTACATTCTAGGACCATATTCTAAGTGTGTGTATCTTCAGTGACCTCGTTAAGCAAAGGGCACTCTGGGCATTTTCTTCCGTTTTCAGATAAGTTTCATGAATAGCCCAGGATGGAGGAATCTTGATGTCACAGTAGTAATTATGTGTTAGCTAAGTTAGTAATTTTTTTTAAAAAAAAAATGATACCAAACCAAATTCAGACTGACTCTTCCGATGTAAGATTTGGAACCAGACCTATCCAAAGGTAACTGAGGTAAGGCCAAGGCTGTGTTTTCTCTGCAGGGGTAAGCTGCAGACATTCCAGATGTGCCTAGGCATCGGCTTTGAGATCAGCTCTCACTGTGCAGACTCCGAGACTGTGCTGTGCTGGCCTCCAGCCACAGTTCCCACAGGAGTGGCTGAACCATTTGTTCTGGCCCAGGCGGCCCTGTGGACAAGTGCTCAGTCACTTGGGTCACTTGTGATCTTAGAGCTCCAATTGTCATCCTGCCCCCCATTCTGAGGTCAGCTAGGGAAGAGAGACGACAAAAAGGACATCCGTGGGACGCTGGTCACAGCCCAGGGTTTGAGCCAAGGCTGTAAACGTGTTAACCTGGCCAAATGCTAATGTACTTCCTCATTTTGTAAATTATTAGACATTAGGTAGCAACCAAGGATGATTTCTAGTTTTAAGTTATTCACAGTAGGTAGCTTCTTCCTGGAAAAACCTACGTTAAGCTAGTATTTAGACTGTAGGCCGCTGAGTGTGGATCTGCTAAAGGCACTTTTGTATCTGCTGTGTACTAAGCAATAAAGATGGTTTGTTAGGAAACACTCGAGTGGTGGGCTTTAGTCTTTTTAAACAGGTTATGTACAACAGGCTGCCTGTAAACTTTCAAAGGTCTGCCTAGGCCTCTGCCTTCTGAGTGCTGGCATTAAATATGTGCTGTCACGCCAGACCTGAGTGGTATTCTTTTATTGCAGATGTGACGTAGCATCCTCTTCCTGAACTGGGTGCTGTGTACTGGGCCCTGTGTTCTCTCTGGGTCATGAGAATAAATCCTCTCTTCAAGCAAAAAGAGAAAATACAAGGTATTGATTATTAGAAATAGATTTTAGGGGCTGGACAGATGTCTCAGCAGGTAGGAGCACTTGCTGCCCTCCCAGACTTAAGTTCAATACTGAGGCTGCAGGATCTGAGTTTGGTTCCCAGCACTGTGTCATACAGCTCACAACCACCTGTGACTCCAGCACCAGGTGATCGTACACCTCCTTCTGGCATCCTGGCACCTGCACACATGCAGCACACACACACAAATAAAAATAATAAATAAAAAATGTTTTATTTCTTAGTAGGTAAAATTTTCCGAAAAGTCAAGTTGACCCGAGGAGCCAGGACCCTCTTGCGGATGGGGAGACTGTGGTACCAGTGGGTATTGGTGGGGTGGTTCATCATCAGCAGGCTTCCATGGGCCAGCTGCAGCCTGACCACCTCCGCTGTCTGCCGGGATCCCTTCCCTCGGGAGTCTTTGTGCCGGAAGAGGAAGTCTCTGCAAGCCCCAAAGGAGACAGATGCAATGGGACTCCCAGGAGCCAGTTCTCTTTCATCATCCCTGTGTTCCCCAATGTGGTCGCAACCATCTTTGTACCTGTAGTGGGAAAACAACCACAGTGCTGAAAAAAACCCTCTCCATCACCTGCCGATGCTGCAGGTGCCTCATCCTAGCCGGAAACAGCCTGCTGTTTCTGTATACCCCTAGCCTGCGAGGCCAGAGAGCCAAGTAAGGTGTTTGCATGAGAAAGGCCCCCAGTTGGTGGAACTTTAGAGCCAGTCAGGAGTAGGTGTGTCATTGTAGTTGGGCTTTGAAGTTTCAAAAGCTCACACCAAGCCCAGTGTCTGTCTCTGCCTGCGGCCTGCAGGTGAGAATGTGAAGCTCTCAGCTCCTACTCCAGGCTGTGCTGGTCTGCTTCCCACCAAAATGACCATGGACTAACACTCTAACACAGAAAGCAAGCCTCGGCGAAATGTTTTCTTTTCTAAGAGTTGCTTTGGTTATGGTGTCTCCTCACAGCAGAAGAACACTGACTAGGACACTTAGCTACATCTTGTAGTGTTTGCAGACCTCACACATCAAATCAAATAGCCACGCCTTCCAGTCGCCAGGTTCGTGTTGGAAAAACCTGCCCTACTCCGCCTGTATACACACCAACCATCACCCTGTGCAGTCGGCCCTGCCCTTTATACTCTTTTTCTCCCTGGTTCCTGAGTTCCACTCCATGGACACCGTGGATTCCTCTGTTCTACTCCAAATGTTGGTATCACCAGCTCTCTAGCTCATTCCATGTCAAATGTCACTGCCTTGAGGGGCCCTCCCTCTAACCACCTCATGCCAGATAACTTCCCCTTGAGCCCAGGCCGGGAGCCTGGCCGTTCTGTTCTCAGAACACACTATTGGTTGCTGCGGTGGAAGCAGGCGTTCCGGGCACTTTCAGGGTGGAGGCTAGGGATGTGCTGACTTCACCAGCAACCTCACCTAACCCCTCCCTCCTGTCCTGGAAAGTCCTTAGCCCTCACTAGTACAGAAGGGTTGTCCCTAATAAACAAAGCATGTGGAGTCCTTAACCCTTCCCTGGGTAGCAAATGTTACCTGTTAATGAGCACAAAGTTGAAGGTCTGCCCTGTCACCCCGAAGATCCGATCTCGAACACGCTCTAGAACTGGAATCCAGGGCTTTGGTGTCAGTGTAAGACCAGAAAAGGTGTATGTCAGCCCAGCGTCTCCATAGGTTGCCTGCTTCCTGGGAACGCTGTGCCATTTTCCAAACACTTGGACCTTGGCCAGTGCACCTGGGCAGATGAAATGGCAGCTCTGACCCTCAAGGGATATAGGCAGATATCCTGTACATCTTCTGGGTACTCAAAGGGGAGGGAACTAGAAATGATATTTCCTCTGCTCGTCATGTTATAGAATGCCCTTTTGGGGGTCTCTTCCCCGAAGGCACTGTGGCCTACTCTCATTTTCATGAAGGGGTATGGTGGCACACCCCTGTAATCTCATCACTCTGGCGCTGATGGAGGCAGAGCACAAGTTCCAGGCAAGTGTGTCTCAAAAAAAAAAAACCCAAAGGGTTGGAGAGGTGGCGCAGCTGGTAAAGTGCCTGTCACAAGGTGTGGCTGCATGTGCCTCAAATCCCACTGCTGGGGGTTCACCGGCCAGCTGGTCTAGCTGGAACTGCAAGAAAAATGAGGGGGTGCCTAGCTGGGCATTATACAACACGGGGCAGTGGGAATGCAGGGCTCTGACTTTGTCGTGTGCACACACTAGCATTAAAATCAGTGGGGTGCAAAACCAAAGAAATAAAAGCACAACAGAGGCTTAGGACGGACAATTCTGCAGGAGTAGGGGGTCAGAGAATGAGTAGTGTGTGAAAATAACCAAAATGTATCATACACATACATGAAATTGTTGAAGAACTAAAAAATAAAAAAAAAATCACAGATGACTTGGTCTATAAGCAGCTGAGGCCATCTTTCTCCTCTCTTTTTTTTTTTTAAATAAACTGTGCTGCACACCTTTAATCCCAGCACTTGGCAGAGAGGCAGATGGATCTCTGAGTTCAAGGCCATCCCGGTCTACAGAGTGAGTTTCTGCACAGCCAGGGCTACACAGTGAGTTCCTGTCTCAGAAAAACAAAACAAAACACTTTTATGCTTGCCCGCATATCTGTACAACCTGTATGTGTCTGGTCCCTCGAAGGCTGGAAGAGGGTATCAGAGTGCCTAGGACTGGAGTTACAGAGGGCTGTGAGCTGCCATGTGGGTGCCGGGAATCAAACCTGGGTCCTCTGGGAGGACAGCTACTGATCTTAACTTCTGGGTCATCTTTCAACTCCTCATATACTTATTTATGGCCTTTAAAGACAGGGTCTCATGCATCCCAGGCTAGCTTTGAACTCTCCAGTTAGCTGAGGATGACCTTGAACTCTGGATCCTCCTACCTCCACCTCCCAAGTTCTGAAGTTACAGGTACGCATCAGCATATCATGGCTTCAGGTTTTAAAACTCATTCATTGTCTTAACTAAAGTCAGAACATAGACAGCTCTGAACATAATGAAGTTGAGTCATGGATGGATGGTTTTGTCAGCTGTGTGCTCATTACAGCGTCTCAATATGTGGTCTCCAGGCAACAGCATCAGCACCACCTTCAAACTCTTCAGACACTGAACTGCAAGGGTCAGGAAGCCAGCAGAGTTCTGAGGGCGGGAGGCGTCCAGCTAAACTATACAGCCATCCATAAGAAACTACCTGGCTATCTGCAGTCTCGCCTACTAGACAAGCACAACTTGGTTGCACATGAGTGTTCGTTTGACCACGCTGGGGTCTAACCTAGGGTTCTGTGAATAGAGAAGCGCTCTACCACTGGCTTGGAAGACTGATAAAAACGGTGATGCCCAGGCTGCACCTCCCGCTATTCTGATTCAGTATCACAAAGAACCCAGAAAGTTTTGGAGTTCATTTTTTTTTTTAACTTTCCAGGCAATTCCAAGCAGTAGCCAGGTAATTTCGCTCTAGACCCTGTCACAGCCTGAGTTCACGCTTCTCCTAACAGAGGCACATTCTTTCATCACCTAAGCCTAACAGCTAAAGCCCTCCGCTTACCGGTAAAATACTCCACTTCTTGCTCCAACTCTCGGAAGATCTCGTCTGCCTCGGCTTTGCCAAACAGGATGGTGTAATCACAATTCAGACCTTGAGCACGAAGGTGCCGCCAGTTGGAGCTCGACTGGCCGCCCGAGGCTCCTCCTGATGGGACTGGCTCCTCCCCTCCCTCTTTGCGGTCGCCCGGGTCGGGCCTCACCAGGAACCTATCCATCCCGCCGCCCCTGCACAGCCGTGGAGGTGAGTGGCAAGGCGAGGGGAGCCCCAGGCTCAGTGCTCCACCCGCGTGCCACAGACACGTCTACAAAGGAAACAGGGCATTAAAACTAGGATCTGCCTGGTGGTCCCTAACCAGGTGGTGAGTTTGCAAACCCCTCAGGCCTGCTCTCTTGTTTACGTCTCGTAGCACAAGCTAACCTCAACCTAAAAATCCACCTGCCTCCGTTGCCAACAGCTGGGATCTCAGGCAAGCAGTCACAGGCCCCGCCCCCTTCGGAATTCGCTAGCTCCGGCAGCAAACGCTACACGTGGGAAGACAAAAGAGCAGAGGTGCAGAGCACGGGGTTTGCCCGGAGTCACCCAGAAAAGCAGTGTGTCTCTACCCTGCACCCAGGGTGAGAGACTGACACAGGAGAGTAGCTCCGCCGGAGAAACCCAGGGTATGAGGCCCTATGCGAGGGCTCTGCACGGACAAACGGAGCTCCGCAACTCCAGACGCCCACATCCGCCTTTCCAGGCTGTGCGGGATTTCCGGCACAGCGCCACCTATCGGCCCCTCTGCGCACCGCAGGATGCTGCTTTTCCAGATGGTTCTGCAATGTTGAGGCCTGTCGACTGGTTCTGGGGTCACTTTTGGGGGATCCAAGAGCCTAGTGTCGTACAGGATACTGTCTCATTGGTGTGTGTGTGGGGTAACTATGTATAAACCTGCACATCTGACGAAGTCACAGCATTGTCTCACTACGACAGTCAAGATGGGGAGCAATTACACCATTCCATAAAATCCTCCTCAGGCACCAACTTAATGGTCTTGTCTATATAACCCCTACCTACTCTGTCTGCTGTTCCTGGTTGCTTTTCCCAGGCTTCCAAATAAATGGAATTATATGCTGTTACGGTCTTTTCTATTTGACTTCTTTTTGTAAACTTTTAGATAGAACTATGTTGCTTTTTGTCTCTAGCATTAAGTACGAACATTATGTGTATATATTATATACAAACATAAGTGCCGTTTGTACCAGTGTCTCCCTTTCATTGCTGGGTTAGTGTTCTGGTGTATGGAGAAAGCACAATATAAAGACAGTGTGGCAGTCACTTCTGGCTCTAGGTGACACAGCAAAATCCCTCTTCAGGCTCAGACTTATTCTGTGATTTTACCTCACTTGAGAAAACATCCAGGAGGGTGGTTATGGGGTCGCGCGGCCGGAGGAAAAGTGTATCTATCATCTGCAGCTTGTTGGAGCACATGCGCTCCGTGATGGCGGCTCACTACCTAAAAAGCACTTCCTGTCCCTAAAAGTACTTCCTGTCCTGAACTCTGGCACCCTCCAGCAAAACCCAGGTCCTGTCTCACGCACACCGTATTTTGGAGATGGAAACAGGAAAAGGGCAATGTAAGAAATAAGATTACTTTGTACAGTACGGAAGTGAGCAGGGTGACAGGCTGGGGGGTTGGGCAGAACACCTCACGGGGAGGGTCCTAAGCCGGGACTGAAGCTTTGCTTTCGAGAACAAAGTGCATCGGGTGTGAAGATCTCAGAGGGACGGCTGGGGAACTGCTAGGGTGTCGGGAGTTAAGATTTGGAAGCTGTAGGCCAGGCTGGCCTCTAACAAACCAAGATAGGCATTGAGATTCTGATCCTCCTGCCTCCGCCTCCCAAATGCTGGGGTTACTAGGTGTACAGCCACTCAGCGGCATAGGAGGGTTTTTCCTGGGCAGTAGTCAAGGTTTAATCTACACCTCAAAAGATCACTCAGTAGAAATGAACAGCTGGGATCGTTCAAGTCTAGATTTGGGGATAACTGAAAGATGTTTATGGTCTGAATGTGGGGAACTAAGTGCATGAGATAGACAGAGCCAAGGGGGTGTGTAGCTCGGTGGTCAAGTGGCTGCTCAGCATGCACGAAGGCCCAGAGTTCAAACCCAAGACTGAAAGGGAGGAAGGAAGGGAGATGTTCCGGGGACGGAGGAACAAATCTAATCTTCACCGTGAGCAGCAACAACAGTGAGACCTGAGAGACCTGTGCGCGGAGGAGGATGGGCTTCGCAAGCCCCACCTCGCCAGGGGCGGTGCCGCAGCCCCTCCCACACATGCGCGTTGGGCCCCACCGCCCCAGTCCTGCCAGCTTCCCCGCCCCCGACTCGAACTGGCGCCGTCGACGGAGCGCCAACCGTGAACACTGCTCCAAGTGTCCCGGAGCTCGGTCCCCGGTGCAGGCATGATCGGCCAGAAAACCCTCTACTCCTTCTTCTCCCCGACCCCCACTGGAAAGCGGAGCACGCGCAGCCCCGAGCCCACCCCAAAGGGAGACGTGGCTGCCGAGGACAGCGGCGATGCGGTGAGGCGTGCGGGGCAGTGCGGGGATGGGTGTGGAGCTGCGTGGGGTACCGGTCAGGAGCTCCGTGCACGCCGCTGCTCGGCTAGACCCGGCTGCCTTACGAGTTCAAAACAGCCGCGCGCGTCGGCGGCCGCCATGCCGAGACGCCAACCAATGGGGACAGGGCTCGGCCTCCGCCGAGCCAATTGGCGTGCAGCGTTCCCGCCCCTCCCTTCATGGGGTCCAATCACAGGCGGCAGGGGGCGGGAGCGGTTTTGCCGCGAAAAGGCCACGTGGGCTTTAGGCGCGTAGGCGGGCGGGGCGCGGCGGCGGCTCAGCCGGGGTCTGCTCGGCCCAGGTCGGATCAACCATGGGCATCTTCGGGCCGCGACCTTTGGGGTTGGCGCGGGGGCTGCGCGCGCCGAGGAGGGCAAGGGCGCGAAGTCTTACTTCCGATCCCGACTCCTGGCAGGCCAGCCCCGCCAAGAAGGCCCGGGTCGGGCAGGACGAGCCGGCCAAGCCGCCCTCGTCGCCGCTCAGCGAGGAGCAGCTTGTCCGCATCCAGAGGAACAAGGCCGCGGCCCTGCTCAGGCTCGCCGCTCGCAACGTGCCTGCCGGCTTCGGCGAGAGCTGGAAACAGCACCTGAGCGGAGAGTTCGGGAAGCCGTACTTCGTCAAGGTCGGTGGGCGCGCGGGTGCAGCCTGCGTTTGCGGGTGGCTGTCTTTCGGCCTCCTAGTATTTGGGTTAAAGCAAGGACTGGAAGGTGGTTTTCTGGCTTGGTATTCCTATGGGGAAGAGTACTGTGCAGGACAATTTGGGGAGTCTCCTTTTCACGTGCATCTGGGATTGAACTCCGGTTGGCGCGCTTGGCGCCAGCTGCCCTCGTGGCCTCATGTAAGCCACTTGGTTGGCGCGCCAGAAAACCCTGGCGTAGTAAACCCCCAACCAGACTGAGTGAAATTACCTTTGGCCTTTTTTTAAGTCAGGGAAAGAAGGTTTAAGGCCTCGGGCTATAATCTCAAATCGAAAGCTGTAGCCTGGAGGGTCAGAAGCTGCCACTGGGGTGCCCCAGACTCTGGGCTCCCAAAAGACGTTGTTGGGGGCGGGGGGGGGCAGAGAGGCGGGGGGGGGGGCAGTGAAATGAAAGCAGCTTGGGGAATCAACCTTAATCCAGCCCAGGGTAAAAAAAAAAAATTGAGTTTAAATCATACAAAGAACCAAACGAGACTTCAAACACGCTTTATAAAAAGGTTTTTAAACCTAATTTTTATGGCTTCCTGTGAGAACCTGCTTTTAAGTCTTGTTTATCTTTGAAATCAGCTAATGGGCTTTGTTGCTGAAGAGAGAAAACATCACAAGGTCTATCCACCTCCGGAGCAGGTGTTCACGTGGACCCAGATGTGTGACATCCGAGATGTAAGTGAGGCTGGGGTCTGGGTAGGACAGCCTCAGCCACAGGCAGTGATTTGGTACTAAATGACCCTGAAGTGTGAGGCTCGTTTGTGTGGCCGATGCAGAGCTGTGCTGAGCCATGGCACTCAACCTCTGGATGGATTCCATAAACCATCGTCTATTTCCAAAACAACAGGAAAAATATATGTACACATTGCATGCTCACTTTTTTCTTTTAAATTCATTGTTATATGTGACCCCAAGGTTATTTCAGTCTCTTGATCATAGGCAGTGGGAACGGAGAAGTGAGGGTCTTTCCGTTTGTATTATGCGCGTTATGGGGGAAATGCGAAGAAGTTAACACCTACTCATAATCTCAGAACTTGGGGCTTGGAGGCCAGCCTGGGCTACTTGAGACCCTGACTCAACAAAATAAAAGGCAAAAGCAAGTGCTGTTATATCTTATACCGAGGTAGGAAGGATAGCCTGGGATACTTGTTTCAGGTAGCATGCCTGCATTTCTCTGAATGACCGTCCATTGGACAGCTCGTTCTCAGCCATCCTTCTGTTGGTGGCGTGGGTGACTGGAGTTTCCTGGTGGCTCCACTCTTCTTGTTTTCCTCAGCCAGCCTTTCTCAGACTGGTAAGGAGTAGAGCAAGTGAGCAGTTACTCATGAGTAAATATCCAAAAACCTTCACCTGAGTGTCCCAGCCCTGCTCAGGTGCAGACCGCTGTCGAGTGTGGCCCCTGAAACCACAGTTTGCTTGAGCTGAACTGACTGCATTCCCTCCCGCTTAGAGGGTCTACCATTGGGAACTCTAGCATTGCCTTTCCTAGCCTTTGCTGCTGGCTGTGCTGAGGATTGAACCAGGATTTCACAAGGCTGTGCAACTGTACCCATTTCATTTTGACGGTGATCTGAGTTACCCAACCTGGCTTTGAACATACTCAGGCCGACCTTAAATTTCTGGTTTAGTTTTGTTTTTTCTGTTGTGTTTGATTCTTGCAGTGCTGGGGAGTCGAGCTCATGGTGTCAGTATTATGCCTTACCATTGAACCACAGCCTTATTGTTTTTTTTTTTAAGATTTATTTATTAGTTATGTACACAACATTCTGTTTGCATGTGTTTTCTGGTGCAGAAGAGGGCACCAGATCTTATGTGCTTGCTGGGAATTGAACTCAGAACCTCTGGAAGAACAGTCAGTGCTCTTAACCTCTGAGCCATCTCTCCAGACCCCCAGCCTTAAATTTTGATGCACAACCTCAGCCTCTCAGATAGCCGGAATTGTAGCCTGAGTGCTTGGTTCGTCTCAACATTTTGAAGGTGGATTCATTTCATTCCCTTGGACTGTCTAGTTCTCGAGAGCTTTGGTGTATGGCATTAAAAAAAAAATACTTCTTGTTTTATGTGCATTGGTGTTTCCCTGCATGTATATCTGTGTAAGTGTCAGATCCCTGGAACTGGAGTTGTAGTCAGGTCTGAGCCGCCACATGGGTGCTGGGATAGAACCCAGGTCCTCTCTACAGCCCCTCCTTTCTCTTCCAGAGGGAAACTTAAGGGAGTCTTCTTCCCTCCTCCGTTAGGTTCTGGGATTGAACTCGGGACATTGGACTTGTAGTCAAGTAGCTTTACCTGCTGAAGCATTTCAGCCCCATATTTTTTTATTTTTGATGAATACATATTGATTGTATGTACTTAACAGGTTTGGTGACATTGCACAGCTGTTACCCCAGACATTTATTTTTTCTTGTTTTCCTTTTTTCTAATAAAGACTTTAACATTTTTTTGTACATTTTTGTCTGAATGTGTATGTCTGCAGCACATGTATGCAGACCTTTTGGAGGCCAGAAGAGGACCGTGTGGATGCTAGGTCTCCTGCAAGAGCACCATCTCCAGCCCTTATCTTTGCTTTGTTTTGGAAACATTCCAGTTCTTGCTCCTATTTAAAATAAGTGATTGTTGTCAACTGAGGCTACTATAGCTGTAGAGCAGTAGACGTTGCTCCTCCTGGCTGGGTGGTGATGGTGCATACCTTCAATTCCTGCACTTGGAGGCAAAGGTGGTCAGATCTCTGAGTTTGAGAGCTGCCTGAACAGAGTGAGTTCCAGGACTGTCAGCTGCACAGGGAAAGAAAGAAACCCGTCTGGAGAAAATAAAGAGGCCCAGCCCCACCCCACCCCTCCCAGCTTTCTCCTCTGTTGGAGTTGGTCTGAAGGCTTGGGTGGCACACGTAGAGTCTGCACACCCACTAGTCACTCACTTCAGTGTGTGCTGTGGCTGCATGAACTGCGCGAGCACAGCATGCGGGTTGCTCTTTTTTTCTTTCTTTTTTTTTTTTTTAAATAGGATGTTAGCTTGGTTTACATCAGATCCAGTTTTTTTGTTTTTGGTTTTTTTTTTAATTATGTGTACAATATTCTGTCTGTGTGTATGCCTGCAGGCCAGAAAGAGGGCACCAGACCTCATTACAGATGGTTGTGAGCCACCATGTGGTTGCCGGGAATTGAACTCAGGACCTTTAGAAGAGCAGGCAATGCTCTTAACCACTGAACCATCTCTCCAGCCCCCCAGGCTGCTCTTTAAGCAGGACGTCTTGCGCCCCAGCCTTGCCTCTGCCTGTCATTGTTAGGGTTAGTGAATGCCTTACCCCAGGAGCTATAAAGTAGATGGTGAAGCCATTGGGCTGCAGCCATGCCTGACCCTCAGGAAGTGAAACATGGGGTTCCTTGTTCTTGAGTTCTTAGACCCCTGGGTCCTCTCAGCCTCTGCTGGGGACTTCTGTGGGGAACACACAGGCTCAGGGAAACCAGGGACTCTGTCCACAGTTGTCCTTGTCCCATCCCTGGAGTCCTAAAGCAGGAAAGTTCTGTGTGATCAGGTTCTTCGTGGAGGACACAACTGCCTGGCACTGAGGCAGGCACAGAGCTGCGTGGTGGGAATCAAAGCCTGCAGCTGAATTCTAAGGGAACGGGTGTTAGCCATGTGGAAATGCTGGAAAGGACAGGGTCTGTGTCCAGGGGTCAGCCTTTCCACACCTGAGAAGGGCACCAGCCTTCATGGCTAGCCAGCTACTCCAGTGCTTGTTACCTGGCCTCGTTCTCAGCATGTTGCCCATTCAGTCCTGCGGGCATCGGCTGTTGGGAGGGATCTGGGTGCCGGTCTGTGAAAGCTCAGGTTGGCTCTTCCTTTGCCCAGCAGTGTTTTCCCATAAGAGAGCAGGCTGACTGCCTGGGAGAGCCAGCACAGTAAGTGGTAACAGGCCAGGAGTGTCTAGCCTTTTGACGCTGTCATCCACAAAGGTGGTGGTCCGTGTGCTACAGGGACTTCCATGGGTACCGAGAAGTGCTTAGCTTGCAGTGACCACCTCCCCCTACCCCTCTGTGGTGCTAACGTGTGATGGGCTAGGATGGTCCCTCCTCGGTATATTTTCTGAGTGGTTCCGCATGTTACCAAGTTTTGTCGTGTGAGAAGCGAAGAAACACCAGACTGTCCTAAGGGGCCATTACACCGAGGCCACTGAGTGAAGGGTGGGGTATTATTGGGGCTGCTAGCATGTGGTGGACTGTTCTTTTTGGGGTCCTCCGTTAGGCCTTTAGTGGGGCTCCACTGTTCATTGTACTGTCCTGTGTGTCCACCGTGTGTTGCTCTGAACTGAACCCGGTGTTGTCTGATACTTGCGTTCACAGGTGAAGGTTGTCATTCTGGGACAGGATCCTTATCACGGCCCTAATCAAGCTCACGGGCTCTGCTTCAGTGTGCAAAGACCAGTTCCACCTCCACCCAGGTACTCCATGGTGCAGCTGGCATCAGTCAGGTCATAGGTGTATGGTCAGGATGGCTGGGTCATTGAGGATTGGCACTGCTGGGGGGGTGCATCTACCGAGAACTAAAAGGTGGACTGGGACTGCCCTACTCAGTTCTTCCACGGTGCTATTCTGATTTCCAGTCTGAGTGCAGACCACGGAGGAGGTCTGTAGTAGGTGGCCATCAGGGTTGTGGGTGTCTGTCTCTTCCCATGCCATCCAGGCTTTTTGTTTCTAACCTAGTCAAGCCCGCGTGGAGATTTGTATTTATAAACTGCTGGGGATTCTGGTTGATTGTCCTTTTCTCTGCCTTGGTTTCAGTTTGGAAAACATATTTAAAGAGCTGTCTACAGACATCGATGGTTTTGTTCATCCTGGCCATGGGGATTTGTCGGGGTGGGCCAGACAAGGTAACCGGGCCTAGCTAGGCTTTTTTGGGACCAATGCCAGTAGCCTGCTCTTGTGTTTCTTGTCTGTCCCTCTGTCCCTGTGTGCCTGTGTGTATAGGTGTGTGTGTGCTTGAGTGCTAATGTTGGTGGAGGGCAGAGGCACTGAGTTCCCTGGAGCTGGAGTTAAGAGGCAGTTGTAAGCTGCCCAAATGGGGTTAAATCCAGGTCTTCTGTGAGGGTTGGTATGCTCTTAACTGCTAAGTTGTCTCCATTCCCATTGCTGTATTTTCCAAAGTTGGCCCTCCTGTAATGAGGACTCTGATAAGATCTGGAGCCTTTTTACCCCGTGTTGTCCTCGGCCACTCTTTTCTGCTTCTTTTTCAAATGTGCATTGGTGTTTGCCGTGGATGTCAGGTCCCTTGGAACTAGAATTACAGACAGTTGTGAGCTGCCATGTGTGGGTGCTGGGACTTGAACCTGGGTCCTCTGGAAGAGCAGTCAATGCTGTTAACCACTGAGCCGTCTCTTCAGCTCCTCCTCAGCCACTCTTAACCTTTGTAGTTACAGTTCCAACACACTTGCTCCTGGCAGTTTGTTCTTGGCTTCTAACAGTTTGATTTTGTTGCCATCAACTTATTTTGGGCCCATTTTCTCTTCTGGTTCTTTAAAATTACTTAGCATATGAATTTCTGAACACTTTGGTTTTTTGTTTACTACCTAAAACTAGAAGGTGCTAAGGGGGCAGATATGAAACAAAGAGTCCTGAATCTGGCTCAGGGGTCACTGCTGGTCATGTTGTAAGTTTATATGGCCCAATTTCACTTCTTCGCTGGGTCTATTGTGAGCAGCTTGGTTGGTGTCACCCTCTGTAGAGCTTGTTTGTGCTGCCTCCTGACTTCTCCATCCTGTTCACAGGTGTCCTCCTCCTCAATGCTGTCCTCACTGTCCGCGCCCACCAGGCCAATTCCCATAAGGAGAGAGGCTGGGAGCAGTTCACTGATGCAGTTGTGTCCTGGCTAAACCAGAACCTGACTGGCCTGGTCTTCCTGCTGTGGGGCTCTTATGCTCAGAAGAAGGGCAGTGCCATCGATAGGGTATGTGTCTTCTAACTGCTTCACAGAGAGCCGGGGAGCCTCGGGTCCCTACTTGAGTGCAGTGAGACACTGTGTGTAAAATCCATTGTAATTAGAATCAGGTTCCAACTGACAGGGATGTAATATAATAGAAGCATTAACCTGCCCTGTGCTAAGGACACCATGGTCCCTGGCACCCTGTTTGCACGTCATGCACTACTTGATGAATAAGGCAAATATCCTGTTTCCGAGAAACTTGGGACCATACAGAACACAGGCCTTCCACTGAATCAGACAGATTTACTCGCAAATGCCGTGGGCAGTGAGCGCTTGAGCAGAAGGGCTGCTTGTGAGTTCCCAGCAGCACCAGAGCGCTTGCATCTTCTCCTGACCCACCTGTCACCAAGTCACGGAGATGAGAACCTCAGGCAGTGTCTTCCTTGAACCCTCTTACCCATCTTCCCAGTAAATCCTGTCTTACCAGTGAGTCTAGTCACCTGTGCCCCTAAAATGTCCCAATACTGCTTCGCATTGCCTCCTGGGCTGGATGCCACTATTTCTGTAGTCATGGCTGCCTGTGGATGTAGACAGTGGGGCAGAGGTGGGGAGAGAGGACTGGAGGAAGCTATCTAGGGCCTCTGGGAGCAGCTGCATCCAAACTGCAGTGAGACTGAACCTGGTGTGTGTCAAATCTCAGAATGACTTTTGAGGGTGGGACATAGTCACCCAGTGTTGAGCTAGACAGTCTCAAATGGAGAGAAACCTCAGCACTTAGTCCCACTTAACTACTCTTTCAGAGGGCCAAGGTTCTGTTTCCAGCACTGTGTGAAGCAACTCAGCTGCCTAGAGGGGGGGTAAACTTAGAATCACTGCTGCTTCATAGCAGATGTCACCTGACGATGGTCAGAGCAGGAATAACTGGGTAGTAAGATGTGGCCACCTGTCTGCCATTGCAGATGTTGCCCTATGCCTGTGAGCTCAGCAAAGCTGAGCCTCGAGTTTGTGAGTGCTGGGGCTGAATACGCTGCAGAAGGTGGGCAGGGCAGAGCGTGCACAGGGTCTAGAGGGACAGTGGCCATGCTTGTGTTGAGAAGGTGCCAGCTGCCACACTGAACTCTGTTCTTTTTCAGAAGCGTCACCATGTCCTGCAAACAGCCCATCCCTCCCCACTGTCGGTGTACAGGGGATTCTTTGGATGTAGACATTTTTCTAAAGCCAATGAACTACTCCAGAAGTCTGGCAAGAGGCCCATCAACTGGAAGGAGCTATGATCTGCAGTGCGGGCCACCGGTCTCCAATAGTGGCTCTGAGATACTACTGCCACTGAAGCATTGGCCAGTTTAGAAGTCACTGGAAATGTCCCTGTTAAGTCTCTGTGTGTGAAGACAATGGAAAGATCTCTGTAAAGCAGTCACGTGCCAATCAGGCTGCAGAAACCACAGCTTCAGCAACCAGGCCTCGACTGGCACTAGGTTGGAACTCTGGGCTAGTCAGGGTGGCCTAGCCACGCACGCGGCTCCTCACGGTCCAGTCACATACTTGGCCCTCTGGGCTGTATTGGGCTGGGGGAGAGATTTGTACCTTTTGATCAGCTAAAAGTTTGGCACCTACTGCTGTTTACTTTTGCCTTTAGACTAGAGGTTACAAGGTGTTCAGGCCCTTATGTCTTAAAAGGGTGTTTTGCGATCTTGAGAAATCAGGATAGAAAGTGAGACTGTTCGTGATTACAAAGGGAGTGAGTGTGTGCTTTCCGGGGCTCAGGAGAAGTGGCTGCTGCTTGTCTAGATTTTTGCCTTAAGCAACTAGTGAGTTGAGCAAAGCAGAGGACAGGTTTATTTTTGTTTTAAATGGGGGGGGGGGTGGTTCTTCTGCCTCTGGAGTTGGGGTTTCCCACAGCAGATGGCTAGATGTTGGTTTGTGTGTAGAGCTGGGGATCCAACCCCAGGGTCCTGGTTTTTATGGACTGAATTCAGGCAGGTTATGTTTTTCTGCAACACTGGAGGATATTGTCTTTTACGAGCTGGGCAAGTACATCTTTTTTTTTTTTTAGGAGACAATCTAAGTTTATACCTCACCCTGGATTCAGTAGATCCAGCTGGTTAGAGAAGTGACCCTGCCTGGGCAGGATAATAAAGACTTGAGTTTGGATTTGTGCTGACTGTTCTTTAGCATTTATTCGTGGGTACCCTGTGCTGCTTTTTGTCACCATAGCAACCACTGATTGCAGGAAGAGCAGCCCTTTGTCCTTATGGCCTATGTGTAGCTCTCCACAGGACCACCCACTGCCAGCCTGGAGCAGTACACTGCTGCTGTGGGTAGGTTGGCCAGGGTAGAGGTCTGCTGGGACCCCAAAGAAACAGTTTTCTGGGGGGAAGCAAGCCTTTGGGGATCCTGGCTGAGTTCTGATCTGTGAGTTTCTGTTCTTGGGAATAGGAGATTCGGGTATGACTGACTCCATTGCCTTACAGGTGGCCCAAGCGGCTGTCAGGTGGGCCATCTAAATGAAGGTTCAATTCACTGGTGTTTGAGGAAGAAAGCAAAATGAATCAAGGAACAGGGTACGGCTTGGTTCCCGTGGGTGTGCACAGTAGGCCCCAAGTTGCAGAGTTTGCAGAGTGGCTGTAGGCCCAGTTTAGAAACGGTGCTTCCTTCCTGGCCTTGTCTACAGAAGGTGGCTTGAGATTCCGTGTTCAGGGGCAACAGACAGACTCCCTGAGGAGGAGGACGCCGGAGTTTGCCCACTGGCCTTGTCAGGTCCACCCCAGAGCCATGTGCTGAATTCCCATGCTCAAAGGCAAAGTGAGAGGCCCATCTATGCCAGCTAGGGGGACACTTCCTGTGTAGGTCTGTAAGAGGAGAGCCATTGATTGGTGGCACACACCTTTGGTGGGCAGAGGCAGGTAGATCTCAGTCCTTGGATAGCCAGGGCTACACAGAGAAACCCTGTCTTTAAAAAATCAAAAGAGGGGCTGAAGAGATGGCTCAGTCGTTAAGAGCACTGGCTGCTCTTCCAGAGGTCATGAGTTCAATTCCCAGCAACCACATAGTGGCTCACAGCCATCTGTAATGAGAGCTGACACACTCTTCTGGCATGTGGGCATACATGGAGGCAGAATGGTGTATATGCAATAAAATAAATCTTCAAAAAAAAATCAAAAGAGGCTGGAGAGGTGGCTAAGTAGTAAAGAGCACTGGCTGTCCTTGCAGGAGGACCTGAGTTTTATACTCCAGCTATACACGTGCACAGATACACATGCAGGTGAAACACTCAGCCTTAGGGTTACTATGCTATGATATACTAGAAGTCACGTGGGGAAGAAAAGATTTGCTTCATCTTACACTTCCAGGGAAATCAGGGCAAGAATGTGGATGCAGGAACTGATGGGGAGACCACGAGGGATTGCTGCTTAGTATCTTGCTCAGCTTGCTTTATAGCATCCAGGACCACAAGCCCAGGGGAGCCACCACACACAGTGTGCTGAACTGGGCCTTCTGTATCAGTCATTAAGAAAATGCACGACACTAGCTGGGTGGTGGTACTTGCCTTTAGTCCCAGCACTTTAGAGCTGGCATATCTCTTGAGTTTGAGGCCAGCCTGGTCTACAGAGCTAGTTTCAGGACAGCCAGGACTACACAGAGAAACCTTGTCTCAACCAAGTTGAAGTTGCTGTGAGATTGCGACCCCTGTAGGGGTCAAACAACCCTTTCACAGGGGCTGTATCAGATATTTACAAACTTTTTTGTTGTTTTTGAGACTGGGTTCTCTAGCTTTGCAGCCTGTCCCAGAACTCGCTTTGTAGACCAGGTTGGCCTCAAACTCACAAAGATCTACCTATCTCTGCCTCCCAAGTGCTGGGATTAAAGGTGTGTACCACCACCCGGCAGATATTTACAACAGCAACGAACATAATTCTATGGTTGGAGTCTCCACAACATGAGGAACTGTATTAAAGGGTCAGAGCATCAGGAAGGTTGAGAACCACTGGCTTAGACTGAGGTAGGAAGATCTGGAGTTTGATACCAGCCTGGGCTTCATAGCAGGGCTGTCTCAACAGTAAAAGATGAATAATATAATAGCAAATAGATGTGGAAATGTAATAGAACATTCTGGAAGGTGAAATGGTAGAGTTTCCTCTACCCCACACTGGCCTTGAACTCACGGCAATCCTCCTGCCTCAACTTCCCAAGTTCAGGAATATAGGTGTGGGACACCACGCCTGAGCATCTTAAAGGATGTGTGACCCTCCCAACTCTGCCCCCTGCAAAGACACAAGTTAATCAGATACAACAAAAGCCTCATGAGGTGCATGTAGTAGTTTTGGGGGAATTCCACATTGCAGGTGTGTTCTTTAGTACTGTACAAAAGTAAACAATGGGGTGGGCAGGGCAGGTTTAAATGTTTACATTTGCAGCGTCTAGTCTTGGAACCACTAGGGTCTTGAGAGAAACAGCCAAGGACACAGTATGTAAAGGCGCTAGTGAGGCTGTGTAAATGGCGTGAATTTCATATGGCTTTCGGGTGTCCAGTAGCTTCCTCCTCAACATGTTAGTGTAGACACTGCCTGCCTGGCACAGCTCGCTGACCCTTGTATGAGGATGCATGTAAATCAGTCCACACAGCCAGGTAGCAGAGGCCCCTCTGCAGCACAGTATAGGAGGCCTGAGAAGACCTGCCTGAAAAAAATGGTTACTGTCACCTCCCTCTGGGGCTAGGAAGTCAGTTATGCAAATGTCATCCTGGGAACCCCAAGTTATAAAGTAATTGTGTGAAAGTTCATCCCCTGGTTTTGGCCTGAGCCCAGAAGGGCAAAGTTGACGGAGTTGTTGGTGAGTTCTCCGCTCTGAACGCCAGGCCCTCTTCAGTCCTCTCCTGGAATAGTCTCGGGCTCCAGTGGAGAAGCAGAATTTGGGTATGTATGTGATACTAGCAGCTTTCCAGCCTTCCAAAACTTTATGATGGATGGGGGTAACCGAGAGACACTTGAGTTAGCCCAAGTCAACTTGAGGACACCTATCCCGCCCCACCCCTTCCCAATCAAGCCGAGCAAATGGAGATGTCTCTGTAGATTGAACTCACGTTAGCCTGGTGACAAAGCTGGATAATCTCGTCACTCAACCCCCTGCCTAGATCATAATTGCAAGGTCCCTGGGAGAGAAGGGAAGAGTGCTGGGTAGAGCACCTGGGCCCTTGGAAAAGGGCCGGCAAGTCAGCAAGAGCTGTGTTGCTTACTGCATCCTCAGCAGGAGAAGGGATGTATTTGGTGGGCTTGTCTGAAATGCCTTAAGTCACTCAGCTCTCCAGAAGATGCACTTTCCAGGGAACCTCTTTGGTGATCATGTGAGCTCCGCTAACAGTTTGGGAATGAGGCTAGGCTACTGTGCTAGTCCTGGGCTTCACCCTCCATTCCCAGCTGTGTGCTTATGGTGCAGGTCTACACTGCAGCTCAAGAGGACAGGAGTTAAAGTTTGCTTCCTGCCCCAAAGCCTGTTGGAGACACCCCCCCCCCCAAAAAAAAAAAAAACAACAGTGAATGTTGACTTTTCCTAGCTGGAAAATAAGCCCACAAGTGAAGTAGCCCAGGCAGGGTGGCAGGTGTCCCAGGAGTGGCCAAAACCCTCCTGTACTGACTCCGTGCGCCTCACTGGCCTTACAGCATAGCGCAGCCATGGGGACAGAATTTGAGACCCTATACTACTGTCCCCCTTCGTCTGAGCACAGTGCTGCCATGTGGCTTCTTGTCTTCTGCCAGTTCCAGTTGGGACCTGGAGGTGACCTTTGGCCCGCATGTCTCAGAACACCCTGTGACTTCAGCATGGGCCGGCTTCCTCTGTTCTGCTCAGCCCTCTCCCGAGCCAGCCAATCCCGAATAAGGCAGCCTTGTTTTTTAATCCTCACATCCCAAGAAAAGTTAGAAATATTTCCTGAGCAGGACACGATTGCAGAGGGTCCCCCTGAAACTGTGTTGGGGAGGGCTACCAGGCCATCTTTGGGTGTCTTTTCCTCTCTCGCTCACCGTGTGTGGACTCACTTCTGTCACAGGTCAGAGTCACCTCCCCCTGTTGCTTGTGACACTTTGGGCTTTAGCTGGCTCTTGTTTAAGTCCCTAGGAATTTGGAAATAAAATGATCTGTGGGGTTGAGGGGTGGACCAGTTCCCCGGGGAGCGCAGCCCAGGACAAGGCTGCAGTTTCCTTTTCCTCCCTGCATGGGTCAGCCTGGTCATTCAGTCAGAGCCTTGAAGGTTAAATGCTCTGGGGGATATTTTTAAACAGTAGGGGCTGGTTAATCTAAAAGTGACCTTTGCAGACACAGCGGTGAGCTGCCAGCAGCTTAGATCCCGGCCTCATCCAACAAGGAGCTTGAAAAATGTCACCGCGAATACACAGCTGGGAAGCTATGGCGAAAGCAAGGCCAAGATGGCAAAGCAGTAAGTGAGCCCACCCCTCCCCAGGGTCAGGACCTCAAAGCCAGTCAGCCTCCAAGAGATGGTGTGTGTGGTATGCGCGTGCACAGTGTAGTGTTGGCCCCAGACAAAAGCAGCCACTTGGGGTTTTAGGGGACACTGAGGGAGCTGGTGAACAGTTTGTTATAATGATTCTATACTCTCATGCAGTGCCTGCCTCTTTCCCATGCTATTGCATTACAGTTATTTTAAACTATAAATGGACTTACATATAGGGGGGTGGTCATCTCATCTGCTCCAGGACAGGGTAATTCCTGAGACTCAGCATTATCTTTCGTTGTGTCTTGGGTTGGTGTTTGTTTTTCCAGGACATTCTGGAACTTGCCGAGTCATCCAGACTGGCCTTGAACTCACTGCAGCCCTCCTGCTTCTCCAGTCTTCAGTGGAGTCCTAACTGCAGGCCTGGCTCTTGCTTTGTCCGTGACTTCCAGCAGAAGCCCCGGGAAGGCGTTGTGGGTGTGTTTGTCCCTATATAGGAGCTGCACAAGCCACCTCGTGTTTCTGTCGGGTTTCAGTCCAATGCAGAAGTGACGACGGCCTTAGACAGTTTTTAGGTCGTGCAGGGATATGGGCGTGTTAGTATTTTGAAATGGAGGTGGTCTCCAGATCTTCCTCTAATAGAATCTTGGCTATCTTTTGTTCTAACACTGTCTCTGAATTATGAGTCAGGAGTTTCGCTTCCAAGTTGGGCCCATGTGTCCCTAGTGGAGTGTGGGAGCAGCAGCCAGGAAGGGCACGCATTCCGCGTTCTGTTCTCTTCAGCTGTTGCACTGACTGTGGCAGGAGTGGGGCGAGGTGGGGAGACGGCTCCCGGCGGCCGGCTTGTGCGCCTTCATTCTCGGAACCCAGGGCTGCTGTCAGGGAACCCAGCAGAGCAGTCCAGGTAGCTGAGGGACTGATTGCCGTGGCAGAATGAGCAGGGTGCTCAGGGGAAGCCACGGGTGTGATTTATTGCAGTCCCCAGGTCTGAACGCCAAGCTGCAGAGAATTTCCATGATGGCTCAGGTCATTTGAGTGGTGGATGGTAAAGGTCTCACCCGGGTCCCCCTGCCTCTGCCCTGCTCTGTAGCCTCTTAGCCACTCACGTCTGTGCCTGGTCTATGGGAGCAGCCATTCTCTAGGAAAGGCCTCTTTAGTTTTCCCAAGGGTGGTATCAGTCTTTTTTTCTCTTCCTTGAATATTTTTTTTACATTTATTTATTTGCACAAATGCAGAGCATCAGTTGGTTCTCCCCTCCCACCATGTGGGGTCAGAGGGCTCAACCTAGGTCATCAGGTATGGCAGCAGCAAGTGCCGTTCTTTACCTGCTGAGCCTCACTCATTGGCCCTCACTCAATCTTGTAAAGTGAAGTGGTATTGAAGGTATAATCCTGAGCTCTTCTCTGTAAATTTCAGTATTAGGATTGTCCAGTGTAGGACTTGCCGTCACCTAACTGGAAGGCCTTCCTTACTCTTGCGAGGGAAGATTGGTCTCATGCTTACCCTTCCATCAGGGTGGGGCAGTGGGTGAGCAAGGTGGAGCCAGGCTGTGGACCAGTCTGGGACCCACATTGTCCCTAGGAGCACAGAGCCTTGGAGGCTGGACCGCAGAGTCCGTCACTGTGGGACACCCTCAGGGACCCTGCATGACGCAGCTTGGCAGAGGTGAGGACCCTCTGCAGGTTCTGGGAAATGGGTGAGGCATGGGTGGGAGCGCTCATTCTTCTAGCCTTCCAGCTGAGCCAGGCAGGGAGAACAGAGTGGAATGAGATGAACTGCAGGCTGTGCTGTTGTACTCAGCTAGCTCAGTCCCAGCTCTCCTACCTTCTGGGGACATTGCTACCCATGCAGATCCATGATCCGATACCTTAGTTTCTCTGTATTCCGAAAGAAATTAGAAAGCAGAAACCAATAAAGGAAATACTTACCGTTTGGCAGACTAGCAAGAGAAAGCAGCCATTTTCCAGTGGGCGCGTGCCAGCCTTGCAACTGACAGAAGTTAGAAGGATCCATTGATTTTGCTATGATGCTGCAGCCTATTCTTCCCTGGGGGTGGGGAGGACGCCTGGGCCTCCCATGTCCTCGAGCACCAGGACATGAGGTCAGAGTTTCTGTGGCTGTTTAAGGGGGAATAAAAGCAGCTCGTGAAGTCGCAGTCAGCGCTCCATGCCATCTGCAGGTCTTGGTCGCATCTTGAGTATCTGCTCTGTCCCTCGGAGTTTACTGAATTTGCGACCTGCAAAATAATTTATTTTCAAAGTTGCGTTTCAAGTATCTTGGTGGAAAGGGGCTGGGCAGAGGCCATCAGCCAGGAGTTCTATAGTGAAGAAGCATGCCCAGGTTTGAGCCTTGTCTGGTCTCACGGAGCTTACCCTCCAGTCCAGGAGATCCATATACCTGGGACCAGCCAGGCAAGCCTGACCATCTGATCTTCATCCCCAGAAGTCACAGTGAGAGGAGAGAAATGACTCCTGGAGGTGGCCTGATCTTCTCACGCGTGCCACACACACACATGCGTGTGTGTCACACACAGAAGTGTTTTTGAAAGTCTATTTTCAGAATAATGGGTCATGGGAACCATCTTTTGCATGACGCTGATCTCTGGGAAGATGGGATGCGTTTTGACCCTCTGCTGGCATGGAAAGCTCTGGAGCCTCCTTGGTTTTACTCAGGACAAGATTTAGCTTTTTCCATGTATGTTTCTCCCCCGCCGCTTCTTCCAAGTGGGGAGGCCTTAGTATCTTAGGTGCTGGCATACCTGTGAATTTCTTCTGAGGTTGCTTGTTTTTGAGATCGGGCCTTACTGTGTAACTCAGGCTGGCCTATTGGAGTTCCCTCCTGCCCCCTCCTCTGGAGTGCTTGGGATTACTACCACACCCAGTTAATTGTGACTCCTCTGTGCACAATGGACCAGACTGGAAAAAGGGAGATGGGCTACAGGCTTGTGCAATGGCCCTAGGGCTCATGGCTGCTTGAACTTGATCTTAGATTGTATGCTTAGCCTGGTGCCTGGAACGCTGGTGAGCCCAGTTAGTGTCAGCCAGCTTTCCTGCCATCCGCCTTCCTCGTGTACATGAGAAAAGCAAGATTTAGGAGCTTGGCAAGAGCTCAGGATTGCGCTTGAGCCCTTCAGGCCGTGAGCCTCCAGGCGCACCGTGCAATGTGTCGTCCAGTGTTTGTTTGTTTGATTGATTGATTGATTGATTGATTTGAGACTCTCTGGCGTGGCCTAGGCTATAACTCAGGCTTACACGTACCAGAGGCTGGCACTGGGCTCCTGCTCCCGCCTCCTCTACATGCAATGGCTGGGATTATAGGCCTGTGCACCATGCCTGCCCGGTTCTTTTTTTTTTTTTTTTTATGCTTTCATTAAACAAATTAGGGAGGCACCCACGCCACAGTGTGTGCGCCTGTAGGTCAGAAGACGACCCAGGAAAGGTAATTCTCTCCTTCCACCATGTGGGCTCCAAGGATGGAACTCGGGTCTGTCAGGCGTGGCAGTCCCTACTTTTATCTGCTAAACCATTTCATCAGTCCAGGTTTTTGTGTTTTTGACACAGACCCTGCCCCCTCAGTGGGGCCACCCTGCTCCCACTTGGTGAGGTAGAAGAGAGGTTCCAGCTGGACTTCCGGGACCTGGATCCCACATCACCGATCTCGCCAAGCTGAAGTGGCCTTAGGAGCTGCTCTCAATGCGCTTGGACCCACACCACCTCCCAGCCCTCCCGAGCCCCATTGCCATCCTCACGACAGCTAGGTCAGTGCAGGAAGGCCGCAGCATGGGTGTGCAACAGATAGTCAGTGTTGAATCTGCCTGGCCGGCAGCGGTGCAGAGCTCCGACCACAGGAGGCGGATCTAGAGCGGCTTTCGGTTTTGCATCTGGAAATGGCAAGCTGGGGAACATACTGTTCCTTCTCAGGGAGGCCATTCGCCTGGGGCTCAGTTCACACCAACACTGCCACCTCAGTTTCTGAGGCTGGTGGGAAAGCCCCCTCTGGCGTCTGGAGGTTACTCCACTACACCAGGCGTGTGTTGTAATAGTCCAGCCCCAGGAGCTGCTTGGGGGAGGCCTCAACCGGCACCCTTGGTAGAAGAGATGTTCCAGCTGATACCAGGTAAAGCAAAGGGTGAGATTTCCCAAGGGCAGCCAGCACTACTCGAGGAGCGGTGTGACTGTGGTCATGAACTAAGCAGTTCACCCTAGTGAGCTCCATCACCCAGCAGGCTGGTGAGGTTGCTCCTGTCATTGTCCCTGTTTTGCAGATGGGGAAGTTAAGGCTCCCATTAACTATCTTACAGCTTCAAGTTCAGAGAGGCTCTCCTGGCACTAACTGGACACCTGTCGTGTGCTGGGCACTGTGGTTGTGCCTTTCTAAGCCAGCACTCCCAGAGTGCCCTGTCGTGCCCTGAGATGTTCATATTGAGACACACCAGCTTTTCTCAGGTGTGTTTTTCACTCTGACGTTCTGACATCTCCAAAGCTGTGCATGCCGCATGCCCCAGCGCCTAGTGGACATGGCACCAGCCATGTACCTGCCAATTACCTGCTTGTCCTCGGCCTGGCAGCTGGGCTTCTGGAGACCCATTCTCTGGCATGTGCCTACTTCTTTTTCTGCTGCTTGTGGTTTGTTTTCCTTTGAGGACACGGACAAGGCCCCCACCCTAAAGCCCAAGCTGGCTTCAAGCATGCTGCAGTCTTCGTGGCTCTGCCACATCAGAAGCACCATCCTTAGCTTCTCCTTAGCCAGCTGAGTTACTGAATCCACAGCCTGCTCCCTCGACATGTTAAGTCGTCCATGTGCCTCTGAGCTGTGTGACTACAGGCAGCTGCGGTTAGCGGGGCCTTTCAGGGGCTGGGGAGACAGCACGCGCTGCTCTTTAGAGGAGCTTGGTTCCCAGCGCTGCTGGTTCCCAGCGCCCCACAGCAGGCAGCAGCAGCAGCGCCCCGCAGCAGGCAGCAGCAGCAGCAGCGCCCCACAACAGGGAGCAGCTTCCTGGAACTTCAGCTCCGGGAGCCTGATGTCCTCTTCTGGTCTTCACAGGCAAAGGCATTCATGTGCATAAACTTATGCATAGCTAGACACATACACAGAGTAAACATAAATTATCTCCAAAAAATAAAAACCCAGCTTTTTGAACTAGGTGTGATGGTGCATGCCTGTAATCTCAGTGCATGGGAGGCTGAGGAAGGAGCCTGGCTATACTGGCTCCCCCACCCTCCAAAAAAAAAAAATAAAAATAAAACCAGAAAAGTCCACACATGGTAGTCCATACTTTTAATTCCAGTATGCAGCACCAGAGATAGGCAGATCTCTGTGAGTTCAAAACTAGCCTGTTGTACATAGCAAGTTCTGGCAAGTTCTGGGCTCCATAATGAAATACTATCTCAAAAAAAAAAAAAAAGCTTTTCTTTATTTGAACAGAACACTCCTGTCTCCCTAAAGCCCTTTCCAGGAAAGCCTGAACTGTGGGACTGTTCTGTGTCTGTCCCTGAGGTAACAGAACAGATTAACGTAACCCACAGGTCTAGGAAGCAACAGTACGCCCTGAAGGACTTCCTTCTGAAACGAGACGGCTAATTTTTTAATTGCGTCTGTTCAGTTAGTTTTTGTGTATATGTGTATACGTGTGGTCTGACTGCTACACGCCATTTCATGGGTGTGATGGTCACGACAACATCTTGCGACAGTTATTTCTCTCCGTTTGTAGTGTGGGTCTTCAGGCTTGGCAGCCAAGCCACCTTTCCAGCCTTGGGACGCAGCTTTGCCATGTAGCCCAGGCTGCCCTCTTCCCTTTCCTGCTCGGGTCCTGAGATTGCAGGCCAACAGCACACTTGATCAGACAGTACTTCCTGCTCTCATGACCTGGGCCTTCCTTAGGGTTCAGGAGGAGAGCACCCCACATGCGAATCAGAGAGTGAGGGCTGGGTACTCAGACTCTTGAGTGAGGCCACCAGGGGCCAGAGGGATTGGCCAGGCCTCGGTTTTCTCTTCCATAGGAGGGAACCAGGAAGTGGTGACTTTCATAGAGCAGAGGCACAAGGACATGAGGCCATGCGGGAAGCCCCAGCGCTGTGACTGTCCTCCCTGCCCAGTGGCCTTAGAGATGCAAGTTAACTCTATGCCACATTGGGAATGGCTGCTCCTCACCACACTCCCCAGCATTCTCAGTTTCATTGTCCCCGTGGATTGTGTTTCTAACCCTTCTCTCTCCCAGTAACCTGAAAAGTGGTCTGGATCTCAGCAGCCCCCATCCCTGGGCCAGGGAGCAGATGGAATGTTGGTGCAACTTAGGGCCCAGAACCTCCTTACTTTGGCAAAAGCACCCAGGTTGTGTTGCCCCCAGCAGCTCATTGCTGGCAGATCAGACATCTCAAGAGTCCTGGGGTGCCTTGGTGTGGGGGTTTTTCTGTCTGGGCTGGCCCATCTCTTATGAGTGGCCTACTGCCTGAGTAGAACAGGTAGGTGCCCATGAGCCCACCATAAGCCTGTTTCTTTCCATTCGTGGAGTGGGGTGCTCACAGTCAAAGCTGTCAACCTTGTTCTGTTTGGGAGAGCCACGAGGATTGACACAAAGTGATTAAACAGGCTTTGTCGATTCTCACAGAAATCCTGCAAGGTGGCTTTTCTAGATGCGGGACACTGTGGTTCAGAATGAGGTCAAACTCTGGCCAGGACAATGCTGTCTGAGTGCCAAGCATCCTCCTCTGCCCCCGGCTCTCCGAGTGCAGGTGGCATGTGGCCGATGCGTGACATCAGGCTTCTGTTTACTCGGGTACAAGGCAAGCTGGACACCATGTCATCTTACATCAGGTTGCAAATGGGACCGGCTTTGGAGAAATACTGTGGCCTGTGAGACCCTTGTCCCCACAGGCAGGAGTACAGATCAGCCATCCCCAGGGGCAGTGTTTTGTATCCTGGTAACTACGGTTGGCTTTATGCCATTGTCCTGGCAGCTGGGAGTCCTTGGTCACCCACTTTCTATCCTGGGACGTTTTCCACAGTGTCCAGTGTGGCCCATCGCAGGAAAATGCTGAGCCTTCCCTTCCTCTCCAGGCAGGTGTCGGAGGGCTGAGGACAAGAGCTGCACCTGTATTCTTGCCCACCGGGCACCACCTGTCCTGGCTGTGGGAGTATTTAAGATAGACTCCAGAGAACCAGGCTTGGGCAAGGAGAAAGATTGCGTGAACGCAAAGTAGGCTTAAGTACAGGAATGTGGCAAGCCAAGGGGAGGTGGTCCTCTGTGCTGGCAAGCCCAGATCCCGGAGAGAGGCAGGTGAGGACCGTGAGGACCGAGCCTGGTGGCAGAAGAGGGTGTGCTGGTGCACTGCAGAGAATTCCAACCCCACTCTGCCTTGGGGCACGGGCCAAGCCCCTCCCCTGTGGCCTGATACAGCACACCACAGCCTCCTACTGAAAGGTGATACTTTGGAGGCTGGGTTCCCTTAGTCACCCTGTGGGCACTTGTGAGACTAGATGAGAATGGAGCTGGTGGCGGTGTCCCCAGTGTCGGTAAGTGGCCCTAACTACTCGGGAGCTAAACTGGGTGGGAGGAGGAAAAGCCCAAGTATAGATGGGGGCTGCGGGACGCTGACATGCTGTCCCTCCAAGACCGTGCAGAGACAGGGTGAAAGTGTTGGGTTTTTTCTTTTTGCAGGGGGCGGGGGTGGAAAGCAATCATACCCTCCACCTGCTGCAGTGTGGTGCTGGCTGCTGGCCAGCACTTGCTGGAGTCCAGCAGCTTCCTGCATCGGTCACAGGAGGTTTGTGGCTCAGGCACCAGACTGCTGTTACTTAGGTTTGAATTGCAAGAAATAAAAATAAGCTTAGGGGTGTGACTTAGAGGTTGAGCATTTGTCTCACTCAGGCAAGGTTCTGGGTTCTAGTCTAGCCCTGGGGAGAAAAGAAACTAAATAGAACCTTGGACGGGCATCCAGTTTGGGGGTCAGCTGTGTCAGTTCACGGGAGGGCAACCACTTGGGGGACAGATGCTTGCTCGGGGCCCTCCTCCCGTCCCTGTTGTCCACTCTAGACCCTGAGCTTTGAAAACTCAGATCACTTCCCAGTGGCAACCGTTAGCTGAGACTTTGGTCTGCCGTCCCTTCTTAAAGGCACATGACCAGCACAACTTGGAGTGCCCTAGGACATATGGTGATTATTTGTATCCCTGTGTTGAGAGGGGACGTGTGGGTGACAGGCCAGAGTTTGAGATAAGCCGAGAGACTGAGCTGCTCTGAGCCTCAGGTGTCCACACTCTAAAGTAGAAGTCGGGTAAGGGCAGGCTTGTGCAACCACACTGCTCTGGGATCGGAGGGATCCACTGAGGAGCCCTGAAGGCCCTAGGCAGGCACACGTGTGTTTGTGTGTGTGTGTAAACTGAGTGTGTGAGGACATGCCTTTCTGAGAGCAACTCCCGAGCAAGGGGGAAGCTCTGCGTTTTGTAGGGGGGGTGAGGGACAGGCCCAGAGGGAGTCTTGGCAGCTTTATCAAAGTTCCCCTGTTATACTCACTCCTGTTCCTGAGACCTCTGGGTCCTATGCTGTGATAAACAAACAGGAAGGAAGGAAGGAAGGAAGGAAGGAAGGAAGGAAGGAAGGAAGGAAGGAAGGAAGGAAGGAAGGAAAGGAAGGAAGGAAGGAAGGAAGGAAGGAAGGAAGGAAGGAAGGAAGAAAGAAAGAAAGGAAGAAAGAAAGAGAAAAGGGCGGTGCATACTTTTAATCCTAGCATTTGGGAGGCAGAGGCAGATGGATCTCTGTGAGTTTGAGACCATCCTGATCTACATGGTGTGAGTTCCAGGACTTGGCCAAGCTTGGTGTTAGAATCACAGCTTCCCATCAGAGCAGGGCTGACACGGAGTGAGAGGAGAGTCCCGGGAAGCGTTGCCTTTCCTCTTCATCAGTTTCCAGGTCTGAGTGTGGTCCACTTCCTGTGGACACAGCGAGACCCGTCACCAGCCACCACTGTGTCTGCCTGCCTGGGTTTGTTTTCCATGGTAACAAAGTGCCTGATGCTTGATACTATTTTTTTTAAAAAAAAGAGGTTTATTTAACTCAAAGTTCTGGAGATCTAAGAGCATGCTTGGCTTCTGTTTGGCTCTGGTTAGGGCCTTCTAGTGACTTCACAGTGTGGCAGATGGCATCCTGATGGGACACATGAATATGGTGAGGCCGGACAGTGAGGGATTCAGGAGCCAAGCTCACTCTTTATGGCATCTGAGCCCCACAAAGCCCCCAAGGCACCTGGAGGCCAGCACCAGTCCTTTCTGTAGTCTGCGTCTCCATGATGGATTAGCTTGTACTGGCTGCACCTCTTAAAGGTCCTGTCCTCACCAACATCATTCCAACTGCAGACAAGCTCCCCAGCACATGACCCTTTAGGGGCACAGCATAGTCACAGTCCCAGGCCACTGTCTGTCACGTGGGAAAGGCAACAAGCATTTCCTAAGCAGGTTCCATGGAGTTTGCATTGCACAAAGCGTACGCTGTGTCCCAGGCTTCCCAGTGGGAATGAGCACAGAGTGCGTCATCAGATCACCAGAGGTCGCTCCATCCGGGTGTTTTTCTTTCCATCACGCTTTTCCCTCAGCAACAATTTAAATGGTTTTCACACGCTTTCTGTTTCTAACGGCACTATTTCATACGTGTGGAACTTGCCTGGATCAGGGTCTCTCCCTGGCTCCCCTTCCCTCTGAGGTGGTGACATCAGCTTGTGTCCTTTGCTCATTTTCTTTGCTGCAGGTGCGCTTGCAGAAACCAGACCTCTACAGTGCTCAGTTCATGCCATTGCTTGGCGCTCAGTGTGTGCATGGGTTTATTTATCCAGTGCCGTTATTAAACACCAACTACATGCCAGGCACAATGATCTACAAGCCACCTTGTTGGCAAAAAATGGTGAAGATATCTTTCATCTTAATCTGTGTCTACAGGTCTTGGCGAAGGTGGACTGAGCCCTGGGGGAAAAGGAATGGGGAGAGAGCAGGGCTGTGTGGTTGTGAGGGTGCTTGAGTGTGCAGGCAGCAGGGTGTGTGAAATGGGAGTGGCCTCTCTGCAGAAGGGCCCTTGACCCCATCACACCCTCCTGCCTGAGGAACCTGTTGGGCCTCTGAGGGTGCCAGGGTTGCTTCTGCAACCTTTTGGAAAGCTGTCAGTGAACAGAGAGAACTTCTCCTAAAGGACTTGTGAAACGCTTTCAGGACCTTCCTTGCTGCTGTTTTATCGCCCTCTTGTGATAATTTATCAAGGGTAAGAGAGAAGCAACCCCCAGCCAGGCCTGTGGTCACACACCTTTAATCCCAGCGCTCTGGAGGCAAAGGTGGATCTCTGTGAGTTCAAGGCCAGCTTGATCTCCTGAGTTCCAGGACATTCAGGCTCTGTGGAGACACACACACACACACACACACACACACACACACACACACACACACAGAGGAAGTGTGGCCTCAGAAGTTTCTCACTCAGCATCCAGAAGCAAGAGGGAGCCATATGGGGTGGGGTATAAGCATTAGAAAGACTGGTACTCACCCCAGGGCATATTTGGACTCTCATGATACATTTCTTAATTTCTGGAGGCATTCTAAAACTTTGAAATTACATTTATGGATTTGTGTGTTCATGTATGTAGGCATGTGCTTGCCACAGCATTTGTGTGGAAGTCATAGGACAACTTGTGAAATCAGTTTCCTCCTTCTATTACGTGGGCCCTGGGGATTGAACTCCGGTCATCTCAGATTTGGCAGCAGTCACCTTTAGCTGTGGAACCATCTTACTGGCCCTGGAGACATTTTTGGTTGTCCCAACGGAGGGAGCTGATGCTACTGTTGTCTGTCGGGCAGAGCAAGGGTGCATTCTGTAAAGCACAAGAGGGCCTCGTGGAAACTATCTCAAATGTCAATGGCACGAGAGTCCCATGCAGTGGGGTGGGGGATGGACTTCGGCATCAGGAAGGAGCCTGGAGTGCCTGTTTCCGGTTTTCCTGAGATCTACCTAACAGTGGCCTTGCTAGATCTCCTGATAATTTGGTGTTGTGACTTGCTCTTTGTTTTATGTATTTGAGATAGCGTCAGCCCAGGTGGGTTAGCCTCCAGCTCACCTTAGCTGAGAATGACCTTCAACTTTCAATTTCTCATCCTCCTGCCTCCACCTCTCCCTTACTGGCAAGATGGGCTTGCAGCTCATGCCATGCCTAGCACTGTGTTCTTTTTCTGGTTTTTTTTTTTGTTAGGCAGGGTCTCTCTGTGTAGTCCTAGGTGTCCTGGACCAGGTTGGCCTCGAACTCACAGATTCACCGGCTTCTGCCCGTGTCACCAATCCCGGCTTTGCACACCATTCTTTTTATGGACCCACTCCATACTGTCTTCCTCAGCATTTGCTCTGTGTTAGTTAACTTCCCAGCAGCAGCGGGCAGCGCCCCTCCCCCACACTTGTTATTTTGCCCCATTGCTATAAGGAATGGTTTGGGCTCAACATTTTGGAGATTCCGGCCCAACATCGAGTGTCCCACTTGCTTTGTCGGCATATGGAAGGTTCCGGTCCGACATCGAGTGTCCCTGTTGTTGCAGGCCTTACTTTGGTTTATTCTCCTGCTGTTTTAAGGTATGGGTCTATTGTAAGGCCTCCTGCTCTGGCACTGGGCCCCATTCCCAGCCCACTGTCGGCCTCTGACAAGGCAGGGCGTCATATCAGAGCACATGGAGCTCGCAATGGCGCAAACTGCTCACCTCCGCCAGGGAGAAGTGAGAGGAAGTGCTGGCCTTCAAGGGCATGCCCCGGACCCAGTGACTCCATAGGCCCTACCTCCTGGGAACCCCACACTCTGAGGAGCACCACACTGGGTCCAAAACGATTGCACGGGCTCATGTGGGCGCCTGTCTTTCTGTTAGGACCATCTTACTGGATTTTTAAAATTATTTATTTTTTATTACTTATTTATTTTTATGTATGGGTATATTATCTTCATATATGTCTTATGCTACATGAGTGTCTGGTGCTCACAGAGGCCAGAAAAGGGTGTTGGATCCCCTGGATCTGGAGTTACAGACAGTTTGTGAGCTGCCATGTTGTTGCTGGGAACTGAACTTGGGTCCTTAGAAGAGCAGCCTTAATCTCTGAGTCATCTCCCGAGTTCTCACTGTGGTTATATTTGATGTGTGTGTGTGTGTGTGTGTGTGTGTGTGTGTGTGTATGCACACCTACGTGCAGTGCTTATGGAGGCCAGAAGGGTGGTGTTTGCCCCCCCCCACAGAGCTGAAGTTACAGGCAGCTGTGATCTGTCTGATAGCAGCGTGGGACCTGAACTTGGGTTCCCTGCAGGCGCGGTGTGGTGGTTTGAATGAGCATGGCTCCCATAGACTCATAGATTGAATATTTGGTTCCCAGTTTTGGATGGTTTAGAAAGGATGAGGAAGTGTAGCCTTGTTAGAGGAGGTGTGTCTCTGCAGGTGGGCTTTGGAGTGTCAGAAGCCAAGGCCAGGCCCAGCCTCGCTCTCTCAGCTTCCCACACTTGGAGCAGGTGTGAGCTCTCAGCTACTGCCCAGGGCCACGCCTGCTCCCCTGCAGATGGACCCGCAGCTAAAACTGTAACCAGCCCCAATTAAATGCTTTCTCTCATCAACTGCCCCAATCATGGTGTCTCCTCACAGCTGTAGAACCGTGACTGAAGCAAAGAGCAGGTGTTCTCGCTGCTGAGCTGGCTCCAGCACAAGGCCGGGTATCTGATGTTCTCCCCCTTGGAAAACATCTCAAGTCCACTTTCAGGTGCATTGTCTTCCTTGTTGTTGAGTTGTAGGCGCCCTTTATATATTCTGGACCCTTATTCTCATCAGAATATGGTTTTCAAACATTCCTCCCATTTTGTGAATTATCTTTCCAATTTCCCAATGGTGTGCCGAGATTTACAAAGTTTGGGGGTTTGTCTTATTTTATCTTTATGTTTATTTGGGACAGGGTTTCACTATACAGCTTAAATTGACCTTGAACTCACAGTCCTTGAGGCAAAGGCAATGGCACGGTGAGTAAAGTATTTGCCATGTCAGCACCCATATGAACAAGACTGGTTGCCATGGCACCTGCCTTACCTCCAGCAGGTGGGAGCACAGGTGGGATTTGTAGGGCAAGCTGGTTGGCCAGAAGCTCTAGGTTCTATCTATGAGGTGGGGTATATAGGTTCAGTATATAAGGTGGAGAGTGATTGTGTGTCAGCCTCCGGGCTCCACAAACACGTGCATATGAATACACGAGTACCCGGGCACACATGCACACACACATGCCAAAATCAGTCCTTTGCTTTCAGCCTCCCCTGTGCACACATTACAGGCATCTGGGCTTTTTTTTTTCACAAAAGGTTTTAATTTTTAGAATGACATTTGTTTACCTGCGAGTGTGTGGAGGTCAGAGGAAGTCGGCAGATGGCCTGATCTCTGCTTCCGCCGTGTGGGTTTGGGGACTTGAACTCATCTTATCGGGCTTGATGGCGGCAACTTTTCTTGCTGAGCGGTCCTGCCCAGCCCGAATTTAAAAAAAAAATTGATGAAGTCAAGTTTATCAATTTTTAATGTTGCTCATACCTTTGAGCCATAACTAAGAATCCATCATCAAACCCACCTCATGAAGGTTTGTGAATTTTCTAGATTTCCTAGGTTAAGGCCTTTGGCCCACTGAGTTGATTCTGATGCTACCCAGGGGTCCGGCCTCATTTATCTGCATGTGATGGACAGACTGTTCCAGCAGCAGGCTGCCGCGGCTCCTCTTGATTGCCTCGTCACAGGCGTGGCTCTGTCTGAATCTCACCTCTCTGCCCTGTATCCCCGCATCAGTACCACAGTTCACCAAAGCTCCAGTCATTTGTTTTGTTGGTCCTGGGGGCGTCAAACCTGGGGCTTCATGCATGCCACATGAGCCCCTGCTGCCGAACTGTCTCCCCGACCCTGGAGGAAGTTTAGAAAGTTTGATTTGGGGCTGGAGAGATGGCTCAGAGGTTAGGAGCACTGGCTGCTCTTCCAGAGGTCCTGAGTTCAATTCCCAGCAACCACATGGTGGTTCACGGTCATCTGTAGTGAGATCTGGTGCCCTCTTCTGGCCTGCAGGCATACATGGAAAAAATGTTGTATATAAATAAATTAATTAATTTAAAAAAAAAGAAAGTTTGATTTGGAGAAAAAGAAGTTTTGAGGCAGGGTTTTATAGAGTCCAAGCTGGCATCCAAGTCTCCATGTGGCCAGTGACTGTCCTGAACTTCTGATCCTTGTTCCTCCACCTTCCACTTGCTACGATTCCAGACCTGTGCTGCCTTATGCCATTGTACACAGTCCTAGGGACCGAACCCAGGGTCTCGTGCATGCTAGCCAGACACACTACCCATGAGCCCCATCCTCAGCCCATTGTTCTTTGAAGCATTATTTTGCCAGTGGGCCCCCTTGTGGTTTTACATCCATTCACGCATCACGGTGGGCGGGGAGGCTGCCTCAGCAACAGTGAGTGTTCTAGCCCTTCAGCATGTGTGCTAGTCTGTGGACGCAAGCCTTCTGGAGCTCGTGTCCGCACACACGCCTTCCACCGCCTTGGATACACTTGTTCCCATGTATTTTGTTCTTTTGATGTCATTGTAAATTGGATCTCAGCTTGCTGGTGTGAGGAACACGGTAAATTCAGGGATGCTGACTTTTGGTCCTCCAGATTAAACTTACTCCCCCAGTGCTCGGTTTCCCTCTGCCGTCATCCTACTTCCGATCCCCGGATCTCTGGGACCTCTGTCTGTGTGGGCAAACCCTCTGCACATAGCCTGTGTTTCTGTGTAGGTCCTTGTGTAGGTGCCTGCTCGGCTAGAACCGGACACGTGTCTTTCCCAGTCTCCTCGCTGGTCTTTGGGGGCGTGTCATTGTTATTTTAAGGCCCCATCCTGTTTCTGGTTCCCTATTTTTCTTATTCAGCCGGGGAAAGGTGTTGGATTTATCAGTTTTTGTGTGTGTCAGTTGAGACGACCATGACTTTGACATTGAGTCACTCTTGACTTGCTTTTCTTTAAAAAGAAACTTGACGACCTTAAAAGAAAATCAAACCCGAGTTTGTTCCTGACCCAGACCTCCTTGCCAATGGTGCAGAGATCCAACTGCCAAGTGGTCATGAGGTCCACGCATGGCTCCCACATTTCCAGGAAAACCTAAGAACATTTTCCATTTCCCTAAAGAATGTTGTGTGGAAATCACAAAAGAAGACGCTGTGTGGACGCTACAGGCCTGAGCTGGGCATCCTGATTTTGTAGTGTTTCTGACATAGCCATGACAGCGTTGGTCCGTCTAGTTCTTCTTTGGGGGAGTTTGGGGACCCCAAGGCTGCACGCCTGCTGGGCGAGCACCCGCTCCTCAGCTACAGCCCTAGCCAGCAGATTGGCTTCAGAGATGTCACGGCATGTACAAGCCATGATTTTAGGAGATTTCTCTGTGTGTGCATGACTGACCTGCCTGTAGAAGTCAGAAGATGACTTTCCTGGGAGTTAGATTTTGTTGTTGTTGTTGTTGGAGACAGGGTTTCTCTCACAGAGGTCTTGCCGCTGCCTCCTGAGCATTGGGATGAAAGGTGTGCACCACCACTGCCCAGCCCACCTGTAGTTTTTTTGTTTGTTTGTTAGATTTATTTATTATGTATACAGTGTTCTGTCTGCATGTATGCCACCAGACCAGAAGAGGGCACCAGACCTCATTACAGATGGCTGTGAGCCACCATGTGGTTGCTGGGAATTGAACTCAGGACCTCTGGAAGAGCAGGCAGTGATCTTAACCACTGAGCCATTTCTCCAGCCCCCCACTTGTTGTTTTTTGAGGCAGTGTCTCTCTGATTTTTTTCCATTGTGCTGTCGGACCTGCATGTTTCTGAATGACTCTCCCGTCTCCCCTCTCGTCTCGCCACATGAGCCCTGGGATTACAGGTGTGCCACCGCGGCCAGTTTTTCTCATGGCCTCTGGGGATTAAACGCAGATCTTCCGGCTTACATAGCTACCACTTTTACTCGCCAATCTCCCTGACTCCAAATCCCACATTTTTAAAGGATATTTCCTTCAGACAGTAATTATCTGCTCGTCAGAGGGCAGAGCTCTGAGAGGAAGAACTGGGGTTAGAATCAGAATCCTAATGGAGTCATCCCACACATGCTTGCTCAGTCAGCAGCATACACTGTACTGCAGACCCCAGGGCCGGCTCGGTCCTCAGCATACACTGTACTCCAGACCCCAGGGCCGGCTCAGTCTGCAGCACAGACAACTGTACTCCAGACCCCAGGGCCGGCTCGGTCCACAGCACACATTTTGTAGGAGCCCTAATACCTTTGCCCCACTGCTGCATTAGGAGAGAAATCTGTTGGTTGTAACTGTAAGCTCTCTCTTCTCTTGGCAGTTGTCTGAATGGTCTTGCTTCTCTTTTTAACCTGCCTGGTTTTCTCCTGCCTGACATTTTCCTGGTTAAAACTCTGGGGAACAGTGACAGACTTCAAGCCACTCACCAGCAGGAAGATGGAAGCGAGCCTTCTTTCAAGCGAGGAGTCAGACAGCTCAGTGGAGCCCCTGCAAAAACATGGCGACTGCAGCAAGCTGGACCCTCTGGACCAGGAGGAGCCAGCCTCCCACAGAGGCCCCAGAGATGCTAGTTATCAGAGGAACTCCCTGCCACCCTCACACCAGAAACCTCCCAGAAATCCGTCTTCCAATGACACCTGGCCCTCCCCAGAACTCCAAACCAACGAGACAGCAGCCCAAGGCCCAGAAGTCCCAGGCACCAGTGGTTTATCCTCTCCAGTCAGGCCTCCAGGCCAGCAAGCCAAACCCCCCTCCAGAGAGGACAAGAAACAGGCACATATCAAGAGACAGCTGATGACCAACTTCATCCTGGGCTCCTTCGATGACAACTCCTCTGATGAGGACCCCAGTGCTGGTTCCTTCAGGGATTCTCCCCGGAAAGGGAGCAGGCCCAGCCTGGGCACCCTGTCTCTGGAGGCTGTGCCAAACTCAAGTGACCCTGAGTCCCATGCACCCACTATGAGGTAATGCACCTTCTCTTCATACTGGGAGTTGGGAGGAACTTAGAGGGACGTTCGTATCCTTGATTTGCAGTGGGATTTGCATCCTTCCCCAGTACCTCCCTCTTATCTGCCAATACCTGAGGGTAGCTATGTGGAAGAGCAGAAGGCAAGGCCTGACTTCTTAGCTTCCTGTTCTTTCCTTTCAGACTCACTAATTGTGCACCTTCTCTGTGCTCCTGCTGTGTGCACCTGTTGCGTGTTCCTGCTGTGTATTGCGTGCACCTGCTGCGTGCACCTGCTGCGTACTCCTGCTGTGTGCACCTGCTGTGGGCCCAAGGGCCCCATGCCAGCAAAGTGGCTTTCTAGAGCTCTCAGCCCAGCTGGGAAAGAGGAGCCTGTGGGTAACTAGTTACCAGTTAAAGAACCCCAGGTGGAAGCTGGGTGGTGGTGGTGCATGCCTTTAATCCCAGAACTTAGAGGCAGAGGCAGGTGGATTTTTCTATGGGTTTGAGGCCAGCCTGGTCTACAGAGTGAGTTCCAGGACAGCCGAGGCTACACAGAGAAACCCTGTCTTAGACAACGGGCAACAGGGGGGATAGGAGAGAAAGAGGGAGAGAGAGAGAGAGAGAGAGAGAGAGAGAGAGAGAGAGAGAGAGAGAAGCTCATTGGTTCTGAGAAGTCCAGGAGTAGAAACAGGGCCTGCCACCTACCCAGTGGGGGCCTTGCCTCGCATCCTAATATGGCAGAGGTATCTATCACATGAGGAGACCGGCTAAAATGTCAGCTCAAGTCCCACTTTCTCTTCTTATAAAGCCATTAATGCCATCATGAGGTGGGAGTCACATCCTCATGCCCTTGTCCGATCTTAATTCCCCAAGGCCCTGTCTCCAGATATGAATTCAGCATATGAATTTGGACGTCTTCAACGTGAGACTTTTCAGAGGAATATACTCACATCGCAGCAGCTGCTAGCTGGTCTCCTAAAATCTTGGGATACCCATTTTCTGTGGAAGGATAGATACACAGACTAGAGGTTTCGCTGATTGTCTTGGCTTTTTCCCATTGCAAACACAGCTAGTGAAGACCTGGGTGTCTGCCCAGGGCTCTGCCCTTCTGTGAGAATCATGGCGGAAATGACGTGTCTGTGGCCTCTTGTGGCTTCTGACCAAGCCCTCAGGCTCCAGCACTGCTGCAGGAGCCAATTTCTAGACGGGCTTCTTCCGGCCAGGCCGTAGTAGCAGGCGGAAGCTCCTTTCCTTCCTACCACGTACTCACCTTCCTTGAGCCTCCTCCTTGGCTCTTTGCTCCTTCTACACTAAAGGCTCATTGTTCCCACCAGGGCCCGCCATCCCTTCTTTTGTTTGTCAAAACAGGGTTTCTTTGTGTGACTCTGGCTGTCCTGGAAATCGCTCTACAGACCAGACTGGCCTTGAACTCACAGAGTTACTCCTGCGGCCGCCCCCCCCCCCCTTTCTGAGTCCTGGGATTAAAGGCCTGTGGTGACCACGCGGTTTGGGACTTGCACTTTCACTGGCTGTTACTATCCTAGAATTCTTGGTGACACCGAGGACAGACTGGCCTCCTCCTTTTCATCTTTGTAAGGAGTCCTGTTACCCAGCGCTCCCTGTCCCTGACCCGCCTTTAGTTTCTGTAGTCTCGCTCCTAGTTTCTTTTCAGCCCACTCTGCATGCTGTTTCCACAACCTCAGCTGTGCCTGCTATGTCTTTATCTGCTTCTGTGTGTGGCCTCTCTCCTGCACTGGGAAGCAAGTCTCTGCTGAGTACAGGGTCTGTCTTTGCTCACCGCCCAGCCCAGCACTGGCTAACGGGAGCCTCTGAATATTTGCCAAATGCATGGACAAAATCAGTGATGTGTGCTCTCTACAGACAAAATCTACATTCTGGGGCATGCAAAAATACAAATGTGGAAACTGATGATGGATGGTTGGTGTGTTGGATCCAGGGGTTCGCGCAAAGATGGGGACAGACCACCAAAGTCTAAAAAACCAGAAGCAAACTTTATTCCAGAAACCAGATGCAAATTTAAAAAAAAAATAAAAAAAACCACCATAGGACACAGAAGCTTATCAGCTAGCTGAGACCACAGCTAGAGATGGTGTCTATTAGGCTGTGGCCAAAGGCCGGTTTCTAAGTAGGGACACCAAACATTAGGTCTGAATTTTTATGATCTTGTCCTGACCAGTGGGCCAGTCAACGGAGACCCTAAGTGGGGGAGTTACATCAATGGGTAACTAGGCAGCAATCATGAAATATGTTTCAGATGAGATTACAGTGAAAGTCACTAATTGCAAGAAAACAGATGTCTTTAGCAATTAGTTAGAAAAAGGGACTGCCAGTAATATCAGAGGGTTAATAAATTAGAATAATTGGTTCTTAGGCTGGGAACTTAGAAGATAGAAGAAAGTTTTTTTTTGTTTTTTTTTGTTTGTTTGTTTTGTTTTGTTTTGTTTTCGAGACAGGGTTTTTCTGTAGCTTTGGAGCCTGTTCTGGAACTAGCTCTTGTAGACCAGGCTGGCCTCAAACTCACAGAGATCCGCCTGCCCCTGCCTCCCAAGTGCTGGGATTAAAGGCGTGTACCACTACCACCCAGCGAGAAGAAAGTTCTTCACACTATCTCAAGGTAAAACTCAGATACAGACTGCCACACTTTACAGCCTCCTTTATCAGAGCTCCTTAGTCAAACCGGTGTTTCTACCTTGTCCACTGTCTCTCCTGGTTCCTCCAGGCAGTGTATACTGAAGCCCTGTGCCTTCCCTTTAATGGTGCCAGTTTCCCATAACAGAGATAGTGCCTAACCCAGAGGTCACATATCTCTGTCTCCTAAAGGTTAACTCAGTTCATATCTGTCGTTTATCAAGGATGGCCAGGACACTGCTCTCAGTTTGCAGAGAGAAGCTCCGGCCTTGTAAATAGAGCTAAGGGTTGTAAAGCGAAATAACCCACTGTTAATAGTTAATCCTCAAGCTGCTGAGAAAGCTGCTGACAGTCTGTGCTCATTCTCCTAGGCTTACAACTTTATATTGATTCCTACATTTCTATCTTTGGAATCTACATTTTTATATTCTTATTCTTGGACTCTTCAGGTGGATCAACGGATAGATAGGTAGATGGATAGATAGGTAGATGGATGAACTGGATGGATGAGTAGATGGGTGGGGGATGGAAGGCTGAATGGGTGCTTAGATAGATAGATGGATATATGTAGGCTGATAGCCGAATAGATGGATGGGTGGTGACTACACAGAAGAATGAGTAGATGAAGGATGGATGAGGGGATGGCTAGGGGAATAGAGTGATGGAAGAATATGTTGATGGATACTGATACTCTTTGGCCCTTTTCTGGACTTGTTTGGTCGTCAAGGGTTCAAATTCTCCCATAACTCATAGAAACAGAGCCAATAAGCACATCGTGTGGTGTGTTAAAACAGTTGCTCACAGTCTCGGAAATGCAGGTCAGAAACCCGGATGCAGTGTAACCCTTCCTGCCAACTATGTACCCGGAGGCTTGGTGCACAGTGGACCTGGTGTAAGATACCTGGGTTCAAAACTGCCACTGTCCCCTGTCCTCCTAACAGGGACACGCTGTGATATTGACTGCATGCTGGGGTGGATTAGGTGGGATAGGATGGGGCTCAGGGTTAGGACACTGCGGTGCTGAGTATAAAGCTATGAAAGCGGACTCTCTCCATTGGTGCTGAGCTGTCTTATCTGCAGGCTTCCCTCCCTGTGCTGAAATATCAGTGTGATAACACGGAGAACACAATTTAGCCTTTCTAAAAAACACATTCCAAATCCCATGGCCCTTGGGAGTTTCAAAGGGAGGACTGTGCGCTGTGTGCCATGTGCTAGACCCTCAGCATACGGTCAACAATGTCTACATTTTAGGGTTGTACTTGTGTGGTTGTGTGTGTAGTGTGTATGTTTTAGCATGTGTGGTATGTGTTAGTGTATGTAGTATAAGCATGTGGTCAGGTGTGTAGTTGTGGTTGTATTGTAGTGTTTACATATGGGTATGTTGTGTGTGGTATGTGTAGCATGTGTGTGGCTTTGTTGCATGTGTGTGGTATGTGCAGTATGCGTGTGGTTGTGTTGCATGTGTGTACACATGTGCCATGGAGCGTGTGGAGGTCAGAGAACAGCTTTCTGGAGTTAGTTCTCCTTCTGCCTTGTGAGTTCTGAGGACTGAATTTGGGCTGTTCAAGGGTGACCTTGACCACCTGATCACCCTGTACTCCCCACTCCCGGGTGCTGGGATCACAGTGTGTGTGCTGCTTACACAGTACAGCGGACTGAGCCTGGGCTTGCCGTGTGTGGGCAGACACGACCAGCTGAGCTAGAGCATTACTCCTGAGTTTTCTTTTGGTGAAAGCAAATTATGCGGTGGTTTTATAGATCAGAAAGTGCAGAGAAGAGGTTCAGTCAAGGTCACATTGGAGGGTAAGGGCAGCCAAGTTTGTCAGAACACAGTTTTCCACCCCACAGCCAGCCTTTTGCAATCAGATTCTTGTTGAGCATGTGTCTTGCAACTGACCAAGACTTTCCCTCTGCAATACCCAAAAGTTAAATTTAGATGCTGGTAGCGCAAGAGAAAGGCTTAAAAACGAGGTGGAGCCACGGTCGGTCCCATTTGAGCTATTTCATTCAACAGCACAGCCGTTGGGGGAGGGGAGCTCATGCCTGTAAACCCAGCACCAGGGAGGCTGAGGCAAGAATGTTGGGAGTTCAAGGCCAGCTACATGAGACCCTGTCTCAGTTAAAAAGAAAAACGGGAAAAAAGGGAAAGAAAAAAGAGAAAAGCACGTGTTGGTTTGTACGCAGGCGCAGGCGGAGTGGCTCACCGGGGTGTGCAGTTCCGTCCTTCCCATCTTTATCCCTTAATATATGCAGGCGGAAGGAAATCAGCCAGGGTGTGCTGGGCCACCTGGAGTCTGGCCGCTTAGGATGGCTGAGGCAGGAGGATGGCCCAAACCCAAAGGTTTGAAGCCAGCCTGGGCAGCAGAAGAAACACCAAAATAGAATTTGACCTGCACGGTTCAGATGACCTTGGTGGTCTGGAGAAGTACAGCCCCGGGGCGTGCTGCACCTGGTTGTTTCTTCTCCGCACCAGGCGAGAGTTCTGGGGCTCAGGGGAGCAGAGCACAGAGGCAGAGGTCCACTCTCACTAGCTCTACCAAGTCCATGCCGTCAGCATGTCTTGTCGAGCCAGTGCTGAGATCAGATCTCTGCTGGACCATGACTTCCCCTCTCCTGTCAAAAAAGAATTCAGACAAACCCAGGTCAAGCTTGCAGCTGATCCTCCCACTGGGGAGCTGGTCTTCACACGGTGCCAGTGCCGTTCACACTGTTAGCCCGAAGTTAGAACATCCACAGAACATTGAGGGAACTTGGGGAGTCTGGCGTTAAAAAGCTAGCTGGCTGTCAGGAAGCTGCAGAGAGGGACTTTTTGCGGGACTTTTCTGCAGGATCCTGAGCCAGAAGGGAGGCTGTTTGGGTGTCTTTGTTACTTTAGTCAGTGGGAGGATGGGTACTGCCGTGAAACTTACAAGAAAGCCAAATCAACCTATTGTGGGTTTCTTCCCTCCTTCCCTTCCTCCCTCTCTCTCTCTCCTTCCTTCCCCCTCTTCCTCTTCTTTTTTGAGGAGGTGAAGTTAAAAACCATGGTTGGGGTGGGGAGACCTAGAAAATCTAAACTGAGAATTTTGCCCACCCTTTTTTGTTTTTCTTCAATTGTCTAATGCAGGCCTCCCAGAATCCCAGACTCTTGTGTAACAGGGCAAGGGTTCCTGTTCACATGGCTGTGGGGTGCTTAGTGGCCCTCTAGAGGGAGATCCTGGGTGTAAAGCCCAGGGAACAGGTGCCATTAATCAGGGGTTACCACTAAGCTACGCCCTCAGTAACACCCTGCCCCAAGCACCCCCACAAGGTCCATTGCAGGATTTTTATGCTGTGCTTCAGAACGTACTTATGTATAGTTATGTCCCTGTGAGGGCCTTCTCTTCTCTGGTCCACGCCTTCCTCATCTGCGAAGCCAACGTGTGGTGGGGATGAGCCCAGGGAGCCTCCTGGACTTTTCCCGATTTTGTTGATGCTTAATAGGGACCCCGGTGGCTGTGAGGTGGCTCCAACGGGTAAAAATGCTTGCTGCCAAGCCTGGTAACCCAAGCAATCCCCAGGACCCACGTGGTGGAAGGCGAGAACCGACTCCCACAAATTGTTCCCCGATCTCCACATTTGCTGAGGGAGGTCCACTCCCTGCCTATAAAAATAATAAATGTAACTTAAAACATCTTTAAACTGAACGTGGGAAACTCACCGAGGCCCCCCGCCTCTGTAACCAGCACAAGAGTGACTGCCTTCTTCAGTTTCAGGATTTTCATCGGATCCCTACCGTGCATGTCAAACTTATGGAGTGCAGTGTAGAGTGCGGTGAAACATCTCCTGAGTTGCAGGCAGGAAGAGGTCTCCGTGGTCGGGGGCAGGAGCGGGGGATGGCTTGGGGAAAGGGTAGGCGGGGCCTGGGCGGGACAGCTCTTTGGGGGCGTGGCCTGGTCGGAACTGGGAGTTGGCTGGAAGCGAGGCCCTGGGGCGTGGCCGAGCCTGAGGGGCGTGGGTGGAGCCACATAGCCTGGTGGGAGGCATGGGGGGGGGCGGGGACTGGCGGGAGGTCAGTCATTCTAGCAGGGCGTGGCCAGGCGGGGCTTGGCTTCGGCTTCCAAGAGTAGGGAGCAGTTCGGGATGGCCTGCGAGGCGCACTGTCCCGCTTGTTGCAGCTGTCGCAGGCTGCGACCAGAGGCCCTTCGGGAGAACGCTTCCGACTCTGGTGGCGACTTGGCGACCGTGCTGTGCCTTGGGAACGGGGCTTGCTCCCTGGGATTAGGGGTTGCAAACTGCGCAACCCCATGGGAACCGGCTAGGATTGGCCGGTGGGTCGGGCAACATGAGCCCCGCCAAATGCAAGGTCTGTTTCCCTGAGCGCACAGGAAAGTAAGTAAGCCCGCGATTTTAATAACTGCTTTTGCAAACTCATGTACCCCTCCCAGTCCAGATCCGCTGTCAGCCCTTGAGCACCCTGTCTTTCCCCACCTTCCTCCCAAAGAGATGCGAGTTTCGCTTGGGCCGCTATAGGATGAAGCCTATCTCTCAAACTAGCGTCCTAGGTGGGCACTCAGTAATGTTGTTTGGAGAAAACATTGCCCAGCACACAAGTGCCTCGAGATTGATTCCTGGGTTGTGGCATCCTTCCCATCTCCTCCCTTCTTGTCCCTTTGGCCTTGAGAAAGTGACGCTTGTGGGAGGCAACACTTTTTGAAGCTGAAGCCCTTGGAGAACCCAGGTACCCTGAGCAAACTTTGTATTAAAGGTCATTTTCTGAGCATACTGATTGGGCAGAGCTTCTAGCCCCACCTACTCGACTGTTAATTTCCTTTCCCCTTTCATTTATCGCACCATGAAAACAGTCACCAAAGGGATGTTGTATTCATTGCTGAGAATTCAGTCCTTTAGCCTGGAGTGTAGTGCACATTTGTAATCCTGGCACTGCTGAGGCAGGAGGATTGAGTTTGAGGCCAGCTTTTTTTTTTTTTTATAAGAAAGCCAACACACATAAAGCCTAAACAAACAAATGCACAAACTTAGAAAATTGTGAATAAACAAAAAGAGGAGAAAAGATATAATTCCACCTGGATCAACAGTAGATACTAGACAAGCCTTGCTTCCAGTGCTCATGTTTAATTTATAAAACTGAACCATACAGAATTTATTGTATTGTAACTCACTTTTAGTCTTTTTCAAGTGGGCTCTGCAAATGATGAGTTTATCTGTGTTTTTCTGGCCTGAGAGCAATAGTTCCTATGTGATTAAGCAGTAGAAAGCAATCAAGAGAAGAACACCATTTGTGTGAAAGCTATGAGAAATTCAAAGGGCAGAGTGCACAAATTAAGTTTTATTGGCACATAGCTCCACTCACTGGTTTCTAGAAAGCCTGTGGCACCACTTGTGGGCTTTGCTCGATGACCTGAGTAGTCGGACAGAGGCTAGGTTTTAACACCTGAAGTATAACTAGCTGGGACTTGACTTGCCAACTCTTGCTCTGTGTGCCAGGCTTCTACTAGGTCCAGCGTGTTCCTGCAAATGATGCACTTTAACACGTGCAAGCAGTCACTGTGTGCAGTGGATAGTCCAGCTTTGTCTCCTCTGTGATGTAGATACAGCACAGTGAGCCACAGCCTGGAGCGGAGGCACTGCCTTCTCCTTAGTTACTTTCTTGTAGCAGATAACCTGGTCCATCAGGATCCACTGTGCATGCGAGAAGTTTGCCTCTGCAAACAAGAAGGGGTATAGCTGTGCTTGGCAAGAACTACTTGTACCTTCCAGAAACTCCCAGTCAAGTGGTAGGCTAATGTCTGGTCAGTTCAATAGCCTTCCCTTCTTTGTGGTTTTACCTTCTATCAATCCTGGTCTGAAAATATTGAGTTAAAAATTCCAGACATAGTTCGTATGTTTTAGGTTGTTGACCGCCCTGAGGGATGTGATGAAATCTTGTGAGAACCCATCCCAGACACAAAGCGTCCTTTTGTACAGTGTATCCATTCTTTGTATGCTATCTGCACCTTAGTATTTAGTGCCGCTCCTGGTCACCACATGGCCATTATGTTACCATGCTACTTCTGCTCAAGTAACTCTTATTTCCTTAACAATTGCCTAAAAGCAGCAGGGGAGAGATGCTGGAGATTTTATTACGGTACTTGTTACAATGAATCTATTTATTAATATTATTGGAAATCTCTTTTGTTGTTGTTTTGTTTTTGAGACAAGATTTCTCTGTGTAGCCTGGTCAGTCCTAGAAGTAGCTCTGTAGACCAGGCTGGCCTTAAACTCACTGCAATCTGCCTGCCTCTGCTTCTGGAGTGTTGGGATTAAAGGTGTGCACCATCACCGCCCGCCCTGTTATTGTGAATCTCTTACCAGGACTAATTTTTTAAAGATTTTATTTTTTATTATGTATAGTGTTCTGCCTGCATGTGTGCCTACCGGCCAGAAGAGGACACCAGATCTCATTACAGATGGTTCTGAGCCACCATGTGGTTGCTGGGAATTGAACTCAGAACCTCTGGAAGAGCAGCCAGTGCTCTTAACCACTGAGCTATCTCTCCAGCCCCCATGACTAATTTATAAGATAGACTTTATCATTGGTATGTCCATGTAGGAAAACAAGCCAGCCATTCAGTATCGATGGGCTCAGGACTAACCATAGTCTTAGGCTTGCACCTTCAGGTCTAGAACAGGTTCCCTAAAGATCCCCTGCAACTCTAATTCAAGGACTGGGCTCTCCAGGTGATCAGGGTGGATAGAACAAATATGTATTACAAGGAGACGGATTAGATTAGCTTGCACAGTCATTATACCTGCTATCATTTGTGGGATGCTAGTATGAGTTCTTTGTGGGTGTCATGCCAACTTCTCATGCTGTAACCTCCAATTTCTCTTTTCCTTCCTTTTCCTTTTTTTTTTCCCTTCTGTTTTTTCGAGACAGGGTTTCTCTGTGTAGCTCTGGCTGTCCCGGAACTCACTCTATAGACCAGGCTGACTTCAACCTCAGAGATCCACCTGCCTCTGCTTCCCAAGTGCAGATCAAAGGCGAGCACCACCGTGCCCTGTCTCCTTTGCCTTTTTATCTCCCTTTGCTTCCCTGTGGTGCTGGGATAGAATCCAGGCCTCTCACATGCTGCTCCATATCCCTGTCATCCCCATTCTACACACAAGGAAACTGAGGCCTTGAGCATGATTTGAGCAGGGATTCGACCGACCCCAGGCTGTTGCCCACAGGGTTCATTCCTCAAGTTCTGAATTCTATCAGCTATGTTAAAAAGCTCAACCTGCTTAACTAGCAAAGCCTTTAGGGACCCTTTGTGAAGTCCTTCAGCTGGCCATGTCTAAGCAAAGGGCCAAGAAAAGGACCTAGGGCTGGGGTCCACCACATCTTCCCAGGGCACAAGTGGTTCATGGAGCATGGAGATCATATCCCTCCACCTTCACCTTTCAGGGGCCTGCCACCCAGCTCCCAAATTAATCACACTTGGAGTGATGTGGGATTCCCTCTGTATGCTGTGAATATGTTTTATTGCCGTTGGGTAATAAAGAAGCTGCGTTGGCCTATGGCAGGGCAGAGTGGGAAAACTAAACTGAATGCAGGGAGAAGGAAGGCAGAGTCAGGCAGATGCCATGTAACTGCCCAAGAAGCAAGATGTGATGTAACAAACAACGAGCCTCGTGGTAAAACATAAAATAATAGAAATGGGTTAATTTCAGATGTAAGAGTTAGTTCATAAAAAACCTGAGCTAATAGGCCAAAGAGTATGTAATTAATATTAAGTCTCAGAGTAGTTCTTTCTTTCTTTCTTCCTTTCTTTCTTTCTTTCTTTCTTTCTTTCTTTCTTTCTTCCTTTCTTCCTTTCTTCCTTTCTTCCTTTCTTCCTTTCTTTTTTCTTTCGTTTTTTTGAGACAGGGTTTCTATGTAGCCAGTCCTGGAACTTGCTTTGTAGACCAGGCTGGTCTCAAACTCACAGAGATCCACTGCCTCTGCCTCCCAAATGCTAGGATTAAAGGTGTGCGCCACCACCGCCTGGCAGAGTGGTTATTTCATAAGCAGCTTTAGGAACAGGTGGACAGAGAAAAACTGGTCCAGGGGGACCAGCAGGATGGAGAATTTTTGTAACTACAATGGAGGTTTATTATTACTTATAAATGCCTGGCCTTAGCTTGGCTTATTTCTTGCCAGTTTTCCTTTCTTATTTGTTTGTTTGTCTATGTTAAAAAATGTGTATGAATGTTTGGCCTGCATGTATGTATACATGTATGACACATGTGTCCTCTACCAGACGAAGTCAGAAGAGGGCATTGGATCCCCTGAAACTGGAATTACAAATGTAATTTGTGAGCTACCATGTGGATACTGGGAATTGAACTCAGGTCCTCTGGAATAGCTGTCAGTGCTCTTAACCATTAAGCCATCTTTCCACACCCTTGCCAGCTTTTCTTAACTTATCCCATCTACCTTTTGCCTCTGAACTTTTACCATTCTCTATTCCTGTGTATTTCCTTCCTTGCTTTGGAGCCTGTCCTGGAACTAGCTCTTGTAGACCATCTGGTTTTGAACTCACAGGGATCCACCTGCCTCTGCCTCCTGAGTGCTGGCATTAAAGGTATGTGCCACCACTGCCTGGCTCCTTCCCTTCTTATTCAGTGTCTAGCTATATAGCTGGTCCCTGAAATCCTTCTCTCCTCCTTTTCTTGTTCCTTGATCTCTTTTCTCTCTCTTTCTTTTATTTATGCTATCTGCCTGCCAGCCCCATCTATCCTTTCTCCTGCCTCTCTATTGGCCATTCAGCTCTTTATTAGACCAATCAGGTGTTTTAGGCAGGCAAACTAACACAGCTTCACAGAGTTAAACAAACGCAACATAAAAGAATGCAACATATCTTTGCATCATTAAACAAATGTTCTACAGCATAAACAAATGTAACACATCTTAAACTAATATTTTATAACAGGGCCCTTGTAACATACCTAAGATAATCTTCCCCAGCAGGCCCTCCTCTGTCTGGGTTGAGGGTTTGCTGTCACAAGGATTCTGTCATTGCTTACATGAGAGATCTTGCCATGGTCCCCTACCCTCACCTCCTAGAGATAGGGTTCATCTTAGGCCTCAGCTTCTATCCCTTCCCTTTCCCTCTCCTTTTGATATTTTTAGAACATGATTTCACATAGCCCAGGCTGGCCTTGAACTCCCAAGGATACCTTAAACTCCTGGTCCTCCTGTGTCTACTTTCTGAGAGTTGGGATTACAGGTGTGTATTCAGGAATCAATACAAAAGTCCCCGTGTTGGTCTAGCTCAGGGTTGGTGTGCTGTTTTCCTAAAAGGCCAAATACTTTCCGCTTTGTGACTGTATGGTTTCTCCCAGCTACTCACGCTGCCTTTCCTAGCGGCAGTAACCACACAATTAAATGGGCCTGGCTGTGTTCCATTAGAGGACTCTAAAACAGGATGTTCGTATAATTGTTATGTGACACAATAGAAATCTTTGGATGTTTCCCGCCAGCCGCTTCAGGGTGGTAAAGTCATTCATGGCAGAGTGAATTCGGTTCAGGGACCGCCTCTGCTCACCCTTGACCTGATATCATTCTGGAAGGCATCGTGAGAGCATATGTCCTGAGAAATTCCCAAGGGTCAGGCTGTCAAGACAGCTCAGCAGGCAAAGGTGCCAGCCACTAACCTTGACCTGAGTTTAATTCCTAGAGTCTACATGGTGGGGTGAGAGAACTGACTCCCAAAAGCTGCCTTCTGACCTCTCCATACACACAATATTTCATACAGACCCCTCCAAATAAATTAATAAATTAATTTAATTAAATGCTTTTAAATAGAAATCTCCAAAGGTCTATTTATCTGGTATCCTAGTTATCTGTAAGATTAGTTTTTATTTCTGTGTGTTGGTGTGTGTGTGTGTCTGCCTGTATATGCTGCATGTATCTGTATATGCTGTATGCCTGTGTGTCTGTCTGTATGAGTGTGTGTGTGTGTGTGTGTGTGTGTATGCTGTCTCTGTGTGTGTATCTGTCTGTATATGCCATATGTGTGTGTGTGTGTGTGTGTACCCTCAGAGGCCAGAAGAGGGCGTCAGATCCCCTGAAACTGGAGTTACAGGTAGCTGTGAACCACCCATGCGGGTCCTTTGGAGGACCAGCAAGCTCTCTTAACTGCTGAACCTTCTATGCGGCTCCCAGGAACCTAGTTTTGAGTTGTCTGTAGGAAAGTGGCTTTAGCAGCTCCACTGGCTTCATGCCTTCTTCCTGTGCCCCGTTACCAACTGCAGACATGCTTTGTGTAGACGTTGCCTCCCTCCCACCATGTGGTGGTCAGGGTGCTGGTTCCTGCCCATCCCCTAATGAAGACAAGAGAGGGTGAGGGATGTAAGTCTTGGGGGACACTGGGGCCCTGAACAGCTCTGTTTGTTCTCTGGTCCTGGAATGGTACCCAAGGTCCACTACATCACAGGCAAGAGTTCTATCATTGAGTGGCACCCCACCTCCCTAGATGCAGTATGTCTGTTTAATCTATCAAAATATTATTGGAGAGAGGGTGACATCTGTGCAGTCAGAGAACAGTTTGCGTTAGTTGGTTCCTTTCCTCCATCTTGGGGGTTGAAAGGCTCAGAGTCAGGTCATCAGGCTTGGGGGCAAGCACTCTAAGCCTGCCGGCCCAGCCAGCGTTTGCTTATGGAGACAGAGACTTCCCACTAGGCTCAGGCTGACCTTGAATTCACAATCCTGTCTCCACCTCCCAGGTGTTTTGATTTCAGGGTGCATCTCCACTCCCCATTTCAGGACTTGCGACTATTTCTTTCTGTGAGGGGAGGAGCAGTACTGGCAGGATGTCACAGGTTCTCGAGCAGAAGATCGAGCTCTGCCGGAGCTTGGGGCCGTCCTGTGCATTGTATGGGGCTGAGCAACATCTCTGATCTCGACCCATTAGGTACAGACTCCCTGAGTTGTGTGTGTCACACATCCTCCCGGGGAGCAGAAGTGCCCTGCTTCGGGACCCCTGTGCCCGCTCTCATTTCCAGAGGCGATGTTGCAGGGCTTGTCTTTGCACCTACTCAGCTTCCCCAATATTAAAGTCTGAGGTTAGATAAGGTTCAATCACCCGCCCAGCTCTGTCGCTTATCAACTTCATGGCTTGAGGTAAGTGGTCCTCCCTGAACTCTGTCTCATTACTGAGAACAGGCAGCAGCTTCTTGTACACAGAGTGGTAAGAAGTCAGGGAGAACGTCCAGGCCATTGTATGCCCTTGACAACATTGATTTCCTCCCAGGACAGCCTGGTCTTGTGCCCCAGCAGCTGACTGGGGCTGGTGTTTGGCTGGCACCTCTGTTGTTGATTGCAGCTCGAAGCCATTTCCTGAGCCTCCGTGGCACATTTCAGCCCTCACCCTTGTCCTGTGTTAGGTCAGGGCTTAGCGTTGGGCACAGCACTTAGGAAGGTTCTCCTTCAGTCGGCTCCAGTGCCAGGGGAAGGTCGTCTGTCTGGAGCCGACATTGGCTGGCTTCCAGCATTGTTAAAAAAGAATCACAATAACCCCATGCCTGGACTGGAGATGGGGCCTGGAACAAGGCTACCCCCTGCCTTGCATGCTTCTGTGATGGGTTCGAGGCCTGCCTGATGAAGGGATTCCATCACCAGCCAAAAATCAAAGTGATACCACAGCTGGTTCTAAGCCTCAAAATGGAGTTTTTCTTAACCGTGCGTATATCCATCAGGTCCCAGGAGCTGGAAGGTTTGTGTGTCTGAGAGTGGAGGGGGTCAGACTTCCTAGTGCAGGGCGCTATCAGCCTGTGAGGGGAGATCACTGACAGGCGAGGATAGAGTTCAGATGGGGGCTTCGTGGAGAAGGCTCGGCGAGTGGCTTGTTGCTCCTCTTGGTTAAGGAGCAGGTAGACCCTGACTCTCCTGGTGTGGTCATTGATTCAGTGAGCGCCACATGCCACCCTGGGCCCCTTGCTTTCCCTCTACTGAGGATCTGGACAGCCTCACTGAATCGTAAGCAAAATGTGGCCCTACTGAATGAGGTGTACGTTATTGTCCCCATATCCCAGACAGGAAAACTGGGTGCTCCGGGGGATGGTGAAATGACTATGGCTTTGGAAACAGCAGGCATCCTTCAGGAGAGGGACACTTGACACAGGGGCCACTACTCTCCTTACTGGGGTCAGCAGGGCATCAGGTGTCAAGGAATAGGATGCTCTAAGGAGGGGACACTGGGTTGGGGACATGGCTCAGTCAGTATTGCAAGTTGGGGGAACTGAGTTTGAGTCCCCCAAACCATTTAAAATTAAGTGTCCAGACTGGGAGGCAGAGGCAGGCAGGTGTGTGGAATTTGCAGGCAGCCATCACAGCATGACGGGTGAGCTCCAGGTCCGTGGGAGACTGTCCCGAAGGAGGTGGATAGTGTCTGGAGGATGGTGCCCAAGGTTGTCTGCTGGCCTCCACATACGTGTGCACATACCCCATGCACACACAGAGCATCAAGAATACACATGCTCTATGAAAACCCAAAGGGAGCTGGGTGGTAGTGGCACATGCCTTTAATCCCAGCACTCCGGAGGCAGAGGCAGGAGGATCTCTGTGAGTTCGAGATCTACAAGAGCTGATCTACAAGAGCTAGTTCCAGGACAGGCTCCAAAAGCTACAGAGAAACCCTGTCTTGGGGAGGAAAAAGGGGGAAATTTACATAGCTCCAAACCAACCCTGGGACATTGAAAAAGTAAGGGCCAAAATGAAGGATTTTGCTGCATGGATGGTTAGGAGAGAAGGCTGAGGGACTTCTCCAGAAGATAGTAGAAAAGAGGAGAGAAGAAAATGCTCTAATGGGCTAACTTCAGAATTTCAACCAAATATATAATGTAATAGGCTAGCCTCTGCACTTCAACAGCCAAGCTTCAGGATATGATAGGGAGGAATAAGAGGTAAGGAGATATTTGGAGACAGAGTCCCAGTGTGTTAACTTTCAGTTTAGAGAAGGTGGGGTTCAGAGATATATCTCAGAATCCTTCCATACATAGCCTGTGAGCCTCGGGCTCCATTCCCAGCACCATGAAGAAATAGAACACCAGACTGAGAGGGCCTGGCAAATCCACAACCTCACTGACAGAAACAGACATGTTTGTACACACCATGACACCATCAAATACAGGGAACAGAAGAAAGTGTAACCTTCCAAATATGGAACAACCAGGCCACTGACAAAAGATCAAAGATTAAAACCCACCAACCAAAAAACAAACAAAAAACCTCCAAACAAACAATAAAAACCCCAAACACCTGGGAACTCTGACACTATGACGCTGGCTTCAAAACTCTGAAGGAAGTTTGCCTTCCTTCAGCTCAGCACAGGGTGAACGACGGGTCTGAACCCAAGGGCAGAAGGAAAACAGTTGCCAGACACGCAAGGCAGTCATGTTTTCTGTCCCCTTCCATAGTTTTCTCAAAAAGCCACGTGAGGGTTTCTCCCCTGGAAACCGTAGGGGACACCAGGAAAGAGCAACAGTGGCTACAGCAGAGCAGCCAGCGTGTGGTCAGGACCCTGGTGGTGGTGACCAGGGAGCCAAGGGGACCAGGGGCGGGGTCAGTGGGTCCAGGACGTCACCATAAAGCACGCTGCTGTTACACACACTGTCCTGTTAACCGTGTGAAGCTACTAGCAGACCTGTGTCAGCAAAACAAGGGAGTCCCCAGAGAGAGATGGGGCCCACCAGCCACCCCAGGTTAGAATCCTACTCTGAGGAAAGGCAGAAGGAAGGACAGACATCTGTGGTGCCTGTCGGGTGAAAGAGATGGAAGCCTCCCTCAGGGATGGCAAGGCCAAACAGAGCCCGCTCTGCAGGAGCCTGGGGAGAGCAGCTGTGGAACAGCTAAGCCTCCTCTCTGGAGGGGACGGCCACAGGCACCATCTCTGGCAGACGGCTCAGGAGAGTGCGGTGTGTGCCCAGCGATGCTGCTTCAGTCACCAAACAGCCACATATGTGAGGATCAGTTGGTGTTTCTAGCCCAGTGCTGTGTAGAGCGGCCGAGGCTGTATGTCCCTGCTACTTATGAGGCCGATCTAGGAGGATCTCAGTTCTAGGCTATCGTGGGTTACACAGACACTGTTTCAAAAAAGAGATTCTAGACATATGATGTGGTGTTCCTAAGCTGGGTGAGTGCGTGCTAGGATGTCCCCACCGTGTAACCCTTCAGTTGGGTGTGTCTGTGGAACCTTGCAGATGTGACATGCCAGAGTCAACAGGGGTTTCCTTTCCTGGGGCTACAGAGGAGTGAGGCAGGGGCCTTCCTTGTATTGTGATGTAGTTTGTGTGCGCGCGCGCATGCGTGCGAAGGCCAGAGGACAACTTTTAGGAGCTGCTTCTCTCCTTCCACTACATGGGTCCTGGGGATTGAACTCAGATCGTCACACTTGGCAGCGAGCACCTTTGCCCACTGAGCCACCTTGTCATGTGTTTTTCCTTTGTTTTCAAGCTTTTAAGTTTCCTGAACCCTCAGCAGTGAGTTTTTATTTGTCTTCAGTTTCTGTGTATCAGTGTTTACCTGCATGTCTGTCTGTCTGTGTGTCATGTGGAGGGCCCACAAAGGCCAGAAGACAGGGTTAGATCCCTGGAGTTGGAGTTACAGGTAGTCGGGGTCACCGTGGGGTACACTCAGGAGCAGCCAGGGCTCCTTGTGACCAGGTGACAGGACTCCGGTCACCAGAGTCCAGAGGGTTTGGTGACTGCTCAGCTCATTGCATTTCCTGTACAAACGCACAAGAACCGACAGGGATGATTGCAACTTCCTTGGGTCCAGAGGCTCCGTTGAGTCTGCCATCAGCGTGTGCGTTCGGAGCCCCTATCTCCTTCATGTTCTTCCCCGCTTTCTTTGAGTGTGTGTGTGGGGGTCACTTCCTGAACCCCTCTGTGATTGTGCCTGTGTGCTGACACCTGATCTTGGGTCACTACTCACTGGTGATGGATTGACCCTTCCTCTTCTTCTCTTCCGGTGGCAGCCATTCTTCCAGGCCAGGGTGGGAAGGAAGGGTGGGTGTGTGGGGGAGGGAAAGTGGACTCAGAAACACAATTTCTATACTATGTTTTTAAAAACTGTTTTCAGCTTTTATTTTTTTTTATTTTTTAAATTTTTTATTTTGGTTTTTCGAGACAGAATTTCTCTGTGGCTTTGGAGCCTGTCCCGGAACTAGCTCTTGTAGACCAGGCTGGCCTCAAACTCACAGAGATCTGCCTGCCTCTGCCTCCCGAGTGCTGGGATTAAAGGCGTGCGCCACCACTGCCCGACAAAAGATTTATTTATTTATTATGTATACAATATTCTCAGTATTCTGTCTGCATGTATGCCTGCAGGCCAGAAGAGGGCACCAGATATCATCATTACAGATGGTTGTAAGCCACCATGTGGTTGCTGGGAAATTGAACTCAGGACCTTTGGAAGAGCAGGCAATGCTCTTAACCACCCCTCAGCTTTTAATAATAATAAAACGTCCATACAGAAAAGCTCATGAAACTGTGTGTACTAAATTTGTCAAGTGTTGGAATGAAGAGTCATAACGTGTATAGATCTCCTTCCTGCTCATAGCGTGCTCATTTCTGCTGTAAATTCCCAGATGGGGGACGTGCCGAGAAAAATACTGAGTTACAGCAGGCACAGGTTTCCTGAGACAGCGCTTTCTGGCCTTGAGTCTCTTTGTGCTTCCATATTTTTTTTTGTTTTGTTTTGTATGTATGTGTGTGTGTGTGTGTGTGTGTATGTATGTATACGGTGTGTGTGTGTGTGTATGTATGTATAGGGTGTGTGTGTGGGGTGTGCGTGTGTAGGGTATGTGTGGTGTGTGCGTGTGTAGGTTATGTGTATGTGTAGGGTGTGTGAGCACACACTCTCCCTGGCCACTGGTTTTTTCCTCCGACTCTACCCGGCTCCGACTCTGCCCTGGAGGCCCCAGGCTTCCTCCCTCATGGCTCCCGTTGTCCCTCTCCGCAGGCCCAGCATGTCCGGACTCCACCTGGTGAAGAGAGGCCGTGAACATAAGAAGCTGGACCTGCACAGAGATTTCACTGTAGCGTCCCCAGCTGAGTTTGTCACCCGCTTTGGAGGCAATAGGGTCATTGAGAAGGTACAGATGAGCCCTGCATGCTGGTGGGGGCAGGCTCCTTTTCTTGGCTGGACACTTCAGAGGGAGAGGAAGCCGCCACTTGGGACACTTGCTTGGGTGCTGGGTGCTTGACTTTGGGGACTTTTCACCCTTTCCCCCGCAGGGGTGCATTACCTCATTCCTCAGAAGGGGAGACTGAGGCTCTGGCCTTGGTCAGGAGCTCCTGGGTGCTTTGCTGGAGTGTGGCTACTTCCTGGGCTGGTGGTTGGTGGTAGGAATGTATAGAACCCTACCCCTGCCCCCACTCCCTGAGCTAGGCTTCTAGAGGACAGGAGACCACGCTATGTAGTGACGTCACGGACAGGCTGCAGCCGAGCAAATGTCATGTATGAGGTTTCACCTGGCAGATCCATACCCTATGGTTATTCCTGCTGTGTTCATGGCAAACTGTGACCCCGAGTCTGACAAGACACTTAGATTACTTAGATTTAGAGTCCTTAGGAAAATCCAGAAATTGCTTTTTCTTTTTTTGATAGGGTTTTGTGTTGGCCTCAAACTCCAAGGATAAACTTGAACTCTTGATCATCCTGCCCCCACCCCGCGAGTGTGTGCTGTGCTCCTCACTCTATGGAGAACTGGCCCTGAAGCCAGGCTCTGGGCATGCTCGGTCGGCAGTGGGCACGCCCCTCATTTCTAGACACTGCATTTTAGACCCACTGGGAGACACTGGCTCTCACAGTCTTTCTGGTCTTTCTGCCCGCTCCCCCAAGGTGTGTCCTGAGCTTTAGATGTAGGGGTTGGATTGCAGATGTAGCAGCTGGAGTTGGGCCCCACAGATATTTGCCATCCACACACCGACCAGCCGGGATCTCTGCAGCAGTCTCTGTCTTTGTTGAGGGGTGAGACTACACTTCCTGGCCAGGCTGGTGCACAGGCTCCCACATTCACATATAATTTGTTTATTGAGATCTCACTATGTAGCTTTGACCAGCCTGGAATTTGCTCTGTAGACCAGGTTAGCCTTGAAGTAACAGAGATCCTCCTGTCTCTGCCTCCTGAGTGCTGGGATGATCATTTTTAAAAACCAAATCTGGGTCTTATAGTTTGCGAGATGTGGGTTTGAGCCTGAGCTCGCACACTCTGGCTGTGTGACCCTGAGGAAGTGTCTTAACTCCTCTGAGCTTCAGTGTGTTTTTAGTCAAATAGGACAGCGGTAGAACTTCCTTCAGAGGGTTGTGGTGAGGGCGGAGTGCAGCGGAGCAGAGCAAACACGGCACTGGAGTCTGGTGTGTACGGAACACACAAGCGATGTCAGGGAATGGCCACAGTGCCACCCAGGGCACCTTTGCCACCCGAGCCCCTCATCCACTCCCCTGTCATCCCTGCATACGCTGTGTGGGACCGTGTTCCGACCTGGGTGCTCTCGGGTCCCTGTGCAGGTGGCACTATGGCCCCAGCTCTTCCTGGTGTTTCCCTCAGGTGCTCATTGCCAACAATGGCATTGCTGCGGTCAAGTGTATGCGCTCCATCCGCCGCTGGGCCTATGAGATGTTCCGGAATGAACGTGCCATCCGGTTTGTGGTCATGGTGACCCCCGAGGACCTTAAGGCCAATGCAGGTACCGGAACTTGCAGTCTCAACCCCTGTTATGACCATCCCTGTCTGCCCTCCCCTCCTCCACCCTGCTCAGGCCCCAGAGCTGTAGGGTCTTTCACTAGCTCATAGGTTTTTGGGTTTTGTTTTGTTTTTGTTTTTGAGACAGGGTTACTCCGTGTAGCCCTGACTGCCCTGGAACTCACCCTGTAGACTAGGCTGACCTCGAACTCACAGAAATCTACCTGCCTCTGTCTCCTGAATACCGGGATAAAGGTGTGTGCCCCCACTGCCTGGCTCACTATCTCATGTTTATGTGTTCTTTTACATATGTTTGTGCGTGCATGTGTGTGTATGAGTGTGTATTTCAGGAATCAACCTTAGGTCTGTTCCTTAGGAATCACCTACCCCTTGTTTTTTGTATTTTAATTACCATACACCATATTAAACTTCGTCATGGCATCTTCAAGCAAAAGTACTTCTTGTTGATTCTCTTTCCCCCGACTTTGTCAGGCTGTTCCCTGCTTCATGGAAACCTCCCCGGTGGCTGATGCTCGTGGCTTGACAGACACTGGAAGCAACGGTGGGGAGGGAACAGGCGTGCCTGGGAATTCCATATCAGACATTTTCAGGATCTTGGGGAATTCCAGTGTGATACACCAACCCTCATCTTTAGATTAGGTCTGGATTTATGATCCTGACACAGCTGGACGACCATCCTTCCACACCATTCTTTGCTTGTTGTCACAAGTGGGTTTTTAAGGAAAGAAATTTGTTCACACCTGTAGTCCGGGCCCTGGGAGACTGAGGCAGGAGGACCAAGCCCTCCAGGGTAATCCAGACACACAAACATGGTTTCAAAACCCAAAGCAAGGGCTGGAGAGATGGCTCAGAGGTTAAGAGCACTGCTTGCTCTTCCAGAGGCCCTGAGTTCAATTCCAAGCAACCACATGGTGGCTCACAGCCATCTGTAATGAGATCTGGCGCCCTCTTCTGGCTAGCAAGCATACAAGCAGAGCACTGTATACATAATAAATAAATAAATAAATAAAATCTAAAAACAAACAAACAAACAAACAAACAAAAAACCACAAAACCCAAAGCAAACAAAACAGAACGGATAATCAGGGTATGATTCCCCGGAAGAGCTCATTATGGGGTAAAATTCATGGAGATTGGAATGAGGTTCCAAGCCTACAGGACTGAAGCTTGGGGGAACCAATCGTGACCCTGGAGTTTGTCATTTCAAGGTTTAGGTTATTGGGGTGTCCCCAGTTTTATGATTTTTTAAAAATATGTTGCAAGTTCCCCGGCGGCAGTAGGCAGCAGAAATGCTGTAGGTCCCAAATGGTGGTAGCGGGCCATGTGGTGGCAGACAGCGGGACCCTGGGAGCAGCCAGTCCCAGGCAGAGATGGCTGCCGGTCCCAGAGCGGTGGCCCGAGCGGTGGTGGTGGGCCATGTGGCTGCAAGCAGCGGGCCCTGGGAGCAGCCAGTCCCAGGCAGAGACGGCTGCCAGTCCCCGAGCAATGGCTGGTCCCAGGCAGGGAGACACATGGTGGATGGTCAGGAGACAGAGACATGGATAGACACGACATGCAGAGTGAGGTTGAATATTTATTCAGGGGGTTATGGAGGGTGAAGGGAGAAGGAGGAAGAGAGAGAGAGAGAGAGAGAGAGAGAGAGAGAGAGAGAGAGAGAAGAAGAAGGAGGAGGAGGAGGAGGAGGAGAAAGAGACAGAGAAGCGGGGAGAGAGGTAGAAGTGAAGCTGCCTCTCCGAGAGGAAGACAGAAAAGAGAGTTAGCTCAGGCCAAAAGTTTAAGATCAGCCTGCCTCGGGATGGGGGAGGGAGTGGGTGTGGCTTGTCTCTTAAAGAGACAGAAAACCCTTACACCCAGGAGCTGGTATGGATTCTGCGCCTCTAGCCTGTGGGTAAGGTCCGAAATTCTGTTTGTGTACTTTTTTTTTTTTTTTTTTTTTTTTTTTAAGACAGGGTTTCTCTGTGTGGCTCTGACTATCCTGGAACTCGCTCTGTAGAGCAGGCTGGGATTAAAAGTGTGCGCCACACTGCACAGCTATGTTTATAAGCTTTTCCATGCTTAAAAAAAAAAAAACCTTGTGGAAAGGTGGTGGTGGCACACGCTTTTAATCCCAACACTCGGGAGGCAGAGGCAGGTGGATCTTTGTGAGTTTGAGGTCAGCCTGGTCTACAAGAACTAGTTCCAGGACAGGCCCTAAAGCTACAGAGAAACCTTGTCTAAAAAAAAAGTAAATAAATAAACAAAAAACAAAACCAAAACATTGTGCGTCTAGAGTACAAATCTAAGTTCTAGATTTCTCCTGCTCTTGTGCCATTCCCCATCACAGCCGTGTGGTCTTCACAGCTGTGCTCCTCGTGGGTAGAATGTGTCGCACCACGCTGTTCTGCGTGTGACGCGTCTGTCCCTGGTTTCCCTCTTCTTTGGTTGAATCGCAGAGTACATCAAAATGGCGGATCAGTATGTTCCTGTCCCAGGAGGACCCAACAACAACAACTATGCCAATGTGGAACTGATCATAGACATTGCTAAAAGAATCCCTGTGCAGGTGCGGTCCTGTCCACAGCTCCCGAGGGTGGCCATGGTGGTGGGAGGGATGCCCCATCCTACACCTGTGCAGGCGCTGATCCACAGCTCCCGAGGGTGGCTGTGGGGGGAGGGTGCTTCATCCTACACCTGTGCAGGTGATGGTCTGCAGCTCCCGAGGGTGCCCGTGCAGGAGGGGTGATGCCCCCATCCTACAGGCTATGATGGCCCAATGGGGTACAGCAGAGTGTCGGGTGCAGGGACAGGTAGGGTCTTAGAGGACCTTTGATCACCCCTCTCTGTGTTTGCAGGCCGTGTGGGCTGGCTGGGGCCATGCTTCGGAAAACCCCAAGCTTCCGGAGCTGCTGCGCAAGCACGAGATTGCTTTCCTAGGTAGAGTGTGCGCTTGGTTGGATGCGCGGGTTGGGTGGTGCCAGGTCCGGGTCTCTTTCTTGTGCTGACCTTCATAGTGGAGGTCAGCTTGCCTCCTCGTGAAAGGCAGGGGTGGGAGGTGGGAGTGTGTGGACCAGGCTAGGGTAACAGGAACCGCTGCATTAGTTATTGCAGTGGAGCGACACTGTGGCCAGTGATGTCCTCTGCTAGGGTTTCCAGTGGTGCTAGGGTAGCAGCCATGCTGGCCCAGGGCTTACATTTCTGTGAGGGCCGTATCTTTGGGCTGCTTTTTGCAGGACCAAAGCCCCTACCGTTTTGTTAGGTAACATGACTGTCTGATGGCATCCGTGGGTTTTTATTTGCGGACATGTTGGTTAGCTCTGTATGCACACAGGCAGGCAGTCCATATATCCTCAGGATTTGGGTTCCAGGAGCACCCCCAGACATCGACGCCTCCTCTATGAAGAGGTGTGGCCTTTGCGCATGCTCCTTGTGTTGGACTCATCTCTAGGCTCCGTCTAACCTGGTTCAGCGGCCATGCTGGGTTCCATAGTATTAATTAGGTAATCAAGACCAGGAAAGAAGTCTGTGCAAATTTGGCACAGGTGCAATTAAAAATCTTCCCAGTCTTTGCTCTTTGAATACCCCATGCTGGATTCAGAGTGGAACAGAGCTGAGTGTCCCACCAAAGATAAAGAACTTCGTGCAGGATGCTGGCTGCACGAGACCGTGTGCTGTCCTGTCTGTCACGGGGAATGCTCACTGTGCCATGATCTGGCTCTTTGGAACCCCGTGTTTGCCTCCTTCCTACAGGTTTTTGTTCCTCGCAAAGTGAGTCTTGTGTCTGCCGCAGCTCAGTTTCACTCGAATCAGGTCAAGGTCTAGATGCTGGAAGTTGACCAGCACAGGGCGGGCTTATGGCCCCGAGTGAGGGAGAGCAGACCTGAGGACTGTCCTCATCTCCTTGCTCTCCCTGACCCTGCTACTGTGCGCTGGGTTGGCATTGACTTTGTCAGTGGCTGATTCCGTTTTGCTCCCCTTTGCTGACCCTGCAGGTCCCCCCAGTGAGGCCATGTGGGCCCTGGGAGACAAGATCGCCTCCACCATCGTAGCCCAGACACTGCAGATCCCAACCCTGCCCTGGAGCGGAAGTGGTAAGGAATCCAGACCTTTGGGGTGGAGGGAATGCGTCTTAAAAAATCCTTTTGCTGAAAAATTTTAGGCAGATAACAATGTAACTTTGTCATGAACTCAGAAAATGTGAGAGACATGAAAATAAGAAGTGGTTGGTGGCTCTTGTCCATAATCCAGCACTCAGAAGGGTGGGGCTACAGTTTCAGGCCAGTCTAGGCTGTAGTGTGAGACCCTGGCTCAGAAACACCACCATCACCACACATACACACACGCTAACACATATACACACACACACTAACACATATACATACGTACACACATGCATATACACTAACACACATATACACACTAATACACATACATACGTACTAACACACATATGTACACACACTAACGCATATATACGTACACACATACACATACACTAGCACACATACATATACACATACACTAACATTCACACACACTAACACACATACATATACACACACTAACACATACATATGTACACATATACTAACACATGCACTAACACACATGTACACACTCACTAAAACACATACATACATATACACATATACACTAACACACATACATATACACACACTAACACATACATATACACATACGCATATACATACACTAATGTACACATACTAACGCATATATATGTGAACACACACTAACACACATATATGCACACACACATACATGAAGGGAGTCCTGCATGATCCACTCTTGAGCATAGACTGGCACTACGGATATCTTTCTCAGCTGTTTCCAGGCAGAACTTCTAAAAACCAGGTCTGGGCTGGTGAGACTTAGCCAGTGAAGTGCCTGCTCCCCAATCCTGTCACCCTGAGTGAGTTTGATCCTAGAAGCTGCAGGAAACAGGATGTAGTGGTGCATGCCTGTAATCCTGGCACTCCTATGTTGAGATGGGAAGTGGAGGCAGAATTGTCTGGAAGGTGTACACAACATAGTGACAGAAGCAGGGTGAGAGAGCCTGTCTCAAGAAGGACCAAGAGAGAAATTGACTCCTGAGATGTTCTCTGACCTTCACAGGCAGTCTGTACACACACACACACACACACACACACACACACACATACACACACACGTTACATATAGACACACAGACACAGACATGCACACACATACACGCACATATTCACCACATAGACACAGACATGCACATACACACATACAGAGATGCACACATATATCACATACAGACAGACATAAGACACATGTCACATACACATAGACACGCACACATACCACTAGTAAATAAAATTAAAAATAAAAAACAGATGTTAACTACTTTGTAATTTCTCTTGCACTAATACTAATGGTCATCTTTCTGTCCCGGGAATAGACTTCATGCCATTCAAGATGCATTATGCTATTTGTGGTCCTGGGGATGGAACCCAAGGCCTTGCACATGTATGACACACTCTGCTCCTGAGCTTCTTCCTACTCTTTTGTGTCTGGTTTTGGACAATCTCTAGGTTTCTCAGGCTGTCCTGGAACTCCTCATCGGACTCCTGAGCAGCTGGGGTCACAGGTGTGCGCCCCACACCTGGAGCCTGTGCCGGACTTTATCATGTGGCTGTACTGTGACTTGCTTCATTCGCTGCTGTGTTACATCTTAGGCCGTTTCCTAATGTTTTTGTAATTTAAAAACAGTCAAAGGTAAATTGGGCTTTGCAGTCCTATAGCTAAATATCCGTGATTTTAGTCATGTTTGGATAAGACCCCAAAGTAGAACTTGTAGGGCAGATTAAAAAACAAGAGGAGAAAAATGTCAAGGTTTTGCTATTTAATGTAATTTTTTTTCCTTTAAAGACTGAAAATTGTTTGTTCTGTTTTGCAAGGTTTTGAAAGCAGTGACTCTCCAAGTAGAGGACAGGGGAACATAGACATATGTTCCCAGCATAGACAGGGGACGCGTCCTAGGTTCAGGTTCATATAGCTCTGGGTGTTTCTTCTTAACGATCCTAAAAAATTGTATGTGTGTGTGTGTGTATGTGTGTGTGTGCACAGGTGACCACTGAACACTCCCCAGCCCTGTATATGTTGCTTAAGCTTTGACTCCCATCCAGGGTCCTGAGATACATGCATAGTTGTTGAGCTGTGTTCCTCTTTGTCCCCTTCAGGTCTGACAGTGGAGTGGACGGAGGACAGCCGGCAGCAGGGCAAATGCATCAGTGTCCCAGAAGATGTCTACGAACGAGGCTGTGTGAAGGATGTAGATGAAGGCTTGGAGGTAGCTGCAGCGTGGGCACGGCCAGCGCGGTGACTGAAGCCAGCATGTCGCAATCTTCTCTACACCCTGGTATTGGACTTCTCCCACCTTTAAAGGGGCCTGTTTGTCCTTTTCCTTCAGGCAGCCGAAAAGGTTGGATTTCCACTGATGATCAAAGCCTCCGAAGGCGGCGGAGGGAAAGGCATCCGCAAGGCTGAGCGCGCAGAGGACTTCCCCATGCTCTTCAGACAGGTGCGTGTTCTTGCCTGTGCCTTCCCGGCCTCTGCCTCAGTCCCTGGTCGGCTGACTTTCGATCAGCAGTAACCTCTTAAGTCGAGATGGCATTGTAGGAGCCGGGTCTAGATAGCTGTTGTTGTCTGTTTAGTTTGTTTGTTTTCAGTGGGGTGTGTGTACGTATGTGTGTTTGAACATGTGAGTGTCAGGGTTGAAGAAGGTTAGAGGACACCCCAGCTGTCAGTTCTCCACGTTTGAGACAGGTCCTCTTACTGTTTTTGCTGCTGCACAGGCTAGGCTAGTTGGCCCATGGCATTCCTTCCAGGGCATTCCTCTCAGCACCTCCTGTCTCTGCAGGGTGCTGGGACAGACACATGCTGGTTCTCCGTGCCACTGAGCCATCTCCCCAAGGGCTCACACTGTCTAGGCAAGCTCTCTTTCACTGAGCCACACACCCATCTGGTGTTGTATTTTGAAGCAGATATGCACATAATCTCTCAGAGAAGCCATAGCTCCTGCTGGCCTTTGAGGCATTTCTTTGATGGGTGGAGTCTTGCCTTAGGGTGTCTCTGAAATGGTCACCTATTTGCACGGGGTATTTTGTAAATCTTACAGTTTGGGGTTTATGGCTTTAAGTGTCTGGATATTCAGTTTCCGTGTGGGCGTGGCTTCTATGTTTGTAGCTAGCTTCGCTCTGTTAATATCGCCTTTCATCACTGTGCATTCAAGCCTTATACTCCCAGGTTACAGGCATGTAGCAAAGTGTGCGTGCGTGTGTGTGTGTGTGTGTGTGTGTGTGTTTTGGCTTTTTGAGATAGGGTTTCTGTGTAGCTTTGGCTGTCCTGGAACTCACTCTTTAAACCAGGCTGGGCTTGAATTTAGAGATCGACCTGCCTCTGCCTCCTGAGTGCTGGGACTAAAGGTGTGTACCACCATCCCCTGCTGTGTGTGTGTATGTGTATGTGTGTGTGCGCGCACATGTGTGTGTGTTTTAGTTGTACTGATCATCCTTCTTTTGGGGCGAGGGGTGCAGGAGACTCAACCCAAGGTTTGTGCATGCTAGGCGAGCACTCTACCAGTGAGCCTTATTTCAAGCTTTGGCTTCCCATCCCCACCCCCGCTTTTTAAGGTAGGGTTTTATGCTGCTTACGATAACCTCAACTCTCCAACTCCCTCATCTCATTTGTTTTTTATTTTCTGAGTATGGGTGTTTTGCCCACATGTATATCTGTGTACCACATGCATGCCATGCCCACAAAGGCCAGAAGAGGGCGTCAGATGTCCTAGAACTGGAGTTAGTGGAGTAAGTGCTGGGACTCTTCCGCAGGCACAACTGGGCCATCTCCTGACTGTGGAGTCTTAACCACGGCGCCATCTCTCCAGCCCAGCCTCAGTTCTTTATGCATTTCTTCTGCTTCTCCTGCTTCCTCATAAACGCTAGGATTACTGACATGAGCCCACCTCATCTTCCCGTCTGTAAACCTTTCCTAAAGTGTCTAGATTTTTCTCTAGGCTTCATGCATATTTTAGAGAAGTATACTCATTCTTTGCATCAAAAGAATCATGAGGTTTTTATTTTGTTGTGAACAACAGTGTTCCAGTTTTCATGATTATTTTGATGACCATGCATTATTCCACATTTGGTTGTAGCCTTTCTTTCTGCCATGTGTGTAGCTTGTTTCCACGCTCACGATCACGTCTGATGGTCTTTTGCTGTAGTACTGTCACAGTGCCCTAGACCACGCCCTTGTCTGCTTTTGGCATCACAGAGCAGCACTGTGGAGAAAAGAGGTCGGTTTCAGCGTGTAGCTTTGATCCCAGATGGAGGACTTGAGTCTGACAATTGTCCTCTTCCTTTTTACAGCTGTAGAAGCTAACTTGATTCGGGAAATAAACAGGCTAGCTAGAAGATAAACAATTCTATTTTTATTTATTATAAGGGAAAAACTCACAAAACTGGAACGAGAAATCCAAGCTCAGCTGTGAGGGAACCACAGAGAGAGAGCACCTGGGCCGTATGCCCATTTTTCTCCAGGTCCCAGAAAGCCACACCCTAACTTGGTTCCACCTCTTAGAGATAATTGATTAACAAGGCTTCCCCATCATATAGACAAGGTCTCACTGTGTGGTCCTGGCTGGTCTGCAACTCACTATACAGACCAAGCTGACCTCAAACAGAGATCTGCCTGCCTCTGCCTGCCTCTGCCTCCCTAGTGCTGGGGCTAAAGGTGTGTACCACCATACCTGGCAACAACACCCTTCTTATTGGCAGAGTACCAGGGTGGCTCAGGTACCTCTTGGGCATGTGTGGCATATGTGGTATGTGTATGTCTTCTGGACTCTCTTACAAAGCCACCAGGACTCAACTGTAGGCTCTAGTTTGGTGACCATACACACTTCTAGTCACCCCCAAAAGGCCTGACTTCCAGACACCACAAATGTATCAGATTTTCTTCCTACCTTTTCATTCCTCACGATTAACTCCAGCATTAGGCTGGGAGGAAAACCACATTCTAACACATCAAGCATCACAGAGGATCACTCATGGTAGAGCATTTGCCTAGCAAGCGTGAGACTCCTGGCACCACCCTAGCCCTACCCACTCATACACCCACCCACACATTCCCACACTCATCCACCTCCACTCAGCACACACACACTCACCCACCCACAGTCACCCACACTCACACACTCATCATGGATGGTATTTGAACTGTTTCTTCCTCGGAACTGTTTCTTTTCTTTCTCTCTCTTTTTTAATTTATTAATTAAATTAATTAAATTTATTATTAAAGTGTTCTGTCTGCATGTTTGCCTGCAGGCCAGAAGAGGGCACCAGATCTCATTACAGATGGCTGTGAACCACCATGTGGTTGCTGGGAATTGAACTCAGGACCTTTGGAAGAGCAGGCAGTGCTCTTAGCCACTGAGCCATCTCTCCAGCCCCTGAACTGTTTCTTAAGTAGAGCCAGTGTGATGGTGCAGACCTTCAGTGAGGAGGCAGTGGCAGATGCTTCTCTGAGTGTAGTCTAGTCTGGTCTTCACAGTGAGTCCAAGGCTAGACAGAGCTACAGTGAGACCGTCTCAAACAGCCACCAAAGCCCGCTGAAGAGGGACTCCGTTAAGCCAGTACACTTCACATACCCTGACAAATACACTTGGAGAACTTGCTAGAAGGGTTCCCTGTGGTCATGCTCTCACTGCCATGTTGTGTCTGCTGGGTGAGCAGCCTCAGGAAGAACTTCTAGAAACTTCAAGCAGCAGCGGGATGGTTCCCATCTGTTCTTCACACAGGTTCCCCACAGCCCTGGGTGTGGGAGTGTTTATCTAAAGAAGTATTCTGTGTGTTATTGGATGTGCAGAAGAAAGTAGCTTGCAGCCCCGCTCCCACGCCTCTATGGGTCGCATAGGTTCAAACTGTGCGTATGGTGTTTGGTCCCGCGCATATTTGCTGGAGTGGTTCTGGCGGTCAAGTTAGCTAAAGGACCCAGCACCTCCATGCTCATGTGTGTTTGGGAAGAATACCTGAGACTTCTTTGAGTGAATTTCAAGTGTACAATACGTTAATTACCTGCACCATGCTGTCTGCTACAACACATTAATTACCTGCACCATGCAGGTAATTAATTATCTGCACCATGCTATGCCCCCCAAGAAAACTGAACTCAGGGAATGAATTTTTGTTGTTATTTTTGTTGTGTGTTTTGCTGTGTAGCCTAGCCTTGCCTTGAAATTTCTGTGTAGCTGAGGCTAGCTAGTCTTGAATTTTGCATGTAGCTCAAGCTGGCCCTATACTTTTGATAGTCTTAGTGTTTCATCCTCTTGGGTGCTGAGATTACAGGCACGAAGCACCATGTTTCACTTAGTGTGTTGTCCTTAGGATGTAGGATTGTTGAGGAAATGTTACCCTTTTAACAGCGTTAGTCTTAAAACAACGAGAAAATGTGTCTGTTGGAGGAAAAATGAAAGTTAGGAATGAGTAGAGGCCAGGAAGAACCCTTACCCATATCATTGCTATTATTTAATGGTTCCTTCTGAGAACTTCCAGAAACTTCCAGAGCTGGACTATTGGGGATCAGCCATCACCTGTGCTTCCCCACAGGTGCAGAGTGAGATCCCGGGCTCGCCTATCTTTCTCATGAAGCTGGCCCAGAATGCACGGCACCTGGAGGTGCAGGTCTTAGCAGATCAGTACGGAAATGCTGTGTCACTGTTTGGACGCGACTGCTCCATCCAGAGGAGGCACCAGAAGATTATCGAGGAGGCGCCAGCCACCATAGCCGCTCCAGCTGTGTTTGAGTTCATGGAACAGGTGCCTCTGGCAGAGCTGAGCTTGGGGCCGCTCAGCAGAAACTGGCTATAGCCATGGTAGCTGGAAAGTGTGGATGTGGCAGAGAGCCCATCCTGGGGTGGGAGGGGGGTGATTTCAGTATCACACAGATATATTGCTCACTGGTCATGGGGGGGGGGCTCCCATGTGGCAGCTCCTCAGGGTGCACTGGGGAGGGCATGGTGCTGCCGTTGGAAGCCCTTGACTTCTGTCTGTCTCTGCAGTGTGCTGTCCTCCTGGCCAAGACTGTGGGCTACGTGAGTGCCGGGACGGTGGAATACCTGTACAGCCAAGACGGCAGCTTCCACTTCTTGGAGCTAAACCCGCGCTTGCAGGTGGAGCATCCGTGCACTGAAATGATTGCAGATGTCAACCTGCCCGCTGCGCAGTTGCAGGTATGGACCTGAGGATGGGGCCCTAAGCCCTGGGCGGGTGCTCCCCCAGCTCTGCTTTTTCTATAAAAGGAGAAAGATTTTCTTTTCCACTTGTGTAGAGTCATACTGTTTCATAGGAAGAATGATCCACGAGTCATGCTTTGGGCTTTGAAGGGTTTCTTAAGTATACAGCAGACAGGAGAAGGATAAATGTTGACAGCAGGATGATGGGACAGCGTTAGATTCGACATGTGGGTCATCACGCAGGGCACACTGGGGAAGCCTAGGGCCCAAACAGTCTGTAAGAACGTTTGGCTAAGAGTGTCCTGGGAAGAACATCTCTCCCAGCTGAAACAGCTGTTCCCACCCCAGGGAACAGTGTGAACACTAGCCTGATACAGTGTGAACAGTAGCCCAGACCTTCCTGTAGTGCAGTGTGAACAGTGCCCAGGCCTTCCTGTAGTCCAGTGTGAACAGTGCCTAGGCCTTCCTGTAGTCCAGTGTGAACAGTGCCTAGGCCTTCCTGTCTCCACCTTCCTAGTGCTGGGAATTAAGGCATGTGATCCCAAGTACTGGGATCAAAGGTGTGCACCACCACTACCTGGCCTCGATGGTTAACTAGTGACTAGCTCCGCACTCTGATTTCCAGGCAAGCTTTATTTGTTAGATCACAAACAAACATCCTCACGGGTGTATATCAAATCATTGACAGAGCCTCTGCCTTCATCCCATCCCCTTTGCCCTCCTTGTTTCAGGGCCAGGGTCCTAGCAGACTGACCTGTGGGATGGGTTTTTCCATTTAGATCGCCATGGGTGTGCCCCTGCACCGGCTGAAGGACATACGGCTTCTGTATGGAGAATCTCCCTGGGGAGTGACCCCCATTTCTTTTGAGAGCCCTCTGAGCCCTCCCATTGCCCGAGGTCACGTCATTGCAGCCAGGATCACCAGTGAAAACCCGGATGAGGCAAGTGTGGGGCCCCTGTGTTTCCATCACTGCAGACTACCAGGGAAAGGTGGGCCCCTATGTTTTCATCAGCTGCATGTTGTAAGAAGGGCTGCTTGCTGGTTCCCGATTGCCTGGCTATCTTAAACCCAAATTAATCATATAGAAGATGTATTAATTAAATCACTGCTTGGCCCATTATCTCTTGCTGCTGCTGCTGCTGCTGCTGCTGCTGCTGCTGCTGCTGCTGCTGCTGCTGCTGCTGCTGCTGCTTCTTCTTCTTCTTCTTCTTCTTCTTCTTCTTCTTCTTCTTCTTCTTCTTCTTCTTCTCTCCTTCTCCTTCTCCTTCTCCTTCTCCTTCTCCTCCTCCTTCTCTTCCTCCTTCTTCTCCTCCTTTTTCTTCCTCCTCCTCCTCCTTCTCCTCCTCCTTTCCCTCCTCCTTCTCTTCCTCCTCATCCTCCTCTTTCTTCTTTTTCTTGTTCTTTTTTTGGTTTTTCAAGACAGAGTTTCTCTGTAGATTTGGAGCTTGTCCTGGAACTAGCTCTTGTAGCCCAGGCTGGCCTCAAACTCACAAGGATCCACCTGTCTCTGCCTCCCAAGTGCTGGGATTAAAGGTGTGCACCACCACTGCCTGACCCTTACTTTATCTTTTAATCAAAGATTTTGTGTTTTTGTTTGAGACAGGGTTTTTCTATAACAGCCATGGCTGTCCTGGAACTCACAATGTGGCCCAGGCTGGCCTCAGACTCAAAGAGTTCTGCCTGATTCTGCCTCCTGAGTGTTGGGATTGAAGGAATGTGCCACTATGCCCAGCTTCAAAGGTGTTTTTAAGTGGGCACACTAGTAGGCATCATGTGAAATTTCTGTTTATGTAGACAACATCACTGTGTAATGTTTAAATCATACTGTGTTGGAGGAACTTGGGGTGAGCCTCCATTTTTCTGTTTGAATCTTTGGCTTCAAACCAAACACCAGCTGTGGTAAACAGTAGGGTGGGGCATTTAGCCACATCCACAGAACCACATCTTCACTTTAAAAAATATTTTTAATATTTATTTGTTGTTTGTATGTGGATCACAGTGAGCATATGGAGGTTCTCAGGGCAGCTTGTGAAAGACACTGCTGTCCTTCTGCCTTGCGGAGTCCAGGGACCACACTCAAGTTACTGTGCTTTGCCAGAGTCACCTGTACCCCTGCCATCTGATGGGCTTCCACTCCCCCCTTACCCACTGCCATCTAAGGGGCTTTCATTTTTACTTTCCGTTTCTTTTCTGTTTTTTGCCTCTGGCTTCTGAGTGCTGTTATTAAAGGTGTGTGTTCCCATACCCAGCTTACTCAAAATTAAAAATTATTATGTTTTTATTTTATGTGTGTTTGCCTGAATGCATGTGTGTGCACATGTGTGTGCCTGGTACCCGAGGAGGCCAGAAGAGGGCATCAGGTGCCCTTAACTGGAGTCACAGATGCTTATGAGCCACCATGTTGGCGCTGGGAACTGAATCCAGGTACCTTGCAGGAGCAGCCAGTGCCCCTAACCACTGAGCTGCCTCTCCAGCCTCTTGCCTAAATTTTTATCATTGAAAATGTCCGGTGTACACCAGCAGAGTGTCCCTCCTCCCAGCTACAGGTGTCCCCGCGGTCAGCCCTTTCACAGTGGGCTGGCTCTCCCAGTCCCTACTCTTTGCCATTGCTCTTTTACATTTTCTTAAAACATGTTTTTGAGACAGGTTTTCTCGTAGCCCAGGCGGGTGTCTAGTTCACTTTGTAGCCAAGGTGATCCTGAGCTCTTGATCTTAGCCACCTCCCAAGTGCTGGGATATAGGTATATATAGGTGTAGGGATAGCTCACAAGTGTGCCAGAGGCTAGGCTGAACTGACCAGTGAGCCCCAGGGATCTGCCTGTCTCTGCCCCACCAGTGCTAAGATCCTGTGTGCATGATGTTTTTTCATGTGAGTTTGAACCCAGGGATTGAACCCAGGCCCGCCTGCTTGCAAAGCCAGTGCTGTTTATGGACTGGTTTGTCTCCCTACCCAGATGCCCACAGATAGACCCGCCCACAGATAGACCCGCCCACAGATAGACCCGCCCACAGATAGACCCGCCCATAGATAGACCCGCCCACAGATAGTCAGGCCCACAACCTGGGCAGGAGTTGTCTGGGTTTGTTGATGTCCTTGAACTTTTACTTGTGGTAGACTTTCCTGGGCTTTCCCAGAACTGGATCGCCACAAAGACACAATGTACTTGGAGTAACATCTTCTCTTTTTTTTCTGTCTGGACGCCAGGGTTTTAAGCCAAGCTCCGGGACAGTCCAGGAGCTGAACTTCCGCAGCAACAAGAATGTGTGGGGCTACTTCAGCGTGGCGGCTGCCGGAGGCTTGCATGAGTTCGCTGATTCCCAGTTTGGGCACTGCTTCTCCTGGGGCGAGAACCGTGAAGAGGCCATTTCGTCAGTATTTCCTGCCTACCACTCTTCCTTCCCGCCCCCTTACCTCCCGTCCCCTCCCCACCCCACCTCCATCCCTGCTCCTTCTCTTAAGAAGCAAACATTCAGAAGTAGTTGTGTACAGGTCTGATCACCTGAGTTTGGCCCTAGATCTCACAAGGCAGCTGAAGTTCAAGAACAAAGTCTCTGCTGGAGATTGGAGAGCAGAGAGTTCTCCCAGGCCACTTGGTCTTGAGCCTGCAAGAGGTCTGACTTCAAGGAGACACAAAACTATTCAAAGGTGTCTAAGGGTGCTGAATACTAGGCTCAGAGGAGGACGGCCGCACCTTAAAATGTCAACCTCATAAACAGTTCTGTCTTCACTCTGAGACTCATTTCTTCTGGGGGTGTCCTGCTGCTCTCACGTCTCCACCCCAAGCCTGTGACAGGCTTGCTTTGCCTATGCACCCTGCTTTGTCAAATCCCACCACAATAGTTTCCTCAGACTGAGAAACTCACACTAACCAAGGACTCCTCTGCTTCTCCTTTCAAATCTCCCTGCCTTGACAGGGGCCCAGGAAGGTAAAATCCAGTTTGTGTTGTAATTAAACCTCTCCGTACAGCTAGGTACTTCTGTCACCTTTGGGAATGTTTCATTTAAAAAATATTAGACTAGGGGTTGGAGAGACGGCTCAGTGGTTAAGAGCACTGACTGCTCTTCCAGAGGACCCAGGTTCAAGTCCCAGCACCCACATGGCAGCTCATGGCTGTCTGTAACTCCAGTTCCAGGGGACTTGACACCCTCACCGACAGGCAGGCAAACACCGGTGACATTAAAGAAAAGGCATTCGACTGGCTTGGTTGTTTAGCTGTGAGTGTAGCTCAGTGTGGCGGTTTTGGTGGTGGCCCTCCTCTGTCAGCTTAGACTGGTTCGTTTTAATCACGTTCTGTGGCAAACGGAGATCTTTGGAGAGTGTAGGGGGAGATTCGCAGCAAACCAGACATAATGGAGGAACTGGGCCCAGTGTGCTCCAAGTGAAAGCCCCCAGGGGAGTCTCAAACTGTGGCACTGTCTGCAGCTGTTAGGGACTTGGGAGGGAAACTCCAGCTTTCGCTGCTGCTGTTAGAGTCTAGCAGAGGGAAGCGTTTGTCTCGGATTCTGTGATTGGCTCTCCCATGGCAGTGCTAAAGTCAAGCCACCTGGGACAAGTTGGTCACATACAAATCCAGGCCCTGACACCACACCTGTGACCTGCTGACATTGTCATTTGACCTCACTGTATCTTTATTTCCTCCTGGCTAAAACCGAGATAGTACTGCTTTCCCGCCATAGCTCCTCCTGGCTCGTGGGGACACTCGCTGGCTGGAACCTTCTCTCTAAGAATATGCTCATCCGACTGCCTGTCCTCAGAAACATTCACTGCAGGCCCGCAGCCTTGCAGCTTGCCTTGCTGCTGAGCCAGTGGCAGCAAACAAAAGACAGAGCAGCCGGGGGACAGTCAGAAGTGACTCTTCTGAGGACAGGAGGTTTGAATAGGCCGAGGGGAGCCAGAGCCAGAGAGACTGAGTCCTCTTCATGGATGATCATGTATCAGGACAGTTAGTGATTGGACCCTGGGGCCTAACACACAGCAGCTGACATGTGACCAGAACTGCTTTGCGTGGAACATCTCTTTGCAAACTTCATACTGCAGGTGGCAGGGTTATCAGCCCATTTTTCAGATGAGGTAACTGATGCCCAGGGTGGTTAAGTTTCAAGTGTGATTACTCAGCCCATGTGGAGTGGAGACCGAGAGCTTGGTCCTCCCATCCAGATGCTGCGACAAACACATCCCCGACATCCCCAGGAACCATGGGCAAGTGTGGAAACCAACCATGTGTCTCTCCTCTCCAGCAATATGGTAGTGGCTTTAAAGGAGCTGTCCATTCGGGGTGACTTCCGGACCACTGTGGAATATCTCGTGAACCTTCTGGAGACCGAGAACTTTCAGAACAATGATATCGACACGGGGTGGCTGGACCATCTCATCGCTGAGCGGGTGCAGGTAGGAAGCTGCTTTGCCTTCTTGGGGGTGGCTGAGACCCACGCTTCCCGCAGGTACCGAGACATGGAGTCTTTCCTAGGCAGAGAAGCCGGACATCATGCTCGGGGTGGTGTGTGGGGCCTTGAACGTGGCGGACGCGATGTTCAGAACCTGCATGACGGATTTCTTGCACTCCCTGGAAAGGTAGGGCAGACAGTTCTCTCATTCCCCTCCCGCGAAAGGCAGGCACGATGGGCTTTGTGCTGTGTTTGGAGATGGAATCTTATTAAGTAGGCCATGCTGGTATCAAAGTATCCTCTGGCCTCAGCCTCCTGAGCACTGGGGTCATCTTACATGCCAGCATGAGTCATCAGGGAGCTAGGGTGCCTCTCCTTTGGGCTTACCTTCAACACTCCGTGGATAAACCTATACTGCCTGGAAGAGGCTGGGGGTGAATGCGGACAGGTTTGTGGGTGTGGAGGGGCCGTAGGTGCCGTGAAGCCTGCAAGACGGCTTCCACCTGGATTATCATTTGGGAGGCCTGTCCTGTGTGCTGTAGGGTGACCGCGGAGTCTGTGGCTCCTGTCTACTAGAGGCCAAGGGAGGCCCATTCCCTGAGTGTCCCACAGTAGGAAGAAAGTGCCCGCTCTTGAGATGTACCCTGACAAAGAACGATGTGCCCACAGAAAGTGTAAAAGAATAAACAGTATTGCTTGTTCACCGCCTTTGAGTGGCGGTATATTCACGGCCCACATGCTAGAGGGTGGCAGCCCCCTCATTTCCACCCATTTATATTTCTGTGAAACAGTTTGTTTATGTATCCCAGGCTAGCTTATCCTCTCCGGTGCCAGGTTAGTAGGCACCTGCCACCACACCTGACTTCCATGTGGGGCTTTCTCCTAGAAGAGCCCACCATTAAGATTTTGAAGCCATTTTCAAATGCCCCATTCTTCAGTGGGTGCCGGTTCCTCTGGGATCCATGCCCCACACCTTTGATCAGTCTTAACTCTGTCTGGTTTGCCGCTGCCTATGAAGGGCAAAAATCCAGATGACCAACTGCTTAATGATGCTGGGGGTGGAACCCACATAGGGGCACCCGTTCTGCCACTGAGTTTCACTCCAGCCTTCTGGGGGCCTTGAAGGATGTCGCGGAGCCCAAGAGATGCTCTAGGGACCCCCGTTTCCTTCTGGACTGATGCCGTATCTGTCTTCCCCATCAGGGGTCAGGTCCTCCCGGCTGATTCTCTGCTGAACATTGTGGATGTTGAGTTGATTTACGGAGGCATTAAGTACATTCTCAAGGTAAGGGCACCTTCTCTGCAGGCTCAGCAGTTCCACTGATGTCTGTGAGCCTGGAGTGGGGTCTTTACGTGGGGGTCTGAGCCGTGTGTCCCTCAGGGTTCTCTGTAATCAATGACCTTGAATCCTAAACACTGAGTTTAGGAGAGGAAGGCCAAGTGATACCCAAAGACGCTGAAATGTATTTCTCACTATCTTTTATCCCAAAACATTTGTCTGTGTGTAATGTAACACGAGTGTGCATGTCATGAAGGTATGGTGGATAAGGGCCAGGTTCAGGCTGGTATTTCATTGTAACAGACGTACAGAGTTTGGGCCAGAGCTCACTGTGCACACCCCCCTCCAGGGTCCCAGACCTCTGGTAAGCCATAGTCTGTATTCAGGTGTCTCTGTCTGTTCAGGTTTCTATAGCAGAATGCTATAGATCAAGGGCTTGTGAACAACAGCAGACATTGCTCACAGCTCTGGAGGCCAGGACATACAGGGTCAAGGCACGAGCCAATTCCATATCTTCTGAGGACCCATTTCCTGGTTTCTAGTGGGTTCCTTCCTTTGCTGTGTGCCTTTATGTGGTAGAAGAGGGCAAGGGAGCTCTTTGGATTTCCTTTAATAATTTTTAAATTGAATTTATTTGTTTATTCATTCGTGTGTATATACATATGTGTGTATGAGAGTACAAGTGCAGGTGCATATGAATGTATGAGTGCAACAGTGTGTGTATATGTGTGTGTGTGAGTGTGTGTATGAGAGTGCAACAGTCTCTGTATGTGTATATGTGAGTGTGTATATGTGTGTAGTGTCTGTGTGTGAGTGTGTGTATGTGTGTATATTTGTGTATGAGAGTACAACAGTCAGTGTGTATGTATATGTGAATGTGTGTATGTGTGTGAGAATGTGTGAGTGTGTATGTGTGTGCATATATAAGTGTGTGAGTGTGTGTGATTGTGTATATGTGTGAAAATGTGTGAGTGTGTATGTGTGTATATATATGTGTGTGAGTGTGTGTGTGTGTATTGTGTGTAGGTCAAAGATAGTTTTCAGGAGTTGATTCTCTTCCCACCATGTGGATCCCAGAGATCAAGCTCAACTTGTCAGACTTGATGGCAAGTACCTTTACCTTCTGGGTCATCTCACGACCCCAGATCCCTTTTATAAGGGTGCTAAGAAGGCTCCACCCTCATGACGTATGTACTTGAACCAGGTGTCCCACTTCCTCCTAAGACCTCCTTTGAGGCTTGGTTGCATCATAGGACTTTGGGAGGCACATACAGTTAGTGGGCTCATCCCTGCTGAAGCCTCCAAGCTGCCTCACCCAGAGCACAAGCCTCAGTCCCTGCAGGCAGGAGCAGACCGCTAGTTCATGCTCACCCTCACAGGAGCAATGGGGGTTCTGATGTCCCCACAGGTGGCCCGGCAGTCCCCGACTGTGTTCGTTCTCATCATGAACGACTGCCACATCGAGATTGATGCCCACCGGCTGAACGATGGGGGGCTGCTCCTGTCCTACAACGGTAGCAGTTACACCACATACATGAAGGAAGAGGTGGACAGGTGCGTGCGTCCCGTGGCCTGAGCAGCATGGAAGGTGTGCAGCTTTCTCTGTGGGAGCTGAAGTGCAAAGCTGGCACTGTGCAGGCCTGAGGTTATGGATAAAGCCTGCTTTGATTCATTCTGGGCATTCAGAGAGAGTCTCCATCCCGGCTGGAACTCCATGTTCCCAGTACCTAACAGGGTTTGAGGGTGGGGGTTCTCAGACAGTTCCCATTTCCAGTTACCAGAGGATTCAAGCAGCTCCAATGTCTGCAGGGTAAGTGAGGAGGCGCCATCTTCCTGGGTCTGAGCTACAGGCCCACAGCCCTGGGGACAGCATAAACTAGGTACACCACCCAGCAGTTGGCCGCCCGGCTACCGTGGGCAGTGTGCTCAGCTAGGGATGAGGCTGGTGCCACTGATGTCATCGCTCCTGGGCTTCCAGCCTATGACGGGAGATGACACACTGAACAGACAGTGGCCGGCAGTGGCTCTGTGTCCTGATGGGAGGAAGGATCCTGGAAGCTCTAGACATGGTGCACAATGGGTCCAGATGCTTCTGGCTCCCATTTGCCGGACCATGCTGAGGTCACAGTGGTACGTGGAGGACCCAGGCAGAGGAGGCCAGTCAGACGCTGGCCATAGATAAGAAAGCGTGGAGTGTGTGCATGGGTTAGAGCCCATTCCTGGAAGTCAGGTCGGTAAGGGGACTTCTTTCTAAGTCCCCAGAACATTCAAGATTCTGTGTGCGCTGCCTAAAACCTGACTTCCCCAGATCAGTTAAAGGAAGGATTTAGGATTGATTAAGAACTATTGAGTAGTATTGATTGATTGATTTCTGGGGAATTATGTCAGTAACAGAAACTAGCTTCAGCCACAAGAAATAAAGGCCCTAATGCCCTACAGAGGGCGATGGAGTACCTGCCCTAGGAAAGGGGAAATTCCCCTAAAGTCTGGCTCCCTTACTGGGCCTCATTTGTCTCCCATACCCCATTCTCCCTGCCCTCTAGTTACCGGATCACTATCGGCAATAAGACGTGTGTGTTTGAAAAGGAGAACGACCCCACAGTCCTGAGATGCCCCTCGGCTGGGAAGCTGTTACAGTACACAGTAGAGGACGGAGACCATGTTGAAGCTGGGAGCAGCTACGCGGAGATGGAGGTGACCAAAAAACCAGCCCCCGGGCTGTCCCTGCCCCTCAGCCATCAGGCCTCACCTGTCCTTGGCCTAAACTTGTGATATTCAAAGAATACTTTTTAAAAAGAGCGCTCAGCTCATCCACATCTCCTGGAAAGAGTAAAAACTGCTTAGTAAGGGTGGTGACAATGATTAAAATCACAAGCCAGAGCTGACCGGGCACTGGCCATCCAGTGGGGGTGATAGTGCCTTCACCTATTTGTATTTTTTTACTGTGCTGAGGATGGACCCCAAGACCTAAAGCATGCTAGACAAGCATTCTACCTCTCAGTTATACACCAACTGTGTCTACTTTTATAACCTGAGCAAGTTCATGAGGCGGGCACACATGTGATTCCCGTTGTGTGCATGCGGAGATCAGACCCAGGAAGGTGAGCTCAGGATGTTACCTGAGAGTACTCAGAGCCACGCTGCAAACATGGTCTTCACTCTGCTGTGAGAGAAGCTTCAGGAGAGCCGCCCTCCTGCACAGGCTGGATTGCCTGTCTCAGTTATTCTCAGTGGACTAGCTCCCAGTTTTCTGATGGAGACATCAAGGCTCAGAGACTGGAAGGCGAGTTTTGGAATTCACAGAGGTGATGGATGAGGCAGACAACCGAGCAAAAAGAAGCATGGTACCGTGACCCGCAGTTGGTGTCATGGTCAAAATCTCATGTCTTTGGCATCTTCAGACACAGGGTTAGGGTGCTTCATTTTACAGTGCGCTCTCCAGAGGGCACCCTCCACCACGAGCCTGACATTAAATGCCTGCTTTAGACAGCTGTGGGTGTGGAGGGAGGCCGAGAGCCCCGTGGTGTTCAGCAATGTGATGTGTTCTGAGAAGTATGTTCTTGGACAACTTCATCATGTGGACATTGTAGAGTGTATTTGCACAAACCTGGAAGGTGTCACTTAGTCACTGGACGCGTTGACATGACCTCTAAGCATGAGATACTTGCAAGGGGCTGCGGCCACCAACAGTGAGTGTCTCAGTGTTAAGTGTGAGTGTCACATTTTACCAAACATGTCATGCGACAGCTCATTCACACGTGTGTCACCACAGTTTGGACATGTATGGTGTCATTAGGTTGTTCGTCACTGGGTCTTGTGGCACAGCCACCATCTACGCACTCTGTCAATGGACAACAGTATCACTATGGTGCGCTTGACTCTATACTGACGGCTGGAGGTAATAGGATTCAGCAGTGTTTCTGGTAGAGAGGGTTTCCTTTGAAAATAATTAAGGGGCGCTGGAGGTGCAGCTCCGCAGCAGGGTGTTTGTCCAGCACGCATGAAGCCCTGGGTACCATCGCCAGCTCCACAAATCAAAAGGCAGTAGCTTCCTGCTGTGAAATGGGCGGCACACACACCCGCCTCTCTGGCTGCCCTTGTAGATGGAGACATTCTGGATGGCGCTCATGCCTGGTGCTCAGCAAGGTGGAAGAAATGATGGTTTTTTTCTGTCTTGTGCTTGAGTGGTACCCAGAGATTGGCTATCACCGTGACGCATCCCCTAATCCACAGTCACGGGAGGAGCAACTCTGGGTGCCAGCGCCAGGGAACTCTGACCTAGTCTTCCTTCTGCAAAACAGGTGATGAAGATGATCATGACCCTGAATGTGCAGGACAGTGGCAGGGTGAGGTACGTCAAGCGCCCAGGGGTCGTACTGGAGGCCGGCTGCGTGGTGGCGAGGCTGGAACTCGATGACGCTTCAAAAGTGCATGCGGTATGTAACTCGTGGTCCCTGCAGCTCTGGGCCATGCAGTATGTAACACGTGGTCCTCTCAGCTCTGGGCCATGCAGTATGTAACATGTGGTCCCTGCAGCTCTGGCTGGCCCAGAAGCTCCTACTGTATCATCCTGTTGAGGGAGAGCAGCTGGAGTCTCTCTGTTCCTGGGCCTGTCTGTGTCAGCTGCAGGCACACTCAGCCCTGGTGACAATGTAATTGGAAGCCCTTGGCAGCCATGCCCCTGTCTTCTCCAATCCCTTTACAGCTTTTCGGTTTGCTTGGAGCAAAACCCAGGTTCTTCCCAGGACCCAAGAGCCAAAGAGCTGCTCCCAGTGACTTTAGGGCTTCCCTTCTATCCTTGGCATCTTCAGGAGTCCACACAGGCCTCCACCTGGAAGGACCTGCCCCAGGCAGTGCCTCGGCTCATTCCCACCCTTACCTGATCGGTCTGGCTTCTCACCCAAGCCCGTGAAGCTGACTGTTTTTCTTTCAGTGCTGGGGGTGACCCCACAGTCTTGATCCTGTTTGGCAAGCTCTTCAGCATCGAGCTGCATCCTCAGCCCTTGGATTTAACAAATGATTTGTATTAATTGCTGTTGTTATTGTTAGTAGTAGTACTAGTGTGCACTTTTGTGTCATTGTATGGGAATAGAGGTCAAAGGACAACTTTGGGAGATCGGTTCTCCCCTACTGCGGTTCAAACTTGCATGGCAAGCATTTACCTGATGAACTATCTCACTATATATATATATATATTGACAAGGTCCTGCTATGTAGCTCAGGCTGACCTTGGCTCACTATGTAGCCCGGTCTGAGTTTGAATTCAAGGTCCTTCTGTCTCCATATTTCAAGATGTCAAGATGTAGGTGTTTCCCATCATACCTGGCTCCATGAACTACCTGGGACTAGCTTTAAAATATGATTTTGTTCATTTAATATGTGCTATATAAACCAGATTTTTTTTGAGATAGGGTTTCTCTGTAGCTTTGGAGCCTGTCCTGGAACTAGCTCTTGCAGACCAGGCTGGTCTTGAACTCACAGAGATCCACCTGCCTCTGCCTTCCTAGTGCTGGGATTAAAGGCATGCACCACCATTGCCCAGCATACACCAGATTTTATATCTCATATAGCTTTAGATTTGCAGGATTACAGATTCTACAAAGAGCTTTCATATTTCATGCACCCAGTTTCCCTCTTATTAATTCAACGATATTTATTACTAATTACTGTTCATGTAATTTCTCTTTTGATCATAAGCTCCACTAATCACAATGAACCACTGCTGATGTGTTATTAACTAACATACATACTTGACTCAGATTTTAAGATTGTAGTTATACTGTATAACTTGCTGTCCTCACCCCTCTGTGTGTGTCCACGTGCTAGGGACAGAACACAGGGCTTCCCGCATGCTAGGCATCATCTGCCACTCAGCTCCCGCACCAGCCCTGCCTCTGCCATTTTGAAATGGGCCATTCAGAGTGTCAAGCCTACATTGTTGAGCACCCATCACCACTGCTCGGAACCCTTTCATTTTTATAAAACTACAACCATGCCTATTAGATACCAACTTTTTATTCCCTCCTTGCCCAGCCCCTGGCAACCTCTAGCCTGCATTTTCCCCAGGGATCTGACTGCTTTAGGTTGGTTTCTTGGATGGTGGGGATCACACAGTACTTGCCAATTTGTCACTGGCTGATTTCACTTAGTAGCTAGCTCAGGGGTAGTGTGTGCATATTATATCCAAGGCCCTAGGTTCAAGTCCCAGGGCCACATAAAAAAAAAAATGGAGCTGGAAAGATGAGTCAGAGATTAAGAACACTTGCTGCTCTTGCAGAGGACCTGGGTTTGACTTTCAACACTCACGTTGGGCAGCTCACAACCGGTGCTTCTGGCCTCTGTAGGCACCTGCATGCAAATGCACACACCCTCCCTCCACCTACACACAACTAAAATAAATCTTATATTCAGAATAAATTAAAAATCTTAAATCACATTAAATAAGTCCGACATGGTGGCACAGGCCTGCAGTCCCAGCGCTCAGAAAGCTGAGGCATGAGCAATGTGAGTTGGAGGCTGGCCTGTGCAGTGTGGTGAGACCCTGCTTCAAAACCAAACAGGGAAGGAACCTACAAAGAAAACCAAAAGAAGAGTCAGGGGATAATCTTTATCAAAAGGAAGATCAGAATAAAAATAGAAGCCCTCTAAAATTGTTTGGAGTATACGTTGCCAACTGTGTGCCATTCGCAAAGGGGATGTTGTGAAAAGCCTGGACCCAAACTTGAACTTAGTAAGGTTGAATTCCCAGGAAGGTGTGTCTCTTGTTCTTTCCCAGGCTTCAGATGAGTAAGTCAGGGGGTTTTTGGGTCAGTCTTTTGCCTTGGTCTGTCGTGACCTATCCTTGCATCTCAGAGACCCTATGATCTGTCCATGTCCTCTTGTCTCATCACAGTCTCTTTGGTCTGTCCATGTCCTCGTGTCTCATCACAGGCTCTTTGGTCTGTCCATGTCCTCGTGTCTCATCACAGGCTCTTTGGTCTGTTGTGACCCATCTTCATGTCTCACCAGGCGCAGCCGTTCACAGGGATGCTCCCTGCCCAGCAGACCCTGCCCATCCTTGGGGAGAAGCTGCACCAGGTGTTCCACAGCGTCTTAGAAAATCTGACCAACGTCATGAGTGGCTACTGCCTGCCCGAGCCTTTCTTCAGCACAAAGGTAAGGACCAGCAAGATCCTGGTGCGCACAGGGCCCTGCACTGAGCCAAGAGGTTTCCTGTCTGCGTAGTCACTTTGGGTGATGACTCTCTTCATTTCCACTGTGAATGGGGACGGGGGAATCATTCTGCCTGCTTGCTGTGACTGTCTCTTAAAAAAAAAAAAAGAAAAATAGGTAAAGAGAGAGAAGAGGTTGCTCAGTGGCCCAGGGGTTGAGAGCACGTATTAATTGCTCTTCCAGAGGAACCAAGTTCAGTGGATCCCAGAACCCATGTGGGGCAGCTCATAAGTGCCTGTAACTGCAGCTCTAGGGGATAGAGTGCCCTCTGCTGACCGCTGAGGGTACCAGCATTCACATGCACACCCCACACACAGACACAAATGCGTGAACATAACTTTAAAGTAATAAAAATAAACTAAGAGAAGAAGCTTTGGATTCTACTTGGTGCTAATCAAGTGTCCACAAGCATTAGCTTGTCATGTAATCTTATTTGTTCTCGTACCACACTGGCTGTCTAGTTACCCAGAGAGGGACACAGGGGCTTCTATGTGGGGAGACTTGAGTAGTCCACTCCAGACTGCCCCAGAGGCTGCTGTGCTCCCGCATTGGAAGGTGTGGCCTGAGTGGGTTGAGTTGGGTAGGGTGCCCCTGGCAGATGGAGTGCTCACACATTTGTAAGGTGGTGGCTGATGTCGCTGTCCCTCTGCAGCTGAAGGAGTGGGTCCAAAAGCTCATGACGACACTCCGGCACCCATCCCTACCTCTCCTGGAGCTGCAGGAGATCATGACCAGCGTGGCAGGCCGCATCCCAGCAGCCGTGGAGAAGGCCGTCCGCAGGGTGATGGCCCAGTACGCCAGCAACATCACTTCAGTGCTGTGTCAGTTCCCCAGCCAACAGGTGCGTGCCCCAGCCGGCTCCGGCCAGCCACACCTATGCCCACTCCCTCATCTGGCCTCTTTTAAGATGGGCCAGCATCAAATGTTGTGGGCCCATGCTTTCTTTCTAACTTCTGTAGGACTCCGGCACATTCTCCAAAGGGTCAGGCCTCACTCCAGCGGCTCAGGTTCAGGGGGTTGTCACGGCTGAAAATCAGGCTAGCTCAAATCACTAGCTACAGAATCTTGTTCCTGGGTCACAGGTTTTGGAAGTCCATAGCTGTGGGCCTCATGCGCCTTGGGACTAGAAACCGTCAGCATATACACCCCATTTGGATAAAACCTCGTCATCCTTTCTGGGCTGTCTAGTTTATTTTCTGCTGATGAGCAAGTGAAGGTCACTCTCTCTTCTGCCTTCGCCTTCACCGTTCCTTCCTGCTGTCCTCACCCACCATCCCCCCCACACCTTGGCCGTCGGAGAAGCTAAGTCAGGCCGTTCCGAAAGGCCAACAGCTCTAAAGGTTGAAACCGTTTGTTTTGTTTTTTGCAGTGCTGGGCCTCAGGCATGCTAGGCAAGCACTCTACCACTGAGCTACACCCCGAGCTCCTGAAGGTCGGAATATTGTTCAGCCATATAAGAGGGATGGCGTGATTCATAATTCACACGGATGAGCCTTATGCTAAGGGAAAGGAGCCGGTCAGACACATTGTCCAGAACAGGCAATCAGTGTAGAAAGGAAGTCAGCTAGTGGCCACCAGGGGACGGATCGGGGAGGCAAGGAGAGGAGAGCGGCCCAGTTGAGTGGCTGTCTTCCCACCGAGCCTGTTCATGACAACTGGAGGAGGAGCCAGTTCTGTCCCAACCAGAACAATGCGGCCGCATGGAGAGAAGGAAGCATTTGGGACATTTCTGAAATTTCTCATGAAGGCAATTTTTAGTTTTAGTTTTCATTAAAAATGCCTTTGGGGGCCCTGTGAGATGGCTCAGCAGGTGGAGACACTTGCCAAACAAGCTTGGTGCCCTGAGTCAGATCCTCAGAACCCACATAGGGGTGGAAGGAGAGAACCAATGTCACAGTTATCCCCCGACCCCCATGTGCGCCGTGGTGCAGAAATCCCCGCACACGCCAGGTACACACACCACAGCAATCACATGAACTTTCATATGAAGACAAGACCCTTCCTCCTCCTGCACCCACACTTTTGCTGGACGTTCCCTCTTCCCCTGAGTCCTCTTGACGGGGAAGGGAGGAAACATTTTCTTTGCTCATCTCTTTGTGTGATTGGTGTCATTCTGAGCTCCTGGGTCCCCAGGGAGACACTGAAGGGGTGGACAGGGCTGTTATGGAGAGGCCAGGTGGCTTGGGTCTTCGAGTCCAACCAGATGACTGGGACCTCCCTGGGAGCCTGTGGGGGTCCCCCGTGATACTGCCCAGTGGCCGCTGGATCCTGTGGCTGGCAATGGCCTGACGTGTTTTGTGTTCTTATCTAGATAGCCACCATCCTGGACTGCCATGCCGCCACGCTGCAGCGTAAGGCAGACCGCGAGGTCTTCTTCATAAACACACAGAGCATCGTGCAGCTGGTCCAGAGGCAAGTGCATTCTGGGCCCTCCAGAAGCCGGAGTAGCTGTGTGAAGCCCTGGCTCAGCCCCCAGCACAGGGAGGGAGAGGCGGAAAGGAAATCCGTCCCCTGTGTTTAGGAATAGTATAGAAGAGAAAAAACACAGAGGAATACCACATTGCATTTTGTTTCAAAAAGGAAGGGAAATTTACAAAAAGTATTGGCAAACATCTTCAAGTTTGACTTTTTTTAAAAAAAAAATCTTTGTATGTTACATAAGTCATTGGAAATTTTTGTTTTGCAGTTAAAATGTACTAAAATCAGCTTTCCTCTTTTTAGGAGCTCGACTCTTAAGGTTTCCCCCTTCTTTCTGGCCTTGTCTGGAGGCTTAGTCTGGAGACTGGCACAATCTGGTCTCTGGTTTGATGGACAAGTCATAGTTCCACTGACATGCCTAGCTGGAACTAAGTCTGCTCCATTGTTCTCCAGGCCTGAGGACTTGGAATGTACTCCCCTTCCTCCTTCTCCCTCCTCCCCTTCTTCCCTCTCTTTCCCCTTCCCTTCCCCTTATTTCCCTCCTTCCTCCTTCCTGTCGTCTCCTGTCTCCTCTTGCAGTGCTGATTGCAGCCAGGGCTTTGCACATGCTAGGGACATGCTCTACCACTGAGCTACGTCCCAGCTCTTGCTTTTCCGAGACAGGGTCTCCCTGTATAGTGCCACCCTCAAACTCGAAGTCCTTGTAGGAAGAGTGCTCTTGCAGACGTGGGCCACTACACCTGTGCTTCCCTTCTTAAAGCTGCCATAGCACTAGCTGAGATATCTCGGGGTTGAGGAGGTGGTGGGCATGGTGACAGAGCGACTTTTGGTCCCCTAGGTACCGCAGCGGGACCCGTGGCTACATGAAGACCGTGGTGCTGGACCTCCTGCGGAAGTATCTGAACGTGGAGCATCATTTCCAGCAAGGCAAGAGATGCTGCCCGCCACTGGTGACAGCCACAAACTCTGGGCAGGGCAAGGGGGACGTGCCGACCTCACCCTTCTGGGTCTCTTGTCTTCCCCACAGCCCACTATGACAAGTGTGTCATCAACCTGAGGGAGCAGTTCAAGCCGGACATGACCCAGGTGCTTGACTGCATCTTCTCACATGCACAGGTGGCCAAGAAGAACCAGCTGGTGATCATGCTGATAGTAAGATGGGGACCAGCACCCCAGGTTGGGGTGGAGCAGGGGCTTTTCTCCCTCTTCCTCCTTCTCCTCCTCTCCCTCTTCTTCCTTCCCCCCTTTTCATTCTGGCGTGGAACCCTAATCCTAATTCTAATCTAGGCAATCCTCTATCACAAAGCCACACCCCCAGCCTAGTCCCAATAATTTCTAGAAAGGGCCAGAAAGTAAAGACTTAGATTTTGCAGGTGGTTTTGTTGACCTAGCTACTTAGATTTTGCAGGTGGTTTTGTTGACCTAGCTATTTGATGTTGCCATTGCTTATAGTCTGACTGCACAGTAAAGTTTTATTTGTAACAATAGTCAGTGACACAAAAGACCTGCTTTGTGCCAAGCCCTCCTTGTTGCTTTAAATATTTATTAATTAGTTTTAAAGATCGTATACTAAATTCATTTGATTATTTTTATTATTGTTGTTGTTGTTAATTTTGACATTAGGCCTCCCTATATGGCTCAGGCTGATCTTGAACTCCTAGCTAGAGAGCTCCTTCTGCTTACGGTTCCTAAGCAGTCGGGACTGTAGAAGTGCACCACCCTATGTCTCTCCAACCCCAAGGGATGTGGACTGTTGTCACCGTCCTTTGGCAGAGCGCAGAGAGTTGGAGTTTCAGCCTACTGACGTGGGTGCCAAGAACCTAACTCGGGTCTTTTGCAAGAACATTAAATGTTCTTCACGACCAAACCATCTCTCCAGCCCGTAGGAAGTGCTCTCCTTGCAGCCACAGGGACGGGAGGGACAAGAATGCTACAGCTGTCTGACCCTATTGGGACTTGAGAGGGAGAGAGCGACAGGCTGTTCTTGGGATTCCACAGGAGCAAGCGCTTGTTATGATTGGGGCAAATCATGCATCTAGGTGAGAGGTGACTCAGCCTATAGGTAGCATGTGTCTTACAGGACAGTGTGGGCTGATAGGGTAGTGGAGGTCAGCGGCTTAGCAAACCTGCTTCCCCCCATCACAGACCTCTCTCCAGTGACTGTCTAGGGACCCCCTCGTTGGTCCCCCAAGCCCTTCTTACAGCAAAGACACACGAGGAAACAAGTCATGTGCACAGAGTGCAGTCTGTAGCAAAAAAGCTCCACCCTTGGCAGAAGGGAGGCATGCGTGGCCGGGGAGATGGCTCACTCAGTGGATAGAACATGTGTTGCATATGTGTCAGGACCAGAGTTTGGACTCTCAGCATCCACATAAAAAGTCAGTGGATGTGGTGGCCCACTTGTAATCCCAGTGGAGGTGGAGATAAGGGATTCCCTAAGGCAAGCTGCCTAGGAAACTAGCCAAATCAGTGAGTTCCGAGTTCCAGGTTCAGGAGAGATCCTGACTCAGAAAATACAGTGGAGAGCAATGGAGAAGACATATGAAGTGATCTGTTGTCTGAGGTTTCTGTCCTGCCTGGTTCCCACAATCATTCGGTCCCAAAGAAATCACACAGAGGTCTATATTAGTTATAAACTGATTGCCTAGTATCTCAGGCTTCTTATTAACTCTTACAACTTATATTAGCCCATTATTCTAGTATATGTTAGCCGCATGGCTCAGTACCTTTTTCAGCGAGGCAGTCACATCTTGCTTCTTCTGTAGCTGGGCCAGGACTGCCAAAGGAACTTCCTTCTTCCCAGAATTCTCCTGTTCTCACTAACCCGCCTCTACTTCCTGTCTGGTTGTCCCGCCTATACTTTCTGCCTCTCTACTGACCAATCAGCGCTTTATTTAAAATATAATTGAGAGAATACAGACAATTGTCCCACACCAGTGGTCTGGTATTGTTCCCACATGCATGTGTGCATGTATACATGCTCACACACACACACACACACACATATAGTGCCCCCAATCCCCGTACATGGTAAAGAGGTCTGCTATTTCCCTTCCCATCAGATGTGAGGGTCCATGAGTCTGGGAATGGATGTGTGATGAGAGGTGGTACCCATGTGACAAAAGGCAAGGGCTTTTTAAAAGTTGGCTGGCTCTGTCCAGAGAGTTGAGATTAGACCTCCACCCCGACCAGCCAAGTACTGACCAGGTCCCCAGCAAAGCCAACCTGGGTTCTGTTGTTTTCCCTGAAGGATGAACTCTGTGGCCCAGACCCTGCCCTGTCAGATGAGCTGACCTCCATCCTCAACGAGCTCACGCAGCTGAGCAGGAGTGAGCACTGCAAGGTGGCCCTCAGAGCCAGGCAGGTTGGTCTAAAATGTGTTGCTGTGCGTGCGTGTGTGTGTGTGTGTGTGTGTGTGTGTGTGTGTTGCTGTGTGTGCGTGCATGCATGAGTATGTGTTGCTGTGTGTGCATGTGTTACTTTGTGTGCGTGCATGCATGAGTGTGTGTTACTACGTGTGCATGCGTGTGTGTGCATGTGTTACTTGTGTATGTGTGCGTGTGTGTTGTGTGTGCACATGCATGTGTGCGTGCATGAGTGTTGCTGTGTGTGCACATGTGTGTGCATGCATGCACGCGACTCTGCCCCCTCCCAGCTTCTCTCATCTCTGTCTTCCCTCCTCTTCCCTACAGGTCCTGATTGCCTCCCACCTCCCCTCCTACGAGCTGAGACACAACCAGGTAGAATCCATCTTCCTGTCTGCCATCGACATGTACGGCCACCAGTTCTGCCCAGAAAACCTCAAAGTGAGTCTTTGGGACCATGGTTTTCCTTCCCCTCAAGGTGCCCCCAGTTTAGGAACAGAGTTCAGGGTGTCTGGGATGGTCCCAGGGTACATCTGCAGGCTCTGGGAGTTGCAGGTGTGGAAGCCTGTTCACAGAATGCTCAGGGCAACAGGCTTGAGGCTTTCGTGGCCAGTACAGGCTTTAAATCAAGGTGTTCTGGAACATGCCAGGAGGTATGAGCCCTTTGTGTGGTGGTGGGGTAGAGCACTTGGCCTCCTTTTTCCCGACTCTTGCCAGGGTACTGGCTTATTGTAAACTTCTAGACGCCAATCAGCATTTAAAGCTGGGGCCTTGTCCGGCCACAGTCACCACACAGCCTCACAGCCCCATCTCCCAAGACCTTGTGCGAAGGAGTTCCCTGCTTTGGAAGACCTGACTGTGGCAGTGATTGCGACACAGTCTTCTCGTGCCTGCTGCTCCTGCCCAGCTTGTGGTCAGATCTTCTCATACTCTGTTTGCTTCAGTCTCCTTCTGTTCCCCACAGAAATTGATACTTTCTGAAACAACTATATTCGACGTCCTGCCAACTTTCTTCTACCACGCTAACAAGGTCGTCTGTATGGCGTCGCTGGAGGTAAGCGGTAGCAAGTCATCTAGAGTGTTCGCCCGCCCACCTGCACGGCACAGCTGTGCGCCTGGCACACACGACCTTTTCTCTTCGGGAAAGGGGTCACTATTGCCCAGAGAGAGAAACTGGGCTGAGTGGGGAGGTGGCTTTCTCAAGGCCACATAGCCAGAGACAATCAAGATTCACACTTTATCGGTCTTGCAAAGTCCATGCCAGGAATACTGCCGTGCCCTGTGGCACAGACCCCTCCAGACAGAGCACAGCTTGATGCCACACCCCAGTGCCAAGTCAGATGCACCTTGTCCAAACTGCGTACTCATGAATGTTCCGTATCTCGGACAGACTTCCCTGTCAGGCGCAGAAAATGCAGGCGACCTGCCTTGGGACAGGGCAGGGCTTTCCTAGTGGAATGGCCACTGGGCTCCCTGAGCACAAGAGCCCAGCAGTGTCCAGGTCCTTTCAGGAATGCCGATTGCAAATAGGAGGCAGAGACTCCCGTCCTCAGGACCTCCCTTAACCCTGGACTGATGGCTTTGCCTCACCTTTACCCTCAAGCTCAGTCTCCCCTCCTTGTGAACACCCCCCTTTTCCTGCACCTTTTAGACCCTATGGATCACCCACTCCGTGCCAGGTTTGCCTAGGGCTTCCTGGTGACTGGTTTGGGTCTTTGAGCACATGACAGCTGCAGGGGCCCTGGACTTACAGCTGTCACTCTATAAGGGGTCCTGAGGCCTCACCTCAAGGCCAATGCACGCATCAGGTGTGCTGACAATGTTAATCCCTGACTGGGTCTCTGAGGGCTTTCTCTAGGGTGTACCATTTAAAAACTTTTAGTTAGTTAATAAATTCATTTGTGTGTGAGAGAGACAGAAAGAGTTCAAGAGTGTGTGTGTACCATGGAGACAGATGGAGGTTAAAGTTCATCTGTCTGGGTGTGGCTCTTCCTTTCCACCTTGACTTTTTGAGGCAGGGTCTCTCATTTCTGCCGCCAGGCTGTATACTGGACTCGGAGCTTCTGATTTATTCTCCGTCCCCCCTCACTGTGGGGACACCGGGAACACAGATGCATGCCAGCACATCTGGCTTTTTACACGGGATCTGGAAACCAAATTCAGACTGCCAGGCCTGCACAGATGTTGCTTTTACCCACTGAGCTGTCTCTGTGACTCCAGGATGGACTTTCATATGTCCAGTTCTGTATCAGGCTCTTTGGCCGAACGTGGTCCAGCGTTTTCCTGGTGACTCGGGAGCACTGGGAAAGCCTAGATGGACAGTCTAGGCTCAGTTTCGGGAAGACAGAGGAGGACAGATTTTATTTTTAAATCCCTAAAGGGTTAGGGTCCCCAAGCACACTCCAGGTCAGTGATTTATACAGGACTTGGGTTGTCATGGTCACATCTGTCATGCATTACACAGAGTGGAAGGCAGACAACAAAGAGAAAGGCACATGGGTGATGCTGATGGGACCAGGGTGGGGCTCCTGGGGTCTTCTCCGAGTGGAATCACAGTGAGGGGGCTCCTCTGACACCTGGGAAGCTCATAGGACATCAGGTGTTTTTAGCATCGGAGGTTTTTAGTGAGGACTGGGCTCAGGAACCCTCTGCCTGGTGTGTAGTGGTGTCAGAACATGAGACCAAAAGCACATGTCCATTGTGGAGCATCAAGGCGTTTAGGCCCCAGGAAGTTTATCAGAGAAAAGAGGGAATGCGCCCCAAATCCAGGCTCCTCCAGCAGCCCCTCTGCTGCTGAGGTCTGCAGTGCTGACCCCATGGCTCTCTCTAGGACTGTGTGGGCCAGCCTGGCTGGTGAGCACCATATACACAGATACACACACTCACTTTTTCAGGGTGGCTTCCAAGCTGCAGCAGAAACAATGTTTCCCACTGCCTTGAGAAATCCACTTTCATGCAGCTTAGGGAGCCTGCAGAGGCCCTGTGCACAACCCTTCACCCCATCAGAACCCGCTGGTCTCTGAATGCCACTGCCCTGCTGCTCTGACAGGTTTATGTGCGGAGAGGCTACATCGCCTATGAGTTAAACAGCCTACAGCACCGGGAGCTCCCAGATGGCACCTGCTTTGTGGAGTTCCAGTTCATGCTGCCGTCTTCCCACCCCAACCGGTATGGAATGTGTCTCCTTATTTCTTTCCTCACTCTCTTGTCTCTGGAAGGATCCAGCAGGTATGTCTGGCTTCCGGGGAGCCGCAAAGGAGACCGTTTCCCACCTGTAGGGCTCCTGCGGCCTTGTACGCTCATCTGTAGGATGGAGATAACCATCCACGTCCATCTCCGGCTCCTGTCTAGTGACCGGTGTGCTGCCTTAAAAGACGGCGAATGGACGTGAAATGGCAATGCAGCTCCCCAGCCCCATAGTGCTCGGCATGGCCCTGCCAGATGGCAGCACAGCAGGGCACACTCCCAAGTCCCAGTTCCCATCACCAGCTGAGGGCCACTGTGCAACGGCCCTCCTTCCCAGGCAGGGTGGGGCAGCTCTGGCCTTTGTGCACAGTCTTTTCACACCTGGTGGCTCACCCCTCCCACACCTGATTCCAGAGTCCTCATGTGACCAGACTGGATTGGTTCCTGGGAGCCGTGGTCCTCTAAATCCTTAGCAGCTACTGACCTTGTCCCTAGGGAGATTCGATGGAAGAAATGAAGAGAGTGGAGGCCTGGAATGATCCCAGGGCCAAGCTTGCCTCCTTACCAGCTGCCTAGAGCAGGGGCTCTCCAGGGGAAACTGAGGCTGGGAGCTTACCCCTCTATGTTCACCTATTTGGATTTACCTTGGAACTATGTTATGACTGAACTTTAACTGCATCATTCATTCACTCACTCACTCACTCACTCACTCACTCACTCACTCACTCACTCACTCAGTGCCTGGGCTCCTGGTCTACTCCATGTCCAAGGAATCTGATGCGATCCTTCAGCGCCTGCCCCTAACTGCAGTCCCCTGTAGGCCCCATCTCAGCGAAGGCTCTTATCCTGTCCTGCTCCAGAATCCCAAAGCATCCTACAAGAACTCCCAGGGCTGCGGTGGTGGCAGCAGCTGCCCCAACCTCTCTCTCGCCTCCCTGCAGGATGGCCATGCCTGTCACCATCTCTAACCCTGACCTGCTCAGACACAGCACGGAACTCTTCATGGACAGTGGCTTCTCCCCACTCTGCCAGCGCATGGGGGCCATGGTTGCCTTCAGGAAATTTGAAGAGTTCACCAGGTATGGAGCAGGAGCTGTGTGGCTTCCCCAACCCCCAGCCATTCATTCACTAACACTTGGGCTCAGGGAAACCCAGACATAGGCACAGCAGTTAAGAATTATAGACTCCTGGGTGGTGGTGGCTCACGCCTTTAATCCCTGCACTAGGGAGGCAGAGGCAGGAGGATCTCTGTGAGCTCAAGGCTAGCCTGGTCTACAAGAGACAGTTCCAGGCTCCAAAGCTATACAGAGAAACCCTGTCTTGAACAACCAAAACCAAAGCAAAACAAAACAAAAAACCCCCAAAATAACAACAACAAAAACTCATCTTAGTTTATTTTTTTAAAAAAGGATTAAAGCTCCTTAGGGAGTGATGGGAAAGGTTGGTCCATGGTCCTAAGGGATGTAACTAGGTAGTTCTGGCATGCTGTTGCACCACAAGGACAGACCACATCCTTTTGAGGCAGGACCCTCAGTTTCCCTCTGTCCCACACCCCAGGAACTTTGATGACGTCATCTCCTGCTTTGCCAACGTGCCCAAAGACACTCCCCTCTTCAGGAAGGCCTGCACCTCCCTGTATGAGGATGATGGCAAGGTAAGCCCAGCGGATAACCTGTAGCATGGGGGAGGGGCAGGCTGTGGCCCTGCCCTCTTGCCCCCAGCCCTGGTTTTTCTCTTGCAGAGCCTTCGAGAGGAGCCCATCCACATCCTGAATGTGGCCATCCAGTGTGCCGAGCACCTGGAGGATGACGCGCTGGTGGTCATTTTCCGCACCTTTGTGCAGTCCAAGGTATTCCCAGAGTGCACGCTGTCATCCCCTGCCCTGTGTCGCTGTCACAGAATGTCTGAGGTTGGAAGACCAGGGAGATGGCTCAGCAGTTAAGAGCTCTTATTGTTCTTGCAGAGGACTCGGGTTCGATTCCCCATGCCCACACGACAGCTTACAACTGTCTTTAACGCGGCTACACGGATATACAAAGAAGCATAACACTCAGATACATAAAATAAACCTAATTTTTTTTTAAAGTTCATGCAGCCCACAGTTCTGGAGGTTGCACCAGCAACTATGCTGGATCTCACCATGGCTCCTGCAGTCTCACAGCATATGAATGGTGTTCCACCTTGGGACGCATGCAGGAGAGGGAGGGGCCGCACTTGCTCTTGGTATAACCCTCCCTCACTGAACTGACCCTCACTGTGAGACCCTCTCCACGGGTGTTGTCTCCAGGACCCAATGACATCACTCAGAGGTGACACCTCCTCAAAGCCTTTCAAAGGGACTAAGCCTGTCAGTTTTCGTGGCAACCATAGGCACAGGTTTCCATGGGAACCATGAAGGTAACAGGTTCATTCAGAGGAGGCCTGGCCTGGGGAGGGTGTTGAGCACCTGAGATGGCCTGGGGGAATTTGAGAGGCCCAAACCTGGTATTCTGCCCTCATTCTGCCAGTCCTTGAAGCCAGGGTCCTCGTGAGAGGACATGGCGTACCTCAGCGTCTTCAGCAGTGATGCAGGAAGAGAGAGTCTCTCCCAGGCTGATTCAGTGAGGAAATGACCAATGTTATACATGTGTGCCTAGTTAGAAGCAGAGGTCAGAAATATTTGGGGGAAAAGGAAACTTGTGAAGTGGCCACAGGAATGTGCAGGCTTGTGGCGGCTGACCCTTGCAGATGTGGCAGGTATGGCACTGCCAGGCCGGCGGGTTTCGTCCCTGTGTGACTTTCCCCTCTGAACCTCAGCTTCTCTGTTTGTGAAGTGGGATGCTGAGATTCTGCCAGCCAGGCTGTCTGAATGTCAGTCTTGGTCCTCCTGATTTGGTCTAACCTCATGTTGGGAACTCCAGCTGTTGACTTTCTGTCTGTCTGTCTGTATGCATGACTCTGTAGGAGGGACCTCTTCCCTCCACCTGGCTTGGGGCCCTGCAAAAGATGCTTTCTGGTCCAGGGAAGGAATGCCAGGTTCTGAGTTCTGTTAACTGGGGGCATTATTTTTGTGAATGTCTTTAGCCTTTATCTCTTTAATCAGGTTCAGGTTGTTCAGTGAAGAAAACCTTTTAACTGCAGAAACATCTGAAAGGAGGTTTTACTTGTTTGCATTTATTTATGTGTTTGTGGAGGCCAGGGGACAACTTGTGTGAGTTGATTCTCTCTTCCACCATATGAACCATGGTCATATGAACCTAGATTGTCAGGTCTTGACACAAGTGCCTCTAGCTCCTGAGTTCCGGAAAGTAATTTAAAAACAAAACCCACAGTCCCATCCTCCAGGCAGGGATGAGAAGAATTCATCTCCACTTTTTTTCTCCACTAATTTCTTCCTGTCCCAGCTGATGGTGTTTTCAGTTGCTGCCCCACTGTGTGACGGGACCCCTGACCAGCTGCTGCCCCACTGAGTGAAGGGACCCCTGACCAGCTACTGCCCCACTGTGTGAAGGGACCTCTGAACTGGAGGTTGCTTGCCTGATCCCTAGCCACATCAAATGCAGCTCAACAATTCTTGGGGTTCTTATCTAAGGAGGGTGGTGGTGGGGAGAGGTGTGAAGCTCATCCCTGCAAGGATGGGCAGTGAGGAATCCCACAGAGTATCATGGGTGCCACATAGTTGTGAAGAGGAGCCACTCCCGGGGGACAGCCGCAATAGGTGAGGGATTATGTGTTATGTTTGATGCACTGAAGAAAGGCATGCTAGAAGGGTATGTGCCTATGGGGGTGGGCATGTGTACATTTTTATTATTGGGACTTTTGCATTAAACATGTTGGTTGGTACGCATTTGCATACAGCTCATGCATACACATCCACACACATCCACTCATGTGCACACATCCATGTGCATTTACCCATGTGCTCACATCCACGTGAACCCACTCATGCACACACATCCACGTGCATTCACTCGTGCACACATCCACGTGCATTCACTCATGTTCACACATTCATGTGCATTTACCCATGCGCTCACATTCACATGCATTCACTCATGTGTACATATCCACATGCATTCATTCATGTGTATATATCCACATGCATTCACTCATGTGCACACATCCATGTGCATTCACTCATGTTCACACATTCATGTGCATTTACCCATGCGCTCACATCCACGTGCATTCACTCATATGCACACATCCATGTGCATCACTCATGCACACACATCCACGGGCACTCACTCATGCACACACATCCACATGCATTCACTCATGCACACACATTCACGTGCATTCACTCGTGCACATATCCATGTGCATTCACTCATGTTCACACATTCATGTGCATTTACCCATGCGCTCACATCCATGTGCATTCACTCATACGCACACATTCATGTGCATCACTCATGTGTACATATCCACATGCATTCACTCATGTGCACACATCCATGTGCATTCACTCATGTTCACACATTCATGTGCATTTATCCATGCACTCACATCCACGTGCATTCACTCATATGCACACATCCATGTGCATCACTCATGCACACACATCCACGGGCACTCACTCATGTGCACACATCCATGTGCATTCACTCATGTGTACATATCCACATGCATTCATTCATCTGCACACATCCACGTGCACTCACTCATGCACATACAACTTCCTTAGCAGAGAACTCATGATCCAACTACTCACCCACTGTGGTGTCTTTGTTTTAATTTTTTCTTTTAACTGAAAATGTTCTGTGTGGGGGTATTTTGCCTGCATGTAGGTCTGTGGTATATGTGTGCAGTGCCCCTGGAGGCCAACACAGGGAGTTACATCCCCTGGAAATGGAGTTAAAGGTTGTTCACAGCCGTGTGGGTGCTGGGACCTGAACCTGCGTCCTCTGGAAGATTAGCCGGTGCTTCAACCACTGCACCATCTCAGCCCCCTGTGCCTGTGTTTGCTGTTATTTTCTTTGGTGTCTTGTGTTTCTTTAGCTTATTTTTGTTTTGCTGGGGTTTTATCATTTTGTTTTTTGAGATAAGATCTCATACTGTAGTCCTGGCTAGCCTGAAACTTTCTGTATAGCCCAGGCTGGCCTTGAATAATCCTCCTGCCTCTGCTTCCCAAGTGCTGCCCACCCAACTTTCCTGGGGAACAGGCAGAGACTGTTTCCCTTGTCACTTTCCTTACTGGACCATTAAACAATGACCTTGTTTTCTTGTCCTGTGGGTTTTTCTCCATAAACCTATATGTTGTCCATATGTGTGTTCCATTTGGGGAGCAGCTGGGAACAATTCTTTTATGTAATGTTTTAATTAGCTCTAAAGTCATGTGTGGATATAGCTGGATCTTCACTCTGGTGGTCAACGTTCAGACCAGAAGAGGGTGCCCCAGTCCCCCAGAAGAGTGTGGCTGTGTCCTGACTATCATCTGCTCTGGGGTCTTCTGTACAGAGCATGGCAGTTCACACTCTTGCACACATCTCAGAACTTGTGTGCACACAGCGTTTTGCTATATTGAGCTATAAGTCACCTAGTGTATAACACAGCCATTGAAAGTGTATAATTCAGACTGGGGATGTAGCTCAATGCTTGCCTGGCATGCTAAAAGTCCTAGGTTCAAATCCCATTACTCCAAAAAAAAGTAATGTTCACAGAGTTGCATGGCCTTCATCCTACTGTCAGTTTTACAACATTGCCTCCCGAAAACCCAAACCCAAATCCTTCCCCCAGCCTTTTCCCCAGCCCAGCCTATGCAACCACTGCCCCACCACTTGTCTCTGTAGACTTGTTAACTCTGAATGTTTCCTGCTAGGCAGTATTTTGGCTGCCTTCTTGCATTTATTACACTTGTCAGGTTCATCCACATAGCAACATGCATCAGGACACTGGGCCTTTACTCACCAAATAATATTCTACTGTCTGTGGCTTTTAATGCAGAAACACATCCTCGTGGACTACGGACTCCGAAGGATCACATTCCTTATCGCCCAAGAGGTTAGTCCCAATCTTTAGTTCATTGTCTTCTCTGTTCTCCAAGCCTCTGGACCAGGCATTTTATATTTATTCTCGAGGGTGGGATAGAAGCAATTAGTTTCTAGAACAGTCTTTCTGGAGAACTCATTCTGAAAATAGACCAAGTCATCTTTAATAATCACAAAATAGGCAGAGGAAGGGTTTGGAGTCTTGCTTGACTTAATCGCCTCTTGCTTGGATTTCTTTCTGCAGAGAGAATTTCCCAAGTTCTTCACGTTCAGAGCGAGAGACGAGGTATGGGTGAAAGTGTGGACACTGTCCTCCGTGGGTGCCCTTCACCCCAGCCTTCAGGCATGCTCAGAGCCTGGGATGTGGGCCCTCACGTTTCACTAGAGCTACGCTGCCAGAAGGACTCCGTGTTTTCTGCAGCAATCTCAGACACACAGGGTTCCTACCTACTTGCTAAGTTTTGTGTTTGGTGCTGTGCTCAAGCTGACTTTCAGCTGCCTGCTCCATCAATAAACATTGGAGCACAGTTAATGCCATTTCATTAGATACTACCCGTGGTTTTCACAGTTACCAAATCCATGTGGTTCATCACCCTAAAACACGTAGTACCCAGCCCCTTCTGATTCCTAGACCAGGTGGCCTCGCTCCCAGCACGGGCCCAGAAGCCCAGCAAAGTTCAACGTTTTGATTGGCTCAGGGTCTGCTTTACTCAGCTAAACACCATCCTTCTGAGGGAGGGTGTGGGGGAGGGAGACCTCATTTTCTCTCTGGTTCAGTTTCCCAAACTGCCAGTTGATTCCTTTGGGGGTCTTATTTCTATAAAGGAGGGTTCAGAAGTTGAAGACAGACAGCAACCCTGAGCTCTGGCATGTCCTGGGGGCAAGCAGGGTGCATACAGAAGTTAATATCACAGTGTCTGTGACCTCCAAAACTCTTGAATCCCGTGATGAGGTTGCACAACTAATGGGTCATTTCTGAGTGCCAGGGTTTGGCAGCATGGAGCCTGGCCCGCCCAGGCATATCCTCACAGAGTCAAGCGAGCTTCTCTCTCTCTGACTGGCCTACAGTTTGCAGAAGACCGGATTTATCGCCACTTGGAGCCCGCCCTGGCTTTCCAGCTGGAGCTGAGCCGCATGCGCAACTTTTACCTGACCGCTGTGCCCTGTGCCAACCATAAGATGCATCTTTACCTGGGTGCCGCCAAGGTGAAGGAAGGGCTGGAGGTGACTGACCACAGGTTCTTCATCCGCGCCATCATCCGACACTCAGACTTGATCACCAAGGTAAGGTGGCATGGGTGTCTCCACCCCACCCTGAGCTCATTCCTTATGCTCTGGCCTTCTCTTCCCCAAGCCCCCCCCCGGGCTGCTTGCTGGGGATCAGGAGGTGTGCTCAGCACACAGGACCCTGCTCTTGTAGGCATCCCAGCCAGTGGCGCCTCAGCCAGAGTCTTGTATTTTGTGATATGCTCTGTGTGAGAAGAGAACTGGATGGATGGAAAGATACTGATTTGTTCAGGAAATTGTTTGTGTTTGCTGATTGACCACCGACTGGTGATCACATTATAAGAATTCAAATACAGTTACAAACCATTTTAAAGTCAAGTGAGGGGTAGGGAAGATGGCTCAGTAGATGAAGCAGTCGCCACACAAGCCTGAAGAACGGGGTTCAGAGCCCAGAACCCGTATAAAAACCTAGACAATTGTGTCGGCTCCCAGTGATCCCAGCAGAGACTGGGAATTTCAGGGCAAGTAGGCTAGAGCAGCCAAATCAGTGGGAGACCATCTGTCGAGACATAGAGTTGAAGGCTAGAAACACAGCTCACACCTGCTTGTGACTTCAGCTCCAGGAGATCTGACACCCCTGGACTCTATGTGTACCTGCATTCAACACACATAATCCTCCCCCCCCCCCCCACACACATACACATGATTTAAAAAAATAAAACTGAAGAAAGTAGAGAGTGATGGAGGAAGACAATCAGCGTGAGCTTCAGGCCTCGATACACATGTGCTCCACACGCGCACACACACATGCACACACACAGACATACAGCATACCACCATACATACACAAAACACCTTTAAAAGATCATGTGAAAGCACCAAGAACTCTTCTGGGGAGGGGCCAGTCGACTGGTGACCTTTCTAGAGAGGATCCATCCCGAAATGAAAGGTGTATTGCTGGCGACCAGAGCCAGTGGGGGCCAACATCAGGACGTTTTACTTGTGACCCTGCGTGTGTGAACAAAGACCCATTCATGATGCCTTCCATTTCTTTACATGTCCATGACTGCATGTGTGCATGGGGCGGGGGATAATTAAAAAAAGTCAAATCTGCCACTGATGGATTTTAAAAAATTACATTCATACATGTATTTATTGGGGGCGGGAGCACCACCACGCGTGTTTAGAGGTCAGAGACAACTTGTGGGAGTCAGTTCTCTCCTCCTGTGGAGTTCTAGGGACCGAACTCAGCCCATCGGGCTTGGCAGCAAGCATCTTTTGCTGCTGAGCCATCTCCCAAGCGTTCCGATGCCGCAGCCCCAGATGTCAGAGCACCAGGGAGCGGAAGACAGAGGCTGAATATGACACACAGTCTCAGTCTCTTCTTCCCCTCACCTGGGCTCTGCATCTCAGCAGACACCCCAGGAGGGGGGAACAGGGCTCCCCGCCAGCTATGTGCAGACCCTGTGGCTGAGGCCGGCCTTCCTCCTTTGGCAGGAAGCCTCCTTCGAGTACCTGCAGAATGAAGGCGAGCGGCTGCTCCTGGAAGCCATGGACGAGCTGGAGGTGGCGTTCAACAACACCAGCGTGCGCACCGACTGCAACCACATCTTCCTCAACTTCGTGCCCACTGTCATCATGGATCCGCTCAAGGTTGTACCCTGGCACTCTGCCGGGCACCGCTGGCACTCTCCCGGGCTCTAGGTGCCCTTTCCTGAGGTTCATCATGCCACAATGCTTTGGGGTTGTGTGTTCTGGCCTTCCAGCCCCGAGTTTCAGGATGAGCCTGTGGGTAGCTGAATCAGGAGAGAACAAACCTGCCAGTCCATCTCGATGTCTGAGCTCGGACCACAGGAGCACCTAGAATTCCCGGCAGAGCTTATGTCCTCTCCAGGCTCTGCTGGGCAGGATGAGAGCCTAAGGCCTGAGGCTGGGGCATTGTGCGCAGGCCGGTTCTGCAGTAGGTAGACCCTGGCGATGCCAACTGAAGGACCAGAAAAGACCTCAGTATCTGTAGGGTCACAGAACCCATAAGCACCCATGCTAATGCCCTGGCCTGACTAGTTCCCACAGTCCAGAAGAAAACTGCCTGGGCCTGAGAGGCCCAGAAGATTGGGTGACACATGAAGATGAGTTCCGTGACTTGTCACCCTGTCACCGAGGATGTAGCTCAGTGGCAGAGCATCTGCCTGGAATACCTGAGGCTCTGGGTTCCATCCTCATTGGTTGTTGGCAGCTGATAGTTTGTGTCGGGTGCCAGGCTCCTTGCCTCCTGCATGCCTTGCTGTCCCCTGGCTCTCAGCATTGCCTTGGTATGTGGGGTAGGCTCTGATGGTGTGCGTTTCTCGGCAGATCGAGGAGTCGGTGCGAGCCATGGTCATGCGCTACGGCAGCCGGCTGTGGAAGCTCCGTGTGCTGCAGGCAGAGGTCAAGATCAACATCCGCCAGACCACCACAGGCAGCGCCATCCCCATCCGCCTGTTCATCACCAACGAGTCTGGCTACTACCTGGACATCAGCGTCTACAAAGAAGTGACCGACTCCAGATCCGGAAATGTAAGGGTTGCGAGTCAAAGGAGATGCAGCTATCTGGGCATCAAGTTGTGGGTTGAAGCCACCGCCATGGTCCTCACCTTGCTTTGTCATGGACCATGGCAGCCTCCAGTAGATAGCTCCAGGGTGTGATGGGCATCGTAGTTTCTGGTCTGTTCACCCTCCAAGGCAGGGCATGCAGCCCTATGGCAGACTCCATCCTGTGGCCATGCTGTAGGTGGAAAGAAGAATATGTGGCAATTACCATACAGAACACACACTGGTCTACCTAGAGATACATGCTTCCCCCAACCACCTTGCAGAAAGAGTTTTTAAAATGAACCCAAAACTATTTCACATGTATGTATATGTGTGTGTGTATCTGCATATATGAGTATACATGTACTTTTTATTTTGAAATAATGAGACTCAAAGCTCTCAAGTTGCAAAAAAAAAACGTACAGAACAAAATATTGACTGGGCTGTACCTCTCACTCAGCTTCTCACAAGGACACGTTTCAGTTGACTGTAGTACGCTACCCAAACTCTAAGTGGCACAGGTACAGTGTCAGTGGCCTGATTCCCCATGGTTCTTATCTGCCGCCAGCATCATACTGGAGCTCTGTCTCCTGCTCCCGCAGACCCTTCCCGCTCTGGCTGCCACATGGCAAAGCGCATACATTCTGCAGATCTGCACACGGCAAAGCGCATACGTTCTGCAGATCTGTACATGGCAAAGCGCATATGTTCTGCAGATCTGCACATGGCAAAGCACATACATTCTGCAGATCTGCACATGGCAAAGCGCATATGTTCTGCAGATCTGCACACGGCAAAGCGCATACATTCTGCAGATCTGCACATGGCAAAGCACATACGTTCTGCAGATCTGCCTCTCACTGAGCTTTTGTTGTGGACTCGGGTTGGGGTGGGACTCAAACCCAGGTCCCCGGGAGAGCAGCCAGTGCTCTTAACCTCCAGCCCCTCTCCGTTTCCTTTCTTTCCATCCAGATCATGTTCCACTCCTTCGGCAACAAGCAAGGAAGCCTGCACGGCATGCTCATCAACACACCCTATGTCACCAAAGATCTGCTCCAGGCCAAGCGATTCCAGGCGCAGTCCCTGGGGACCACCTATGTGTATGACTTCCCGGAGATGTTCAGACAGGCAAGTCCTGCGGGCTCAGATGGCACCACCCTCCAGGGTCCCTTTCCCTCCTTCCACCAGAATTCATCCCTTGTCCTAGGTTATGCTTCTGAGATTCCTTCTAGATGAAGTCTTCCTGGAGAAAAATAGTTAGTGCAGGAGCGACTTCATGGTACTTTCCCCAAAGTAAGCCTAACTCTGTCCTGCTGATAGGTGATACGCTGTAAATCTTTAGAAAACAAAGGGGGTTGGGGGGAAAAGAGAAAAGTAACTCAAAGTCTATGACCTGAGACAAATTGCTCAACATTTTAATATTTGCTTCTGGTTTGCTCATGTATTTTGCATGTGTTTGTGTGTGTGTATGTGTTGGTACATGTACACATGTGTGCATGTGTGTATAGAGCCCAGAGGTCAATGTCTGGTATCTTCTTTATTTGCTCTTGTCCCATTTTTTGAGTCATGCTCTCCCAGTTAACCCAGAGGTTGCTAATTTGGCCAGAGTGGCCAACTAGCGAGCCTTCAGAATCCTCTTCTCTCCATCCTCCCAGCTCTGGTTTTTCTTTGGATAAGAATTGAACTCTGGTCCTTGTGCATGTGAGGGCCCTGCTTTCCTGACTGAGCCATCACCTCCGGCCCCTGCTTCTCGTCTGTTTGTTCATTTATAAGTTAGCTGCTGCTTGCCGGGCCCCATTCTGAGGCTAAATGGGTCATGGAGAGAAGGCGGTACCTGTGTACATATGTACTTGTGTACATGTGTATATGTGTATATGTGTACACAATGTATATTTTGCTTTAAAGTAATTGGTCTCTCGATAATCAAGAAGTCATAAAAACAGTGCCAAAAAATTTGAACTGAACATGCCCCTGAGCCATTTCCTCAGTGACAACAGCATTAGTGTGTTCCATTTCCCCAGATCAGCATTTTGGTTTGTCACAGTGTGTTACCAAGGCAGGAAATTGATCCTGGTGCGGCTGATACTGGCTTTGAGCAATCCTTACCCTCATTCTTTGACAGTGCCTGGGGAGCTGGGTGCAGTGGCACCTGTTGTAGTCTCAGCTATTTGGGAGGCTGAGGCAGGGGCATCACTTGAGCATAGGAGTGGGAGGCTGGCCTGATAGCACAGCAAGACTCTGTCTTGGAATGAAGGGAGGGAAGTAGAGCGTTGTTAGGTTCTCCTGAGGGGTATCTGTGACTCCCCGACCAGCTCCAGGGGTCAGTGCACACACAGGCACAGCACTGGAAACAACCGGAAGTTCTCTGTTCATTCTTCGCTATGTGCGTGCGTACATCCCGAGTTTACTTGCCCATGGTACATGTTTTCGGGAGCCTACTGAAGCCAGAGGAGTTGGATCCACCTGAAACTGGAGTTCTGGGTAGTTGTGAGCTGCCCGGTGTGGGTCCTGGTCCTCTGCGAGAGCAGTAGAGCCCTCTGTAGCACTGAGCTATCTATCCAGTCCCAGGCTGAATCAATACTTTGGAAAGTATAACCTGGCTGGGGAAGGGGCTCAGTGGGTAAAGGGCTTGTCACGCAGGCGAGAAGGCCGCATTCAGACCCCAGAACCCACTTTAATAAGCCAGGCATGGTGTAAACACATGTAATCCTGAGCTCTGGAAGTCAGAGGCAGGGCAATCCCCGGAACTTCCTGGCAACCAATCTAGGTAATCAGTGAGATCCGGATTTAGTGTGAGGCTGTCCCAAAAAAGAGGTGGAAAGTGATTGAAAACAACACCCAACATCAACCTGTGACACACACACACACACACACACACACACACACACACACCACACACACACACACACACACACCACACCACACACACACATACACCACACACACACCACACACCACACACCACACACACACACACCACACATACCACACCACATACACACCACACACACCACACACCACACACACACCACACACCACACACACACACCACATACACACACACACACACCACACACACACACACACACACCACACATACCACACCACACACACGCCACACACACGCCACACACATACACCACACTATACACCACACCACACATACAGCACACCTACACACCACACCCCCCACATCACACACACACACACCACACACACGCCACACGCACACACTACACACACCACACACACACCATACAGACACACCCCAGACACCACATACACATAATGTAACACACACCACACACACACCCCTCCACACCACACACACACACGTACACACACACCACACCCACATACCCCACACATACCATGCACACACACCACACACACATACATACACCACACACACCCCATATACACACACCCCACACACATACATCACACACATACCACACACACACCATGTACACACATACACACACCACACACATGCACAAACCAACACACATATACACAGACACACATGCCACACACATATACACACCACACACAAATACACACATACCACACGCACACCCCCACATACACACACACACACACATACCACATACACTACACACAAATATTGGTACCTGTACCTACTTATACAGGTGTGTGTGCACACATGCACAAATATAAAAATGTAATAAAAATTACCTTCATCAAAACTGAACTCAGGTGGTTTAAAAGAATGTCTTTTCCCTCCTCCTCCTCCCTCCTCATTATTATTATTACTAGGATAATAATAATAGGTATGTGTGTGTGAATATGTGTGTGTTCATGATTTAAAAAGAGGGTGAGAACAGACGAGAAAGAGACCTGGTCAGTCGTCCTCATTAACTTAGACCATGAAGCCCAATAGGGACAAGTTCAACAGAACCGCCATATACGGGCTGCCCATGCATGCACCAGCATTACCAGGGCATAAATTCCATTTTCATTTTTGAGGACAGGGCAGTTTTACCCAGTGTTATCCCCAACTGGGAAGGGCAGTACTTCTCTCCCCATGACTCCAAGCTTTTCCTCTTCTCCAGGCTCTCTTTAAACTGTGGGGCTCCCCAGAGAAGTACCCCAAAGATATCCTGACGTACACGGAGCTGGTGTTGGACTCCCAGGGACAGCTAGTGGAGATGAACCGGCTTCCTGGTGGGAATGAGGTAGGAGGTGGGCATGAGGTGGGAGGTGGGCACGGGGTGGGAGGTGGGCATGGGGTCGGAGGTGGGCATGGGGTGGGTATGAGGTGGGAGGTGGGCATGGGGTCGGAGGTGGGCATGAGGTGGGAGGTGGGCATGGGGTCGGAGGTGGGCACGGGGTCAGGAGGTGGGCATGGGGTCGGAGGTGGGCATGGGGTGGGTATGAGGTGGGAGGTGGGCATGGGGTCAGAGGTGGACATGGGGTCGGAGGTGGGCATGAGGTGGGAGGTGGGCATGGGGTCAGAGGTGGGCATGAGGTGGGAAGTGGGCATGGGGTCGGAGGTGGGCATGAGGTGGGAGGTGGGCACGGGGTCAGAGGTGGGCACGGGGTCAGGAGGTGGGCATGGGGTGGGAGGTGGGCATGGGGTCAGGAGGTGGGCATGAGGTGGGAGGTGGGCACTAGGTAGGCACGAGGTGGGTACCAGGTGGGAGGTGGTCATAAGGTAGGACCTGGGCAGAACCCAGCTTGGGTCATCTTGCTTCGGATGTCACCTGGAAGAACCAAAGTCATTTTGCTTAGCACGCATCTCTTTCCCAGGTGGGGATGGTGGCCTTCAAAATGAGGTTTAAGACCCCGGAGTATCCAGAAGGACGGGACGTCATTGTCATCAGCAATGACATCACCTTCCAAATCGGCTCTTTTGGCATAGAGGAGGACTTCCTGTATCTGCGGGCATCTGAGATGGCCCGGGCAGAGGGCATCCCCAAAATCTACTTGGCTGCCAACAGTGGGGCCCGTATGGGCCTGGCCGAGGAGGTCAAGCAGATATTCCAAGTGGCTTGGGTGGACCCGGAGGACCCCCACAAAGTACGTCATGGGGGGGGTATGACATGATGGCGCTTACCTAGAAGAGACGCAGCACCCCTCATCCGAAGTCCCACATCAGAAATGCTTCCAGGCCCAAAGCTTAAGTGTCAGCATGATGTCCTACATGGAAGGTCCGCCCCGCCCTCCCTCACTGAGTCACAGCCACGGCGCAGGGGCCTGAAGAAGCTGAGTGTGAGCTGTCTGTGATATAGTTGAATGCTGTGTTTAGATCTGGTGCCCAGTCCCAAGAGATTTCATTTTTATACGCAAATATGCCAGCCTGAAAAAAAAAATTCAAAATCCAACTTGTTTCTAGCCCCATGCATTTCAGGTAAGAGGCACACAGCCTGCATTGCATTGGAGGGGTGTTGATGGCGCCTGCAGAACTGTGGGAAGGAGCGCCATGTGCAGTTCCCACTTAGTGAGCCAGCACGGGGCCGCGTAACCTGTCCTCCACTCGGGAGGCTCAGGTGGGAGGAGAGAGAGAGTTCAGGATCTGCCTGGCCTATGTGGGGAGACCTTGTCTCAGAAAAAGAAAAAGAAGCAAAATAAATGCTTTGGTGCATAGTGATTAGCAGAAATGGCCAAAGACACCCCCTAGGGGCATGATAAATGGAACATGTAGACATGTAGGTGACATGTGCCAGGTTCTAAATCCATATGTACCCAGAATGCAAAGCGAATAATATCTCACACCCAGGCTTTAGACTGTGTATGTGTGCATGTGTGTGTGTGTGTGTGTATGTGTGTGTACATGCCTGTAGAGGTGAGGCCAGCCTCAGGTGTCACCCTTCACCTTCTTTATGAGACAGGTTCTCTCATTGACTTGCAATCCCTCAGGTCTTCTGGGCTAGCTGGCAAGGAAGCTTCCACGGACCCGCCTGCCTACACCTCTTACCTCCCCAAAGCTGGGGTTGTAGGCACATGCCACTAATGGAAGACAGTGGGGTGATCGCTTTCTCATGGAATATATTCTCCAGATAGTGATGCCATTTCCCTAAAGGAGACAAAAGCCACTCTGGGAGTCAAAAATTATTATTATTATTTTTTTTTACTACATCTTTAGCCCATCCATAGTCCAAACATCTAAAATTCAAAATGGCCTGTAATCTGAAACCCTTTGGTCACTAACCTCATCCCTAAAGTAACAAATTCTCTCCACGGCTCAGCTCACGGGATGGGTCACAGTGACACCAAATCATGACAGTATGTTACAGGGTCACCTTTAGCCCAGAGGTGCCTACAAAACATGAATGGGTCTCACGTCTAGATGTGGGTTCCATTCCTAAGGTGTCTCATGAGGTAGAAGCAGATCTTCCAAAGCTCAGACATAGCGAAACACTTCTGCTCCCTATCATTTGGGCTGTTCGACCTGTACACATGAACACACATGTGCACACACGAGTGCACACACATTCCCTCCACAGTGTGTAACCAGGCAGAGCCTGAGGCTGTGTGTGGGGAAGAGAGATGAGAGAAAGCGGTCACATGGTTTACAGGTGTGAGCCTGAGGCGGGCGGCTGTGCAGTCGAGCTTCCAGCAGCCATCCTGGGCGGGAGTCCACAGAACTGGCTTCCCTGTCTCACTGAGTGTGTTTTTAAGGGATTTAGATACCTGTACCTGACACCCCAAGACTACACCCAGATCAGCGCCCAGAACTCCGTGCACTGCAAGCACATTGAGGATGGAGGTGAATCCAGGTAAACACCACACCGGCTGGCAAGCCCTCGTGCAACCGCAGTTCAGCCCAGCTGCCTGGAAGGGGTGCATCTCTAGGCTTGTGGGTGGTGGAGCCCTGAGCTTCCATGTGAGGGGCTGGAGACTTAACCATTTGGGACAATCTCCAGATGACTCATCCTGGTTATCCCCAAATGATTCACTCCTCCCTCCCTTGTTCCTTCCCTCTGTCCCTCCGTCCCTCCGCCCCCTCCCTCCTCTTTCCTTTTCTCGGCTGAGCCTCACACACACTAGGCAGGTGCTCTGCCCTTGCGCCATACTTTCGGTGGTTTGTCCTTTACTTGAGATAGCAGTGCTCAGGCAGGGAACAGTGAACTAAGTTCTCATGAAGTCTCGGGGATGAGAGTTCACAGTTTGTGACCTAGTTATCCCAAGGATTCAGTGGCCATCTGGGTGCCTGAGACTGTCAGAGGTTCCCAGCTGTGGCATCAAACAAGCTGGCGGTCTCTAGGTGACCTTCTGGGTGACCTTCTGGAATGTGAATTTCATGAGAAACATTTTTTAAAGCTTTATTTACTTACTGTATCTGCAGTGTTCTGGTATCCCTGCAGGTCAGAAGAGGACACCAGATCTTATTACAGATGGCTGTGAGCCACCATGTGGTTGTTGGGAATTGAACTCAGGACCTCTGGAAGGGCAGCCATATATCCAGCCCCAAGAAACTTTTTTTTTTAATTCCATAATGAAATAAGTTTGGGCAATACTCAGTTAACTGTATCCGTCAGAATATCTTCCTCCGAGCCTGCTGGTGTCTCACCTTTTCAGGTCACATGACTGTCTTTCCCTCATAGTCCCTGGTGTCCCCACAGACCAGAGGCTAAGCTAGTTTTCTGTGGGATGTGAGGTAAGGTGGCACCTCACTAAGAGTCTCAACCTCGATCTTTTGGAAGATTGGTGCCCCAGGGTCCTAAGCCCCTGTCTTCGCTTTGCCTCTGACTGTTCTGTGTTCCAGCAAACACTTTGTCTTCGCTCATCCCTCCTGCCCCACATCTGCGGGGAGTTTCTGGAGCCTTGGCTTTAGCCGTATTTGGTCCTTGCAGATACGTCATTGTGGACATCATAGGGAAGAGTGGCAGCCTAGGCGTGGAGAACCTGAGGGGCTCAGGCATGATCGCAGGAGAGGCCTCCCTGGCTTACGAAGAAATTGTCACCATCAGCATGGTGCGTTCCCTTCTGGTCTCTTCCTTCTCATTTTCTTCCCTGTTTTTGTGTGTTCCTCTGTGTGTGTGTGTGTGTGTGTGTGTGTGTGTGTGTATACACGTGAGTGCATGTACACATAGAGGTCAGAGGTCAACATCAGGCACCTTCTCCAATTACTTTTCACATTTTGGGGAACAGAGAGTCTCACTGAACCTGAAGCTTGCTGGTTTGGCTGTGACTGACCAATTTGGCTGGCAAGCCCCAGGGACCCTCCTGCCTCTGTTCCCCAGCACTGAGGCTATGGGCGCACACGGCCATGACTGAGTTTTCATGGGTGCTAGGAGTCTGAACTCATGTCCTTCTGGTTGTTCGGCAAGCACTTTGCTGACTGAGCCATCTCCTCAGGCCCTCCCCGCTCTTTCCTGAGACTTGATCTTACTGTCTAGCCCATGCTGGCCTCGAGCTTGAAGTCCTTGCTGTCTAAGCTTCTTGAGTGCTGGCTGCAGCCACACCTGGCCTTCCCTGCTCTGTGTGTGACTATAGTTGGTCAGTACAGCAGCACCTGGAGCTCGTTAGCGTCACAGAGCCCAGTCTGGTCTCAGCCTAAACAGCTATGTCAGAACTCTTTCTCTGAATCCCTGAAATCTTAGCACTTAGGAGGCCGAGGCAGGAGAATCACTGTGAGTGCAAGTCAGTCTGGTCTATGTAGCAAGTTCTGGGCTAGCCAAGGCTACATAATGGGACCATGTCTCAGAACCAGACAAACACAAAATTAAATTAAAAACAGGGGCCCATCGAGAGGGTTCGGGGCAAAGGTGGTTGTCACCCCATTTGACTACGTGGTTCAGTCTGTGAAATCACATGACAACGGGAGAGAACTGAGTCGCTCTCGCGGTCCTCTGACCGCCACATGCGTGCTGTGACAAGCACACTCACAAATACATACATATGCACACAAAATAAATAAATGCAAATTTTTAAATAAAAAATAAAGGTGTTACGTGTTCGACAGTTTTATATGACAGGTCATCCCATCCCCATGACCTTCCCAATCCTGTGTTGTTACAGGCGGTGACAGAACTCTTCAGCGAGAACCTGTCACTCAGGGCCGGTCTTCACATGCTGCCCCAGGATCTAATCAAAGCTCATAAACACAGCAGGAAGGGAAGGGGAGGTGGCCATGTACCCCTGCAATCCCAGCGCTTGGGAGGCCAAGGGAGGGGGAGCTGGAGTTTGAGGCCAGCCTGGGCTACATAACAAAAGCCTGTTTCAGAGACCCAGGAAATCGTGGCCCGTGGTATTGACTCGGCGCAGATTTTCCTCAGGGGTCAAGCAGTTCCTACGCATTCTCAAGGCCTTTGCAGATGGCTCAGCACCAGCAGGGCCAGTGTGTGCCGCTGGCCTTCCCGATGCTCTTCTGATTGACTTCCTTCCTTCATATAAAAGTCCCATGGTTTACTTTGGGACACTCGGCTTCTAAAGAGAAAGTGTTGGGCTGGAGAGATGGTTCAGCTGTTAAAGGCTAGGCTCACAACCAAAAATATAAGAAAAAAAAAAAGGTTAATTTGTACTCAGAGTTTCAGAGGTCCACATGGACTCTTGGCCTTGGTGCTTTGAACCTCTTGTGGGAACCTCTTGTGGCAGAGCAGATAGAGGAAGCTGCTGGCTGGGTCTTATAGGTCTCATGTGACAAGCCTCCAATCTCCTAGGGACCCCTACAGGGCTCCCTCTTAGAGTGTCCACCACCTTTAGCTGGGCCTCTGAGGAGTGTTTAAGGTGCTGGGTCTCTGAGGAGTGTTTAAGGTGCAGATAATAGCAGAAGTTAAGCTTGGACAGGTGCTGGGAGAAAGCCAGGCTCCAGCCAGCTGTGGCGCACACCTGTAATCCCAGTACCTGGGAGGCAGAGGCAGGCAGATCATCTTTTAGAGAGTTCTAGGCTGGTTGTGGCTATACAGAGAGAAACCACTCTCCGTGGGGGTGAGCGCACCAGCCTCTGGTCTTGTCTCCACAGGTGACCTGCCGTGCCCTCGGAATTGGGGCCTACTTGGTGAGGCTTGGCCAGCGGGTGATCCAGGTGGAAAACTCCCACATCATCCTCACTGGAGCCAGCGCTCTCAACAAGGTACCGCAGCAGCAGCAGCGGGGGGTGGGGGTGGGGGCAGGGGTGGGGAGGGTTGGAGCAGTCAGACCTCACGTGGCCCGCTGTCTTTGCCAGCTATTATTGCTGACTTTTGCTGTGAAGAGACGCCATGACCATGGCAACTCTTATAAAGGAAAACATTTAATTGGCTTACACTGCAAAGGGTTAGTCCATTATCACAATGGTGGGAAGCATGGCAGCATGCAGGCAGATGCGGTGCCAGAAGGGAGCTTAGAGTTCTGCATCTGGACGAGCTGGCAGTAGGGACAAACTTAAGCATCTGAAACCTCAAAGCAAACCGCCCCCCCCATGACAGGCTTCCTCCAGCAAGGTCACACCTCCTGCTGTCACCCCCTGTGAGTCTGGGGAGCATTTTCATTCACACCGCCACACCAGCTATTGTGGGTTCACAATACAAACCAGTTTCTGACCTTTGATCCCAGCACTTGGGAGGCAGAGGCAGACAGATCTCTGTGAGTTGGAGGCCAGTCTGGTCTACAAAGCGAGTTCCGAGACAGCCAGAACTGTTACACAGAGAGACCCTGTCTTGAAAAGACAACAACCAAAACCCAGTTCCCTTCCTGAAGCAAGTGCTATATTTTTTTTCAGTTTGCAGTTTTCCCATCCCCTTGTGACCCCTGCTCCTGGAATTAGCTCTCCAGCTTACATTAAAAATATTATTAAAGATGCGCCATACTTTGCAGGATACCAAGAAAGGCCCCGTTCGCACAATTTTGCTTCTTCTACATTTTGGGAGAACTCTTACGTTTCGGCTTGCCTGTGGCTAAGTCCGACCCATGAGTGTGCAAACCAAGAGCCTGCTTGTTTTAGTGTAGTACAGGATTTCCCACGTGGCCCTGGAGTCTCCATGTTGAATGTCCACTCAGAGCCCCCTGGGGAGTTCCATGTGTGGCTTTGCATCAGCAGTGCCTGCGTGGACTATTTGACCCCTAGGCCCAGCGGCAGACCTGCTCCTGAAGAAGGAACCCTTTACGTCCAAATGGGCATTGGTGATTCCCTAATTGGGCTGCATATTAGAGTTTCCCAGAAATCTTAAGGACATAGGGAGCAACAATGCCTGGTGCTCCCCCTGGTGCTCCCCCGGAAGACCCTGAAGGGATCGGTCTGGGTACAGCCTGGGTGGCAGGTGTTTCAGAAGCTCCCAGGTCATTCTGACAGGCAGCCAGAGCAGAAGACCCAGCAAGATGGCGCGTCCTTGCTAACTGTGCTGTGTCAACTCAGGTCCTGGGAAGAGAGGTCTACACATCCAACAACCAGCTGGGGGGTGTGCAGATCATGCACAACAACGGGGTCTCCCACGTCACTGTGCCAGATGACTTCGAGGGAGTCTGTACCATTCTGGAATGGCTGTCATATATACCGAAGGTGCGCTGTTCCCTGGCAGCCTGGAGCCTGGGAGCCTATGGGATTAGGTTCCTGGCGGTAGGGAGGGTGGGGAAAAGAGCACCATCTACTCTCCTCTCTGATACCCAGCCCTGACCTTTGCTTTTGGGGAGACTCTGATGTGCTGTAGGATGCAGGGATGCTGTCTACTGATCCTTTAGAAAAGGGTGACATTGGACCACAACGGGCCTCATAGCTCATGGTCAGCCTGGATCCATTCCTGGCTTCAGGAGCACTGTAATCCTGGACCAGCCTCCCAATCCTTCTGACCTTTATCTTTTTCCTTTCTGGGGTTGTGTTACCATGGCGATGAGGGGGACTGATGCCCACGGCTCAGCTCTCTGCAGATGCTCCCCAGGGCTCCTCTGGACTGGACTGATTAGCTATCGGTCGTCCGAACAGGACCGCTCTAACTAGATCTTGACTAGCAGATATTTGTGCCTCGGTTTCTTCAATCGCCCAGCTGAGAGAATGCTGGTCCTGGGTGACTCCCGGACCCTGTCTGAGCTCTAAAAGGTCTCAGGAGAATGCAGACAGAAGTTGCCAATCATTTTACAGCTGGAGCCGTGGCTTGAGGGCTGCACAGCATGCGCACAGTCGGAGGGGAGAGCACCCAGGTGTGTGGTGGTCCTCACTGCCGTGCCCCAGGGACTGAATGAAATGGCTCTGGCTGTTTTTTTCTAGGACAATCGCAGCCCAGTCCCCATCATCACTCCTATTGACCCCATCGACAGGGAAATTGAATTCATCCCATCCAAAGCTCCCTATGACCCCAGGTGGCTGCTTGCAGGGAGGCCTCACCCAAGTAAGTTGTAAAGTGTTTTTTAGAGACTCCAGATTTGGGGATTTTTTTTTCCTGGGTCTACTGTTAAGGGCCATTTTGGTGGAAGCATTTATGTCTGTCCATATCTACCAGGGTGGGTGCATGTGAGCCCAAAGGAGGGGATGAACCAACAAGGGTTGGAAACGGCTCCGGTTTCTGGAGCCAGGGGCTAGGGTTCAGCACTGGCCAGGGCCTCCCTCCTTCCTCTCTTACCCTCTGGCTAGACCCTCACAGAGGCGGCTGGCTTCTTGCACACACACATACACGAGCACACTCATGCACCCATACTTCCTCCTTCTCCTAGGAACACCTCTGTCTCCTGGGGTGTGCTCAGCTCTGAGAACTGCCCCCACGGGAAAGCTAAGCTGTCCCGAACCCGACCCATGCCTAGAATTTTGTTGCCATGCCGGAGGCAAGGGTTCCAATGGATTCTTGGGTTTATAGACCTTACCCTCCAGCAGCGACTCCATTCGAAGGCATCAGTTTCTTACCCACTGTGTGCTCTATCCTGCGGAGAGCCCGAGCCCTGAGGCAGAGGCTGAAGCAGGAGGGTTTATTCCCTGGCATCCAGCCACTGCCAGGCTTTCTACCCCGTGTCAGAGTGGCAGCCATTTGCATCACCCTCCCAACACCGTCCCCACCCCCACCCATCAGTGGCTACGTTGCTGCTGTCACAGTGTGTCTCTGGGACATGGGTGAGCTGTTTCCTCTCAGGGACACTGAGCTATAGCCAGTGGGCCGGGATAAGGTTCTTCAGCAGAAAGGGCACAGGATTATGTGGTCAAAGCCAGCTGCTGCGTGTGCCCACTAGGCAGACCCTGGGCCTCTCCAGCCCTCAGCCAGGGCTTCCATCCTTCTGCCCACAGCTCTGAAGAGTTCCTGGCAGAGCGGATTCTTCGACCATGGCAGTTTCATGGAAATCATGGCACCCTGGGCTCAGACTGTGGTGACCGGACGAGCAAGGTGACACAAGATGGGGGGCACCGGGCTCGGGACTCTCAAGCACTGGGCTGGGACTGCCATGGCTCACCCCCTCCCCAGTTTTGAGCACTGGAGATGGAACCCAGGGCCCCATGCATGCCAGGCAAAAAGCTGTACCATGAGCCATATCCCAGCTCTTGGGTTTTTATTTCAAGTCAGTATCTTGTGTAGCCCAGGCTGGCCTTGGCTTCCTAGGTAGCTGGGTAACATACCTATGCCACCAATCCTGGCTTGCTTCAAACTTTTCCCTGTGTAACTCAGTTCAGCACCCAAGCTCCACAGTGTGCAGCTGCTGGCCACGCGGGATCGTGATTCATGTCATCATTTAGAGCTGGGGTGTGGCTAGGTTGCAAAGCACCTGCCTGGCACACGCAGAACCCCGACCGAGTTCCATCCTAGTACCACAAAGGAGGAATCTGAAGCTGAAGGCTGGGAACTGTGTGTGCTTCACACCTGACCTCTTCGATGCCTAGCCTGAGGCACAGACCGCTCCATGGGTTCAGGATCACGCTGCCCTGACTGTTCTCACCCTAGCAGGGCACCTATAGCTCTCCCCACCTCTGCGCCTTGCAGCCAGCTCCCCAATGTACCCTCAGTCCCACCTGGAAGTACCTACAGCAGGCTGGGTAGACGCGGGGGCCCTGAGATCTCACAGAGCAGCCCAGTGCCGAACTCATGTGTGCTCACCTTGCAGGTTGGGGGGCATCCCTGTGGGGGTGATTGCCGTGGAGACCCGGACTGTGGAGGTGGCTGTCCCTGCCGACCCTGCCAACCTGGATTCTGAAGCCAAGGTGAGCCAGGAGCCATGACCACTATGACCACTGTTGACAGGAGTCCATCCTTTGACCCAGCCCACGGTCCTGAGAGCCCGAGAACAGAGGCCTCCAGCAGGGATTGGCCTGGGGGCTCTGCCTGTTGCCCCACCACATCTCCGCGGGACACATAATATTCTACTCTAGGCTTCTTGCCCGGGTGGTAAAGGTCCTTTGTGTACCCCATTCTCGCTTCCACTCTACTGCTGCTGGGACCTACAATCCAGCCTAAACTAGTGTGGTGACAGACTAAGTATGAGAATAGGGGGACCTGTTGAGGTCCAGAGAGTATGGGTTTGGGGTTCCTGGGGAGCCTTGGCTCTGGAGCATGTATAATGGTAAGGGTTACTGTGGTAACGAGACACCATAACCGAAGCAGCTTGGAGAGGAAAGGGTTAATTCAGCTTACACATCCACATCACTGTTCATCACTGAAGGAAGGCAGGACAGGAACTGAGACACGCAGGAACCTGAGGCAGGAGCTGATGCAGAGGCCATGGAGGGTGCTGCTTACTGGCTTGTTCCTCATGGCTTGTTCAATCTGCTTTCTTATAGAACCCAGGACCAGCAGCCCAGGGGTGGCCCCACTCACAGTGGTCTGGGCCCTCCTCTAACAATACTAATTAGGGACATGCCCTACAGCTGGATCTTATGGTGGCATTTTCTCAGCTGAGAAATGTTTCTCTGTGTCAAGTTGACGTAAACAGTAGAGGACAAGAGAGGCTGTGATCACTGGCCCTGTTGTCCCTGTGTCCAGGGTTACTGTCTGACTGAAGTGACTCTGTGTCCCAGGTCATCCAGCAGGCAGGCCAGGTGTGGTTCCCAGACTCCGCCTACAAGACAGCACAGGCCATCAGGGATTTCAACCACGAGCACCTGCCCCTCATCATCTTTGCCAACTGGAGAGGCTTCTCGGGGGGCATGAAGGGTAAGTACAACCCTCCACATCCCTCCACTGGGTCTCTCAACAGTCGGGCGAGGAGGCAGGTAAGTAACCACCTGGTTTATAGATGAGGAACTGAGCGTGGGAAGCAGGTGACTTCCTGAGGTCGTGTGAAGGGCAGGGGGGCAGGGAGGTCTGCTCTGCCAGCTCCCTGGTGACCTGGGTAGTTGTCTTCCTGTGTGATAGGATGAGGAAGGGATATGGTTATCCACAACCTTATGATTGCGCGAGCCGCTCTAAGTCTCCCAGAATGTCCAGAGAGATAGTGGTTCCCACTGGCTGCTGAGGAAGCAGCTGAGGAGGAAGGATACACATTTGTATCCTTGAGAGCTGCGTGACTTCTCTGAGTCCTCAACCCCTTTGTGAATGGGGACCCTGCAGTGAGGGTCCCATGCTCTGGTTCCACACACGGCGCTGATGCTGGCCAGCATTGCAGTGTCACCATATAGGGTATGGGGACTTGGAGGGACCTCCCGGTGATGCAAAGCAGGGACCTATGGTATGGGGTTGTGTGTACAGGACACGGGTGGGCTGGGGCATCTCACTCAGAGTTGGAAGGGGTTAGAAAACAGCAGACCCTGCATGGGTGGTCATAGATGAGGACACACCCAGGCAGGAGGGCAACCTGCCCCAGGTCACATGGCCCCTGAGGGAAGGAGCCAGACCCAGCCCAGCCCCCAGCTCTCCCTCGGCAGCCTGTGGCAGAGAAGACTGTAGGCTTTGTGGACGGGTCACTGGGGCCTGTCCTAAGCAGGCCTCGCTTTGCAGACATGTATGAGCAGATGCTGAAGTTTGGAGCCTACATCGTGGACGGCCTCCGGCAGTACAAGCAGCCAATTCTCACCTACATCCCGCCTTATGCAGAGCTCCGTGGGGGCTCATGGGTTGTCCTGGACTCCACCATCAACCCCCTGTGCATCGAGATGTATGCAGACAGAGAGAGCAGGTGGGTGGGCCACTCAGGGCCTACTCTGCAGAGCTAGTTAGACCCACAGAGGACTCCCAGGGTGGTGGGCAGAGATAGGGAGGCCCTGGGGCTTGATGAGCAGTCAGCCTGGCCAAATCAGTGAGCTTCAGTTATGTGGGAGACTCTGTCTCAAAAAGTACAGTGGATGGCAATGGGAAGACAGCTGACATTGACCTATGACCCCCCCCCCCCCCCGCCCCATACCTCTTTCTCGCCTCTGTTCAGGGGTGGTGTTCTAGAGCCGGAGGGCACTGTGGAGATTAAGTTCCGGAAGAAAGATCTGGTGAAGACCATGAGAAGGATAGACCCAGTGTGCAAGAAGCTCGTGGGACAGCTGGGTAAGTGGGTTGCGCAGGCCGGCAAAGGTGTCAATTCTAGTGAATTAAAGCAGAATGAGATGAATCAAATGCAGCTATCAGACAGATCCAGCCCCTTCCACAGGGCAGCAGAAGTGGTCGGCAGGAACCATCCATCTCAGAGGCAGATCTTTGGGAGTGTTGCGGTTTGTATTCCACAGTGAGCTGTCTCAGCAAAGGGGCCAGATATAAACATGAAATTACCTTTCAGAGCTTCTGTGTTCAGAGCACAGCCCTGTCTCTGGAGCCAGGGTGGAGCATTCCGTGTGGCATCCAATGGGCACTCATGAGCTTCGGGGCGTTCACCCCATGATCCCACAGTTCACTGTTCCACACGCATAGGGTGAGATAGTTGAAACATTTGGGGCCCACGGAGAACACCACAACTTGGATAATTATAATGTCTCTTTAGAGGACATCATGTCCTCCCCGGGCAGAGATAAACAATTTTCATCCATTGTATTTGCTTCATTCCTGATCTTTGATACCACTCTCCCCAGATGTCCATGTGGTGGTCATGTGTGTAACTGTGCAGCCCGCACGTCTGTTACAGCGTGCACTTCCTTTGGGTTCGCCTCTGTGATTTGGGTTTACGCTTCATGACTGGGTTTGTGTGGAACTGGCGTTATGTCCTGAAATATCTCTTATGACAATTCCAAGACAGCCAGGGCTACACAGAGAAGTCCTGTCTTGAAAAATAAATTTAAAAAAGAAAATATAAAAAGAAATTTGAGGTTTCTTTCTTTTTTAAGATTTATTATATTTATTATGCTGTTTATTATATTATATATTATATTAAATATATTATATTTATTATACTGTTCTGAGAATGTTTGCCTGCAGGCCAGAAGAGGGCATCAGATCTCATTACAGATAGTTGTGAGCCATCATATGGTTGCTGGGAATTGAACTCAGGATAGTCAATATTCTTAACCTCTGAGCCATCTCTCCAGCCTGGTTTCTTTCCTTCTTATTACATTTATTTTGTGTGTTTGTGCATGCCCATGCTGCAGCACACGTGTGGAGGTCAGAGGACAACTTGTGGAAATTGGTTCTCTGCTTCTACCACATAGGTCCCGGGAATCAAACTTGGGTCATCAGTCTTGGCAGCAAGCACCCTTCTCCACTGAGTCAGCTCGCTGGCCCCTTGGGGTTCCAACGCTGGCTTTCCTTGTTATATGGTGTCTTCATTCCTTACTACCCACTTCTCCCGGCAGAGCTGTGCTGGTTTGTGTGTTTCCAGAATCTGTCCCATGTTTCTGCTGCCATGGAATGAATATGTCCCTACTGTATTTATTATATGTCTGCAGACAGCAGCTGAAGCCTGGGTAGGGCTGCCCCCCCACCCCCACCCCAGGGGCTGTCTTGGGGCTTTGAGTGCATTTCTGAGGCTGTAGAACTTGATTTAGGAGCAGCGTTGGCATGGCAGGCCAGACTATCACAGGGCAAGGCCTCTTGTTTGGTTTTGCGGCTTTTCAAAACAAGCAAGCAAACAAGCAAACAAAAACAGCCCAACACCACATGGCCATCTCTCACAGCCCCCGAAGTCCTGACCTGATGTCTGCTCACCTGCAGGGACAGCCCAGCTCCCTGACAAGGACCGCAAGGAGCTGGAGGGCCAGCTGAAGGCCCGCGAGGACCTGCTGTTCCCCATCTACCACCAGGTGGCAGTGCAGTTCGCTGACCTGCACGACACGCCCGGCCACATGCTGGAGAAGGGAATCATCTCGGCAAGTCCCCAGAGGCCACCGGGGACCCAGACACAGAGGAACGCATAGGGGTTTGGGATGGAGCCAAGCTGGGGCTCCGAGGGCTTGCAGGGCCATGCAGTCTGAGTGTGTCAGCAGGAGCCCGCAGCCTCTCACCCCGAGGAGGTTCAGGCTTTCAGCATGCTGGAGTAACCTGAGTGCAGGGGGCTTAGTCTGCAGCTTCTGTGAGGCTTGAAGCCTGTTTGTGCTGACACTGGCCTGTGACCTGCTCCTAAGAGGACAACCAGTCCACTGGCCCATGCCCATAGCTGGCCGGCCAGTTTTCTTTTGGGCACCAACCTGAGATTGAGTTGAGGTAAATGGTTCAGAGGCACTGAGGTCCTGCAGAGCCCCGCTCTGTGTCGCCCCCCCCCCCCCATGCACAATATCCCTGTTCTAGGATGGGGTGGGTGTGAGTCAGGTAGCCAGCCTGGGGCCCAGCGCTGAGCAATCCCTGCCCCCTTCCCTCCTCCGTGGGTGCTCAGCTGAACCTGTCCACAGGACGTTCTGGAGTGGAAGACCGCACGCACCTTCTTATACTGGAGGCTGCGCCGGCTGCTGCTGGAAGCGCAGGTGAAGCAGGAGATTCTCCAAGCCAGCCCCGAGCTGAGCCATGAGCACACACAGTCCATGCTGCGACGCTGGTTTGTGGAGACTGAGGGCCCCGTCAAGGTGGGCCTGAGCAGGGAGAAGGGAGCGGTTAGCGTTGCAGGCACGGGGTGTAAGGACTGCCAGCCTGTCCCCTCAGCAGCATTCCCACCTGAGGTAGACTCTACCCGTTGCCCCCCCCCCCCCCAGGCCTACCAGTGGGACAGCAACCAGGTGGTGGTCCAGTGGCTGGAACAGCACTGGTCAGCCAGGGATGGCCTGCGCTCCACCATCCGTGAGAACATTAATTACCTGAAGCGGGACACTGTCCTCAAGACTATCCAAAGGTGAGCAGCATGCCTTTTGCCAGCCTCTGGCTCACTGGCCTGCCACAGTGTCAGGATCAGGCCCAGCCTCAACCCAGGGTGATTATCCCCCCAACACACACACACACAACCAGAACTGTGGTCCATGACTTCTTGCCTCATAGCTAGTACCTTGCTGATTAGAAGGACCCCCATCGCAAACCCCAGGTCTGAGGATGCAGGCTCACTCCCTGTCAGTATTTCCGTAGTCTTCAAGGAGGTGGATCACAGGATTCCTGGACCCTTGTTTCAGGTGTGAAGCTGGGTGGGGCTCAGGTATGTCACACCTAGGGTCATGTCATACAACCAGTGACTGGATAGGGCTATGCCACCCTGAGGCCTTCTGCTCCCTACATCAGAATCCCCCCCACTACAGGACTATTTCCCCCTTCCTCCCTCTCTCTCTCCTCCCCTTCATCCGTCTCACCCCACCCCTACCCCATTCTCTGAGCAAACGCAGCTGGAGGAAGTTAGAACCCTGGGCTCTGGCCCACCCAAGAGAAATATATCTAGACAAGGACACTGCCACCTAGAGACCACTGAGTCAACTGGTGAGTGACCTGCCTGTCTCTTCCCTTCCCTGTAGTCTGGTTCAGGAACACCCAGAGGTGACCATGGACTGCGTGGCGTACCTGAGCCAGCACCTCAGCCCGGCTGAGCGGATACAGGTGGCTCAGCTGTTGTCTACCACGGAGAGCCCGGCTTCCCCCTGAGGTACTCTGGCCATCCCTAGGACCCTGGACCACGGGAACGGCCATGCGGCAGGCCTTCGCAGGACCCTGGGGCTTGTTTCAGGAAAACCCACAAAGTGATCCTGAGCACTCTACAAATGCAGCTGCTGTTCCTGACAGCATCTTCCTGGACAAAAGGCTCCTGTGGCTCTGCCGGGCAGGCATAGCCTCCCCTTCCCTGGGAACCTGAGGGTTTGTCCCAGTGAATAACTGCTACATCTCTGAGGTGAACTGAACCGGGCACCCCGAGTTCTTGTGTTTTGCCTGGAACAGGGGTTCGGCGTCCCGGCTCACTGTCTTGTCTCAAGGCGCTTGCACACTGGTTCACGTTCAACAGCTCTTGTCCTTCAGCAGAATAATTGTGCTAAAGAAAACACACCAGAGAAGACCCAAGAAAGCCTCTTTCTGTGACAAGGTGATGATACTTAGTCACCCAAGCAAGGGCAAAAACGATTTCCTTTGTTCAATTAAGAGAATAAAATGGCATTTGTTCTCCAAGTGGCCCTCCTGAGGCAGGAAGACCATCCTATGGACAAGCTCTTTCCAAAGATGAAGAGAAAAATGGGTAGGATCCTTGGTGTCTGGCAGAGCTGGAGGACTCCTCCTACCTCAGCTCCCAGGCTCTGTAAGCCTTTTCTTCCCAAGTGGAGCAAGGACTGGACCCCATGCCTCCTACAGATTGGCCACCCTTTGGGTACCAAGCACCCTCACGCCCGAGCACAGAGAGGCTGTCCCTGGACACAGCTAGTGCCGCCGCCACTTGGCCCCTCCCAGGGCCCCTGACCAACACAACACACTTCCTCACCGTGTGCCTTGATACCGCGGCAGGAGCACCCTGGGTTTGCTCCTGAAGACTTTGCCAGCACCCGCAGGCCCCGCAGCGGCAGGGTGTGGGTGAGATATTCTGTGCCAGTGACAGAGGCTGGGGAAGTCAGCCACCACCTACCGTCCTTCTGGGCAGTGTCTGACAACATGGAGCATCACTCCGGGCTGAGGCCACAGTCACCCAGGGAACCGGCTACAAGCCAGGCTACTTGAGGTTCCTCAGGTTAAAACAGAAAGGCCCAGCCACCAGCCAGTGACAGCCCTGGCAGCTGAGGTGGGCTGGGAGGGGTGGAGATTCTGGGGGATGAAGGGCTCTTCTGGGCAAGGTCCTCTTGGCGTTGGAGGAGAGCCCAGACCGTGACTAGCTGCTGCCCTGACCATCCGCTTGAACTGAAGAGGCTGCCGGGAGATCCACAAAATAAACTATTTTTTGAAGGAAGCCCTTTGACCTTGACTTATTCTGTGGACCAGAAAGCCCTTGACAGGTAGAGGGGATGGAAGGTTCTCCAATGTTCTCAAAGTCTCCCTCTTTCAAACACCAGAGAGCTTTGTGGACGAGCACTAAGTGATGGAGGTCCAGGCTTTCACCCCCTTCTCATGCCTTCCCATCAGGTGAGGGTGCATGGCAAAGCTCAGAGAGGTCAAGACCTTTACCCATGGTCACACAGGGCAGACTGGGAGGTGTGTCTAGTCTGACTGCCCTTCCTTCTGTGACACAGGGCTGTGGTGTGTCCAGGTGCCTGCACTACACTTGGGGACTGATTGTCCCTGCGGTTTCCCCCTACACAAGAACCTTGAGCCTCCTATCATGCTGATCCGCTCCTAGGGACTGCTCATTCTTGACCCTCAACAACTATTACTTTTATTCTGGTCCATCCAGCGTCTTTCTGAGGGGTGGGTCAACCAGAGTTCTCCAGTGCCGCTGGGGAGAGAGAACCTGTCACACACACAGGGAGAGAAAGAGGCCCAGGCCGGTTGGTAATTTTTGGATCTCTGAATCAAGCCATGCTTGAAGCCAGAGGGCCTATTGGAAACTTATTCATGTTTTTGTGTTTTGTTTTAAAAATGCTTTCCCAGGGCTGGAGAGATGGCTCAGCGGTTAAGAGCATTGCCTGCTCTTCCAGAGGTCCTGAGTTCAATTCCCAGCAACCACATGGTGGCTCACAACCATCTGTAATGGGGTCTGGTGTCCTCTTCTGGCCTGCAGGCATACACACAGACAGAATATTGTATGCATAATAAATAAATAAATATTTAAAAAAATAAAAATAAAAATGCTTTCCCTAGTTGAGAGAGGACCAGCAGCCCCATCCTCAGATGGCTCAGCCCAGAGGCAACAGTTGTGTTCCATAAAGCCATTCCGTTTCAGCAGATACCTAGGAAGGGAAATAAGCTGACCCAGGCTCTGGAAGGCTGGGGGGCAGGAGGTGGTTAGGCAGACTTCCCAACGGATTCCAGACACACACCTAATTGCTGTCACTGTAAAGATGCTGACATTTAGCCTATGGGCAGTCAGTTGCAAGCTCCATTGTCCCTGGCAAGGCCAGTGCTTCCATTTTCCCCTCAGGGGACTGGGCCACTAACCCCAGGGGAAGGAAGGAAGGCCCAGCTACCACTGTGTGGACAGAGACCTTGTTGCCCAGTTCAGGTCCATACAAAGATGGCCTCTGACCAGTGCCAGCCCTGGTCTTATGAACCTAGGAGATGGAGGTGAGGAGCCTTTCTCAGTAAAAACCAGGCTCAGGCAGTTGGGGAATTAGCGGTAGAGCTGAGCACGCCACAGCACCCATTCTCCGCGCTTTGACAAGCTGTGAGTCTGTCAGCTGCTGCCCACCGCACAAAGAAGCCTCTCTGATGAGGATGGGGAGCTGCGCTCACCATGGAGGTACAGGTAGCTGTGTCCATTTAGAAAGAAGATAGAAGTATGTCCCCACCCCCGCCCCGGGGCCTATCGGCTTCCCATGGTGCATGACCCAGTGAACGGTTCTAGGCGTGATGTCAGCCTTGAGGAGCACACCTTAAATCTGACCAGAAAGGAGCTGGTGACACCCGTGACATTTATGATACTCTTGCACCTGTGGGTGTTTCTTGCCAGGATGGTTGTAGCTCACAGGGGTTCAAACTTTAGTTGATTAGTTTTCTTGCCCAGGTCCGCATGCCACCTTCCTGGCACTGCCAAAACTAGCCAGTACAGAGGACGCTTCCAGGTCAGCGCCAACTCGAGTCTTCCATGGCTGTTCTCAGCAATAAGGTCTTGCTATCAAGTTCTGGTGGACACCCAAGAAAAAGCAATTGCCTGTATTATTTGGTTTGGGGTGTCTCTGGGACCTCACAAGCCAATTAGTCAGAGGTTGGTAACCCAAACCTGATACTTTTTTTTTTTTTTAACGAAACGGTTTTCTTTTCTTTTTTTTTTAATCAATTTTTTTTAAGATTTATTTATTTATTATGTACACAGTGTTCTGCCTCCATCTATGCCTGCAGGCCAGAAGAGGGCACCAGATCTCATTACAGATGGTTGTGAGCCACCATGTGGGTTGCTGGGAATTGAACTCAGGACCTCTGGAAGAGCAGTCAGTGCTCTTAACCTCTGAGCCATCTCTCCAGCCCACCTGATACTTTTTTAGAGCACTTTTTGCATCTTGCAAAAATAGAAATTCTGTACCTATTGTAATGAATTCCTATTTCCTGACCCCCAGCCCCTCCCCACCGTATTTTCTGTCTCTGGATTTAGGAACCTCATCACTGAACTCATACTGGCTTATTTCACTTAACACAATGTCCTCAAGCTTTCTCCATTTTATGATGTGTCACGATTTCCGTTTTTAAGGCTGAACAGTGTTCCATCACATAGCTAGAACACATTAGTTTATACACTGCTGTGGGAGGCTGCAGGTTGCTTCTGCCTTGTGGGTATTGTGGATAACTCTGGAAGGGAGCAGAGAACATCTCTTCAGTTGGCTTTCCCATCCTGTTCCTTTGGATCAGCCTGAAGTAGGTCGCTGCTAGCTCGTACGATAATTCTCTGCTGTCTTTCAGAGGAACCTCCAGGGTTTTCAGTACCCAGCAGTGAGGTTCCAGAGCTCCACCTTCACATCTTTGCAGCCCTGCACATGTTTTCTGAGAGATTCCCATTTTTGTCTTGATTCAGATTGTGTGCTGATAGCCATCCAAAGAGATGGGAAGTGATTTCAACTCAACAGTCGCTGGCGGGGCTGGAGAGATGGCTCGGCAGTCAAGAGCAATGGCGGCTCTTCAGGGAGCCAGCACCCACTTGGTGCCTCAGAACTATATATAAGTCTAGTTCCAGGGGATCCGACACCTTCTTCTGGCCTCTACAGCTTCTATACAGATGTTGTACACATGCATACAGGCAAAATACTAAGACACATACACTTTTTAAAAAATTGCTTCTAAATAGTTGGACCTTTTAACCTGTTATGTCTGCTATGACACTGCGACCACAATACCTGACAGAAACAACTGAAAACACAGGGTTTGCTTTGACTTGTGATGTCAGCCCCTCATAGCTGGTGAGGCCGAGCAGTGGGAAGTGTGACCAAGGATGTTCACTTCTCCCTAGAGCAGGAACCAGGAACCTTCCACATCCCAGCCCTTATGACCTTCTGCCAGCCAGGCCCCAACTCATACCAGTTTCACAGTCTCCCATCACATGGCCAGCAGCTGGGAGACAAGTATTCAAGACATGAGAGCACTCCGGGTTCACACATCACAGGCCAGCAGCCAGTGTCCGGACCCCTGATGCACAGGGCTTTGCCTCAACTGCCCGCCCCACCTCCCACACTTCTCTCCCATCTCTCTATTCCAGGTCAATAATGCTGCTCCTAAGGCAGACCCAGCCTGGTAGAGATAGACCTTCCCAGAGGCAGCCAGGCTCACCCTCAGCTTGGAAGAGACTGGCATGTCCATTCTCTTTCCTGGCTTCCGCTGAGACTGCGCTGGGGAAAGCTTGGGGGTCTGCTGCCCTGGGAGCTGCCTTGCTGTGCCAGCAATGCCCCTTGCTGTGCCAGCAATGCCCCTTGCTGTGCCAGCAATGCCCCTCATGACTCCCTTCCTTTGGTTTGTTCTTAAATTTAGCAGAGTGCTTGCTAAGAAGTCAGATTGGCCGAGCATAATGGTGTGTACCTGTCATCTCAACACTGGAGAGCCTGAGACAGAAGGATCATGAGTTCTAGGATAGCCTGGGCTACATAGCAAGCCCCTGCACCAAACAAAACATAAATTGTCCTTGGTCTATTGTCCCATTCATAGTCTAGAGAGTTATTCCTTTTTTTTTTAAAAAAAAAGATTTATTTATTTTTATGTGCATTGATGTTTTTGCCTGCATGTATGTCTGTGTGAGGGTGTAGGGTCTTCTGGAAACTGGAGTTACAGACAGCTGTGAGCTGCTATGTGGGTGCTGGGAATCAAACCCTAGTCCTCCAGAAGAGCAGTCAGTGCTCTTAATTGCTGAGCCATGTCTCCAGCCCTGAGAGTTGTATCTTGCCCAGAACGCTAAGGGCCCAGGAGTTTCTAGCCGTCTATGAGCTTGGCAAGCTGTACTGGCTAATTGTTGTTTTTCTTCAGTTTGACACCGGCTGCTGTCATCTGGAAAGAGGGAATCTCAATCGAGAAACTGCCTCCAACCAAATGCCCCATAAATAAGTCTGGGGAGCATTTTCTTGATTAATGATCTATGTGGGAGAGCTCAGCCCACTGGATGGTTAGGTGGTGCTGCATAGGTGGTCCTGGGTTCTATAAGAAAGCAGGCTGAGCAAGCCATGAGGACCACACCAGTAGCAGCACCCTCCATGGCCTCTGCATCAGCTCCTGCCTCCAGGTCCCTGCCCTGCTTGAGTTCCTGTCCTGATTTCCTCGGTGATAGACAGTGACCTGTAAGTCAAACAAATCTTTCTCGCCTCCTGTTGCTTTTGCCCATGGTCTTTATCACAGTGACAGAAAGCAAGGCTTCTATGTTTACTCAGAGAAGCTGGCCAGTTCCGGAAGGTGGGAGCATCAAGAGAGAGGCCACTGATGATGCCTGTGAGGGCCAAACACCCTTCAAGGACGGGGAAAGGAGGAAATCAGTGCCCAGAACTAAGCTGATGTCTCCTGATATTGCTGCTCCCCGGACACACTGCTGGCTGAGTAGAGGGCTATGCCGAGGGACAGGTAGGCACAGCTCGGGGGACAGGGTGCCCTAAGGGTATGATGGACAGGTGGCCACAGAGTTGCCCTATGTCCCTCATAGGGACTCACTTGGTCTCTCTCTTGTTGTCCTTGAACTAAGAGGCTTGGAGACCTGCACCCTGACATCACAGCACAGGACTGTCTGAAAGGTCTTCTGACCCCACCAGCCCACTTCCAAGTGTTAGCAGGTCGCTAGCCCTTCTTTAAGTCCCAGCAAGTGTTGCTGGGCGGAGGGGCAGGCGTCGAAAGACCCGGGAGTCAGTCCTGGGACAGATGGGACCTGTGCCCACTTAGCTTCTCCCAGCCCCAGCGCACACCTGTTACACCAGTATGTCTGCTTTCTGTGGCTCAGTAACACAGTAGTTTAAAGTGGCAGGTTAAGCCCCTTACTGAAGACCACAAGTCCAGGGGTCTCACTGGGCTAGGATCATGGTATCAGCAGGGCAGCGGGATCATCAGCTAGTCCCAAGAGTGCCCACGGACATGATGTCTCTGTTGGTTGAGCCTGTGTCTCAGGGTATGGCTGACTGATAAGCCACAGCGTGGGGTCCTAGGTGTTGGTTATTTGGGCTTGCCCAAGCCACCATTCTTCACCAGCATAATGGGGTACTAAGTTCTAAGCCACGACCTCCCCAAGGGCTGCATGAGTTCATTCCTGGCCTAGCACGTCGTGGATGATGAGAAGGCGGGAGTCTTTCTACTGCACGGTCCCCAGCTTGCAGCAGCCCCACTTGAGCCTGAAGCTGGCCCACGACGACCCAGCCCCCCTCCCAAACTCTCTGAGCCACTGCTTTGGGAGTAGTTGACAATGACCTAAACTCATTCCCAAGATGCTCCCTGTCAAATGTTCATTCTGAGGGACAGTAAACACAGCCTTGTGAATTTCATTGACAACCTCACCCCTCAGGCTCAGATTCAGTGGGAACATGGTGCCAGAGGACCAGCTTCCCATGCTGTGCACCCTTGTTTCCCTTCCCCTTCCATCTACATGAGCCACACAGCTGCTGTTCTGCCTTTATTGACAGTAGACAGTTACTCGGAACTACACCTACAGAGTCTTGGCACTGCCCGGAGATGGGGTCTTAACACTTAAACAGCCTGACTTATGGAGGGCACTGGCACACAGCACCTGAGCAAGGCTGACCAGCTGGGCTGGGCTGCAGCGTCCAGGGATGGGGATGCACCCACAGTGTGCTAGGTAAGGGAAGGCCTGGAAGATGGCCCTTGAACACAGTGCCTTACCCTGCCCCTCCAGACAGCTGACCCAAGGGCTGGTTCTTCTGAACCCTAAATGTGGGGTCAGACATTAAGGTGGGAAAGAGCAGGCAGAGGGGGCCCCCACCCCTCTTCCCAATGACCCACCTGCCTATAGAATCCTCACTTGTAAAAACCAATCATGGAACAAGAGAACAATGCAAGAACAGACACAGGCAAGAAAAGGCAGCCAGCACCAATAATATCCCACGCGGTACTGCTGCACAGGCTGGCGGTTCATGTCTTCCCGTCACCAGTGTCCCACACTTGGCACAGACAGGTCTCTGCCTTTTCCTCCTCAGCCCCTCAGGCCTTAGAGAGATCCTCTCCAAACTCAGTGTCCCCAGGAGTAGATGTGAGCCACGACTGAACGCTGAGAAAAAGATCTGGCCTAGCAGGAAAAAGGCCCAGTGCTTCCCAGAAGCAAAAGTGCTTGTTCATTCTCTGAATCGCCGGGCTGCAGGAGCCTGCCGGGGTCTGCCTGAATTGCAGGGCTGCGGGAGCCTGCCAGGGTCTGCCTGAGCAGGCTGAAAATGTGATTCGTGGTCACCAGGAAGTTAGGATTGCTGAGTGGTGGAGGATCTGCCAAGAGTCTCATTCCAGGGACCTCACCTGGGGTCATAATAAATATAAATAAATTTACACATGGTCCCAGTGGTCGGTATGGTCCTGGAAACTCCAGGAGGAGTGGGCAGGAGCCCACGGAAGAGGTCAACCGTCTCACGTTCAAGGCAGGTCCAAGGCTAACCAGGCCTTTCTCCAGCCTTGGGCCATGCTCTGAGGCACTGGCAGAGGTTCCTTTCCTGGGAGAACATGTGTGATCAGAGAGTTCCCTCCCGAGTCTCTGTGATACACCACTGTGTCCCAAGGTGAGCAGTTGACCACCCAGAGCCTGCCAGCACTCGGCTAAAGAGAGCCAGACTTCAACAAGGCCATGCAGGCCCTGTCTCAGGACCTCCAGGAGGAGGGGAGGTGGGGTGCTTGCCACTCCCCCATCTTCTGACTTGGGTGCCCCAGAAGTGTCCCATGGTAGCATGGGGGGAGCAGGAGGAACTAAGCACTGTCACTTCCTTGTCAACCAGCAGCTGGAGACACTGTTGAGGCCATGGTGCCTTTCTCCAGGCCGGCCGTTCACAGCAGAGCTATGGGTTTATTTCCTGGAGTGCCCAGGTACTGAGCAGAGGTAGCCACCGCCGGCGCCACACTGTCTGGGGTGGAGTATGCAGCATAGAGACCAGTCACCTGCACATCGGAGAAGGCCTGGTCGCCGCTGCCAGAGACAGGGGTCAGGCTTGGGGCCCCCAGGTCACAGCCAAGTGGGGAGTCTCCGAAGGCCCCCAGAGTCTCCAGGCTAAAGCTGTCTTCCTTCACCTCTTCCCAAAGGTTACCTTGCAAAGACAAAAAATCATTTGGGTAAGTTGGCTTAGGGTCAAACAGCCCTGAGTTCAAATTCCCTTAGGGAAAGAGGCAGAGATCATGTGTGGTTTTGAGGCCTTGTTTTGTTACAAAGAGCGGAGAGGAAGCAGAGTTCCAACCCTAGTCTTCCTCCTACTGCTGTGTGTCCCTGGGAAAGCCACTTTAGTCTCTGGGCTGTGGCATAAGGTAGAGATGATCAAACTCCCACCTCTGAGGTGAGACCAGAGATCATGTGTGGAAAGGATTTGGTTCTTATTGGGTGGTACCACCAAGATCAAAGCCAGGAGATCAACGCCACTTCCCCTTCCGGTTTGACTCTCTCTGGTCCAGAGAGAGAGAGGAGCAGGGAGGTGACACATGCCATTCAACTGTGACAGAGCTCTCAGCTGATTCTCCCTACTGGGGGACAGGACATGAGCCGGGCATGCCTGTTAGAGGTCGGGTGAGTTGGGTGCCTTCACTGAACCATACAGTACCCTGGTTGATTCTTGGATGAGTCTATCAACTCATCCTCTCACCTTTGACCTACCGAAGAGGGCACTGTGCCATAGTGTAACCCCCCGCCCCCCGCGCCAACTTAGCATGCGTAACTCGGAAGCAATTACTGAAAAGAGTTTGAATAGTAGACTCAAACCCTAGATCTGTCAGTGAGTGGCCAGGGAACCCAGGCTGGTGATAACTTGACTTCTCTTTGCTTCAGTGGCCTCATCAGAACAGGGACATGAGATGGCAGGGCCTTGGGACTATAGCAGATCATGCCTCAGAAGTCCTCAGCTGGTATACAGCACGAGCTTACTAAGTGTTTAATATGTGGGGTGCAGGCAGACTGCTGCTGGGCTCCCATCTCTGGCTCCAACCCCGTCCCACCCCCATCTCTTGCATCTCACCCTGGAGAGCAAAGTCCATGATGCTGGGGTCCAGAGCGTCCACCTCCATGTTCATGTCAGTGCTGATGTTGAGGAAGTCTCCAGGAGGCCTACCCATGGCTGGCGGGGGGACAGGCCCTGGGCTGAGGCTGGGCAGGGCGTGAAGAGGGGGGGACTGGGCTGGTGCCGGCGAGTCTGGGGCCAGGTGTGTCTGCGACTGGAGCTGGTGGTGCAGGGGGACTGACTGCAGGGACAGGGTCATCAGTGGCTTCGGTGGGAGCTGGGAGATGGTCAGGCAGCTCAGCACGGGGGCCTCAGGTTCCCCGGGTTTGCCAGGACGCCGGCAGCCTTCCGGCCGGTCTGAGATAAGCTTGTCCAACTCCTCTGCAGACAAGAAAGAAGTGTCACTCAGAAGCCCCTGCTGTCACCAGGCCCTAAGGCCCTGTGCCACCACCCATGTAAATTGAGCAACCGTCTTAAGTCTGCCTCCTCTTCTATGTGATGGCTGTGGAGATGCGATGCCGTCTCAAGCCACTAGAGGGCAGGAGTGAGAACTGCCATGAAATCCTAACAGCCCCTCCCCTCCAGATAGGACCTTACAGCACAGATCACTGTGGCCCAAGGACTTTAACTGAATTCTCGCCAGCCTCTCATGAGGGACGAAGGCCCCAGGAGACAGCCAGCTCATGGAGACCATCCCACTCTATGTACAGGAACAACATTGAAAATCACTGCTGTGGGCTAAGGGCCGGATCCCTTTCCGTGGGAACGGATATAAGCAAAGGGCAGACATCACCCTTTTCTAAAAAATGTGTGTGCACCACAGAGCACATGCCAAGGTCAGAATACAGTCTCAGGCGTGGGGCTCACACCCTTCCCCACCGCCCATCTTGCCAAAGGAGCTCTAAGATTACTGATACATGCTACCACACCTGCCTTTACCTGGATCCTGGGGATTCGAACTCGGGTCCTCGCATTGCAGTATGTGCTTTTCCCACTCAGTCATCGCCCCAGCCCCAGAAATCACTCCTGTTTGGCTGTTGCCTTTGTCTCCTTGGATGCAGCACAATGCTGATACTGGACCATAAGGGACCTAAAATCTAGCCGGGCCACTTGAGAGATGAGACTCTAGAAGGCCAGACAAGTGGCCCAGGATCTCACAGCAAGCTGAGACCAAGGCCCAGGAGCCCTGGGATGAGTACTGGGCTGGCCCTCCTGCCCTTTCTGCCAAAGTCCTTCTCCCTCTCACTCAGTGGAGCACTGCTGCCCCGGCCCAGCTCTGCCACTCGGACCTGAAGTCACCACTTCGGCTAGACTGTCTGACCAGTGAGCCCCAGGGATCCTTCCATCTGTCTCCCCAGCACAGGGCTCACAGACACACGGTGCCATGCCCGGCTTTTACATAAGATATTCTCTTTCTCTCTCTTCCCTTCTCCCCCCCCCCCCCCCACCTCTCTGCTACATGTGTATGGTCCCAGCAGAGGCCAGGAAAAAAAAAAAAAGCCAATACCGTTCATCTGGAGCTACAGACAGTTGTGAGCAGCCCAATGTGGGTGCTAAGAACCCAACTTTCATCCTTTGTAAAACCGAGAACTGCTTTTAGCCACCCAGCCGTTCTCCAGCCCTCTGATTATTTCTAACATCAATTCCGATGCCATCCTAGAGCTGCAGTGAGAAACTAGGGATGGCAGATTCAACAGATTTCATGATTTTCAGCTTTTAGATGGGGCAGGGAGTCCTGGGAGGCTGGGGAGGTGGTGGGTGCCTGTGAGCGGTGGGCGTGGCTCACCCGGGTTGGCCATGCTGCGGTGGATGGCCGCAAGGTCCTTCCTCTTCCACTTGTGCATCTCCTCCTCCATCTTGTCGATACGTGCCAGGTTCAGGGCCCACAGGCAGCCCTTGCGTGACGAGCCACTGGATTTGGTTTCTACCTTCTCGAAGCATTTGTTCAGTGACAGGTTGTGCCTGACTGAATTCTTCCAGCCATCAGGTGCCGTCTGTGGGGACACATGGGTACCCAGTAGACTTGAGGGGTCCCTACTATCAGGCATGACAAAGCTGTAGGGCTCAGAGTGCGGCTCAGTTCAGTGCAGAGGAAGTCCTGGATCCCTGAGGCCCAGGGGGAGGCAGGCAGCTCCAGCCCTACCCCACCCTGGTCAGAGCCCTCACCTTGAAGTAGGGAAAGTGCTCCTTCATGAAGCTGTAGATCTCGCTCACCGGCAGGCTGCCGGTCTTGCTGCTCTTCAGGGCCATGGCAATCAGACAGCTGGGACCAGAGATGGGGCCACAGACAGGCCTCAGGTGACAGCCTAAGGTGCCCTCTGCTGGTACCAACCCCTCTGCTGGCACTCCTAGCCGTAGCTCTTGACCTGCACTCCTGGGCCTGCACCCGTCCCTTCCTGACTCTTCTCCCAACTCAGTCACTGCAGTGAGCTGAGAAATTACTCTTGCCTTTTGACCCCACTCCCATAGACGTCACCCAAGATGCTTCCATCCCCCCCCCCACAAGCCCAAGATACACACACCTATTTCTGTGAATGACTTTTTTGAAACAGGCTCGGAGAGGCCAAGCCATACAGCCGGTGAGGATGGAGAACCAGAGAGTCTTATGCGGGGTCAGCTGGCCACATGGCAGGCCCTCCAAGAATGGGGTCCCGCCTGGGAGTTCCCTTGGGAGTCAGGTCACCTTTCCTATGTGCCTAAGATGCCCCAATGGCAGCTGTTGTGCCCTCCCTCTGGGTAGTCAGACCTCACCTGTAGGAGTAGATAGGTTTGGGGTAGTGTTTGGGGTGAGGCTCCTGAGATGAATGTACTGCCATGTGGGCTTGTGGGTAGGAAGATCGTGCCGCAAACGGAGAGCTGTAGAGGCCTGCAGGCGGGCACTTCACCGGAAGGGGCGGGGCCAGGCAGCAGAGAGAGAACAAGGGGAGACAATACAGAGCGCAGTCACCAACCCCAGCCCAGTTTCTAACAGCAAGGTTTAAACACAGAAGATGCCCAGCAAGGCAAGAATGGCGCAAAAGCGTAGGCATGGAGGGAGCCTTATCCGTGGGAGCCCAAGGTGTAGGTGGAGGTTCAGAGAGTGAGTACAGGACAGTCTGTCTCCGAGCCTGTGGTACCTGCTGGGACCCCAGGGGCAGAGGGAACTGGAGTTGGGTGGCAGGAGAATACAGCTGTGGCACTTCCTGTAGGCCCGATGATGACCGGCCTCCTATGGGGAACTGGTTCATCTGCTCAGCCTGGAGAGGACAACACAGAAGATCAGGGAGTGACAGTCACCCCCCTCTTTCCCAGCCCTGCGGTGATACTTACGCTAGTTCTGTGACCGCCTATGGGGCCCAAACCCAGCATGCCTCTGGGGGCCATGACAGCTTGGCCACGGAGCTGGGGACGTGGGGTTGCACCCACATTCAGGTCTGCCACCCCAGCCAAGGCACCTGTAGGAGGAAGGTACAGATAAGCTGGAAATGGTGGCCACAGTTGGGGGTGGGGACCACCCCCCCACCCCATCACCAGGTACACACAGCAAGTGCTTCCAAATCATTCTTCTGGAATGTGGTAGTTAGTAGTGGGGTTCCTATAGCCTGTGTAATCTGGCCAGCCTCAGTGTCTCCATTTCTACTGACCCCTTATCTATTTACAAAGTTGTATGATTGAGATGCTGAGCGCGTGATTAAGCACATGATAAAATCTCAATTAACATGAACCAATAGTGACGATGATAGACCACATCGGTTCCTGTCCTTTATGAGCTAAAACACCAACTTATTGTTCATCTCCTCAAAAGCTTCATGCTCGTTGAGAACTCTAGATTTAGATACAAATACTTTTGTCTCCCTCTTCTTCCCTGAAGCCCTGCTAGTCTGTCAAAGATTAGGCCAAGAATAACAGATGCGCATCTACTTCCCTTGCTGGGCCTGTGGCAGACATTACTAATCCATCACAGAGTCTCATTGCACTGGCTCTAATCAAGTAAAAGTGACCTGTAAGAGGCTGCAAGGTTCTGGCTTATTTTACCATGTACCAAACCCTGACAGCTTTAAGATGTTTCCTGTATGGACCACTGGCTCCTGTAAGAATAGTTCTTTCATGTTCCCTGAAGATGAGGAAGCTGATCAAAGGGGCAGGCACATCCCAATGCTGCATAGCTGTCTTCTGGAGTTCTATATTAGAGCTAGGAAACTGACCAGCAGGCTGAACCTGGCCCATAGCCTGATTTGTCTATAAAGTTTTATTGGCACACACCCATTTGTTTACATATAGTCTGTGGCTGGAGTGACATTCAGTACTGTCGACATCAGTACTGAATAGCTTTGACTTATACTTTAGGAATTAAAAAGTCTAAAATAGTCTATTTCCAGCAAAGGTACGGCAGAGCACGCCTATAATTCCAGCACTTGGGAAGTTGAGGCAGGATGATCTGGAGTTCATAGCCAACCTGGGGTATTTAGGGAGATCTTATCTCAAAAGTAAATATTTCCTGGTCCTTATTGGAAGACAAAACATTAGCTGTATACATTGTTCAAGAAAAATGTGCTTGAGGAGCCGTCCTGCCGGACACCGATGGCCACCTCTGCCCTGTCCTTAGGAGGCAGTGGCTTCTCTGACACCGCTCTCATCAATGCTGTCTTCTATCCACTTCCTTTGATTACAACTTCCTGTCATTCATGGAGCCCCTACTAAGTGCCAAGACTCTCTCAGAATCTTCTACAACGGGAGACAGTAGACTGGTTTTCTAAAGGGTCAGACAGCAAAAGCAAAGGCCTTGCCAGCCACCTGGTCTGTCGTCTTCATTTTCTTACAACCTTCAGAAAATCTCACCCCCACTTTAACACCTGCCAGGACAGGCCTTGGCTTGTGCTTGGTCCACCCAAAGTTTGCTGGCGGTGGGAAGTGTTTGAGACGTCCATGTGTCTTCTTCAGCTTGGCATATCACTAAGGACGTGTGGACCTGCTCCCATTTTACAGATATGAACACAGAGGTCAGAGTGACAGGGGCCTCTAGCACTCCGCGGGCTGGTAGCCAGGTCCACCTACCCTGTTTGAGCCTACCTGGGTGTGGATGTGGCGCACCGGGGCCGCCCAGGTCTATCCGTCCGCTTGCCATCTGCTGCAGTCGAGGCACGTCCACGGCTGTGAGCCAGGACAGCGACTGAAGGTCTCCAGGGAGGCCATCATCACCCATGGGAGGCAGGAGCCTGTTCCAAAAACCAAAACCGCAAATCCAGAACTTTCTGAGCACCTCCATGATGTCACGGTGGAAAACTCTACAACCTGGCTCATTTGAGGGGTCCCCGTCCAAATGTGGGTACAATGAAAACAGTGTACATAAATTCCTTCATGCCGGCCATGTGAGACACACAGACACCTGGGAATTACATCTTCAGTCTCCGGCCCCTCTGCAAAGATGGCTCACTCACTGTATATACCTCAATACTCCCCAAACCGCCAAATTGAAATTTAAACACGTCTGGTCCCAAATGCTTGGATAAGGTATATGCGTACTGTGTCCCCTCTTCCATATGGAACACCGAGGTTCAGTACAACACATCACTTGGTCAAGGCCACTTAGCATGGCACAGCCTGCAGCTAGGGCTCTTTGTTGTCACCCAGGCAACCCCTGGGGCCCCACGAGGCCTACGGTCCTCAGCAGGCTGACAAATACATCCATGAGCTACAGATATTACTCTCTGCCAAAGACGCTGTGGTGGGCAGGAACCCCAACAAGGGGAGGACTCTGGGATCCCTGAAGTCCCAGGTGCCGTGTGGCCAACAGTTTTGTGGTGACATCTTGAGTACTCTGTCCTGGGATGCCCACATCTCATCCGTGCCAGGATCTGTCTGCTCTGTCGTCAAGAGACTACAGCCTCCAGCCCACACTCGCGGTCAGACCAGAGTGAGACTTGGGAAGAGCGGAGTGAGAGGAGACTTGTGCCCTGGGTTCCTCCTGCACCTGTGGGGGTGCCTACCGGCCTCTCCCTCTCTTCCTGTCTCTGCTCTCTTGTGTTTTAGAGCCACGGTTAGTGTTGCCATAGCTACCACTGCTCAGTTGTCTTAGGCCTGGGCCATCAGGTGACTATCGGCTTCCTCGGCCATTGGCTGCCTCATAAAAAAACAGGGCCTAGAAATCATTTGAAAACTAGCTGGTCCATGTCAGTGGCAACAGTTGGCCCGGCTGCCGTCCCCTGGTGGCCCATTGTGCCACAAACGACTGTTGCCCTGCGGCACGTGGCCCCCATTGTTCTGGGTCTCAATGCTATTGTTTCTGTGGTTTCCTGCCTGCCACCACTTCGGCCTGCTCATAATTCATCTATCTGACTGGCAGTGCTGGGCCTGGCCTGGGCCATGCCATCTGTCCCCTAGGCCCTCAGAGACTATGGCGTGAAGGGGAGGGGTTGACCCCACTCTTGTCCTCACCCCACAGCCAGCCAGCTTCCCCGGGGAGGCTGGGAGAGCCCCATTCCTTCCCCATTGCCTGTGCTGCTCTGTTTAGGACTGGGTGGTGGAGAGATGCCCTGTTGTCTGCTCTCACAAGGTGGGAAACTCTGCAAGGTTCCAGGAACTTGCCAGAAGCAAATCCAGGAAGTGTTGTGCACAGCGGCAGAGGCTCAAACTCGGGATTCTAATCCTGGTTTCCTTTAAATCACTCGCTTTAACCTCTCTGAGTCTTGGCTTTTTAATCCGTAAATCACAGACAACTGTCCCCTGTCAAGCCTGTGTGACACCGAATAGCACCTGGTTCCCAACAGGAGCACGGTTTCTTTAGGGGCCATTAACACCAAAATTAGCATCACAATTAAGAATAGCCCTGCTCAGAGTCAGAAAACACACAACCCAACCAAGGCCACTAGCCCTGTTCACTTACTGAGATGCCCTTAAAGGCAGACCCGTGCTATTCCCATTTTACATATGGAGAAACTGAGTCCCTGGGCTGTCTGTCCTTGGGCCTTTGTGGTTCTCGGAGGGCCCGGCTCTTGCTTTTCCTCCGTTCTGGAGACTATCCTACCATCCTAACTGCTTTCTGAGTATTTCACCTGAATGTCCCACACAGGCTTCTCACTGTACTCTAAAATGGTCCAGGAAGGGACAGCCACACCAAGGTCCCAGTCTCATCCAGCCTGGGGCAGGATCATTAGGGCTCCTGGCTCCTCTTGGATGAGTCTTCCTTTCTGCAGACCCCACCCGTGCCTTGGCTCTGTCACCATCTGCCCCGGGTGCTCCCCACTGTTACTCAGCTGTCTACCTAGCCCTCCTGGGACTCACTAAGGACCTGGACCCTGTGTGCAGTCAATGCATGCTTATGTACCCACAGGACTGGTAGAAACAGGCTGAGCCCAGGTCACTGACCCCAAGAAAGACGAGAGTGACAATAGAGTGTGGCTCTGCTAGAGGAGCTCTCTGCCCCCATGAGTTCCTTGTCTCTGAGTACCAGGAGGGACACAGATAGAAGAACACCTTACTGTACAAACGGGGAAACTGAGGCTAGCACAGTAAAAGTCTCTTTGCACGCAATTGAGGCGGCAAGGATTTAAATCCGGTTTCTGTTGCACTTTTCACCTTCACCAAATGAGACAGTATGCAGGGTACAAGCTGGCCCTGTCCTCCATTCTTGGGGGTTTGCTATCTATTTTAGGGGTCTGTGACACCCCTGTTGCCTCAGGCACGTGAAAGGCCATCTGCTCCTTCCTTCCCCCAACCCCCAGCCAGAATGTCTAAGTGTGCTCTAAGTGTACAGTGCTGGTCGGCCTGGCCAACCCTGCCGCACTCCTTTGAAGGAGCACTGTGGCAGGAGTCCGCTAGCTCCAAGCCCCTCCTCTCTTCAGCACACAGGGACCAGGAACTGACTGATGTGTGGGAGGACAAAGGATGGACTGTCCTTAGTGTCAAGTTGAGGAATATAGCGGGGGACCCGTCTTCACATGCACAGGGCCCCCAAACTTCTTCCTCACCAACTCCTCTACATCCCCATTCAGAAGGCACCCATGCCCAGCCTCGCTTCCTCCTGGTGCTTCATAGAGTGTAAATATGGGTGAAGGGCTCCTGGCTTTGGGAACTACCTCTGGCCTCCTGCCACCAGCCCTCAGGAAAACACTTATTCCCTAACCGTGATTTTCTGAACTGTAAAGGGGTGTGGATGAGAATTGTGACACCTCAGACCCACAGAGCTGGTTTGGAAGGATGACGGAGAGGCGGTTTGGGATCGCTCCTGAGAAAGCGTACAGACCGAGAGCAAGCAGCTATGACCTCGCTCCATGGGATGTGAGAAAACGAAGAAGGTAGTGAAAACCTGGCCTGGTCGTGGAGCCTTGCAAGTCTGATTCTCAGTGAGGAAAAACCCTGGGGTCACCTTGTCCCTGATGCCCGCACGCCTGCCAGCTCCAGGGGCGCAGAGAAGAAAATACCCAAGACCAGCTCTTCCCACCCGTGCCCCTCCCCCACTCTCCTCTTTTGAGTCTCTGTCTCTGTCACTGTGACTGACAGGCTCTGTATGAAGTCCTGGCCTCACCCTTCTTGTTGGGTGAAGTCATATGCTTCTGAACCTTCTAAACCTTAGTTTGCACATCTGCATAATGGGGATGACAGCCTTGGAGGCTAAGTGTCCTTTCTCTCTTCCTCCTAACCCTCTGGTGGGGCAGTCAGGGTTTCTACATCCCACTGACCCATCTTGTTCCCACATGCTCACCGTCCCCCACCTGACTACCGTGTCCCTGCTGCATGACAGCGAAATGTCCAGGGATGGGACTCGGGCACCTGCAGTTAATGCTCACCCCATGTTTCCTCTTACACACAGGTGACTCCCACACACCTTGTCCTAGAAAGCTGAGTCACCACCCTCTGGCTGATTGAGTGATCTCATTCTTACCCAGGAGTAGTGTGTGATGGGCCCTGAGGGACACTGTGAATCCCTGGGTGGGGTGGATGCCCCGGCCTCCAATGACTGCTGTAGTTTTTTTTTGAGGGAGCCTGCCTTTTGCTCACTCACAGGGTGCGCCTCTCCTTGCTGTCTCCCTGTGACCTGACCTCCCTGGCTGCACCCATTTCTCTGAACCCCAAAGAGTTAGTCTCATAGTTGTCTACAAACCTCTGTTCTCTTGAGCCCTGCTAGGTTCCCAGCTGAGGCAAGGCACCACACAGGTTTCTGGGGACCCTGAGGGTCTAGAGGACTGGGAAGGCTAAGACAGGAGCTGAGCTTCCTACCAGGTGCAAGTAGCCCCAGGAGTCCCCGTTACTGAAGCAAGAGACTTTGTCTTCTCTATAGGAAGAGTCACAGAGCCCAGGACAGGTCTCTGCACACAGTAGACACTCAACGCAAATGCACCCCTCTTTCCAGACATTCAGCTCCTACTGTCTTAGAGCCAAGCAGGGTGACAGACCCAGGTATCCCCCATGGCAACAGTACATCTTGATCTTACAGCCTGGCCCCCACCCTCCTGGGCATGTCTGGCGGGAAACTGTCACACAAGCTGTTCTTGTCTCCAGGATTAAGCTTCTGAGGACTGTGTTTACCCAGCTTACATATCCTTTGTAATAGCTTTCTGACCGGTTTACAGAAAAAAAAAATTAAATGCTTCTTAGCATGCTCAGAAATTCCCTGAAAGACAGGAGTGGGCAGACTGTGGTATCATGTGATTTGAGGAGAGAGGCAGGTGTTGTGTCCCTCTAGAACAATAGCTGATGTGAGAAATGTGTGTGTGTGTGTGTGTACATGCACGTGTATGTGCATTTTGGGGGGTAGCATGACTGGGTCCCAGCAAGGCTACTTCTCTCCCTTGTCTATACAGGAGCTGGGCTGCTATTCCTATGCTGACCTTGAGGAGGGAGCAGGTAAGGATGACGAGACGCTAGTGCCCCTGCGAGTCTACCCAGGTTACGGCTCCACCCGCACACACAGCGCACACACAGGGGACACACAGGGGACACACAGCGCACACACAGGGTATACACAGCACACACACAGGGTACACACGGCACACACACAGGGCACACACAGGGGACACACAGGGCACACGGCGCACACACGGGACACACAGGGCACACACACAGGGCACATACAGGGGACACACGGCGCACACACAGGGCACACACGGCGCACACACATGGCACACACAGCACACACACAGGGCACACATGGTGCACACACAGGGGACACATGGCACACACACAGGGCACACACAGGGGACACACAGTGCACACACAGGGAACACACAGCACACACACAGGACACACGACACACACACAGGGCACACACAGCGCACACACAGGGCACACGGCACACACACAGGACACACGGCACACACACAGGGCACACACGGCACACACACAGGGCACACACAGCGCACACACAGCGCACAAGAGGCTCTTGAACAGTGGTTCATCACTATGCAGTATTTGTCTGCTCTCCCATCCATCCAGTCAACTCTGAAGTAGCCATCCTCTCCCCACTGAAGAAAACCACGGTGTGTGTGTGCGTGTGTGCGTACGTGCTGTGTGTGTGGGGGGGGCACTTTCCCTTCCTAGATCACTTCCATTTTTAGGGCAGACCCTGACATTTTTGGGAAGTCAATGATCAGGGCAAGGACTCTCCTTGGGGTACCATGAGTGGGTGCAAGCCTAGCATACACCAGTGCGTCTTCCTTGTTCATCTCCCACTCTGTGGAGGGAAAGTCTGCGCTCGCTGAGCTAAGTTCCAAAAGTTGAGGCAACTGCTCAGGATTTTTCCCTTCTTCCTCTCCCCAAATATAAGCCTGTGGGCAAGGGCTGCCACCCCGTTTTCTTGTCTGTAGCTGGCGGTGGAGCCGGGATCATTCCGGTAACGATAACATGAGTGTTCTTGCTGGGACTGAGAAAGCACCAAGCATCTAGTACCCAGAATTCAGCACTCTGGGAGTGGACACCCCCCACCCTGAGCTGGTGATGCTCAAGGCTGCTCTGAGACAGAGCTGCACTCCGGCTGCTCTGGTGTCAGCTACTAGGAATAGGGACTGGAGACTGCTCGCTGTCCAGGCCTCTGCCACAGACCCCTGACAGCTGGCCCAGAGCTGGGCCGTTGGCTGCAGCCATTGATAGTTAACTAACGGCTAAACTAGCCCCAGGGGGATGGAGCACCAGGCAGTTGCTTGTGGCCTGCACTGGATTCCCAGCCTTGAGATGCAATCCTCAGAGCAGTCCCTGGAGACGTAGGAGCGCAAATGAGAAGCCCACAAACTCTCCTGCACTATTATTCAGGGAGAAAAATGGGAGCTGTTGGAAGCAGACTCCCTGTGCAGAGTAACACAAATCCCCCTGCCAGGAAAGTACTATCCCAGGCTGGCTCACCGCCCCCTTGCCGGCCTGCAGCAGGCAACCCCCTACTCTGAACAACCCGCTGATTGGTTCTCAGAGGTTTCATTTCACAAAGAGGATCAGAGAGGGTAGTAGTAAAGTGTCGGGGTGTGTGTGTGTGTGTGTGTCACACAGTGGTGAGGTAATGTGTTCTTTACCAGGGGGTGTGGGACTAGGGGAACAATGATCATGGGTATGTGGCAACTTCAGGTTTGAGTCCCCACTAGGCCTGTCACTTCCACGTCATCTTGCTAAAGCATTTACCCTGCCTAATCCCTGGATTCATTCCCTTACTAGGCTGGCACAGGAATGTTACCCTCCCAGGATGGTTTGGGGACAGCTGGTCACCATGTATGCTGTGAATCTGCTGCAGAGGAGGTGATGGCCTGAGGCAAAGGGGCCTCCACAGTTGCAGTGAAGGTTGAGTGTTTTGCCATCTGGATGCCTTAGCATCCAATGCAAGGGTGTGCATGGCTGCAGGTGGGAAGGGCGTGCGTGGCTGCAGGTGGGAAGGGCGTGCGTGGCTGCAGGTGGGAAGGGTGTGCTGGGCCGGGTCCAGAACCTCTGGATTCAGAGCTGACGGAACCACACCTGCTTCTAGTCCCTGCTGCCGGCTAGTCGGGCCATCCCCTCTGTGGGAGCTCTCTGTCTTCTGGCTTTAGAACAGGGCAGTGCACAGGGCTGCAGGCAGTTTTTGGGTTGCACTGGCCTGGATGTGTAGCCCGAGCCTCAGGGGAGCATCTGTTAGGTGACACATGTGTGTCCCAATTCAGAGATTCCATCTCTACACTCCCACAGGCCTCTGTGGTTCTGACGCCCACGCAGTCCAGTGTGGCCATGCTGGAAGCAGCAGTAACAACTAGTTAAGCCCAGCTCTGCAAGCTTTGTAGTTAATCCTCGTGGCAGCCTAATTTTAATTTTTTTATTATTATTTGGGGGAACATTCATATCAAGACACATGCATGGGGATCAGCTCTCTCTTCCCACCTTTTCCATGGCTTGAACTTGGTTCACTAGCTTGTGCCACGAGCGCCTTTATCTACCGAGCCAACTCACTGACACCCAGTCCTGCTCACTTTAAAGACAAGAATCTAAAACATGGGATTCAGCAGCAGCAGGCCCAGGGACTGGCATGTGCCTGACTGACAGTCTCTGTCCTACCCCCTTTCCTGACCCTTCTGGGACTCTATGCAGCGGGAATCAGAGTCTTTGAGCTCTTCCATCCAGCCCTGGGGAGAACTAGGCTCGCAGGTTTTCCCCCTTGGAGGGCAGCAGTGTCTGAGTGTGTGCCAGGCCTGCTGGGTGTCTGTTAATTTATTTAATTATAGCAGTTTTATTGTCCATTGTATTAAGCCAATGAGGGCCCAAAGGTGATGTGACCCAAAAGCATCATACCACTGGCAAGGGGACAAGCCAGAGATGACTGGTCGGTTGCTATAGCAACCCCATGCTTGTGGGTGCCATTTATTGCCATTTTACAGAAGAAGAAACTGAGGTTTAGAAAGTGCCAGAGAAGCTAGGTTTACCCAAGCTAAAGATGCTCACACAGCCCCCACCCATGATTATTTACCTCTATAGCAAGTAGGAAGCCAGTGACATAGGCTGTGTGATGCTGGCCTCAGTTTCCTCACCTGAGTGGAGGGCCCAGCAGAGGCTGGGAATGGTGCGTACAGGAACTGCCTTTGCACCAGGGCCAGGTGCTTCATACACACACACGCATGCACACGCATGCACACGCGCACACACACACACACACACACACACACACAATGCATGCACATACACCACAAAGATAAATGCACCCGTTTGCCCCTTTTGTGTCCAGAAACAGCCTTCTAATTGGAGACTGCTTGCTGCCTCAACAGGCCTGCTGGTGCCACAGTGACCCCAGGGCCACACAGCCCCTGGGTAAACAGGGTTGATCTGAGGTGACAGCCTGTCCTCCCAGGGCAGCCCTCATCCTGGCCCCGCTCCTCTACCAAGGCACGGTGTTGGCCTTAGGACCCTGGGAACCAGGTCAGGCTACTCCGGGAAGTAGGCTCACAGAGGACCTTGGCCGTTCCTTCTCCTCCTCCCTCCCTCCCTTCCAACGGCTGTGCTCTGCCCACTTACTGAGCTCCTCTCTGGGCCTCAGCTCTCTCATCAGTAGAGGAGGTTTAGTTTTGGTTTGGTTTTTGACTGAACCTCTGATGCCTTTCCCACAAAGGGACATGGTCCATTAGGCTCCCCCACCCTCACCTGAACTTTGGTTCTGTTTTGAAAATCTTACTTGGGCTTCACTTCACAACTTCTAGTTGGCCCGTGGAGCTCAAAAGAGATCCTGTGCTCACCTAACTCAACAGCATCATTTATTTACAGGAGGAGAAAACAGAGGGGGCAATGGGCTTGCTAAAGGTCACACAGGCTGCTTAAGAACTCATGAGTTCTGACCTACACCCGCGGAGGGTGGAAGCCAGTTTTTCCAGGACGTTTTTGAGGGTACATTTCCTAGAGGCCCTGCTGGGGTCACTGGGTGGGAAGCTGCTGCTGTCACCAGGCTGCCCACGGTCTAGCCCAGGCAAGACTTTCCCTTAGAGGGGACCCACAACTGCTGAGAGGCTCTCTGAAGTGAAGACTTCCTAGCATCCAGGCAGCAGGCGCCTCAGCAACCACACAGACGGCAGCTCACCTGTATTCCTGCGGAGAGCGGTGGTGACTGAGCCCCGAGCTTCTGATCATTCCTGACGTTTTGGGAGGAATGTCACTCTCTATCATTGGCTTAGAGGGGGAAAACACACACACACACAACACACACAAAGTTCCCATTAGCGCTGATGTAGGCAGGCTGAGACCCACAGTTCCCCAGAGTCAGAAGCGACTCACAAATCCCAGGAAAATCCTATAGGAGTTTAAAAGCTAAGTGAGGAGAATGGGTGAAATTCCAACTTCTTTCAAATTCGAGGGGGAGGGGGAATCCCTAAATGGAAACGTCAAGCTTTGGAAAGCCCTGGCAAAACCGAAACCCGAACTCCGTTTGCTTCTGAACCCCATCTCCACCGCTATTCAGCTATGATCAGCTTACAAATACATGCTCATCAGCAAAGTGGGGCTTGATGGGTCCGGAGAACCATCCGCGGGGCTCCAGTCTTGGAGGAGACTCCAGACAGGCGTGCTGGAAAACCAGTCCACGCACCACACCATGCACCACGTTATCCACCCGGCCACCCACAAACACGGCATTCAGTAAGATTCCCGGGGTACTCCTTAGTCCTCCAAGCCAGGCCTGAACGAAGCAGGCGTGGGAAGCTTCCAGCCCTGCTGGGGCCCCCGTGGATCAGACGGGGCGCGCAGCACGGGCTGCACCGTGGTACCTGGAGCGGGTCCTGGGAGCGCTGGGGGCGGCGCTGCGACAGGGTGGGGGACTCCCTTGCGTTCGCCCCTCGCTGTCCGCAATTTGGCTGCCGTCGCAGCTCTAACCGTTTTTAAATTTCCCTCTCTGGAGCTGTCCAGCTCTGAGCATGCGCGGTAGCGTGCCGGAGGGTGGGGTGGGGTTGGGGGGCTGTTTTCTTTCACCTCCTTTTCTTCAGGGGTCAGTTACAGGGCAGGGTCAAGGGGATCTCAGCTGGCGAGTTCCAGCAGCTCAGCCTCGTGCGCCCCGGGGCTCCCGGGCCTCCTGGGGTGGGGCTGTTACGGCGGGGGCGGGGGCGGGGGACACACATACCCCTCTTTAACTTTGCGAGCATGCGTGCGGGATGATGGGCAGGGCTGAGATGCAGATGCTGCGGACAGGGGACCTGGCGGGCGGAGGAGGAGAGAGGCGCGCACTGAACTTGTTCCCCCCACACACACCCTCGGGAATGTTCTGGGGCCACCTGTGGCTTGGAGAAAGTTGAGCCCGCGCCAAGCAGGGAACCGCTACAGGGCTCAGGCCGTTGGGGACAGTGGCCCGCCGGGGCTCCCGCGTTGCTCTGGGCTCCACCCCACTCCCGCCGCGGGAAAGGTGGCGCCAGCGGCAGTGCAGACGGTCTCCGGACAGGGCTCCCGCAGCTCTGGAGTGTCGATCCGGAAGTCAAAGGCTACAGGGTCCTCTCCACCTGGAGATGCCCTCTTTGCCGTGCCCCCTTGCATGGGCTCAGGTGTCACCTGGTACCCACGGGACAGCCATACCCTGCGCCCCCTCCCCCGCCAGCCCTTACTGTCCCACGTTGGGTGTTCTGCACTGTGACCCAGGAGCCCTTAAATCCCAGGTAGAGCCCCATCTTCTAGGGCTGAGTGTCGGGATTTCGGTCCTATCCTGTCCATGTTCCCACCCCGTGACACCCTGGTGGTTATGTCCTTAACAATCTGGTCATAGCTTTCTTGTGGCACCTGGGAGCTCTTGATTCTTCCTTCCGTCCCAGAAAATACGTTGACTTGGACTTGTGTTAACCTGAGAAACGTAGTTTCCAGATGTTGATCCAGGCTGTGGTTGGGAAACTTTTGTTTTCTTCTCTTTCCGACTGACCTATGTTTAAAATCTGGACTTGGGCTGGTTACAAAGGCTGAAGGAATCATGTACATGGTCTGTGTTGCTTTGAACTTCCCCAGAGGGCCCACTACTAATTCACCTGTTTGCTTCTCTGCCTCCCAAGCGTTTGTGGGTATCTTAACTTCCCACTGAGGTAATCCTGCTTTCCATTAAGATGGGATATGGCTCCTTAGAGGGGCTGGGAAAGAAGCTCCGTGTTCTGAGGGCTAGTGTGGCCATTAACAACAAAACCTTTAAAGTGATGTGGAAAAGAAGGCGGGATGGAAAGGGAGAGGGAAGGGAGGAGAGGGAGAAAAAGGGGAGGAGGAAGGGAGGGGAGGGGAGGAGGGAGAAAGAACACTGTCTTTGAAGCGCTGGCTTCTCTGCTTGAGTTTTGGCTGGGAACTGTCATCATTTTAAACTGAAGAATAGAAATTTTGAGTTCTTTGCTTGGGGATCAGTTGGTAAAACAATGCCACCCAGATGCCACCGCTAGGAAGATCCAGAAAACCCTTTTATTAAACTAACGTATTTCCTCCCTTTATGGCATCTCTCCACTCTCAGTCACCTGGTGGCTTGGCACCTCTTGGCACCTTGAAGGGATGAACTGGGGACAATTGAGCCAAGGGTGACCAGCCCTAGTCTGCCTTTCTTGGTTAAACGAAAAAGGATGCAGTTTACCTATGGGGGGGGACCCCAAGCCTCAGACTGAGTCTGATTTTGCTGGGACACTTCAATAGCCAGAGCCCCATAAGGCCTCCCAGAAACCTGCGTGAGACAGCAGACATCTCCCTAGAGAAGGAAGTCTTGAAGCAGAGAGGAGCAGGATTTGTTCGAATCTGGGGCTGTGTGTCTTATGTTTTTTGTTTTTGTTTTTTTTAAATATTTATTTATTTATTTATTATGTATACAATATTCTTTCTGTGTGTATGTCTGCAGGCCAGAAGAGGGCACCAGACCTCCTTACAGATGGTTGTGAGCCACCATGTGGTTGCTGGGAATTGAACTCAGGACCTTTGGAAGAGCAGGCAATGCTCTTAACCTCTGAGCCATCTCTCCAGCCCTGTGTCTTATGTTTTGATGGTCACTTCTGAGGAGACGGAGGGTGCTTGTGGTCAGAAGAAAGCTTTTGCCCTGCTGTTGCTGCTGTTGACTAAGCTGGCCATAGTCAGGTCAGCCGTAGCTGGGAACATTCATTTATCCTAAGAAACGGGTTTCGGCAGGGCTCTCACTGCACAGCTGACAATACTAACTCACTGGCAAGAGTTAAGCAGGCTTTCTTTGATTGAGAGGCTCAGTTTCATTACAGGTCGTGAGCAGCCCTCCTTTCCCCACAAATCTTGGCTTTCCTGTTGCTGAGTGTTGTGATCTTTTTGGTGAGAAGGACACAGTGACAGCAAGGACCCATGATCTGCAGCATCAGGACCACTTCTCTCTCTTCCCACCCAGGAGCTGCCCACACTGTTCAGCAGTGAACTGCTGGGCGTGTCTGTGAGGGGAATTACTAAACTCTTTCTTCATCCAATATGCCCAGGGTTATAGCCTCTAACTGTGTCATGCACAGGGTGGGCACTTGAGAGCCAGGAGTATATTTTTTTTTCTGACTTTGTCCACTGTTAGAAACAAAAACTACATAGGAGACATGAGGAATTTCTCAGAGGAAACAAACTCTTCAGCATCCTCTTCAATACACAATCATGATGTGGTTTCTGAGTCCGGCACAGCCTCAGAAGGGTCCAGGGAGACCACGGCCAATGTCTGGAAACAATCCTCGAGTGCTGAAGAACGGATTCTTCCTGTGGGAGACATGGAGGGCATTGATGTCTCTTGTTCCCACCTGTGTTGGAGTCCCCTTGGGGCATGGCTGTAGAGGACCTGCTGCTAACTTGTTACCCATTTCATCTGTATGAAATCCTAGACCCAGCTTAGCAGCTGTCACGTTTCCATCTCATGAAATGCAACAATTATATAAAATTGGTCCTTTTAAGGAATGTGGGACAAATTGCAGGAGCTTTTTGCTTCGTTTTGAAGAATTTCCTTCCTCTTCAGTTTAGAATAAACCTCATTTGGTTTTGTCATCTTCAATATGTCCAAGGATTCTTATATTACACTGGTCTTGTTTTCTTTGGGTTGTATATCTTTAGAGATTTTTTTCTTTAGGATATAAAAAAGAGGGGGTCTTTTCCTTGGGACTGGAAAAACGTATTAGGACTGCTGAGTTGAGTGGGGAGTCTTTTGGTCGGTATAAAAATTCCTGGGTGCTGTGCCAGTGCAGCCTGGATGCCAAGATTGGCGGCAGGGGGAGGGGTGGAGAGGTGGTGGTGGTGCCGCCCAGATTGAACACGGAGGTCTCTTTACAAGTGGAAGAACAGCAACCTTTATTTTGCCCTGAGCTAAAGCCTTTTATACCTCCTCTGCTTCTGTGGAAAAACACCGGCCAGAAGGAACACAAACATCCTTGTCAATTACAGACCACAAGGAAGTTCCACTGTGGGTCAGGGGGAGTGAGGGCAGCCCGATCACAACACTGGGCTGTGTGTCTGCTCAGGCCTGCACTGTGACACAGCAACCAAGGGATTCACAGGTTCAAAACGGGTCTGATCAGACCTTCTGTGATAGACTGAAACAGGTCTTGAAGTTCAGCGCCAAGTACATGCACACTGGCGGCAGATTCCCTGTACAAATAAAGAGGAGTTCAAAGCAAATGCTTTGGGGACGAACTTCATGTTGTTATTTCAGCGAATATGGTCTTGGTTGTGATAATACCAAGTATTATGAAGTACTGAGCAGTTAGCCTATTTGGCTTGACCTTTTTAAAGGCAAAGTAAATTAGCACTGAAACTATAATGGGTGCCTAGAACTAAAACAACTTCATCTTGGCTATCTCTCGGTGGCTATTACTCAACACACATCTCATTATTAGACTGTTAAGTGGCAGTCATTAGGTCCTGAAAACTTCTGAGACACCTTCCAAATCTCTACAGACATGATGGGTTGTGTGGCCTAATCCTAGCTGGAAGCACCTTGGGGGAGTGGAAAACGTGTCGTGGCATCTCCCGCCAAGCGGCTTTGGGCCATTTGGCCTTCCCTTCTTAGCCTTTCCTGAAGGAGTGACAGCCCTCAGCTTGCAGGACTGAAGCTGAACAGGGCACCTGATGCCTTGTGGGCACTCAGTGGTGAGGGCGGAGTTTCTGGGTAGTTCTGTGGCATGGGCCTCCCAGGCAAAAGCAGCAATCAACGTTTGTTTTGAGAAGGAGTTCAACTTTTTCAATCAATAAAAGCAGGCTTTCACTGAAGTGGCCAGGAATGTGAGCCATAGCACTAACGTTGGGAGGGCCAGCTCTTTCAGGATGATGTCATCATGACTTCGTGCTATGATGTGCTCTGGGTTTTTGCCCTCAGATCTTATCAGGAAACACATTCTGCTGTCAGTAGTGGGGACAACTGTCTTGCCTCTGAATTCCATAAAGGATTTCATTTAGCCATTTTGTACATCTTTTATGGTGTGAGTTTTCTACCATGCAGGGCATGGCTTACGTGTAACACACATTTCCTCTGAGTCTATGAGACGAAAGTCTTTCTCTCTCTCTCTCTCTCTCTCTCTCTCTCATTTCCTATTGGTTTTCATCAGAGCAATGAATCATAACTTCTTTTTCCACAATTTAAACCAGATATCAGCATTAAGAGCCCTTCAAGTTGGGGGTGCCAGCTTTGCTTGGAGAACCTGAATACTTGGTCCTAGCAGGCCCTCAATGCCTTGACACAGCCACCAGCTGGGACTGAACACAGCTGTTCCCCCAGCCTCAATTAGAGGCAGTAACATGCCTGCCACTCCTTATTACCCAAGTCGCAAGTCCTAGGTCTTCCCATGTGTTTCAACATGGCCCTTTTTGGTCATTAGTGTTTTAAGACAAGAGCAAATAAATGTGTGTGTGTGTGCACACTTGTGTTCCTGCTGTCACACCAAAGCCTGTGAACGCTAATACAAGCTCTTTAAAATCCCTTTAATATGCCCGGGGCTGGTGGCACACACCTTTTATCCCCGTACTTGGGAGACAGAGGCAGGCTGGTTTCTGTGAGTTCAAGGCCAGCCTGGTCTACAGAGTGAGTTCTAGGACAGCCAGGGCTACACAGAGAGACCCTTTCTTGAAAACAAAAACGTTTGTTTAGCATCTGCTTGCTTTGGTTGTGTGTCTGTGGTGGGGGTGTGATGTGTGCAGGTCAGAGGACAACTCGCAGGACTCTGTTCTCCTCTTCCTCCACGTGGGTCTTGGTAAACAAACTCATAGCACCAGACTTGGCAGCATGGCACTTTTATCCACTGAGCCGTCTTACCACCCGCCCCTGGCTCAGGCTCTGTCTCTGTCTCTCCTCCTTTTCTGCCCCATGGTGTCCCAAGTACTCCGTGCCCTTTCCTGATCTCCCGGAGGAAGAGAAAGAGGGCTCTGGTTTGAAGCTCTGTGGACTTCGCTATGTCAAGTTTTTCTTGTTGACAGCATCTAGGGATAGTGAAGGAGTGCTATGTCACACACCTCCCTCCTGCCTCTCTGCACAGGTGGCTTCTGGCACACAGGAAAGCGTCAGCCTTGTTCTTTCAGTGCCTGCTCAGGCTTCGACAGATCAGCTTCTCAAGGAGCAGATGTTTTCAGGGGAGTCACTGCTCCCGGCCCCTCTCTCTGTAGAGGGAGCACACGTCACCCACCAGCTGCAGGGGAGTCACTGCTCCCAGCCCCATCTCTGTAGAGGGAGCATGCATCACCCATTAGCTGGGGTGTAACTTTCAGAAATGAACTTGAGAAGACTGGGTGCTCAAACTACATCGCTGTCACTTGACTGCCTTGAACCCACCATAGACAGTTGAGGAAAACAACATTTCTATGTACGGGCCACTACAGTAGAAAGTGGGAACCAAAGAAAGCACCCAGAAACACCCTCGACTGGCATTCCTGTCGACGTATATCTGAAATACATAGATCAGCGGTTCTCAACCTGTGAGTCATGACTCCTTTGGTGGTCAAATAACAGATAATCTTACATGTCAGACATTTACATTATGATTCATAACAGTAGCAAAATTAGTTATGAAGTAGCAATGGAATAATTTTATGGTTGGGAGTTACCACTCACGACATGAGGAACTGTATTAAAGGCTCGCAGCGTTAGGAAGGTCGAGAACCACTGACATAATGTTGTAACCGCTGGGCCAGCTGAGGCAGGTGCATCTTAGAAAAAGAAATCGATCTTCCTGATGGGATCCTGCTCTCTTTAATAACAGTAGCTTGGGAACGGTTTGGATGTAACACTTGGCAGCCTCCTCTTTATTGCAAAGTAGCACTTCCCGGGCTGTTTGTTTTAAAAGTGGTAATGTCTCATTGTAACAAATTATACTTAAAAATCATTTAGTGTGAAATTGGAGATTAATCCCACAGTCTCCAAAGCTTTGGAGCACACAGGCTTAATAAAGCCTCCCCCTTTGTCCATAAAAGTCCTTTAATAGTTCACTGCTCAACAGACCATCTGAACGGGTTCTCTCACTGTGAGCAGTGGGATTCCTCAAACTCCACACAACCTTTAGCGGAGTTTGAAAAACCACATACAACTTTCTCAAGCCTCACAGTTCTCTCTTGGTCTGACAGTGCTCCCCTGTCACACAGTCCCCTCTGATAGTGCTCTCCTGTCACAGAGTCCCCTCTGACAGTGCTGTTCGTCACAAAGTCCCCTGACAGTGCTCTCTGTCACAGAGGCCCCTCTGGCAGTGCTCCCCCATAACAGAGTCCCCTCTGACACTGCTCCCCTGTAATAGAGTCCCCTCTGACAGTACTCCTCTATAACAAAGAGTCCCTTCTGATAGTCCTCCCCTGTAGCAGAATCCCCTCTAACAGTGCTCTCCATCACGAAGTCCCCTCTGACAGTGCTCCCCTGTTACAGAGTCCCCTCACTAACAACCTGTTCCCAAGGTTCTAGACCGGGCTGTCTCCATTCTTTTCCATTTGTTTCAAAGTGAAGGTAAACAGTAGCTTGGGAACGGTTTGGATGTAGCACTTGGCAGCCTCCTCTTTATTGCAAAGTAGCATTTCCCGGGCTGTTTGTTTTAGAAGTGGTAATGTCTCATTGTAACAAATTATACTTAAAAATCATTTAGTGTGAAATTGGAGATTAATCCCACAGTCCCCAAAGCTTTGGAGCACACAGATGGTGAGTCTGGAGTTTACAATGGGAACAATCGCTGATTACATGCATGGGTGTAACGGACTAAAAAGACCTCCCATCTCAGGCTGGAAGATAATGGTGGAGGTCCTAGTGCCTGGCCGGTTCAGGACACCCCGGTCCCTAAGAATGTCAGCTTCATCTCCTACTTGAGGATGCTTCTGCAGCCATCCTGTGTGCTCTGAAATCTCTCGAGTGAGTGCACGGAAAGTGCTGTTCTCTGGGTTTGCTTAGCTTTAACTCTTCAGCGTGCATGGGAATATTTAAGCACAGAGCCGGGGAGAAGCCTGTCTTAAGAATGTGGTAGATACACCAGCGGAGAGTCCCTTGTGGGAATAGATACCTGCTGCTCACCAGCAGGAAGAGTCCCTGGTGCATTCTGCAGATGCAGGTGGGGTTGTCATTGCCACAAAGATGAGTCAGCGTCTCATCTAAAAAGACTCTCGAGTATAACGGCATGATTTTGAGACTGTCAACCGGCTAAGTCCCCAGCGGGAAAGTCCTGATGCCGAGAATGAGCATGGCATGCTTGGGTACAGTCTTGATCAAATATAGATCATCTTATAGTCAGCTGGAATTTCAATAAATCACAGATGGTCGTAAGCAGTTGGGGTTCAATCCCCATCACCCATCCATAACTCTAGTCCCAGGAGAATGGATGCTCTCTTCTGACCTCAGGTGCTCCACACACAGGGTACAGACATATGTGCCGGCAAAACACCCATATACATAAAATAATTTACTGAAATGCCTGACGTGGGACCAGGAGCTGGATGCTCATTCTCGGAAAGGACAAAGAAGGTGCTCTGCCTGGACTCTCCCAACTGGGAACTTCAGATGATGAATGAAGACTTTTGTGTTCAAGCATGTCACACTTTTTCAACATCAGGAATGCCAAGGAATTTTCAGTTGCATCTGGGTCCTCCTGATAAGCAGCCAGCGCTCTTAACTACTTAGTTACCTCTCAAGTCCCAGGAAGCATTTTTATTCCAAGTGTTGGAAACAGTACCCTCTGTTGGAAGTGGGCTGCTCCTTACCTGTTCTCAAGGATACAAAGTTTCAACCCTTTGGCAGGTTGCTGGTTTTCCCCTCTCTCTTCACAGGTCAGGGGATCAGCCTGACACAAGAGACAGAGTTTCAGAGGACAGTTGATGTAAACATACTGGAGTCTGAGATTGGGAGGCCCTCTTCGTCCCCAGAGTCCACTTTGAACACGGTTAAACAGCCTGTGACAGTTTGTCAATGCAATATTATTATTGCTTATCCTTGAAGCCAGGGATTTGGGAGTGTTGGGCTAGCTTGGGAATAATGGCGATGTCCTGTCCCCTGGACCAATTAACTACCTCCCCAGAAGGGGCTTACAGCCCTGTCTTAAAGGGACGCCTATAAGCTCTCAGGCTAATGCCAGTGGTGCCCTGCAAAAGGTGCTTGTCAACTGTCCCCTGGCAATGGGCTGGATAATGTCTCATTCAGAGTAGTCTGCAAAACCTTTGCCTCAGAAACCAACGACACAGCAATCTTGATTATGGTTCCTTGGAACATCTTTTTTTTTTTTCTAAAAAGAAAATGATTTTGTATGTGTGTGGGTGCCATAGCACATGTGTGGATGTCAGATGGTTTCCGTTCTCTCACACACCATATAGGTCCTGGGACTGAACTCAGATTGCTAGGCTTGGTTGCAAGCATTTTACCTCCTGAGCCATCTCGTCTGCCCTGGAAAATCTATTTCTATCCAGTTTGAAATATGCATTAAAGTGTCAAATGCAAAATTTATAATCTTTTGATGCACTGTTTAAAATTGAAAGAGATTACCAGAGGTGATTAAGCTTGAGTTATGCCCTAAAGTATTAAGTAAATATCCACAGGTCTGTTGAGGGATGAGGACACAGGGCAAAGAATCCCAGGCTAACTCCAAAATAGTTCAGTTATATTTTCTTTATTATAAGGGGCAAACTCATGAAACAGGAACGAGAAGTCCAACCTCAGCTGTGTAGTGCAGGAACCACAGGGAGAGCAAACCCTGAGAGGGCTGGTGGTTTTCTCTGGGTACCCAAAAGGTCATGCCCTAACCTGGTCTAACCTCTTAAAGATCATTGGCTGACAGAGGTTCCCCATCACCTCCCACTTTTGTCAAATAAGAGAGTTCCAAACCCAATACAAACTATATACACTAGGAACAGATATCAAGTATAAAATTAGGATTACAACCAACATAAACAATATTAAGCAAGGAACACATGCTAACTATTTTAATAAACGTTCCATCCTAAAGAGTCTAAGTCTTGCATTGGAAATGACTTGTCTAAATCGTAAGAGGAAGGTAACTATGATTATCTAAGCTTCAACCCCACTGAAGGCCTGAGATGGGAGATAATATAACTTGAACAGGTAGGAAGTGCAATCAAGCAGCTTCCAAAATGTGCAGTATATGACAGAGACAACTGGCTACCTGAGCAATCGCTCAGAGTCTCATTTGCAATGTTGAAGCAACCAACTTTGACTAAGACCTAGAGTAACTGACAGACCATTTTCAGAGGCAGGAAAATTTTTAGAACTGTCTTACTCTGTTTTGGCAAGGTTGGTAGTCTTTCTCCTTATGTTCTGCTTATACACCATGTACTTTGTCAGTGGTCGAGGCATGGGCAGTTCCTTGCCCAAAGGCCAATTGTGCCAAGAAGAAAACAAGCTCCAGGTGGAGTGTCTTCGTTAGTCAACATTCTCTCGGGAACAGATGGGTGCTTTCAGGAGCAATCGTGTCTCACATCAGCAGAAATAAAAGTTATTTAAATGCCATGTTCTACAGATTCTTGACGTGGTTGAATATTCCCTATCTTTGCAGAATACAATCTCTATGTATCTAAAGAACCTAATTAACAAACAGGAGTGACTATTGACCTATAATACTTAATAGCTGTATAACTTAAAGGCCAAGACTTCATATCAGAATATTAAACAATCTTTAAACAACTGTGCAGTAAAGGAGGACAATGATCTCAAAATGTAAACCATGTATAAGTAGCTTGATCAGAAGTAGGAATATATTTTGCAATATGATAAATATATCCTAAAATTGTATCAGTATACAAAATGTCTTAAACAGAGGTAGAAACATGCATGCATACAATCTGACAAAATAGCTTTGCATTGGTGTACAAATATTGTAAACAGAAATAACAAGTATAATTTGAACTTGTATCAATATACAAGAAACTATACCACTGTAAATTGTCCATAAATAATAACTCACAAGTATTCACTTTATTGCTCACTGTTATTATTATTAGTGTAAGTAAGTTCACACTAAATTACCTATTATCCCATCCAATCTTCTCCCCCCCCCTTTTTTAAAAAGGAGATCTCTGGGCCTACTTAATCTCCACCCCAACCCTCTACACTATACATGTAATAATCAACCCCAAATGGTGCCCCCAACCCTGAGGACAAACTTTGTTGGGAGAGGGTACAGCATCTTCTAGAATTGTTTGCAGCTGTCATGGGGTGATGTTCTTTATATGGGATCCTGTAAAAGTAAAACGGTGGTTAAGTTTCAAGATTACTGTCTTGTATAATTTCAAATGCTTTCTGAGCAGTCGATTGAGTTTTTCTAAAGTTCTTATGTGGAGTTCTGGCCAGAACGTTGTGAGAAGGAGCACCATTTCAGCAGCTGGTACCCAAAAACCGGTCTTATAGCAGCGCTATCAGCCTCCTGACGCCATCTCAAGCAGGTGGAGTCGTTGCTGTGGGGCTCCATCTTCTCCCTGGAAACTTCAGAGATTACTGCAGGAAAAGGATCTGTAGGAAAATCTACTGTTCATTGTGGAAAACTTAAACATTATTCATATAGACATACATTCAATGAAAAATGTGATATAGACAAAATAGGCATGGAGAAAGTAAAATTTTTCCTAAATTCTTTCTTCTTTCTGTCCCATACCAGATGGCTCCTGACATTAGACAGAAACTCTGAATTTTTCTTTAAACAACATGCTTGGATTTAAAGAAGGATAGCCATCGTCCAGCTCCAAAACCAGCTCTCTCTCTCTGTCTCTGTCTCTCTGTCTCTATCTCTGTCTCTCTCTGTCTCTCTCTCTCTCTGTCTCTCTGTCTCTCTCTCTGTCTCTGTCTCTCTCTGTCTCTCTGTCTCTCTGTCTCTCTCTCTCTCTGTCTCTCTCTCTCTCTCTCTCTATATATATATATATATATATATATATATATATATATATATATATATATATATACCACCTGTCCTCATAAGTCATATTTCTCTTTGTTTAGTGATCCTTTCTGGATAGTTATTTTTTCTCTTTCAGCATCCAAACATCCAGGATCTCTTGACCTTTTGAAGATGTATATTTTCCTGTAAAGACAAGAGCAGAACCCTGCTCCAACCCTATATGGTTTCCTTACCACCTGTATGGTTGTCACCTTTGTGGATGAGCTGTCCTTTCTCTTTCTCGAGAGATTTCTCTTTTTCAAACCAAATCTTTATTAATTTTGATGATATCCATAGTTTTTCTTCTCCTGTGGAAACAAGAGCAAAACATCTTCCCCAACACTGCACATCTCCTGGTTTCCATTGTGTGGTCAGCACATCCTTGAAATACACTGGCAGATTTAATTCAGAAGATTTTACTGTTATCCAATGTCTCTCTGTTGTTGCTGCTCCTTTCTCATTAGCGTTAAGAAAATTCAAGGTTAATAAAGCATTATGCAATCTATTTCTGGGGTATTTTCCATCCCTTTCCATTTGTTTAGCGTATCCTTTATAGTTTGGTTTGATCTTTCTATAACTGCCTGACCTGTAGAATTGTTTGGTATACCTATAATATGCTTTATATTGTAACAAGCAAAAAACTGCTTCATTTTCTTAGACACATATGCTAGACCATTGTCTGTCTTTATTTGTACACGAATACCCATGATGGCCATAACGTCTAATAAATACATGATTACTGAATCAGCCTTTTCTGAGCTCAAGGCAGTTGCTCATTGAAAACCTGAGTAAGTGTCAATGGTGTGGTGCACATATTTTAATTTTCCAAATTCTGTTAAGTGGAACACATCCATCTGCCAGATCTCCTTCCTTTGAATGCCCTTTGTGTTATTCTCTGCAGGTAACGGGTATTTGGCTATAGAAAGAGCAAGTAGGACATCTCTTTATAATCTCCTTAGCTTGTTGCCATGTAATAGGAGACGCTTTCTTTAAACCTTTGTTATTGTCATGAAATTCTGAGGCCTTCAGCACACTTCCAATCAATAATTGATCAATTTCTGCATTACCTTGTGGTAGAGGAGCTGGCAGACCTGTATGGGATCAGATGTGTGTTACGTATATGGGACAAAGCTTGTTCCTGATTATGTCTTGAACCTGAATAAATAATGAAATCAATTCTGTATCATCTGGTATAAATTCAGAAGTTTCAATATGCACGGGTCTACACAGACAAAAATAAAAAGAAATACTCTTCACAAAAGAATTTCCAAGTGGGCGGTAGTGGTACATGTCTTTAATCCTGCCCATGGGAGGCAGAGGCAGGTGAACTCTGTGAGTTCGAGGCCAGCCTGGTCTACAGAGTGAGTTCCAGAACATACACAAAGAAACCGTGTCTTAAAAAATAATAATAAATTCAAGTAATATCCCTGGACACTCCCTCCTCCCATAGGACCAGGGTTGGGGAGGTCTCCCCCAGCCACACATGTTCTCATAAGGATCCTGGGCCCATTTCTATAGACATTGGAGAGAAAACAACTTTCCAGGACAGTGCCAGGCACCCACTGTGATGGAGCCAGAGCCGCCCTGGACCCCTGTGGCTCTCCCCTAGCTCTGGAGGTTTTGTATTTGTTAGTTATGGAAATAGAATCTTGCCATGTAGTCCAGACTGGCCTGGCATCTGTGATCCCCCTGCCCCAATCACTTCAGTGCACACACTTTATCCCATTCTTGGGGGATTGAGAAGGTGGAGGCTCGTTGCCCAGATCCCCAACCCCAGTCTGCTCCTGAGAGAGCCCTCAGCATACCAACCCACAGAGGGCTTGTCCTTCAACACTCTGGCCATGGAAAACAGATGAGCAATGACCCCACCCCAGAGGGCATGGGGCAGCTGTCAACCATGAGCAGCATGGTCCCTGGATCTTGCAGTGGGAAGAAGATATTGGTGAGAAATAGCAGAGCTTAAATAAATGTGCCTGCATACCCAGCACTTGGGAGGCAGAGGCAGGAGGATGCTGCAAGCTTGAGGCCAGTGTGGGCTACATAGTGGGACCCTGTCTCAAAACCTTAAAAGCCAAAATAGGATGTGCCAACACCAGCTTCTTAGTTGAGCAAAACACACCATGTAAAGTCTGGTGACAATGGGTGGGTAGGGATCCAAGGAAACTCAACGCTAGCTGATTGTGTTCCAAAGTTACTGCAAAGCATGGACAGTTACTTGAAAAATCAAAGAATTGACCCAGTGCAGACCCAAAGGAACAGAGAGCAGGAACACGAGCAGATACCTGTCCATGCATACAGTGACATCACAGCAGCCCAGAGGTGGGGGGGACCTAGATGTCTAAGGCCAGATGCATGGTGTGTGGGCCATGGAAAGAGATCTTTGTTATATGTGGTGACGGGGATAACCCGTGAGGACACTATCTATGTTCACTGTAGTGAGGCAGCCACAAAAATAATCATAACCAACTGTCAGTGCCCCGATGTGAGGTTCATCCAGACAGGAAACAGACAGTGACTTGTGTGACTTCGGAAGGCTGTGGGAGGGACAAGTGGGATTTCCCTGCAAGCTAGAATGGTGTTTCAGACTTACAAGCTGAGCTCACTCCGCTGCTCCATTGGACACGTGTGTAAGAGACCGGAAAACGATGGCGTTGCGAGGCGGGCATGGCAGAGCTGGCCTATGTCCCTCGCACTCTGGAGGCTGAGGCAGGAGCGTGACAAGTTCAAAGCCAGCCTACGCTATATCATATCCCAGTTTAAAGATGGCCAGTTTGGGGATTTTTCCCAGTACAATTTTTTTTTTTTTTTTTTTTTTGAGACAGGGTTTCTCTATGGAGCCCTGGCTGTCCTAGAGCTCTCTGTGTAGACCAGGCTGGCCTTGAACTCCGTCTGCCTCTGCCTCCTCGGTGCTAGAATTAAAGGCACGCGCCACCACCACTCAGCTTTTTTTTTTTTTTTTTTTTTTTTTTAAAGTAAATGATGTAACAATTGTAGTGTGTTGGGGGCTCAGGATCAGGGTTGACTGCGCCACTTTCTCTTCCCTGTTACTGGGATGCCACAGATGAGCCCAGAGCCTCAGGTCAGCCAGGCTCATGCCCTCCCAGTGCACCCCCCTCAGTCTCCGGGAGTCCTTAACTGACATTTCTAAGTGTGCGTATTTATAATGCAGGCGATGGCACACAGCCCATGTGCAGTGAACAGAGCGGCGATTGGCGTCTCCATCTCCCTAACCTAGTCAGAGCTTTAGATGACATTCTCGTTATTTAGAAGTCTTCGTGGTGCAGACGCCATCTGGCTGTATGCTTCTGGGTGCAGCAGGGTGCCGGAGACCGAGGGGTGCATACCTTGTGGGGTGACTCCAGGGTTCTGCGAGCCAGAGGACTTCCTATTTCCCTATTTAATAACTGGAGTCATCAGGGCTCGTGAAGCTTGGCTGACCCACCCTTTGTTGTTGGGCCTCCCCCAGTGACCCCTACCAAGATCCCTGTCCCAGTTTGTCTGTCAGAGGCAAGCGAAGGGACTTCAGGAGCCGAGGCCCTCATTCCTCTAATTGGGTCTGGTGGCTGGAGCCAGGCCTCGTTATTTTTAATTGGGCCCATCCTTCTGGAAGGAAACAGCATGCACATCATGTCTGGGTATTCGCTGCTTGCGAGCTCAAATCGCAGTGGGGACTTCCGAGAACTCCATCATCACCCAGCGTGGTCAGGCTGAAGACAGCCTTGGAGGGACTGGCCCGTGTGTGTGTCCAGAGACGTGGGCTCCCAGGCACAGTCTCAGCCACTGTTTCAGAATCCAGGAATATCACAGTCCTGGGCAGTCGACAGATCGCTCAATTAAGTATCATTTAGATGTGGCCTGAGTATCATTTAGGGCGTGGCATCGTGGGCCGAATCAAACTTCTTTGTTGACAGGAACCCATTTTCGCTAATTAGCTTCAAAACAAGTGACTCCCAGCGCCGCAGACTCCTTCTGATGGCACAACCAGCAGTGCCCGCAGAACCAGTAAATCCGGTTCAGAGAAGCCACAGTCATTTGTTTATTTGTTTGCCTGGAGACAGGGTCTCTGTGTAGTCCGGGCTGCTCTCAGGCTCCAGTCCCCCACCTCCGCCTCTCCTGTAGTCCGGGCTGCTCTCAGGCTCCAGTCCCCCACCTCCGCCTCTCCAGTGTGGCACCGCGTGTGTGCCACCATGCCCGGCTTTCCCTCTACTAAGAGCTTTGTATTTTCCCAGCACCATTACCCTATTAGTTAAAATATTTATTTGTTTCAATATTTATTTAAGATACTTAATGAAGCTAAATATTAATATTCTGTAACTAAAACATCTAAATCATTGAAGAGAGCAAATAATTTTATGACTAAATATCTAAAAGCATTGTTAAATATACGATCTAATTTCTTTTAGTAATTTTTTCTTTATTTAAAAATAATTATTTTAGCATGGCAGTGGTGGTACATGCCTCTAATCCCAGCACTCGGGAAGCAGAGGCAGGCAGATCTCTGTGAGTTCGAGGTCAGCCTGGTCTACAGAGCAAGATCCAGGATAGGTTCCAAGCTACAGAGAAACTCTGTCTCAAAAAAACCAAGAAAAAAAAATATTTTATATGTTTGGGTATTTTGCCTGCTTAAATGTCTGTGTACCACATGTATGCAGTGCCCACAGAGGCCAGAAGAGGGCGTGAGATTCCTCACATCTTTGGATTATAGTTGGGTGTGAGCCGCCATGTGGTACGGGGAATTGAACCCAGGTCCTCTGCCAGAGCAGTTGGTGCTCTGAACCACTGAACCATCTCTAGCCCCATTTGTTGCTTTTTTTTTTTTGAGTTTCATGCAGGCGTGCATTACATATTGGACGCATCTCCCACACCCATTTTGTTCCCCATCCATTAATCTTCTTTGTTCCCTGGATATTTCATGTGCTTTCGTATCAAATACATAATGTGATTTTGTGTGTGTTTTCTCCCATCTGCGGGCCTATATAAAATGTAGATTATACAAAATGTAGGCCCGCAGATGGGAGAAAACACATACTTCTGAGACTGGCCTAATTTGCAATTCTCTCCACTTGTACCTAAGCTTCATTTTCAAAAGACAGCTGTCCCTGCCAAGAGCAGGGTACTGGCGAAGGAGTCCCATTTTGACTACGTGAAGTATATCTTCAAACTAACCCTTCTTGTTTGTAAGCCCTCTGTCCCCAGACAGACGCCAGACTTTCTCTGACCATTGTGGGACTAGTGTCCACTCAAGGTGAGAGTTTTGAGTTTGGCCATGAGTGTGGGCGTGTGAGGAAGACCCCAAGATCCCCACACACTTTGCCAAACACTCAGACACAACGTCTGAGCCCCCTTGGCGACAGGGCCTCTGTTAGAGAGACCACACCGGCGAAGAGACTCAAGAAAGGCTTTTGGTCACTTTGCTTCCTCGGGGGACTGGACAGAACAGGTGCTCTAATGTCATGGCTGGCTTTGTCATGTGTGTTCTTCCTGCTCTGACGTGGGATGGTGGCGAATCCCTCACATGCATGCTCAGCCTCATGGCGTTGGAGATCTTATCCCCCATGGATATATATGGCAGGTTTGGTGGCATTCCGTGGCATATGTGTGTGTGCATAAGTGATGTGCATTTTGTTTGTGTGATCATGGAATGTGTGTACCACAATAAGTGTGTGGATTCCAGAGGACAACCTTGGGTGTTTGTCCTTGTCTGTTGTTGTCTGCCACGTGTACCAGGCTAGCTGGCCTATGCGCTGCGCCGGCTCTTCTGTCTGTGCCTCCCATCTCGCTGAAGGAAAGCAGGCATACAGGCATCCAGCGCCACACCCAACTTTACCCAGTTGTCTGGGGATTTGAACTCAGTTCCTCATGCTTGCATGCAGCCCTCTATCCACTGAGCCATCTGCCCAGCTCCTAGTGATAATTCCTTAAATAACAAAGTCATTGTACAGAGCTTAGACATCACTCCCTTACTGCAGTTTTCTCTCCTTTGGTTTCAGTTACCCATAGTCAACCTCTGTTTGAAAATATCAAATGGAAATTTCCAGAAATAAGCAATATGTCAGTTTAAAGTATTTATCACAGTATTATATTAGTGGCTCCTAGTGACTTTTTTCCTTCAGTATGTGCTGAATGTGGTTGCTAAAAATTAGCCCTGTGTGTCTCTGTGTGACCTGAAATTTTCCCTGTGGTGGTTTGAATAACAATGGCCCCCATAGACTCACAGATTAGAATGTTTAGTCCTCAGGGTGTGGGGCTACTAGACAGGGATTAGGAGGTGTGGCTTTATTGGAGGAAGCATGTCACGGGGGTGGGCTTTGGGTTTTTAAATGCTCAAGCCCGACCCAGAGTCTCTCTCTGTCCCTGCTGCCTGCTGCAGAACTCTCAGCCACTTCTCCAGCACCACGTCTGCCTGCGTGCTGCCGTGCTCCCTGCCATGAAGATCATGGACCATATCTCTGGAGTAAACAAGCTTGAATTAAATGCTTTCTTTTATGAGTGGCCGAGGTCATAGCCTCTCTTCACAGTGACTAAGACAGCCTCTTTGCACTTGGTCACCTCCAGACTTAGGTACTGAGAACAGTATCAGGCCCAGCAGGCATCGCCAACCCCAATGTCCCCTACACCCCCTCCAAAGTACCACTGGCTATGAGGCTGCTGGTCAGTTCCTCCTTCTTCCTCCCAGTGATCCTAAGCAGGGTGGGATGTGAGGTGCCTCATCCTGGGGTCAGGCCACACACAAGCCTCATGTGCAAGGCTAGTGTGTATACCTCAACCTGTGGCCAACAGAGCAAGCACTGTCATAAAGGAATCTCCCCCTTGCCCTCCAGGCTGGCAGAAGGAGAGTTCCCTGCCCCTACAGCCTGGATCACCCACACATTCTCCTCCTGTTGGAGTTACCCATCACCCACTGCACTGGACTCCAGCTTAGATCTTAATGCATATATTTATATGCAAGTTTCCTTCAGGGCCTAATTTAGCAGTAGACTTCACTGCAGGTCACCATAATCTGTATTTTCTGCTGGTTCAAGAAGTGTTTGACTTGGTTGAACAAAGAAAAATGTTTTTTTTTGGGGGAGGCGTTCAGGTGACATCTAGAAGCCTTTGCACCCCCATTCTGTATGTACCTCCCTAACAGCTCATGCAACTGCAAGCTTATTCGTCGTTTTTATATTTTAAAAGGTTTGTTCTTTGTTTTTTATTTGTGACACACACACATACACACACACAAACACACATGCACAGGCACCCTTGCAACATGAGTTTATGTGTACTGTATGCAGTACCCATGGAGGCCATAAGAGGGCGCCATATCCCCCAGAGCTGCAGCTTTCAGGTGCTTTGCTGCCCTTTAAAATTGATATGTAATCACGATACCTTGAAAGTACAGTGAAGCATTTTACTACCGAGTGCCTTGTGTGATGATGCCGTGATGGCAATTGGCATATTTGTCACCTCTAACTTTTTTTTTCATTTCTTCCTGATGAAAACACTCAAAATACTTCTTGTTCCCTATTTCCATGTGAGTCTCACGGTGTTGTGGGGACCCCAGAGCTACCCCTCCTGTCTAACACCCTGAGCCCATTGGCTCCTGTCTCCACCCATTCCCTGTACCTTTCCAAACCTCTGCTTCTGTGAGATCAACTCTTGCAGAATATTATTTTTACTGGGCAAAGATCTATTTGTTTTGTTGCAGAATATTACTTTACCTATGTAAAGGTGTATTACATTTATTTATGCTGTATTTGTTTAACAATATAAGGATGTGTGTTTAATCATGTAAAGATGCATTGCATTTGTTTCTCCTTGCCTGCCTAAGGCACCTGATTGGTCTAATAAAAAGCTGACTGGCCAATAGCTAGGCAGAGAAAGAATAGGTGGGGCTGGCAGACAGAGAATAAATAGGAGGAGAAATCTAGGGAAGAGAGGAAGGAGAGAATGAGGGAGACACCCAGGGCCAGAAGCCAGGCAGCTACCAGCCAACCAGACCCAAGAAGCAGTGAAGAGATACACAGAAAGAAAGGGAAGTAAAAAACCCAAGGCAAAGGTAGCTAAAGAGAAACAGATTAGTTTAAGTTGAAACAACCAGAAATGAGCCTAAGATAGGCCAAGCATTCAAAACTAGCAAGTCTCTCTGTCATGATTTGGGAACCGCTTAGTGGCCTAAAAGAAAAGGCCTGGTACAATCAACTCTCTTTTATTTATTATTGAATTTTATTGAACTCTACATTTTTCTCTGCTCCTCTCCCTTACTCTCCCCTCCCCTTCAACCCTCTTGCAAGGTCCCCATATTCCCAATTTACTCAGGAGATCTTGTCTTTTTTCTACTTCCCATGTAGATTAGATCCATGTATGTCTCTCTTAGGGTCCTCATTGTTGTCTAAGTTCTCTGGGATTGTGATTTGTAGGCAGGTTTTCTTTGTTTTATGTTTAAAGACCACTTATGAGTGATACATATGATAATTGTCTTTCTGGGTCTGGGTTACCTCACTCAAAATAATGTTTTCTAGCTCCATTCATTTGCCTGCCAATTTCAAGATGTTGCTATTTTTTTCTGCTGCGTAGTACTCCATTGTGTAAATGTATCACATTTTCCTTATCCATTCTTCAGTCGAGGGGCATTTAGGTTGTTTCCAGTTTCTGGCTATGATAAACAAAGCTGCTATGTACATAGTTGAGCACATGTCCTTGTGGCATAGTTGAGCATCCTTTGGGTATATACCCAAAAGTGATATTTCTAGGTCTTGAAGAAGATTGTTTCCTAATTTTCTGAGAAATCATCACACTGACATGCAAAGGGGCTGTAAGAGCTGGCACTCCCACCAGCAATGCAGAAGTGTTCCCTTTTCCCCACAACCTCTCCAGTATAAGTTGTGATCAGTGTTTTTGATCTTGGCCGTTCTTACAGGTGTAAGATGGAATCTCAGAGTTGTTTTGATTTGCATTTCTCTGATGACTAAGGATGTTGAGCATTTCCTTAAGTGTCTTTCAGCCATTTTAGATTCCTCTGTTGAGAGTTCGCTGTTTAGGTCTGTACTCCATTTTTTATTGGGTTATTATATTATATTGTTCTTTTGATGACCAATTTCTTGAGTTCTTTGTATATTTTGGAGATCAGACCTCTGTCTGATGTGAGGTTGATGAAGATCTTTTCCCATTCTATAGGCTGTTGTTTTGTCTTGTTGACTGTGTCCTTTGCTTTACAGAACATTTTTAGTTTCAGGAGGTCCAATTTATTAATTGTTTTTCTCAGTGTCTGTGCTGCTGGGGTAATATTAAGAAGTGGTCTCCTATACGAATGCGTTCAAGTGCACTTCCCACTTTCTCTTCTATGAGGTTCAGTGTGGCTGGCTTTATGCTGAGGTCTTTGATCCATTTGGACTTGAGTTTTGTGATAGATATGGAGCTATTTTTGTTCTTTTACATGTTGATATCCAGTTATGCCAGCACCATTTGTTAAATATGCTTTCTTTTTCCATTTGATTTTTTTTGTTTCTTTGTCAAAAATCAGATGTTCGAAAGTGTGTAGATTAATATCTGGATCTTTGATTCGGTTCCATTGGTCCTCCTGTCTGATTTTATGTTAATACCAGGCTGTTTTCAGTAGTGTAACTTTGTAGTAGAGTTTGAAGTCAGGGATTGTGATGCCTCCAGAAATTCTTTTATTGTACAGGATTGTTTTGGCTATCTTGGGGTTTTATATGAAGTTGAGTACTGTTCTTTTGAGGTCTGTGAAGAATTTTGCTGGGATTTTGACTTCTTTTCTGATGTGTATCCCCTTGATCTCCTTTTGGTGTCTTATTGCTCTAACTAGGACCTCAAGAACTATATTGAATAGATATGGAGAGAGTGGACAACCTTGTCTTGTTCCTAATTTCAGTGGGATCGCTGTGAGTTTCTCTCCATTTAGTTTGATGTTGGCTGTCGGCTTGCTGTATATTGCCTTTATTATGTTTAGGCCTGTTCCTTGTATCCCTGCTCTCTCTAAGACCTTTATCATGAAGGGATGTTGTATTTTGTCAAAAGCTTTTTCAGCATCTAATGAGATGATCATGTGGTTTTTATTTTTTAGTTTGTTTATAGGGTGGATTACGTTGACAGATTTTCTTATGTTGAACCATCCCTGCATCTTTGGAATGAAGCCGACTTGATCATGGTGGGTGATGGTTCTGATGTGTTCTTGGCTTTGATTTACCAGTGGTATAATCAACAACTCTTTAGTGTCCTTTAAAAATGTCATCTTTGAAATACCTGCAGCACGGACACAGGGGTAGAGTGGACGGGCTTCTCTGAGGAGACACGGTGTCAGAGCCTTGTTTGTTTTAAGCAAGGAGAAGCACCACCCCTAATGCTCCCAGCAGCCTTTGCTGACTGATACCAACCAGAAACCAGAGGTGAGGACTGGAGGCTGCTTCTAGCATCCAGTGAGCCGATTAACTCTTGATTGTTCTTGGAAGTAATGTGAATTCGCGTATCTAAAGTAATTTATGTATGTGTGCACATGGGCGTAGAACCTAGGCCTTCCTCATTTGGCAAGCATTCTACCACTGAGCCAAGGCCCCCACCCAGACTTTTTTTTTTTTTAAAAGAAAAGCCTTATACCTATAGAGTAGTTTTGCTTTTGTGTGTTTTTTTTTTTCATGCAAATGTGTAGGAAGTTAAGGTCTACTGGGCCAAAAGGAGCAAACCTGGAGTCTACCTGGCGATGTCACAGGTCCTGATAATGCCTAGCCAATGAGGGACTACCAATACTACTTCCTGGGTGTCTAGCAACAGGCGCTGTCAGAGGTTCTGATTGTGCCTACCAATGAGGGGCGATCAGGCAATGTTAACCTTCAATGGATCAGAACGCCTGGGTGCTGGGATGGTATATAAGCCCCTGCCCCGCCCCGCATTGTTAAATAAATGAGTCTGCTGTATGTCTTCTACCTGACTCCCGGTGTCTGAGACATTACACTGTGCCTTCTCACCCCGCTCCCCTGAGAAAGACATTAGGGCCCCGCAACATCTGGAACCCAGAACAGGGACTTCTAACACAGGCTTTGAGCTCATCTGATTAAAATCTTCTGTTGTTGTTGTTGTGGCTGTGATTTTTGTGGTTTTCCCGGAACAGGCTCTAGTCCTTTCCTCACTTACAGTGCCCCCAGTGCCCCCAAGACAGTGCATTTTCAGTGAAAACAGCTACCGGCCCCTTGGCAGGTAAGTGTGGGACCCCAGCCTTTCCTTCTTTTGTGTTGTCTGTCATGTTTGTCTGCCCGTCCGGTTAGGAAGGCACACATTTTCTGCTTCAGTTTGCCTGATATCTCCATATAAGGGCTGACCCAAGTCTTGGCTCCTGAACACCATCCCTTATCCGGAGACACCGTGTGGGCTTCCGGCTGTGGCCTAAAGAACCACAAAAGTTCCCCACCCATCACTAGATATAAAGGTCCGATGCAGTTTCCCACCCCTTCTGACTGTTGCTCTCCTGCTATGTCCCTCAGAGGGGTGCTGACACACGGGGCGGAGTGACCTGTCATCTGTGGGAAGTGAGCTGCGTGGCAGCATGGGAGATGAGGGCCCGGAGGCCGGTGCTGGCCAGGCCTGAGGTGTGTGAGCTGTGACCGGTGCGAGCTTCCTCCTTGACTGAAGCCTCAGGACACTGCCTGAGCCTGGTGTAGGTGGCACTCTGAGGTGTGGGCTCAGAGGTAGTAGGCTTCTCTAGCTTGGTGTGCCACTTGGAGACCTTCTGGTGCCTGACTTCCCCTCATGTGAGCGGCATAGGCATCCGCCCCATGCAGGACACAGCTCACAGAATGCGGCAAAGGCCCTGGGCCCCTCTCTGACCTCTGCTGGGCTGTGTGCCTGTCATCTGAGTGGCCTGATTCTTCCGGTGCTTCTGGCCTTCCAGGTGCTCCTGATAGATCTGTGGCCCTGTGATGTGGGATTCCCCTCTGTGTGCTGTGAATATGTTTTATTACCATTGGTTAATAAAGAAGCTGCTTTGGGCCTATGGCAGGGCAGAATATAGCCAGGTGGGAAATCTGGACAGAGATATAGAGAAAGAGTAGGCGGAGTCAGGGAGATGCCATGTAGCTGATGAAGGAGACAGATGCTGGATCCTAACAGTAAGCCACAGCCTTGTGACGATACACAGATTAATAAAAATCGGCTAATTTAAGATGTAAGAGTTAGCTAATAAGAAGCCTGAGCTAATAGTCCAAGCAGTCTTTTAATTGAGATAGTTTCTGTGTGATTATCTGTGGCTGGGCAACTGGAAAAGAGCAAGTAGGCTCCATGCTATAGTCCCGCATAACAGACCCTGACAACCTCGCAGCAGTGCATGGAGGGGGGCCTGGGGATCACCTCGGACTTTGGCAGCACATCACTGGTGAAGCTGGGGTCCCAGGGTCCAAAGCCTGAGCCACCCCAGGTGTCTGAACCAACTGGAGCCATCAAGGATACTTGCTGCTTCTGCGTGGGCCTTCTAGGATTTCAGTGGGTGGTCCGAGCAGAGAGAGATTGGGCCTGGCTGGCAGAAAGAGGTGCAGCTGGCTGCTCTGGTGTGTCCTCTCAGCTCCTGGTCCGCTTTGATTCTCAGCAGCTGGTGGGTGGATGTAGCAGTGGCCACAGCTTTGTGTTGCTGCTGCCAGTATGTGCCCTCAGCTACCTGGGGCTGATCTTCAGCCAAGTTCTGCTGGTGCATGCCCGGCCTCAAGGTCAGACATTGTGCTGTGTGCTGGCACTGTTGGAGGACAAGAAGTGAGCCTGGGGGGATGTGCCTGCTATCTACCCACCCGGGATGTGCCTGCTGTCTGCCCACCCGGGATTTGCCTGCTGTCTGCCCACCCGGGACGTGCCCGCTATCTGCCCACCCAGGTTCATTGTCCAGACACTGGAAGAGTAGAACAGCTAAATGAGATGGTAAAGCATGTGGCCCTTTAATTTGCCAATTTATAGAGAAGCTCTTTCGGTAAACCATAGGACAGGGAGCAAATGCCCATTTCAGCACCTTCAGCTTTACACAAGTGAACACAGGTCAGCAGCCCCTTAGAGTCAATGGTGTTAAGGTTTATACTGAAAGCATAGACAAAGGGTAAATTATTCTGGACATTCAGATTAGTTTTGCAGAAAACTGTGAGATTGATTTGGAGATCAAGCGATATTTTTGTGGAGCTTGTGTGAAAAGTATTCAGATTCGTGGGACAATGTGCGAGATCCTGGAGCCCTTGGTTGGAGACAAGCCTTTAGCTGGAGCATTGTCCATCTTCTTTCTTAGGACTGACTTATCTCCTGGACATTCCTGGACTGAATGGTTTGTCAGATACTATCATTTTGGATATAATATCAAACTGATATTAGCCAAAAACAAAAAACAAGATCCCAGCAGGGCTCCCTACACTTCCAATAAAGACACCGCCCCATGCCGTCCCTTCCTCCACTCTCATCTCTCACCCCACCCTGAAAACTCAGAGGATTGGGCCCTGGTACCTGTCACATATTAGAACATCTATATCTCTTTACTTCTCAGAAAGTTGTAGTCCTGACTCACTTACAAATCGAAGCTGGCTTTGGAGTTGGAGCACGGCTCTCTCCTTCTCTAAAACCAAGCATTTTGTTAGAAGAAAAATTCAGAGTTTCTGTTTCATATCAGAAGAGCCACCTGGTGTTGGACAGAAAACCAAAACTCTAGGGAGAATTGTCAAAACTCTGTTCTTTCCCCACAAATGCTACTTCTCTCCTTGCTTATTTTTGACTCTTTAGTACCTTTCTTTGACTAAGCAACTTAAGTATATATTGACAGATTGGTAGGTAGGTAGGTTGATAGATAGATAGATAGATAGATAGATAGATAGATAGATAGATAGATAGATAGACAGATAGTTAAACAGATGATAGATAGATGATAGATGTGACATATATTCAGTAGAATATTATTACATTTATAATATGTCAGTGTGTCTGTATGTATGGCCCTGCCTATGCTTCTCAACAATTCAAAGACTTTCTGGGCTCCTGGAACAGTTTCCATGCCACCGGCACCCCCTGAAATCCACAGGGACAAGCCATTGTGGAGAGGATCAGCAGAGCTCTTAAGGAGCTATGGCCAGGACTATCTCTCCAGAGGCTAGGAGAGATCCTCATCTGGCCTTAACAGACGTCCTTTTCCATATGAACTTTCTAAGTTTTGATAACAAGGGCTCCGCTGAGCTTACAAACACTGGGCATCTCTGCCAGGGAACACATCCCTGCCCTAGTGAGATGGAGAGATCCTATCTCCCTCCGATGGCAGCCCCCAGCCCCTGTTAACCAGTGGGAGAGGGTATGCTTGTGTTTTTCCTTAGGCTGCCACAACACCAATGTTACGAGATGTATGCCCAGCCGTGGATCAGCCTGCTTCCATCAAGCAGGGAATAACCCAGGATGAGGAGAGCTGTATATACTCCCTTTTCTTGCTCTCATTGTCGTCCCCAAACAAATTGATTCATTAAGGGCAGAGGTTATGGCCTTTGACTCCTCTTTTTTTTTAAAAAAAAAGTTTGGCATAATATAAACAGGCTATCAGATCCCTTATGGATGCTCACATTTGCATTAATTGACAGGGTGATATTGTTAATTCTAATTCTCCTTATGTCTCCTGCAGCAGAGCCAACATCAGCAGACAGCAACTAAAGCGACTATTCAGGTGTTAATGGCTCTCAGGCATCCTTCTCCCAGTCCTCCACAGGAGGTTATGCATACCTGCTTATCTGTAATTCAAAAGCCTTCTGCCTAGTCCCCCAACTCTGGCAGCTCTCCAGGAATGAATGCTCTTCAGGGGATGGTAGTCAATGATGGGTAAGAGCTTGTTTGGTAGGTCAACCTAAGACAGGCACAGTCCAGCTGCTGAGCTCTCCCGAGGTGGGGTCAACAAGGCCTGAACAAAGAACTCTGGCTCCCACTGAGCGCCCATGCAATAAATAAAAAAGCGTGGATATGTAGGAAATTACGGCCTACCAAGCCAAAAGCAGCAAACCTGGAGTCTGCCTGGCGATGTCAGAGGTCCTGATAATGCCTAGCCAGTGAGGGGCGATCAAATGGTGTTTCCTGAGTGGCTAGCTACAGGTGCTGTCAGAGGTCCTGATCATGCAGAGCCAATGAGGGATGGCCACATGTTGTCAACTGTCACTGGATCAGTACTGGGTGCTGGGAGGGTTTTTAAGTTTCCCTCCCATTGTTAAATAAATGAGTCTGCTGTATACCTTCTACCTGACTCCCAGTGTCTGAGACATTGACACTGTGCCTTCTCACCCCCTTCCCCAAGGAAGACGGTAGGGCCCAGCAACACAAGTACACGTGTGTGCAGAGACTAGCGAACATCGTTGTCATTCTTCAGATGCCCTTCACCTTGTGCTCTGAGGCAGGCTCTCTCCTTGACCTGGAACTTACTCTAGACTCGGTGGCCAGCAAGCTCAGGGATCTACCTGCCTCTGTCTCCCCAGGGCTGAGTCAACAAGCAAGTTCTACCATTACCAGCTTTTGTAAAAGTGTGGATTCTGGAGGTTGAATGCAGATTCTCACACTTGCAGGGTAAGCCATTGCCTGACTGAGCCCCAGCCCCAGCTGGGGAGTCATTCTGTAAAGGCCCACACTACGTTTACTTATTTGTAAATAACAAGTTCTTACACCTGAGGTTGGGTGCACACCTGAGGTTGGGTGGTTGTACCCACACTGCAGGTAGGTACAAGCAAGGCAGAGGGTGGGAAAGAGAAAGGAGCTGTCTGGAGACCACTGGTGACAACAGGGATAGCCTGTTCTATTTCTAAATCCATGCATTCCATCTGCCAGGTGCTCAGTCAAATTACATCTGAGATGAGATGCTGATCTATCTGAAGTTTGCTATTGATCAGTTTATTTGAGGTTCGTAATCTAACTTACAAAACTGAAAATACCAGAGAGGGGAGGGGCTTCGGGCACAATTTGATCTAGCATTTTCATGGGGGCATCAGGTCCCTGACTTGATTTCTATGTGGTCGTATTCATTTCTGCTCCCCTTAAAGTGTGCCAGATTTCCTTGTCAGCTTGACACAGGCCTATATACACCTGGAAGAGGGCTGGTCAGTGGATGAACTGACCTGCATCAGATGAGCCTGTGAGTGTGTCTGTGGGAGGAGGGCCACAGCTCACTGTGGGTGGTGCCAACCCAACAAAGGCAGCTGGAGAACCAGGAACCTGATACTCCCTCATGGCCTCTGCCTCAGTTCTTGCCTCCAGGCTTCTGACTGAACTCCTACCCTGGTTTCCATTGATGACAGACGGCAATCCATAACCTGTAGGCTGAAATAAACCCTTTCCTCTCCAAGCTGATTTAGTCCCAGGTTTCTCACAGCAACAGAGGAGCAGACTGGGGCAGGTTGCTTTGCTCTGGTGGCACTAATGGCCCTGAGGCTCGCATGCTCTATACTGCCAACCTTACAGCTGTGCCCTTCCTTTCCTGGGTGTTTCTAAGGAAGTGTCCTTGTTTCCCATTATCCCGGTTAACCTTGTGCTCCGGGAGAGTCAGCTGCTGGACCAAGCACGACAGGAAGAGGTAGAATCACACCCCACAGACACGTGACTGAGGTGCTCTGAGGACAAGGAAAGGGGACGTTGGCATCACTACCTGCACCATTAGAAGGCGATCAAGGCGGTTATCCAGTCTCGACAGAAAGCCTGCCTTGTGTTTGTTGGGTAGTAGAAGGTGGTACCCAGAGCCACAAAGTCCCCCTTCCAAGATAAGCATCCCTACTAACTGCAGCCGATGTCTGAGGGTATAGATGGAGGTTTCCTGCAGGTGTCTGTGGGGCAGGAATAGGTATCAGCTCCCCTCAGCGAGGGCCCTAGCTGGTCTCAGCAGTCACCTGAGGGACCAATCAGAGGCTGGCAGTGGTTGTAATGTGATCTGGTGGGAGTCCGGTTTCTCATTCTTGGAGCCTGTGGGCCTGCATGTCTTCAGGTGGGCAGCCTCAGGTGCACTCCCTGCCTCCCCCTGTGAATTATTCACTAGCTTCTACTTGGCCATCTAGAATCTCCGAGGACCTTGATGCTGAGTGTCACATGTCACAGGATCGCCAACTGCCGCAAGGCAAGTTCTGGACGGCTCAAGCAGAGCAGTGCTAACAGCGGCTCTCCCTCCAAGCACCATGGAAGCCAAGGTAATGGGCTCGAAGGTGGCCTTGCTGGGGACCACTCTTCTACCAGGTCTAAGTGACAGTTCTTCTGGGCTTCCAGTAGGCAGGAAAGACCTAGCATATGGAATTCTGCTCTTGTTTGGTGAAAGGTTTGGTCTGAGATCATCGAGTTAGATGTGTCTCGGCCATCACCCGAGGATGTGTGGTCTTTTAGAACCAAAGCGGGGAAAGCGGGTGAGGCGGAGCCAAGTTTCCTGTGTGCTTCAAACTGGGGACAGCATAGCTTTCTGTGATATCAGAGTGGTCACTACCATACTGTCCAGTGCTGGAACTATGAACCGAGGGTGACTTCTGAGGTCTTGAAATGTGGCGGGGGGTGGAAGAGCCACGTAGGCGGCTGGTGGTTGTCCTGTTAGCCTAGACGAGCATCAAAGAGAACCATAGCGACTGTTGCCTCCTCGTCTAGGAGTGTCTGTAATTTCTTTACTCCAGAGACACTACTGAGTTTAAACGTAGCAACTTCAAACTGCCTGAGTCAGTGGCAGGAAAGACCTAAAGAAACAGCCAAGGGCAGAGACAACCGAGTGTATTCCTTCTTCTAGGAGTTAATTCTACGTGTGTGTTCGATGGCAATTTTTCGTGTTTGTATTTTCTTCCCCAAAGAACGGCCTCAGCACATGTGTTTAGAAAACACGATTTACTCACGGACTTTCTCTTCCTAGGTGACCAAAGGGATCCCAGAAGCGGTCACACATGTAGTCAGAATAGTTTAGTAGCTACACACATGAGCCTCCTGCACCAGGAACACCAGCTACAGTCTGTCATGGATCCATTCAGCCAACGATCCATTTCTATAACACCAAATACTATTGCCTTGGCAACCAGCACTCGCAACAGTGTTGGCCCTGAGGCCATGCATCTGAACACCCAGGTGTGTGTGTGGGGTTGGCTTTCTGTACCGTTGCCGTGAAACAGCTGAGTGTTGACTGACAAAGGCCGCTTGGTAGAGGGGTAAGTTTACAGACACGCAAGAGGTAGGCCTGTCTTCCAACAAGGTCACGGGTAACATTTAATGTCATAGCTCTGTGTGTGTGTGTGTGTGTGTGTGTGTGTGCATGTGTTATGAGTACATTTGGAGGTCAGAAGACAACCTGGGGTGTCAACCTTCACCTTCACCTTCACCTCGTTTCTCACAGGATCTCTCTTCTTGTTTCCCTCCGCATGCACTATGCCAGTTGGGCTGTGAGTTTCTGGGTTTTTCTTTCTCGGCTTCCCCACTCGCTGTCAGAGCGCAGGGTTTACAGATGAGTGCTTCCTTCCTCACCTAGCTGTATTTGAGTTCTGGGGATTTGAACTCAGATCCTCAAGCTTGTATCCATGAGCCATGTCGGCGTCCTGAAACACATCTTCCAGCAAGCATGTGGACTGGGTTCCCTGCAGTTGTGTGGTTTTAAATAAAATTCTCCTTCTTGGTGAACTCCCAGCTTGCCTTTGAAAGCATCAGGTTGCTGCTGAAGCCACTTGAGAACCTATGGCTTCGGGAAGCAGCAGCGGCCCTGCCTGTCTCCAACACAACGAGCTATGTTGATTCTTTTAGGAGAAACATCCCCCAACTCCCTCCCATAACAAGGATGGAAATGAGCCTTCATCACCAGAAACCAGGGCTTAGGGCGGCAGTGGAGACCCGAATAAACCAAGTCTGAAGTAACCCTGTCTCCAGCAAGCTCCTACCCAGCGTGTTTCTCATCCCAAGAATTGCTTCCCTGAGCCCCAAACCCCTTTGTCTGGCATTCCTTCACAGATGATGTCATTCGTTGTCTAAAATAGATAAAGGCAACGATGTCTTTGGTTGGGGGGCGTGTGTGTGATGTGTGTGCAGGTGCACGCATGGAGGTCACAGCGCAGCCTCTGTGTCAGGCAGGGCCTCTTGCTCACCAGCGTGTATAGTGAGGCTGCGGCTGACGGATGAAGTCAGGGGAGGAAGTGATTTGTGAGGTTCTGGCAGCTACCAAGTGCTTGTCCTATGCCCTGCGGTGGTGTGTGTCTCATTCAAAATTTAATTTTTAAGGCAAATAGTCAGGGTGATTAATTGTTCTCTCCCAGCGAATTGTTAAGAAGTTGGAAGACTGTGTCAGTCACTGAACAGGAGGCCCGGGGCTTGTATCCATGTCCAGGGAGCCACTGTGTTCCCAGCCCACACCTTGCTGTGGATCGAGCATATTTTATGACTTTATGACTTGGCAGGTCAAAGGCAACAAACTTTAATGTTTTATTAAAAATAATTATGGATTCACATAAGTTGTGAAAACAGAACGTAAAAGTCCCTACACTCTGGCCCTGCAGGTTACTTTCACCTAATTGTGCCTCAGTTTCTGAGCGAAGTTAAAACCACTGGCCGACAGTGGAGAGGAGATATTTCTGCCCTCGGTGCTTGGCTGCTAACTCCTGTCCCTTGTCTACAGGGTCCCCTCGAAGGCTGTGAAGGGTGTGTGACAGGTTGGGCTTAGTAACGGGGTCAGCTAAGCCTCACAGGTGCGGTGCAGGTGCCACCTTTCACTTTGCAGTTGATCTTGAGCCACCTAATTTGATGGTATGTGTTTTTATTTTGTATTTTGAGACAGGTTTTCTCTGTGTAACAGTCCTAGCTGTCCTGGAACATACTTTGTAGACTAAGCTGTCCTCAAACTCACAGAGATCCACCTGCCTCTGCCTCCCAAGTGCTGGGATTAAAGGTGTGTGTCACCACTGACCAGTTAATATGCATTTTTACACATTCTATGACATTTATGTGTGTATGCACGTGTGTGTGCACACACATGCGTGCAAACATGAATATGCACGCCACAGCAAATGTGTGGGAGGCAGAGAACACCATCTAGGAGACAGTTCTCCCCTTCTACTACGAGGGTCCCAGGAATCTAACTCAGGTCAGGCTGTGGACAAGTGCTTTTTCTCCGGAACCATCTTCCTGACCCACATTTCTAATAGCCTAGTATGAAAGAATTGTAGAAGGTTAAAAAAAAAGTCATTCAAGATTCCGCAGTGACTCAGAAATGACTATTCAGCCACGTAGGGGACCCATCGTCCTTCTTGGGAATAGCTGTGGACAGAAAGTCACACATTTTTAAGATTTGAATGAGCTATTCCTAACAACATTCGATTTTACTTGAATCCAATGAAAGAAATAATTGATATAAAGCAGAATTGCTATGCCTCAAGCAAAGGACCATCATGAGAGATTATTTTATTAAAATAGCCTCAAAGTAAAATAATACTTTTTCAAAAATTTTATTTATTTATGGAAGGGGGCATCTCGAGCGTGTGCGGCCAGCGTGCACGTGGAAGCTAGAAGAAAGTCACAGCAGCTGGTTCTTTCCTCTCACTGCGTGGGCCCCAGGGGTGGAATTTGGGACGGCAGCTTCGAGGCAAGCTCCCCCCCCCCCCCCGCTGAGTCATCCCATTGGCCCAGTGTTATGTGTAAAGACCCTGAGTTACCTGCACCAAAGAGTTCAACTTCAGGCCTAGCTCTGAACATGAAAACAGAGGCTGCACCCCTATTCTGATATTTTAAAAAAAGCATTTTTCATTGTCAAGACCCCAGTACATTCTGTTCTGCTGCTGCTTTCAAGTCCAACTTCCGTAGCTCCGCAACAGTGCTGTCTAAAGCGGCCCGCGTGTTTTCAGAGAGCTGCTGTGAAAAATGCTATGTCGGGTCTTTCCCTCCAGTCCACTTCCGGTGCAGAATAGGAAAGCCATGCCCCATGTCATCTTGCCATGGGAGGAGGGGAGAAACAAGATCCCGGGGTCCAGAGGTGAACGCACGCGGCCGGTGTTTGAGATGGAGAAGAGGGGTTGGGTGTTTCCAGGTGTAGGAGGAGAAAGGAATTCATCTCACAGTTCTGTATGCACCAAGCCCTGAGCTCCTTGTAGTTAGAGCCTGCAGGACTCTTGGATCTTGGCCACCTCTTCCCCTTTTCCGAGCCCCTTTCTCTCCCAGCCCTGGCAACTGGCATAACTACATTCCTGCCATCTCGGGGAGTGAGAATTTCCCTCATATTTGATGTCTAGTTTCACTTTGAATTTTTCCCTACGTGACTGGCCTGAGTCTTGCAGGGAATAAACACAGGGAAATGGGGAGTTTTGTGGAGAAGCAGAATGTGGTTCAGGGGCAGGGCTGAGGTGATGGGGTTAGGGTGGGGTGGGGATCACAGTGGGGGGGGCTGTACGTGGTTCAGGGGCAGGGCTGAGGTGATGGGGTTAGGGTGGGGTGGGGATCACAGTGGGGGGGGGCTGTGCGTGGTTCAGGGGCAGGGCTGAGGTGATGGGGTTAGGGTGGGGTGGGGATCTCAGGATGGGCTGTGCGTGGTTCAGGGGCAGGGCTGAGGTGATGGGGTTAGGGTGGGGTGGGGATCACGAGGTGGGCTGTGCGTGGTTCAGGGGCAGGGCTGAGGTGATGGGGTTAGGGTGGGGTGGGGATCTCAGGATGGGCTGTGCGTGGTTCAGGGGCAGGGCTGAGGTGATGGGGTTAGGGTGGGGTGGGGATCACGAGGTGGGCTGTGCGTGGTTCAGGGGCAGGGCTGAGGTGATGGGGTTAGGGTGGGGTGGGGATCACGAGGTGGGCTGTGCGTGGTTCAGGGGCAGGGCTGAGGTGATGGGGTTAGGGTGGGGTGGGGATCTCAGGATGGGCTGTGCGTGTCCCAGCTGCTCTCACTGCAGGGACTATGCCCGTGCTGGAGAATGAGTGGACTCCCAGGTTGACCATTTGCTTTTCTCTTGAAACTTGTCCAGTAATTCTGCTATGTGCTAAAGTCTAAGAACTAAAAGTTGAGTGTTCCTAATCTGGAAGTCTGTGACTTTTCAGGAATAGGGTGATTTTCTCTAAAGAGAAGTTTCACACCTTCCCCATGGGAGAAGTTCATGACAAGGTAGATGGGCTGAACATAGTGGCTCTTCAGGAAGGTATCAGACAAGGGGTGTGCGTGAGACAGACGAATTCTGAGGTTAGACCAGGCTCGCATCCCTACAGTCCATGATGCAGGTTTACACATCCCAAAGTCTGAAAACATTCCTAACCTGAATGCTCTCTGCTCTCAGCATTTAAACAAGGCCACTCACCTGAACATTCTAGATATGGACAATGTCTGTGTGTGCCGCAAGTCACAGCCATTTTCACCCAAGTATCATTTGAGCAACCTCTAGGAAATTGGTGGGTAACTTCGAGTCAAGAGCAAAGGTTGAGAAGTTCCAAGCTGGGGAGATGCTCAGTGGGTAGAGAGTCTACCATGCAAACGTGTGAAACCGCCAAGTATGACAGCACATGCCTGCAATCCCAGGACTGAAAAGGCGAAGATGAAGGATTTGTGGAGCTCGCTGACCCTCTGGCCCAGTAGAATCCGTGAGGACCAGGTTCAGTGAAAAATACTGCCTAGAGATGGTGATGAGGGTGTTGCTGGTGATGGTGATGAGAGTGTTGGTGGTGATGATGATGAGGGTGTTGGTGGTGATGGTGATGAGGATGTTGGTAATGGTGATGAGGGTGTTGGTGGTGATGGTGATGAGGGTGTTGATGGTGATGAGGGTGTTGGTGGTGATGGTGATGAGGGTGTTGATGGTGACGGTGATGAGGGTGTTGGTAGTGATGGTGATGGTAATGTGTACATAGATTGAGGAGAATACCCTGACTCTGACCTCCAGTTTCCACATACACATGAACCCTCACACACACATATGCACATATAAATACATACCTGCAAGCACAATTTTTAAACATTGTGAAGTCTTAATTTTCCTTTTAACCCAAAGACTGAGGTGAGAAGGAGCCAGGATTGGCAGGAGTGGGGGGTACCAACAGGGAAAAAGTTCATGGTGCCAGTGCACTTAGGTACACACTTGCCCCACTGCTGGTTTCTGCTATGGGCTCCCAAACCACAGAGACACTTCTGTTCTTGGAGAAGGCAGCTGAAGACGCCAGGAACACGCACCCAGAAGAGCCTCTGGGAACACGCACCTGGAAGTGCCTCTTTCACAAGTTCATATGCAAACCAGGAGGCCAACAAAGAGCGTCTGAGACCTCAGGGAGGGCTACGTGTGGCCTTGCTGAAGGTGGCTGTAAACTTCCACAGATGTTTTTAAAAAGACTTATTTTTATTGTTTTGGAATGACGTATGGGTACCCACAGAGTCCCAAAGAAGGTGTCGAGTCCCCTGCAGGTAGACTTACAGGCAGTTGTGAGCTCCCACGTGAGTCCTGGGAACCAAATGCAAATCTTCTGCAGGAGCAGCGAACACCCTCCACCCTGCACCAGCTCTCCAGCCTCCCAAAGTGCTCATCTAGCTTGTTTCAGGAAACATGGGTCTTGCCTTCCACACCTTCACCCGGACTTACGCTGAGAAGTGTGGCCAGCGGCTTGTACCTCTTCTCCCTCCACCGCGACTCCCACGAGCCAGTTAAGACGCCCTAACCGCCTTCAGCTTTACCAGTAGCCCAGCTAATCCTCGAGATAATTCAGAGGCATCGTTCTGTCTGCTGATATTTGTAATTACACTCATCGGTGATTAAGAGGCATCTGGACAGTAAAACGCTAACTGTCTGCTGGTCGTTAGATCAGAAGATAATCCTCCATTTCAACCACGGGGCTGCCAGCCTCAAATCCATCCTTGAAGAGACTTTGTCTTCAGTGTTAGCAGCCTCGTAGTCAGAATGGAAACTGTCCAAGAGGCTTCCTGAGAGCCTGGCCTATCTGTCTGCATTTGTGATGTACCCCAGGCTGTCCCTGAATTCTTCATCCTCCTGTCTCAGCACTAGGAACAGTCAGGCTCTGCCAAGCCGGGCTGAGATTTTGCTTAGAAGCATCACAACTCCAAGGTGTAGAGCAAACCGTTGGACTGCTTAGACGCGGCTGCATCTGCGGTCTCACTTTGTTCTGCTAGTGCTGTGACTTTAAGCACCACGGATTCAAGGACTCGGTTCCCAAGGGAACTTGGCTAAACGGGACAGGAAGTCTGTTCCACACACATTGACTGCAAGGCCCTAGAGAGAGACTTGAAAGTCCTGGGAGACCTGCTGCCTCTGTAGCAGCCGTGGGTGTCTACAGTGAGACAATAGCACATACACATTCACAGAGTCACACACAAACACACAACACAAAGATGCAATCAGACACACTATAGTTGTGGAGACACATACAGAAAGACAGAAACACACAAACATACACACACACAGAAACAGAGACACACATACACACACACACACACAGAAATGCAGACACACCACATACAGACATACACAGAGACAAACACAGAAACAGACACAAACACACACAATCACACAATCACTCATAGACACAGAGGGACAGAAACACATAGACAGATACATCACACTGAGACACATGCAGAGACATACATACACCACACAGACACACATACCATATGTATACACACAGAGGCAGACATACATGTACATATCACACACAACACAGACATAGACATACCACACAGAGATATACACACCACATACATTATACACACAGAGGGATAGATAGAAACATTCATGTGTACATATCACACACACAGATACATAGACACATACACACACAGTGCACACAGGAACAAGACTGGCTGTGGCGCCACTGAAACTCACATAGGACATGGAAGTGTGATGTGAATGGGCTTTTCTTGTGTTCCACATAGTATTTCTTTCATTTCCTCCCATCATTTTAAATGTAAGCGTTCCTGGCTTCACGGACAGGCAGTGCCTGGACTAGGTTTTCCGGCCAGTTTACTGATCCCTGCCTAGAATATGCTGCATATTTTCTGTCTAGAATCTCACTAGCCTGGCTGAGTGCCAATAGCTTCATTAGAAATTTCATTCCTCTCTCAGCATGCACACGTTAGCTAATGTAGCCTAGCTTGCCACTGGCTAACCACAGGCAGGATTTGTTTATTAAATGCTTAGTGTATTTATCTGTGTGTGTGCACAGGCCAGAGGACAACTTGCAGGATTCAGTTCTCTCCATGGGACCCGGCATCAGGCTTGGCAGCCAGCATCTTTACCCACTGAACCATCTTGCCAGCCCCCAAAGACAGTAGTTGACAGCACATCGTGACAACCAGAAGCCAGGGAAGCTCGTGAGGATGGCTGTGGCAGGAACAACCACAGTACATGCGTGTGTGAGTTAGTGCCCACCAGCGCCTGAGAGCTAGCTTCCTCCCCACCTCATCATTAGCGTTGTTGCTATTGTTTCTGAGACAGAGCCTCACGCCCTGGCCCAGGCTGGCCTTGAACTCATAGTCCTCCTGCCTCAGCCTTCTGAGGCCTTACAGGTGTGAGCCACTGTGTCTGACCCCTACTGATCTCTTCTGCATCGCTGAGAGCCTGTGGCTGTAGCATCAGCACAGAAAGCACGTTAGGAGCCCTGTGCACCTGAACATGTGTGCATGCGTGTTTGCTCGGTCCCAGTCAGATGCCCTGACAGGGTTCAGGGTTACTCTTTTTGGCAAGGGTCATGATTACCTTGATGAGATCTTGTGCGTGTGTGTGTGTGTGTGTGTGTGTGTGTGTGTGTGTGTGTGGTGTGTGTTTTAAAGTCTCTAAGAATTTTCCATTCTCTCCTATGGGCAGGTCTCTGGGTTTGGATACAATTTTTTCTTTGTTAGCAAATGTTTGGAACTGCAGACAGAAAAGGAATGTGCACCTAGCTCTTCGTTGGGCTGATACGCTATCTCTTGCCTTGAGAGCAAACTCTGGCTACTGCTGCTATTAAGGACGGTTTGCCGTCTCCCTGCCCAGGAGGGGCATTCTATGGAGGGTACAAGAAGTGAGTGCCGAGCTGTCTCACCCTCTAACTAACCTAGCTCAGAGCGGGCTGTCTGGCCTCAACCCAGGCATTTGAGTGCTCGTAGGGAACCTGACAGGCACTTGTGTTATGGAAGTTGACACGCTGAATGGCCGCTTTTCTCATATTCTTCACCTGTCTCTTTGTGTTAAAGGGGGAGCTGGCAAAGAAGCAGGGAGGGAGTGGACGAGGCAGGAGGGGGGAGGCAGGTGGGTGAAGTGTCGGGCGGGTTCCATGTGCACTCTGATGTAGGCGGCAGGCAGGAAAGGGCTGCATGGAACAAAACTCTATTGTTAGCTGTCATCTTGAAATGAGTGTCAAAGTAGGCGGGGGGTGCTTTGACCGTTAACCGCACAATTTAGCCGGCCTGTTGTGTCCTGCGGGCCCCACCTCCTTGGAGTCTCTCAGATTAGAAAAGAAGGCTCCAGCCTTTCTAAATGGGCCATCTCTCGTCCTTTGTGCCCAGACTGCCCAGTGTGAAATCAACAGTGACGTTAAATGTTTTCTAATGAATCATTACTGAAAGGAAATGGAGGGCTATATGTGTAATGGATTGTAGCGCATTAAAATGTTTTATTTTACACACAAAAATGTCGTCCCTCACAAGCACCATGATTGTCGCAGAAAGGCCTTTGTGCTGGGACCGTTTCAATGGATTATCGGCCAGCGTTTCCATCCCAGATGGGAATCAAAGGGCGCCTTTGGCTAACTAATGTTTTTCAAGATGGCAGCCATGAAAAACATTTAGTATTTAAAGCTGTGGTTGTAAAGGAATGCTTGAACTCAGGCGATTTTCTCACTTACTTCCCCCCCTTTGGGTTTGGGAAAGAGAAGCAACTCCCCGACCTCTGTCCATTCCATAGGGGACACGCAGCCGCTTCTCAGCCACCAGCCCCAGACCCCAGGCCTGGGGGCTCCCGCCTTCCCTTCACTATATTCTTTCTTTCTGTTTATTTGATATCTTTCTAGGACAGAGTCTAGTGCTCGTGTCTGAGTGGTCGAAGCTTCTGGAGCTTTCTGAGTTGGCACGATGTGAACATCAGTTTCAGGGCTGTTTTGTTGCTAATTCGACAACTGACGTGCAGGGTCTAGCCTGCCTTCCTCCCTCTCCCTCTTCCTCAACATCACTAATGTCGGGGAGCTGGTGGATTGACTGCAGCAGCTTCCTGGTGCTCCAGGCTGACATTCATGCCACATGCACCTGTGTTTGGCATTCTCTGAGGATGTGTGAGCTGGAACCTTTAGCCTTGCAAAAACTTTCATAAGTGGGGCATTTTTCTTTCTAGGAACTTCAGTTCACAAACCTCAAACATCTTTCACCTTGCTTCCCCTCTCTCTGATAGAAAGAAAGCACACTGAAATCATATACAAAGAATGGCTCTCTCTCGTCTGTGCATTAGGGCCACGGACAGACATGTCATGGGTCTTGATTGCGAAATGGAGCCTGAATGCCTTGCTCTGTGAAGGTTTGGAGGAGACAACCTCAGGACTTTGTAGAAAACTTAAACAAAAAACCTTTCTGAAGGTAGGAAGGAAGCAAGCTGACTTGCACCCCAGGAGTGTAATTCTCCAGAGGAAATGAGAGTTCCCACTTTCTTGGCTTCTAAGTACAATTATACACAGAAAACATGACAGATGGCAGTCCAGACCTCTGCAGAGATGACGATGTCATCCACTTCCCTCTGAGCATTAGAACTGGGATGTGACAGCTTTTACAGCCCTTCTATTGTGGGTGTCACCTGTATATGGGAAATATGTAAAAAGATGTGAAGCCTGCTGGACTATTATAAACTATATGCTTGTCTAAGCATCTATGTCTAGATAGAATGTTCTAGTACCCCAGAAAGTCTGTCAGTGCCTCATCCTCTGGCCTCCCTTGACACCAAAGACAGTCAAAGTTTGGGTTTTCACGTACTGTGTATTCTCTGCCTGTCTGTCTCTCTGTCTGTCTCTCTCCTCCCTCTTGTGTGTGGCTTGAGGGGACAGCAGTTCTTCCGAGACACCAAGAAAAACAATGTGGCAAGCCTGGTGATACCCTCCTGTCACCTCAGCACCCAGGAAGCTGAGGCAGGAGGATTGTGACTTCAAGGCCAGCCTGGGCTACAAAAGCAGGTTTGAGACTAACCAGTACCAAATATTGAGTCCTGCCTCTAAACCCCACGAGCTGGAGACAGCTCACCAGTCAAGTGCTCACACACCCGGGTGGGTGGGGAGCTTTGTGCTTGACCCTCGGCACGGGTCCAGCGAGTGTAGAGGAGGAGAGGGACTAAGGAGAAAGAACGAGCAAGCTGAGCCGCTGTGAAGGTTCCATTTCTTAGAGTAAGATGGACAGAGGTCTCTGGCTAACCCTCACCACTGGGAGAGTCCAAGAAAAGGGGATCCGATCACAGCAAACAGACTGAATGGGGGCCATGGGAGTGGTGACGAACCGCCTTCTGGTCAGGGTGGATGGCTCTCTGCTAAATCTGGGAAGAGAATGCAGACATAAACAGCATTTGTTACTCGGCACACAGAGGCTCAGTAGCTTTTTAAGCTCAAAGGGGAGCTGTACCCCAAACTATGAGTCTCCAAATACTTGCTGTGGAGCATCCCCTGAACTTCATGTTTCTTGTTGTTTCTAGGGTGTGTGGGGGGAAGATGGGGAGCCAGGGGGTGCAGTCCAGCATTCCACCTCATCTGCGCATGGTTCGAGATTTCCTTTGAGACAAAAGATGATCATTATTTTTTCAATAGTTACACACTTCCATCCTGGGCTAGAGATAAACCCGAGGGTTAAGGGTGCATCCTGCTCTTCCAGGTGACTCGAACCCTAGTACCTTTGTTTCCTAGTACCCAAGTTGGGCAGCTCACAGCTGCCTGCAACTCCAGTCCTGTGGATCCAGTGCCCTGTGGATCCCCCCTGGAGGGGGGAAGCGGCACAGTGGGTAGTGCTTGCTGCCCGATTATGAGAACCTATATAAAAGTTAGACACAGCGCCATCTATAACCAGTGCTGGGGCTGGCTAGCCAGCCAAGCTAGCCAACCTATGAGCTTCAGGTTCATCGGGAGATACTGCCTCCAAATATATGGTGGTGGGACTAAAGAGACAGCTCAGCTGTTAAGAGCGCTGGTCACTCTTGCAGAGGACCTGGGCAAGGTTCCCAGAACCCACATGGTGGCTCACAACCATCCATAACTCCAGTCTCACCCTCTTCTGGCTTTTGTGTGCATTGCACACACATGGTGCACATGCACACAAATAGATACACACACATTCATGCACATCAAATAAAAAAAACAAATCTAAGGTAGAGAGCAATAGAAGAAACATCAGCCTCCAGCCTCCATGTGTACATGTACAGGTGATCGCCTGTGCACTAGGCACACATGTTCCAGTTTAGGCAGGGGCTTGGTGGCAAAGCATTTGTCTCACCACAGGAGGCCTGAGTTTGATCCCCAGGATCACAAATGGTGGTGATTCTGTCTTCCATGTGTTGTTGGGTTAGGGGAGGAAAAAGGACCAACTAGTCCACAGGCATCCCAAGGTTCAAATTACCAGACTAAAGACAAAGCTCATATCTGGAAAGGATACCAGCACTTCCTTTCCACACTCTTAGAATATGCTCATTTTTTCTTCTATTTGTTTATCTTCGAGATAGGAGTGCAGCACTAGCCCAGGCTGGCCTTGAACTCATGGCTTCCCTTCCCTCCTCCTTCCACTGCTGAGCTTACCTGCAGATGTCATCAGACACATCCAAGACTGTGGTCTTAAACGGAGCACACATTTCCATGACTGGGTGCTGGAGAGAGGACTCAGTGGCTCAGAGCCCTTGGTGCTCTTGCAAAGGACCTGAGTTCAGTTCCCAGCACCCACATCAGGCGGCTCACCATGGCCTGTCACCCCAACTCCAGGGGATCTGATGCCTTCTTCTAGCCCGCAAAGGCACCTTCACACACATAGCATTCAATCACACAAATGTACACACACAAAAATTAAATTTAAATTTAATTTAAAAAAGCAAACCGTATGTCAGTGTGCTCTAACATTTCTTCAGAGTGAAGCTGAGTGGACTTACCTTCAACTTTTTTTTTCTTCTGGTTTTTCGGGACAGAATTTCTCCGTGATGCTTTGGAATCTAACCTGGAACTAGCTCTTGTAGACCAGGTTGGCCTCAAACTCACAGAGATCTGCCTACCTCTACCTCACGAGTGCTGGGATTAAAGGTGTGCGCCACCACCGCCCAACTAAAATTTGATTTTTAATAAGATGCCTCTGAGGTCAGTTATCAAAATAATAAATGCTGTGTGGTTGAGATTAGCTCTGTCCTCCAACATTCTTTCTTTCTTCTGAGTATTCCCCCATTTCTCTCTTCCCTTCTACCCACCCTCCCATACCTTCCCAACCTCCCATCCGGGTCTCATTATGTAGAGCGCTCAGGCTGGCCTTGAGCTCCTTCTTCCTGCTGTCTGGGTCTTCGGAGGGCTAGTGTTTTAGGTGGGTGCCATCATTTCTAGTATAGACTCTATCTAAAGGACCTCTATTGTTGTTCTAGGGTTTCTGATGTTGAAACCCTAGTCCTGTTGGATCCCCTATCCTTCTACTGAGCTCAGCTTGTCAAGTGAGTGCACTGAGGACTCTGCTGTCATTCCTCAGTGGGATTGGTGTAGCTTCCTCCCTCCCTCTCTCCCTCCCTCCCTCCCTCTCTCCCTCCCTCCCTCCCTCTCTCCCTCCCTCCCTCCCTCCCTTTCTTCCTTCCTTCTTTCTTTCCTTCCTATTTTTTGAGACAGGATTTCTCTATGTAGCCCTGGCTGTCCTGGAACTCACTCTGTAGCCCAGGCGGCCCTCAAACTCAGAGCACCTTCTGCCTCTGCCTCCCGGGTGCTGGGGTTAAAGCCATGCTCTACCTGAGTAGTTTCTTTCGTTACTGTAATCTATGTGTTGCCATCGAGATGGTTCAGCAGGCAGATGATCTGGCATTGAAGCCACCTGACTCTGCACCTTGTCCTCTGGTGCACCATGGCATGTGTGTCTTCCCGTGAATAAATGCAGTAAAAATGCAAACCATCCCAAGAGTCCATCTGCCTCCACCATTGAGTGGTGTGCAGGGCCATGCCTGCCTCCCTGTGCCTCAGTGGTCTCTGAGCTGGTTCATGCACAGATGCATTGCTGATGCTCATCTGGAATCTTCCCTGAAATGGACTGTACACTAATGTGACCTGGTGCCTTTGAATGCGCCATTTTTGGAGACTGGATAGATGGTGAGGAACACAGTGGTACGGCCTTCGCTCCAGCAGCTGGGAGCAGCACAGTGTTGATGGGATGGGTGTTTCTCAATTCTTCCACACCAATATGACACGTGTATTCCAAGTACATGGGTTCTGGGGCCGGACCCTTTCTGCTTTAGTCTCTGCTGACATTGGCCAAATGACAAGTCCTTTTCTCCACATCTGTTTACCTCAGGTACCTGCCCCCCACAGGCATCTGGTGCCGTGTAGCCTGCAGAACTGTTTCTGGTGTGGTATTATCTCTGAGACTGGGAGTGGTCTCTTGGAACTGTCACATGTCACCATGGTATCTCTGCTTGCTTCTACACTAGCCCCAACTGGAGAGGTTGCCTGGTCACAGGCCCTCCTGCATTGTTTCCCTGAGAAGTGGGTAAGATTCCCAACCCCGCACCAGGCTCGACCTTCCAGCAGGTACGGCTTTCTCGGGCTCGTCCATGTCAGTCTGTCCTTGGTCGCAGGGCTGGATGATTGTCCATTGGTGTGCTGTCTACGTGCTGAATTTCCCAACTGGGATGGCAGGAGTCAGTTGTGCGAGGGTCTGATGGCCTAGCAAGGCCTGGGGCCCTATTATACCTGTTTTAAAACAATAGCTTTCCGGAAGCTGAAGCGGTGGCTCCACAGTTAAGAGCACTTATTCTTGTGAAGGACGTTGGTTTGGTTCTCAGCGCCCACGCTGTGGCTCACAGACACCTGTAACTCCTATTCCAGAGGATCCAATGCCCTCTTCTGACCTCAGACAAACATATAGAAAATAAAACAAAATAAATGAATAACATTTTAAATCTACATTTGAAAATAATGGCTTTAAAAATAAGAAAAATAATAGTTTTACCAAAACCTCACTCACTCACGTGTATGCAATTCATGTTTCACTCCCGTACTGAGGCTTTAGTGTCCCCTGGGTCACACGAACCTCACCACGACATGATCAGGTTGTCATCGCTCCTGGGAGCCTGCCCAAGATTGGACCTGTGGGGTCACAGGGTGACCTGGAGCAGCTGGCAGACTGGTGAAGGGGCTTCTGTCCCTGTCTCTGCTCCCTTCTCAGCCCATGCTCTTGGCTGTCTCAGCTGACATTTGTCATTGCTGCCATCTTGACGAGAAGGAGATGGCCTCTCCTGTGTTTTCAGTGTGTGACTTCATCTCTTAGCTTACAGACTCCCTGGTGCTGTCACTGTCCATGCATTTGGGGCGATCGTGTGCACTATTGAACTGGAAGGTTGATCTGGTGCAGGGTAGCTCAGCAGATAAAAACTCGTAACATGCAAGCCTGACACCTGAGTTCAACCCCAGGAACCCAGCGTGGAAGGAGAGACTTCACTCCAGAGGAGCTGTCTACTGACCTCCACGTGCCGTGACATGTCCTTCCCACTTCTGGTGGTGATGGTGGTGGAGATGTAGGCAGACCTGTCCCTAAATGTGCATTTAGTGGACACTCCAGCCATAGAGACCAAGTGTCTCCAGGGAAATTAAAACACAGAACTGTGTTCTCCTGATGAGGTATGTCTGGAGAACTGAGAACTCATTAAAATCCACAGTGTGGGGACTGGAGAGAAGGCTCAGCGTTTAAGAGCACTGCCAGCTCTTGCAGAGACCTGATTTCAATTCCTAGCATCCACATGGCAGCTCACAGCCAACTGTGACTTCAGTTCCAGGGGATTCAATGCCTTCTTCTGATCTCACATGTGGTGCCCAGGCATGCATGCGGACAAATTACTCGTACATATAAAATGGCAATTTTTAAATCTCACAAAATCCAAACTGTTGCTGGCACAGTGGTGCATGGGATCCTACGCCTTCAGGAGGCTGAGGCAAGGGGGCTGCGAGTGTGGGATCAGTTTTAGTTATACTTTGAGACCCTGTCTCAAAAAAAAAAAAAAAGCTTCAGGCTTCAGGAGGTCATAAAAATAGGATGTGAAGATAAAGGAGAGGCATGGGGGAGTTGGAGCAGTTTGACCGTGACACATTGTGTTTGTGTGTGAGGTCAAAGAGTTAACTTCAAATGTTCCTTGAGAAACCCAAATGTTTAGTAACTGCATCGATACCATTTTTACATGTCTATTGTATATTTAGCACAGGGCAAAGCCAATGAAAATTTGAAATGTATTGATTATTTCTCCTCCTCCTCTTCCTTCCTTCTCTTCTTATTTTGTGTATGATGAGCATTTCGCCTTCATGTATGTCTATGCTTCACATGTGTGCCTGGAAGTCAGAAGAGGCATCACATCCCACAGAACTGAGCTTAAGGGTGATTGTGAACCCCAATGTGGGAGCTGGGAACTGAGCCTGGGTCCTCTGCAAGAGCAGAGAGTGATCTTAACCACTGAGCCATCTCTAGCAGCCCCATCTTGGCTCCTTGGCTAGCAGTGAAGCGGCTGAAGGGAAATAAGCCGTGTCCAAGGATTCCAGAACGCACTTAGCAGATTCCCAAGAGTAAAAATGGTGCCACCCTGAGCATCAGTGAGGACAACAGACATTAGTGAAGGACATACAGCAAATGCCCATAAGCCTGTAATAAGCTCATTGCCGTCTCCAGATTGCCATGATGTGGGCTCACTGCGCAGGTGCCTGGCTACCTTCCCTTTACTGCACTGTGTGGGTAAAGATAAGGGACGCCTCTCTTCCTAGGAAGTGTTCAGCTAGGGCTGGAGGGATGGCTCCACTGTTGAGAGCACTTGCTGATCTTCCAGAGGGCATGAGTTCAGTCCCCAGTACCCATCCAGTCTTGTTTGGATCTTGATTTCAGTCTACCAATTATAAGACAGGGAAGGTAGATTTGTTTTTTTTCTGGGTCCGGTTTTTCTGGACTAGTGTAGGGAGACATCTGCTGGTCATTGTTTTACAAGCTTTTTTGCTGTAGAAAAGTTTTAAAAGGGTATGCAAAGCAAACAGGATAGCTACTGCTCCAGCCCATCTAGCCCCTAGATTTTCATACGTACCTCCACCTCTCTCTATCCAGCTCCGTCATTTTTGTGGTTCTGTCTGCTAAGAGTTGATCAAGCACACCCAGGCTGAACGCCACACACGCTAGTGACGTGTCTGGGGCTTGCCGACTCACAGCTCTATTGAGTCAGAAAGTTCCCATCACTGCGCAAATGTCCTTCCCCTGGCGGCCCCCACCAGGCGACAATTGTTCTGAGTGTCCACTGTAGATTAGCTCTGCTTGCCCCAGACAGTCACACAAATGCCATCGTACGGTGTATGCCTTTTGTATCTGGATTCTTTCACAATGTCCGGGAGGGTCTTCCACGCTCTCTCGAACCCTTTACTTTGGCTTTTATTGCTACATTTGGTCTTCAGTGCAGATGGGCCACATCCATTCTCTCATGGGCCACATCCATTCTCCGGGTGATAGGTCTTTGGACTGTGTCCAGTTCCAGGCCATTCTGAATGAAGCCGTGCGTGGGCTGAACTTGGTGTTCCAGTCTTTTGTGGGCCTGGGTTTACATCGCTCTTGTGTAAATACTTAGGGGTGAAGTGCTGATCAAAGGCTCGAGATGTGGCTGACTTCATTAGAAACTGCCAGACTCCCTTCCCGGCCAGCAACCGACATGGAGCTCAGTCACATTTGATGGTGTCGGTCACCTGACTTCTTCTGGTGAAATCTTCATTTTTTTTTTTATTCCATTTCTCTGGTAGTCAATTGTCTTGAGCATGTGTTCAGTGTTCGTTTCTCTATTTTCCTTTGTAATAAGGTCCAGTCAAGTTGTTTGACCAGTTTTTAATATTTTTTCTTATCACTGAATTCTCTCTCTCTCTCTCTCTCTCTCTCTCTCGTGTGTGTGTGTGTGTGTGTGTGTGTGTGAACCAAGGAACAGCTTGTAGGGTTTACTTCTACCACGTGGGGCCCAGGGATCAAACTCAGATCATCAGGGTTGGCGACAGGTTCGAACTGAGAAGGTCTTTGCTCAGTGTGCATGTCCCTTTAAATAATGCATCTGATTTAATTATATGCATGTCCAAATGTGCATATGAAGTCAATAGGGGATTCTCCTGACGTTCACTCAGAGGACAGTTTGCCCCACTGCACGCGCACCCAAGCCACTTCAGGAGCAATTGGTGTCTCCTGCTCTCACCTCAGATGTAACTACAGTGAGATGAACGGAGTCTGCCACCGAATGGCTGTTAGGAGAGATGCATCCCATTGTTCAGAGCGTGTGCCCGCAGTCCGATGCTTGGGGTGCAGGTCGGAGTTCCGAGTTTGCTAAGAGGCAGTTGGTGCATTGTTCAGAGATAGGTGTGTGTGTGTGTGTGTGTGTGTGTGTGTGTGTGCCCAGCGTGTGCAGATTAGGGCCCCAGGCTGTCAAATGCATCATTAGGAAGGCACTATGTTTGTAGCCCAAATCAAGCAGAGTTCTGGGTTGCCACTCTGTTCCCTGTGCTTGCTGCCTCACCTTGAGGCAGGGTTTCTTGATGATCCAGAAGCCAGCCATTTCAGCTGTGCTCACTCGCTAGTGTGCTCCCGGCACCTGCCTGTCTCTGCCCCTGCATGCCGGGGTTATGGGCACAGGCAGCTGTGCCTGAATGTTTAGCTGGGTGGCCTCGTGGCCGCGCAGGCTCTGAAGTGAAGAAGCTGGTTCCCCGGGTGCAGAGGCTTTGCAGCTGTAGCTTTACTTTTCCTTCCTTCTGAGAAGCCTCGTCGCTGGAGTCTAACCTCCATCTTTTTCTCCAACATTATCTCTCTGCATCTCATCTGAGAACACTCTCTGATGTTCTCTGGTTGGAAAATACTCTTATTTGTTTTTAACAGTTTTATTAATAAATTTTACACTCATATGTAGATCTAAGAGCACCTCAATTTACAAACTGCATGTTTGGCAGCACACTACATCTCTGTGTGTACACATAGAAGGACCGCATGTTTGACAGCACACTACATCTCTGTGTGTACACATAGTAGGACCGCATGTTTGGCAGCACACTACATCTCTGTGCATGCACATAGTAGGACCACATGTCTGGCAGCACACTACATCTCTGTGTGCACACATAGAAGGACCACATGTTTGCCAGCACATTATATCTCTGTGTATGCACATAGTAGGACCGCATGTTTGGCAGCACACTACATCTCTGTATACACATAGTAGGACCACATGTTTGGCGGCACACTACAACTCTTTGTGCATACATGGTAGGACTGCATGTTTGGCAGCACGCTACATCTCTGTGCGTGCACATAGTAGGACCACATGTTTGCCAGCACACTATAGCTCTGTGTGTGCACATAGTAGGACCACATGTTTGACAGCACACTACATCTCTGTGTGTACACATGGTAGAAGGGGAGGGCTGAACTGTAGAGCTGGACTTAGCTGGACTTGTGGGAAGCTAATGATTACTGCTCTGTCTCTTGAAATGGTTTACCACTTCTCCCCGGAAGTGGTTTTGGTACAAAAACCAAACAGAACAAAACAAAACAAAACAAAACAAAAACAAAAACAAAAACAAAAACAAAAAACCCAACAACAACAACAACAAAAACCCACCAACCTTTTTAAAAATTAATTTAAATTGTGCGTCTGTGCCCCTGTGTGTGAGGTGCCTGTGGAGGTCAGAAGAGGTGGCAGTGAGCCGCATGCCATGGGTGCTGGGAACTGGATTTAGTCATTCCGCAAGAGCAGTGGGCACTCCTAACTGTTCAGCTGTCTCCAGCCTTTGAACAGTGCCAGCCACTTCAGGGTCACCATGTGAGTCCCCTACCTTTGTTTCTCTCTCTCTCTCTCTCTCTCTCTCTCTCTCTCTCTCTCTCTCTATATATATATATATATATATATATATATATATATCCATCTCTCTTCTGGGAATTCCAAAGTGAATTCAGACAGTTAATTCTCGTCGAGAACAGAGACAGGAAGCAAGGCCTGGGTCGGGCTGTGTCATTTCAACTTTTATTTTGTGTATGTGTGTATGTGCATGTGTGAGTGTGGGGGGATGGGTATGCACATGTGTGTGCATGCAAGTGAAAGCCAGGGAACAACCTGTGTTCTGCGGGAGTCACTCTGGGCTGTCTGTTTATCAGGATAAACGCTTCTGACAGTTGTCCATTCAAAGAGTTGCTATCTCTTTGAAACAGAATTTCTCACGGCCTGAAACACAAGGGTCAGGCTGTCTGGCTATCTGGCCAGCAAGCCCCAGGGATCTTCCTACCACTGTGTCCCACGTGTGGGACTTGATGTACGTGCCGTCATGCCGGCTTTTCCATGTGAGTTCTGGGCCTCACGCAGGTCTTCAGGATTGCACTGAGACATCTCAGCTCACAGGCTGCTTTCAAGCCTGGCTCTGCCTTTTAGCAGACCTTGGCTGTGATTTGTCACATCCCCCAGTTTCCTCACCGACCTCAGCAGAATAACAAACTCAGAATTAATATGAGATGAGACACTGCAAGCCAAGCCTTTAGAATGGTATTGTACACAATAGGTGCTGGGTTTCTGCCAGATGCCACTGCTGTTTTACACACACACACACACACACACACACACACACACACACACACACTGCGGGCTTCTTAATGGTGGATATGTTCTGAGAATTAGTCAATTTTAGTCAGAATTAGTCAGTTTTGTTACTATAAAAGCTTTATAGACTGATCCGGGGTAACTCACGGCAGGCCTGGTCTACACGGGATAGCCTGTGAGCCCCACATGCACGCACATATGTGCACACACATTAGCTCCACATCCACATAGGGTGTTGCCTTACTGATGCTGTGGTCAGTTTCGACACAACGGCGAGTATTTGTGAATCCAAGAATCCCTAAGCATGGAAAAGCATGCTAAAGACACGGTGGAAATATGTGCTTGGAATATGTTAGCGTTAACCATCCCCTCAGCCCATTACTGTTCCAGGGTTTGGCATCTGTCTCATTGCAGGCACTGAACTCACAGTAGACATTTCTAGATAAGTGAACTGCAGAGGAATGTTCTGTTCCCACAGAAAGAAGAAGCGAGGAAGCGACACATCCGTCTGCACATGGAAGGGACGCTCACCGCCCGGGACAAGGTCGGAGTGCAGGACTTTGTGCTACTGGACGCCTACACCAGTGAATCCGCCTTCCTGGAGAATCTCCGCAAGCGGTTCAGAGAGAACCTTATCTATGTACCGTAACCATTCCCACCCCCAGCTGCCTTTACAGTCTGTCCCCTCCCTGTGCACAGCCTGGATGACCTTGAATGACCTCACCACATAGGGCACGTAGAGGGTGCTCTCCACCCAGCTGGGTAGAGATAAGAGTAACTTAAACCACCCTACGTCACAAAGAGATACTCCATCAATTTACCTAAGTTGAGAATCCAGAAACAGTCTAGGGTTTCAGGCAGCCACTGCTCTGCCTTTCTTCCCGATGCAATTTCTCTTGGCTTAACAAAAGGATGACAGCATGTGCATCTGGGCATTAGCTTCACAGACATCTCCCTGAGCACTGGTTGGACATGCTGGGCGAGCTTGCTTCCCTGGGCTGCAAAGCCCCGCGTTAGCCTCCTATTGCCAGCACTTCTCCAGACTTTAGCTGTTGACTCTGCACAGACTCACACTGTGTTCATGTTTGCGCTCTAACCCCTGACCAAAGACCCCTTGGAAGGCAATCACAAACAAACGAGGCACTTAATGTCTTAATGCAGAAACAAAAATATTTGGGTCCCCTTGAAAATAAGTGGGGTGCTTTCAGATTCTAAATTTGCTGTCTCCCACCACAGAGAGGCAGATGTCTACATCAAACACTCAAAATCATTGCTGACAAGGTTTTTAATCACTAGGACAAAAATCAGCTGTGGATCCAGGAGAGAGAAGAGCATTCTGATAAAAATTCTCCGCTACTTTAATAATGTAACCAGAGCCTTGAGGGTGGGAAGTTGTGCCTGAGGTTCGCCCATTGGAACAGACAGGTTTTGGTCTTAGGGTCAGTCCTGATGTCATTTACACTTTTCTTCTACAGAAGGTTTGTTTCCATTTTACAGTTAAGGGTGATGATTCTGAAAGTCTGGATAAAACATAATTTAAGAAATATTTTTTTCTAATAACTTTGGTTTCAACACGCTGAATTATAATATATAATACAGTACATATATATAGTATATACACAACCATATAGCATATATACACACAAATATATATGGTATATACACACACTTTATAGTATGTATACACATGCACACTCACTATAAGACAAATATTTTTGTTTCTGTTGAGATCCTGTCCCCTCCTCCACAGAACCTTCTGGAAGCCCTCTAGCTAATTCGCCTTCCCACGCGTTGCCTTCTGCATACCTCTGAATGCCTCTTTGATGCAGCCCTGAGCCTGGGCTGCTTGTCTGCTCTCGCCCTTGTCTGCTTTGCACACAGCCCTGTGTCAGCAGACCACAGACCTGTTTATTACATCACCACTGACGTGGTGTCAGTGCCTGCAGGGTGGAGTGTGCAACACTGTTTGTATGCAGAACTCCTCACGTGTGGTGTGGTCCTTTCCTTCAGACATACATCGGGACCCTGCTTGTGTCCGTGAATCCGTACCAGGAGCTGGGGATCTACACTGCGAGCCAGATGGAGCTCTATCAAGGGGTTAACTTCTTTGAACTACCACCACACGTGTAAGCAGCTGCTCCAGGGTCGTGCCTAAACCTAGATGCCTTCCCCCCCCCCATTGTATATTTTTCCCTCTCTCTTCCTTCTTCATATCTGTCTGTCCATCTGTCTGTCCATCAGTCCACCCTCTGTCTCCGTGAAGGATATTTCTTAGGTCCTGCAGTTTTGCACGCAGAAGCAGTAGAAAATGTTAGGAGGAGGGGTCTTTGTGGAGACTCAGAAATGTGAGTGGCTAGAGTCTTCTCTGGGATGTGGCCGCTGTGGTGCCACCTTCTGGTACCTGAGAGTCACTGCAGTTAAGGGCCCCTTTGATCTGGTCCTGGGCAATTTCTTGCCTGGTCTGCACTCAGCCTCCTGTCCCTCTCCTGCTAACTTCTAGGCTAGTTCTCCCCTTAGGTGTCTTGGAGGCAAAGCCTCCTCTTAAAACATCTACAGATTTTCCCTCAGCACCACCAGTGGTTCCACCGCTGAGCCCTGAGCTCGCCAGCTCTCAGGAGAGCTTAAGTTTCGCCTCTGATCCCAGGAATAAAATGCCTGTGGTAGTCTCACCTCACAGGCTGACAGTATCAGAGTTTTAATCCTTGGTTTCCCCTGCACTCCAGGTGTTGAGGAAAGAGAAAACAGCATTTTGTTGTATTTATAGAGCTATTTAATACTTAGACAAGATGTTTCTACCTATGGTTAGTAGAATGTCTCACAGGGGTGTGATTTAGCATCAGGTTTACTCTCAGAAGAAATGTAAATGGATAAAAAAGGGAACTCGGTGGCGCTCCATGTGCACTTGATGGTAGACAGTGTGTTTGATTCACAATCTCTAGAATCAGATCGATTAGGCCGACTCAGTCCCTTACTGTTGCTGGGATGAGCTATCACGGCGAAGGCAACTCGGGGAACAAAGGGTTGAGTCCGCCTCACGGGTGAAGGCTAAGGAGGCAGGAGTGGGAGTCAGCTGGTCACAGCACATCCGCAATCACAATGGGGAAGCAGAGATACTGTATCCTCATTACTGCTCAGTCTTCCGTCCCTAGTTACACAGCCCAAGATCCCGGGCACGGCATCTGTGGTAGGCAGATCATCTCCCTGTCTCCCACAGACCGGCCCACATCCCAGGTGAGCCTAGATTCTGCCATGTTTGCAGTTACCACCAACTATCACATGGGTAGATTCCGATAAGGTGCCCCTTGCCTTTAACTGTGTCACTGAAGTCTGTCATCAGTGTCCTTTGTGGCAGGCCACTGAGATGACCCCAGCAGAGGGGTTTTTCTGAGGTGGTACAGTCTCTCTCTCTGTGGCTTCCCAGAGACAGGGTAGCTGGTCTTTCTGCCCAGTCGTTCAGAGCCAGGGCAAGTGGGCGGCATTAAGCAGCAGCGTGCTCCCGTCCACCCTTCCCTAGCTATGCCATCGCAGACAATGCCTACCGCATGATGTGCTCCGAGCTAAACAACCACTTCATTCTCATCTCTGGAGAGAGTGGGGCTGGAAAGACAGAGGCCTCCAAGAAGATCCTCCAGTACTTCGCAGTGACCTGCCCGATGACGCAGTCACTCCAAATAGCCCGAGACAGACTGCTGCTGTCCATCCCAATTCTGGAGGTGAGTGGCCTTGAGGACCCCCTGTGGGAACTTCCAGGAGGCCCACAAAGGAAAGGAGCCCTCTGCCTGGGTGCAGCAGTAAAAATAGGCATGTGACTACTGAGAAAGAAGGGTTTGACAGGTGCTGTCATAGGGAAGGACATGACCCTGAAGTGAGGCGGGCAGGTTCGGATGTAATTCCTAGCAGCCTCAGCAAAGCCCTGGCCCAGAGCCGTCTTCTCAGCTGAGGGAGGTGTCTGCTCAGGATGCTGGAGTCTCCAGAGGCCTTGGGCGGGGGCACACGGGATCAGTATCTGCCGCTAACTGGAATCATCTGGATTGTTACTGCTACCATGACAATGCACCAACCTGCTGGCTGGTGCAGAACAAGTCACTGTGCCCTGTGTGCCTGCCCTATCTGTAGGAGATGCTCAGCTCCAGCGGTTTGCAGCTGACCCTTGGGTGTGAGGCGCGTGTAGCGACAGCTGCCAGTTGCGCACACTGAAGCCCCACACACTGACCTGGGTGATTTCTAATAGCTCTCCTCTGAGATTGTAGGGGGACCCCCTCCTCGCTTTCCCTGTGTCAAAATACAGCGTTAGACTTGGCTCCTCTGTGGCTAGTGACCATTTTTAGAAGATAAAGTGTGGTTTTCCTCTTTAGCCCCTCCCACCGCTCTCCATTTTCATAACGAGCATGTTGTTTGGGGGCGGGGACTTGCCAAGCATAGTGAGCCGAAGTGACACTGTGTGACATTTGTATTCAAAGGCTTTCGGAAATGCCAAAACACTCCGGAACGACAACTCCAGCAGATTTGGAAAATACATGGACATACAGTTTGACTTTCAGGTATGCCGCAGTTCCCGTGCAGGCTCTTGGGGACCCAGGTAACTTTCGGGAAAGAGGAATCATTGACCCAAGCAGTGGGAAAATCCAGGATCAGGATGATTTTTAAAAGTCTGCGTGTTGGTGTGTGTATAGGCATGCATGTTGCAGGCGCTTTCCTGAGCACATGGCACCCACCCGGAGGTCAGAGGTCAGAGGTCAGAGGTCGGAGGTCTCCTGTTCCACCGCTCAGCAGGTCAGGCTGGTTAGCCTGTGAGCTTCCTGGGGATCTCTGCTTCCCTTCTCACCATGAGAGCGCTGGGACTGTGGACACGGGCCGAGGATCCCAGGCCCCACCTCATCCTCCACCCCACCCCCTATGTCTTCATGGCCAGTGCTAGGTGTGGGCAGACACAGAGATGTCTAGGAAGCCACACACACACAGCTGCCGGAGCTCATAGGTGAACCTATTAGAAGATGATAAATCTATCAGCATCAATTACAGGCTCCTGTGTGGTGAGGCTGTTGTCACATAATCCAGAGTACAGCCAACTGCTGTGGCACATAATCCCAGCACACAGGATTATGAGGCAGGAGGATAGCCATGGATTTGAGACCAGCCTGGGCTACACTGTGAGATGGACAGTGTTCCACTTGTAGAGGTGTCCCACAGATGCATAAACATGTCCACAATAGCCAGCCTTCTCACAGTATCAGACTAGGTGCAGCAGCCAGCACGGACAGGGCTCCTTGTGCACCCAAGGAAGAATGGCTACGGCGGGTGTGTTTACACAGTGAGGTGACACAGATATACCACAGCTTGACATCACACAGGGGGCCCTGGGGTGGACAGGTCGCCATTTTCACAGAGCTTGAAAACAAATGCAGAGAAAACAACCCACTGTGCAGGTGCGCGACCTGCGTGAGCAGACGCACAACAACGCACTGTGCAGGTGCACTGCGACCTGCGTGAGCGGACGCACAACCTTCTCAGACAGGGCAGGGTAGGGAATACCTTCCACTCTGTGAGCCGGACAGCCTGGATTCAAACACCACCTGTTGTAGCATGAAGGCAGTCATGAGCAGCATGTGAATGAATGAAGGAAGGAATGAATGAGGCGGTGCTACATATGGAATTTAACGCATCTGTTGCATGTTAGTACGTACTGGCCTTACAGACACATATATATTCCAAGTGGCAAAGTGGCAGGCTGGGGTGCGGCGGGTATCTGGGGTTGTGGAGCAGCAGCTAACTCTGGCTGGCTCAGGGCCTCCCAGAAGCTGATCTATGAGCTGCTGGTGGCCTCTACATAGACCCTGAAAGACATTTCCTGACTCTGCATGGACTCAGGCTTCTTTTGTAAGTTTAACACATACACTGGAAATGTCAGCTCAGTGCATTTTGCGTATATGTCTGTCCATGGGGCCAGGGGTTACCACTCAGAGCAACATGTAGAAATTTCCAGCAGCCAGAAGTAGCCCCAACAAGGGCTACCATTCCAAGGGCTGCCATAGTGCTAATCCCTCAATCACAGTTGTATGTAGCTGATTCTCACGACAGGATCACGTAGGTCAAATATTTGATTTCTCAAATGCATCATGTTGACTGAGGAAAGCCAGGCATAAAACATATAATGCTCAGTAGAATGCCCTACACTATAGCCCAGGTAGGCCTAGAACTTACTACAAAGCCCAGGCTGTGCTCCATGGCTGTGCCCCTGCCTCAGTCCCCTGGGGGCTGACGTTATGTGCCACAGCACTTGGCTGTACTCTGGATCACATGGCAACAGCCTCACCGCACAGGATCCTCTCATTGGTGCACCCCGTCTTTTTCTAATGGGTTCACCCGTGAACACATATGTGGGTTCCTAGACACCCATGTCCCCACCCGCACCCAGCACTGTCAGATGTGATTCTTGTCCATCAAGAACTAGAACTATGGTAACTAACTCGAAATTAGTATGGGAGTGAGGTGGGGCCAGGGGGTTGGCTCAAAGGATAAAGTCAGCAAGCCTGACAGCCTGAGCTCAGTCCCAGGGCCCTAGTGATAAGAGGGAAGAACCAACCCCTGAAAGTGAGGGGTCCTCTGACCTCCGCACCAAACTGAGGTGCACGTGTCCTCACCCCCCCACAAATATATATAAGTGATAACATATGGAATTTTAAAAATCTGTTTATGTATATAAGCATGTGCTATGTGTGTGTGGGTACCCAGAAGCTGGAGTTACAGGAGGTTGTGAGCTGTTTGACAGAGTGCTGGGATTTGAACTCCTTTCTGGAAGAGCAGGACATGTGCTGTCTCTCCAGCCATGCTAAAAAAAAAAAAAAAAATCCTTTTCAAAATCACCACCAGAGTCAGTAGAGATGAGGTCATCTTTCCAATGAATGAGGAACTGGAGAGATGGCTCAGAGGTTGAGAGCACTGGCTGCTCTTCCAGAGGTCCTGAGTTCAATTCTCCGCAACCACATGATGGCTCACAAGCATACATAAATAAAAACAAGCTCATTAAATCCAATGACACTAAGTGTTAATAGTGATTTTAGAAGACCTTTATCTCACACCATACACAAAAATTAAATTATGTGAGTTAGCAAGATGGTTTGGTGTGTGCAAACTTTTGCTCCACAAGGGTGATGGCCACGGTTCGGTCCCCAGAACACACATGGTGGAAGGAAGGAACAGGGAAATCCTGAAAGTTGTTCCCTGATGTCCACATATATGCTATGGTACATGTGCATGCCTGCTTGCACACACCTAAACATACTAATACATACACATTTTAAGTTATTTTAAAATTAGCATGAGAGACTATAGTCCAAAGCATTAAATGGTTAAAACAAGCTGAGAAAGTACCTTCCTGACCTTGGAGTGGGCAAAAAAACAGAGCCTAGAAACATCAATCATTGACCCTGAGAGACTGTTCAGTTCATTCAAATCTTAAAGCACTTGGTAGATGAGGCAGGAAGAGCATGAGCTTAGGGCTAGCCTGGACTACACAGTAAAGCTGAAGTCAATCTGCTACCGAGACTCCTCCCCAAACCACCCTAAGCTAGACCACTGCTGTTGGTCAGGTCCACAGCAGGAGGGACCTGTCAGAGCCATCCCCCTGCATTTTTTGTTTCGCAGGGCATCCCCGTAGGTGGGCATATCATCAGCTACTTGATTGAAAAATCCCGCGTTGTCTACCAAAACCACGGGGAGCGGAATTTCCATATCTTCTACCAGCTGCTAGCAGGTGGTGAAGTGGAGCGCCTCACCTCCCTGGGGCTTGAGCAAGACCCCCACCTCTACAAGTACCTCTCACAGGTTGGAAGGAGCAGTGACTCACTTTGGTGGCCCTTGGGAGGAGGGAGCTGGGTGTTTGCTGTTCTGGTTGTACCCTCCTGCATGATACAAGCAAGCTAACACATCTTCTCTGGTGGCCGACAGCCTTCTCACCTTAGTAAAGCAACCCGATGTCTAATTCCTGGTCAAAATTAGATTCAGTTGAACAATCTCAGAAACGGAGCAACACCAGGACACTGGCCTCAAATGTGCAAGGCCCTGGGTTTGAAACCCAGCACCAATTAAAATGAACAAGCAGACGTTAGAGCCAACTCTCAGATATGTAGATGTGGTCCTTCCAGAGTGGGATGGGGCTGCCAGAGCTGATATGGGGATGCAGCTCAGTGGTCCAGCACTGACTCAGGATGCACAGAGTCCTGGTTTTCAGTGTCACACACACTCCCCTCAGGTTTGTCACACAGTCAAGGTAGAGTTGCTGGTGCTGGTCTGACAGGCATTGCTGTCCCTCTCTGCCTCCATCCACCAATCTGGAAAGAACTCCCAGTTTCCCAGCTTCCCTTTTGAGAGCTCCACTGTGAGGTGAAAAGAGCTCTGCCGTCCCTGTGAGTGGGCCTGGGAGTTAGCGCTGTCAGAGGGACATTCAGAGGTTAACTCCAAAGCATTAGTTTCTCTGCAGCCTGTGCCAGGGTTCTAAGGTACCCAGGCAGTGTGAAGCATGTGATCCCATTAGCACCTTTCTTGACTCAGAGCTTCCTCCTCTCCCCGCCCCCCACCCCCACACCTTTCCTTCTCACTGGGCCAGGCAGCATGCAGGTCACTTCTCCAAACATCTGGTGTTCCCTTTGAGAATCACATCTCTCTCGGAGACACAGACACAGAGACACAGACACAGACACACTGACAAACACAGAGACACAGACACAGACACAGAAGAGACACACAGACAGACAGACACATAGACAGAGACAGAGACAGAGACACAGACACAGACACAAACACAGACACAGACACAGACAAACACACACACATCTTTATTTTTATAGATTTTCCCCCTGATCCAACTGCTTTAACCAGACCCATATGCCCTACTGGCTTTGCCAATGCATGTTTGGTTTGTTTTGTTTTTAGTCCATTTCCTGATGCCCCACAGTGTCGGGGAAATGTCCAGCAGTTTGCACTGCTCTAAACCAACTGTGTGTCTCAGAGAGACAGATGTGCACACGCTTTGCCTGCAGAGGGCAGGAAAAGATGTGGGAAGGGAGAGCTGCTCAGATTCCATGAGATCCATTCTAGGACACCGCCCCCCCCTTCATAGATGCTCAGCTCAAGTCTCATGTAAAATACCAAAGGGTTTGCATATGACCTACACATCATCCTGTATATGCTAAGTTGTCTTCAGGTCCTTTACATGACCAAATGCAATACAAATGCTGCTCTAGGAAGTTACGGGGGGCTGCGGAGATGGCTCAGTCAGTAAAGCGCTTGCCCCCCAAGCATGAGGACCTGAGTCTGAATCCCTGTCATCCACATCAAAAGTGAGGAGACAGAGACAAGAAAGAGGGCCCTTGAGGCTCAATTCCAGCCAGTCTAACTGAAGGGGACTCCCACACAGTCGGGGTTTCTTCCCAGACCCCAGATTAGGCACAGACCACCCCCAAACACCTGTTTTCACAGAGAGACCCTTTGTTAGCGGGAAAGAAAAGCTGAAGTGGCTGCTTTCTGACTCGGTCCTTGCAAGTGTCATTTTAAAGAAGAGAAAGAGGAACTGTCTGGGTTAGGATGGGCTAGGATGAGGTGGTAGAGGAGACAGAGTGCAAGAGAGAAGGGGGAAGGAACAAGGGAAAGAAAGTAGGGATATTTGTCCCAGAGGGGTTGGGGGACAAAGTACTGCCTCTGGATAGAGAGAAGATAGATGTGACCCATAGGAAAATGGCAGTTTATAAAGGTAAAGGGGAAACAACATAGGATGAAGTGTTTCATTTTAATTGGGCATATTAATTACATGAGCCAAAGTAGCTTTTTTTTTTTTTTTTTTTTTTTTATTTTTCGAGACAGGATTTCTCTGTAGCTTTGGAACCTGCCCTGGAACTTGCTCTGTAAACCAGGCTGGCCTCTGAGATCCACAGAGATCCACCTGCCTCTGCCTCCCGAGTGCTGGAATTAAAGTTGTGCGCCACCACTGCCGGTTCAAAGGGGGTTTCTGATTGCTGGATTTTAGTACTTTGATAGCTGGACCTTGGTGTTGGACCTCAGAAGGAGGAAGTGGACAAATAAGGGAACAGACCTTGGTGGCTAGCTTTAGAAATGTAATCTAACAGTTTTTATCAAGGCAGAGGGACTGGAGAGAAGGCCAAGGCCTGCTAGAGCCACACGTTCTAGGGGGCGAGTGTCCCCTCACCAACCAAATCAGTGAGAGACCCCAACTCAAAAAATAAGGTGGAGGGTGATCGACCTCCGACCTCTATGCACAGACACATGGGCGCAGGAATTAAACACTGTTATACTGTACTGTTTAGGGAATAATAACAGGAGAAGTCTACACATACTCAGTGCAATGTAACTTACCTGAGTATTTTTGGTTGAATGTGAGAACCCAGAATTCACAGACATGGAACTTGATTTTCTAAAACTGGGGATTTTATTCTGGCTGATTCTCAGTGAACACTGTCTACAATTCAGACACATTTTAATATGATCGATCTTCAGGTAGCCAACAAACTGGGAACGCCTTGTATTCCAAATGCAAAATAACTTTTAAAATGTCTAAGCTGTTTCCTCCTTAAGTTGCGACGTTGTAGGTACAGCAACATGGCTTAAGGGATAAATCCACTTACATTAAAGTCTGATGACGTAAGTTCTATCCCTGGCTGACACACGATTAATAAAAACCCAGAGACAGTGAAATGCCACTACACCTGGCTTCACATAGAGGAGGAGAGACCCCACTCCTGCAGGTCATATCTGATCTCCACATATCCTGGCACACATATGCCCACACATATATACATACACACAAAAAATAAATACACGCAATAAAAATTGTGGCATTAGTGGGTCTGTTATTTAAAAGGCAGCACTCAAAGTTAATTGAAAGTCTGATCCCCCGTTTCTGCTGCCGACCAGTGTGTATTGCCTGTCAGTCTGTAAGGTGCGTATCCTCCCCTCCTCCAGTGGGGCTGCCTCCAGTCAGGCCCTGCAGTGAGGGATTTTTGTTTGTTTTGGTATTTGCTGAATATCCCCAAGCGCATCAGGGCCTGCATCCAAACTTCAGCGCTATTTCTTTGCATGTTTCAGCCGATCCCTTTCAGACAAACGCCTTCCAGTCATTTAGCAAAACGGAAAAGGAAATGTGGTTTAAAACAGGTCCTGAAAATATAGATCGCTAGTTTTGAAAGTTTCTCAGGACAGGGATTCTTAAAGATGAAATACCAAGTAAAATTGAAAATCAGAAGTTGCCAGCAAATGGTCTCTGCTAGGTAGTTTAAAAGCGTGTCTACAGTTTGGGACATTACAGAAGTGGGTTCTGAATGATCAGGGAGCCGCTCGGAGTTAGGAACAGGTGTGTGCATGTTCAACTGTCCTTAAAATGCCACAAACTGATCCAATTGTGTCACAGGGTCACTGTGCCAGAGAGTCGCCTATCAACGACAAAAACGACTGGAAAACTGTGTTCAATGCCTTTTTTGTCATTGATTTCACAGAAGCTGACCTTGAGGTAAAGGCCCTGGGTTCTGTCTGGATGGGAACTACCCTGTTTTCCTGGGGGTTTGGTCACTGCAGGACCACTGAATTTAGCAAATAAAGACATGTGTCAGGGCTGGAGAAACTGATAAGCAGTTAATGTCCCAGATACGGCTACGGGATAGAGCAGTCGACAGAGACCTGGGACAGGGCAGTGGGATGGGGCAGTCAGCAGAGGGCTTGATCCCCAGAACCTGTGTTGAAAGCAGGCGTAGGAGCTGAAGAGATAGCTAAGCAGTTAAGAACACTTGTAGCTCTTGCAGACAACTTGTTTGGTTCCCATCAAGTGGCTGGGAACCACTCATAATGCAATTTCAGTGGCCTCAATGCTAAATAATAATTAAAAAAACAGACTTATTTTACGTGTCTGAGTGTTTTGCCCGCATGTATGTTGGTACATCCCATACGTGCCTGATGCCCACATAGGCCAAAAGAGGGCACCAGGTACTCTGGATCTGGAGTTATAGGTGGCTGTGAGCCATCATGTGGATGCTGAGGAAAGAACCCAGGTCCTCTGCAAGAGCAACACATGCTCATAGCCACCGATGACTGACATGCATGCACATGCATATGGACATGCACACACATGAACATGCACATGTGACCATGCATAGGGTGACATATAGAACATGTTGTAATGCAAGCACTTGGAGATAAATAATGAAGAATATTGAGTGTAAATCTGCCTTATGTATTGTATGGAAACAATTATAAAAGATCAGTCCGCCTAAGCAAATAGAAGATGAGCATTTTGCTCTTTGGTCAGCTTGTTTCTGCAGTGTTCACAGAGGTAGGTGACATGGTCCCTACCCAGGTTACGTTCAGTCTTGATTAGAGCCATTGGGCTTGCACATTTATTCTTTATTTACTCTTCAATTTTGAAACAAATTGCATCATGGATAAACATTGAATAGAATTTTGTTTTTTGATTTTCCATTCTGATTATAAATCTGTTTATCATTCAAGGACTAAATGTTGTCTTATAAAATGAGAATATTTGAGACATGCTATTTGAAAACTGAATGGATTACCTGTGGGGTTGGTTTGTTTGTTTTGAGACATGGTCTTGCTATGTAGCCCATGCTGGCCTGGAACACTAGTGATCCCCCTGCCTCAGCCTCCCAAGTGCTGGAGTTACAGGCATACACTACCCCTGCTTGCTGGGAATTTGTTTTATAAACTAATTTTTAATAAAAATGTTTTTGTTTTTTGGAAAAAGGGTTTCTCGGTGTAACAGTCCTGGCTATCCTGGAACTCACTTTGTTCCACAACTCACAGAGACCAGTCTATCTCTGCCTCCCCAGTGTTAGGATTAGAGGTGTGTGCCACCACTGCCAGGCTTATAAACTGATTTTATAAAATGGATCTCTGTAAATTCGAGGCCAGCCTGGTCTACAGAACTAGTAACAGGGCAGCTAGGGCTATTACACAGAGAAACCCTGCCTCGAAAAATCAAAAAATAAATAAATAATAAAATGCTTATGTACTTATATTTTGTGCTAGGGAACGAGAGTGGCTCCCATCCAGCCTCTACTCCTTATTAAGATAATTAGTACCGGAAGTGACCAGGGCCCATTTCTAGCAAGAAGGCAGCTGGGATTTGGGGGAGGAGACATCGCAATGCCATTTGTCAAAGAGGTGCTGCTGACCCCTCTGTCTCTGTCCCCTGCTTGCCGACATCCCTAGAACCTCTTTGGGATCATTGCCAGCGTCCTACATCTGGGCAACATTTGTTTCAAGGAGGACAAACAAGGTTGTGCCAGCGTTCCGGACACGCACGAAATCAAGTGGATTGCCAAGGTGATCTTCCTTTTCTGAAGAGCAGTGGGTGAGGCGCCCTGGTCCCCAGTGCCCGCAGCAGCCCAGATGGCCAGTACTACTTGCTTTTGTTTTTTGTTTTGTTTTTGAGATAAGATCTCACTACACAGCCTAAGCTGGGCCTGAACTGGATCATCCTGCCTCTGCCCCCTGAGTGCTAAGATTACAGGAGTGAACCACCATAGCTGGTTCAGTGAGGCCCTTTTCTCCCTAAAGTGATGAGGGTGGGGGACCCTGGACCTGGAGAGGACACAGGTTCTCTACAGTCACTGAATGAGAACCAAATTCCTTCACGCAGCTCCTGGGGGTCTGCCCGGTGGTTCTCCTGGAAGCTCTCACCCACAGAAAAATTGAAGCCAAAACAGAGGAGGTGAAAAGGGAGAGATATGTGTCCCCACCCATGACTGCCTGACTCAGATGGTAGCTCTCTGGTGTCCTCTGTGGGTAACAAACCTCCAAACCCAGCCCACCAGGCCGAGTGGTCCAGCTCTTGCCGGGAGCTCAGCCTTGTCTTCAACACCCACACCCCGATTCCTCCACCCTCTGTTCCTCTATTCCCCACTAATCATCCCCACCTCCCACCCCTCAGCCCCTTCCCCACCTTTTACCCCCCCCTCCCCCACCACACTAGCTCATGGCTTGGACTTGCTGCCTCCTTCGCGGAGTCTTTGCACATGTTCCCTCTGCTGGAATGCCTTCCCCTGCCCCTCATCCTTTAGCCCCGAGAGCCCTGAATCAAGGCTCTTTCCCTGATCACCTGCCTCGACCTCACCTTTCTCCTCCTGGCACCTGTCATTGTCTACACCACGGCTTTTCTCTGGGTTTGTCAACACTCCCACCTCTGCACCACGCTCAGTCGGCAAACACTGAGACACCAGTACTGGGTCTGGGTCCTGGTCTCCTAACTTGTATTCTTTGCTCAGTCCCCATCGAAGACTAGTGTGAAAACTGAGGGGCGGGGCCCATCCTGTCTGTAATGACGCACCTTACCCTTCCTTTCAGGTGATATGCCCACTGACAGTAGAACTCTCTGTCTATGCTAGAGATGCCATGGCAAAGGCCATTTACGGGCGGACATTTACCTGGCTTGTCAATAAAATCAATTCCTCCCTAGTCAACCAGGTGGGTTAGTATGTGCTGCATGTCTCATTTTCACTGAAGTGGTGATGTCTTAAAATCAACATAGTAAAGAGGTTCTGAAGGATGGACTGTACGTGTCTTGTGGACAGGGGTTCTGTCTTATTGGGTCTTCCAATGCCTTGCACATGGTAGGTATGCACCTCAGATGGTTTGGCAGTACTTCCCAAAGTCTGGTGCCCACAGCATGTGTGGTATACCAGATGGCTCTGGGTGCGTGCAGCAGCTTTCTACAACCATAGAATTTTAATAATGCCTAAGAACATGCAGCTGAGCTCCACATGCCTGCTTTTAAGTGGGTCATTTCTCCTTTTTAAGTGGAATCAGATAAGATGGGAGTTTATTTAAAGCCAGAAATTAAGGCATGACTGTAGGCCTGGAGAGCAGAATACAGACTGGGGAAGCAGCATCTCAGTTCATTCCGACTGAAGAGCCTGCTGTGTCCTGTTAAAAATAGTAAGTGGCCCTGGATAGCTCAGCAGTTAAGAATGCCATTGTTTTCGCAGAGGACGCAAGTTCAGTTCCCAGCATCTGCAATGAGTGGCTCACGGCCACCTGTAATTCCAGTCTAGGGGACCCAGATGACCTCTTTTGGCCTCTGTGTATACTGGAACACATGTGGTATATGTGTGCACACACACACACACACACACACGCAATTATAAATCTCTAAATTAGTAATAACAAGCATATTCTCTGTGGCTCCAACAGAGCTCCACAAGTTGGGTGATGGAAAAGTGTAGAAGTTTACTTAGTTTAGGGTTCTGGAGGCTAGGTGTTACTGGCCTTGACAAGCCACAGGCAGGTCCAGCTAGCTGGGGGGCTGGCAGGAGGAGCGGCCTAACAGGCCCAGCAGTTGCCCTGTGAGGCAGATTTACACTCAGTATTCTTCATTATTTACCTCCAAGGGCTTGCATTACATGTCACCTATATGTCACCCTATGCATGGCCACATGTGCATGTTCATGTGTGTGCATGTCCATATGCATGTGCATGCATGTCAGTCATCGGTGGCTATGAGCACGTGTTGCTCTTGCAGAGGACCTGGGTTCTTTATAGCTGCAGAAGAGGAAGGTAGGAGCCATAAGCATTATAGCTGAGTCTCAACCTTGGGGACAACAACAGGGCTCTGAATATCACAGGGAGACAAAGCTAGCTGCATCAGTCCATTTTCCCCACCGTAATGATGATGAGAGGGATGAGTATCACACGGCAAGAGAGGAGATGCTCTGTGTTGGCTCTGGTCTCTCTCTTCACAGGAAGTCAGCAGCAGTGAGTGACAGGGGCTCTGCTCTGATGTTCTTACCTAGCTGATGGCCCGCCCCAGAGGTCCTACCTCTAAACTCCATGGTCAAGTTTAGCTTCCTCTTAAAGCCTCACGGTGGGGATTAAGTTTCAACACAAGAACCTTTTGAGTAAAAGCTAGAAAGATGGCCCAGTGGTTAAACGCACTTGCTGCTCTTGCAGAGGACCCAAGTTTGGTTCCCAGCGCCTGTGTCAGGCAGCCCACAGCTGCTGCAACACCAGCTCCAGGGGGTCCAACACCCTCTTCTGGTCTCTGTGGGTACCTACAAGCAGGTGGCAGACACACACACTAAAAAATAAATACTTTAAAAAATAAAGTTTTGGAAGCTACACAGATGGCCCAAGCCACAGCACAAGCAGTTAATGGTATGTATTCCCCCCGCCCACTAGGATTTCACCCAAAAGACTGTGATTGGGTTGCTGGACATTTATGGCTTCGAAGTCTTCGACAAGAATGGGTGAGTGGCCACTGCTGCCCGCTGTGCTTGCCTCTGTGGTTTCAGTGAGAGTCTACGCCATGGTTAAGGAGCTGGAATTGGTTTTCCTGTCCCTTGACCTACAGATCCCCACAGCCCCCAGTTCACACTGTTCTAGGCAAGTGCTCTGCCCACGGGCTGCCTCCCCAGCCACTCAGACACTGACCCAGAGGCAGAACCATAAACAGCCCGCCCTGTTTCCACTTGGTCCTTCCCGCGTATTAGCGGACTGCTCCATAGAGAAAAGCTGTGCGCTCACCAAGAAGCGGTTTGGTGGCGCCTGGCCAATCTGTATGATTTGCATGACCGCAATCCCCCGCGTCTTTAGTTTTGAACAGTTCTGCATAAATTATTGCAACGAGAAACTGCAGCAGCTGCTGATAGAGAGGACGCTGAAGGCCGAGCAGGCTGAGTATGAATCTGAAGGCATTGAGGTGAGCAATGGGCCTGTCTCCACGTTTGAGGGAGTGAATGTGTGTATCTGGGAAGAGAGGGGAGCAGGGAGGGAGGAGGAGGGCACAGGGCACAGTGGGCCCGGGCTTTGGACACACTGATGAAGGGCTCTATCCCCCAGCTCCACCCCGACCCTCCTCATTCATCTGGGATAGTTCCTGGACTGAGGATTTTAGTTCTTCCCTTGGAAAACACTGGGGATATTTAGGAAGGGTCATTTAAGGATTTTAAATTTTCGGTATTACGTGTGTGTGTGCATGATGTGTGTGGAGATGCACATGCCAGTACATGGGACAACTTCATGGAGTTGGTTCTTTCCTCCACCTTTACATGGGTTCCGGGGATTGAACTCAGGATACCAGGCTTTAGTGACAAACACCTTTACTACTGAGCCATCTTGCCATCCCCCAAAGCATAATTTTTAAAGATTTTAGTTTGAAGTGTGTGTGTGTCGTGTGTGGATGGGCACCTCAGTGCAGGTGCCCCTGGAGGCCAGCAGAGGGGCCAGGTCCCCTGGAGCCACAGTTGTAAGCCACGTGCTGTGTGTTCTGGGAACTGAACCCGAGTCCTCTGTGAGAGCATGCGTGTTCTTAACTGCCTACCCATCTCTCCACCCACAAAAGGGTAATTTTTTAACCAAGTGAATCAAATTTATGTAAATGTTACTGATTAAGACCAGAGCAAAAACGTTTGCCAGATCCAAGCAAGCTTTGGAAATGACATCCAACGTGGACAGCCTATCACAGCAGTGCCATAGTTGACCTCCCTGCCCAGCAATCCGGAATTCCAGAACATTCCTTCAGAAGCTAAAACTGGACATGTTTATAAAAAATTACAAAAGTAAATTTGGATATGAAAATCAGATTTTGAAGGCTGGAGAGATGGCTCAGAGGTTAAGAGCACTAGCTATTCTTCCAGAGGTCCTCAGTCAATTCCCAGCAACCACATGGTGCCTCCCAGGTACCTGTAATGAGATCCGGTGCCCTCTTCTGGCATACAGGCACACATGCAGGCAGAACACTGTATACGTAATAAATTTTAAAAACAATTTTAAAAAAGAAAATCAGATTTTGAGAAAATCTTTGGAGAATCCCTGTCAAACCAATGTGTTTGGTGCCCCTGTGCATTCTGGGAGAACTCTTTCCTCTTCTTCTAGTGGGAGCCTGTTCAGTACTTCAACAACAAGATCATCTGTGATTTGGTAGAAGAGAGACACAGAGGGATCATGTCTATTCTGGTGAGAAAACAATGACCCGGTTCCTTCACCGGGTGTCTGCCACAGTGGATGAGTGTTGCCAGGGTTTGAAAGAGGAAGTCCTGTGTGACCCCAGCAGCTCAGGCGGAGTGCCATGAGTTGGAGGCCAGTCTGGACTACATACTAAGTTTCAAGACAGTCTAGACTACAGAATAGAATGACTCAAAATGTGTGTGCATGCGTGCTTGTGTGTGCATGCATGTGTGTGCATGCATGTGTGTGCATGCGTGTGTGCATTGTGCATGCATGTGTGTGTGTGTACAGGCGAGTGTTTAAATGGCCAATGAAGTATTATCGTTGTTGAGGAAATAAACACACAGCGATTAAGAAATGTGCTAGCTCAGGCTCAGCTGCCTTCGCAGCTTTCTCTCCATGAGGCCTCTGCACTGTGCGTGTGGCTGTTCCTGACCCTTGGTGACCAGTTAAGAGTGTTTAAATAAGCTGCCATGGAACCGGGAGTGTCTTGGAGAAGTCCGTAAGTTTGGCCAGAGCCATGTGGTAACTGCCTGTTATCCCATCATTCCGGAATCATGAGCTTGCGGCCGGCCTGAGCTACATATCAGACACTAAGTAGGGGGCGAGAGAGGAAGGAAGGAAAGAAAATGGGTTAGACTGGGCTATGGTGGTACATGCCTGCAATTCCAACACTCAGGAGGCTGAGGCAGGAGGATTATGAGTTTGAGAGCATTTGAAAGTACACAGCAAGACTCTAACTAGAGGCAAGGAGAAGAAAAAGAAAGACGGGAAGGGGAAGAGGAAAGGGGAAGAGGGAGGGAGGAAGGGAGAGGAAGGGAGGGAGGGAGGGAGGGAGGGAGGGACACAGGTTGGAGTTTGTGCTGGTGGAGTGCATATCACCTCAGCACTGGGGAGGCTAAGGCAGGACTTGGAGGCAAAGCCTGCCTCAAAAGGAAAGGAAACAGGACAGCAGCAGTCAGATGCAGGGAGGGTCACTATGTGGCATCTCCAGTCTCTCTGGGGTCAGCCCCAGCGACCAAGCACATGTGCCGGGTAACCCCTTTGTCCCAGGGGTGCACCTGGTCTCATGCGAGGCGACAGGAATTCCATCTAGAACATCCAACCACGGCTGGAGAAAGCACTTAGATCTGAGCCAACCAGTGTAGGCCGTGGTGTGGGTTGAACTGTCTTTTCATTTGACAGGATGAAGAATGCATCCGTCCAGGTCCCGCCACAGACCTGAGTTTCCTGGAGAAGCTGGAAGAGAAAGTGGGCAAGCATGCACACTTCCAAACGTGCGTACTTCATTGGGGGGCTGCCTGTGTGGAGAATGCTATGTCTTCTTTCTTGGACCCGTGTCCAAGTCCAAGTACTCTGGGCTGGAGACGGCTCAGTCGGTCAGAGCACTTGCTGTGCAAGCACGAGACCCTGAGTTCGAATTCCAGCACCCACATAAAAGCTGGGTGTGGCTGGACACAGAGAGGACAATAGTTGGAGCTGGCTACTGCCAGCCAACCTAAAAGAATAAAGCAGAGGGTGACAGAGAGGTATATGGTTCACATATACCACACAATGCATACACACAGTACATCTCTACAGACCCTGAATGTTTGATTTATATGCAACCCTCAAGCCAATCAAAAGCATTCGCAATGTCCCAGAAAGAAAATTCAAACTTTAACTTAGTCTTTGAGACAAATAAGAGAAAAACGTAAATGTGCTGTAGATCCAGGGGTAGGCATTCCCTTAAACCCACACTCGGGAGGCAGAGGTAGATGATCCCTAAGTTCAAGGCTAGCTTGATCTACGAAACAAGTTCCTGGTCAGCCAGAGACCTGGATTCAGTCCCCAGCACCAACAAACAAAACCAAACCTGGCTTTGAATCATAGTCCCAGGGTGGCCACTTACTGAGTGGGCAGAGCTGACGCAACCCCTCTGCATTTGAGCCTCACTTCCGCACGGCAGGATGCTACCACAGCTACCAGTAGCTTTCTGAGTGTCCACGGAAACTGCCATTGATAACACCCCTGTCAGACCTGAGGGACATACGGATGAAGCTATATATGCAAATGAAGTGCACATGGACAATGAACTGTGCAGTCACAAATGGTCTCTCATTAGACTTCGGGTCTGTCCATTAGGCTAGGCGTGCTGACCTGTAGGGACCAGCCTGCCTCCAACTTCTCAGGGCTGGCACTACTGGCTCACACAGCCACGCCTGACTTTTTTTTTTTTTAACCTTGGTTCTGGAAATCAAACTCAGGTCTCATGCTTGTACAGCAAGCATTTTGCCAAATGATCTATTTCATCAAACCTTTAAAGAATGCATACGTTAATATCTGTGTGCGTGAGCATGCCCATGAGTACATGTACCACACTGTGTAGAGGTCAGTTCTCTCCTTCCACTAGGTAGGTCCCCGGGATCAAACTCAGGTCATTAGACTTGGTGGCAAGCACCTTTACCTGTGGAGCCATCTCACTGGACCTACTCCTCCTCTTTCCCTTTTCTCCTCCTCTCTTTCTTCTACTTTTTTGAGACAGGGTTTCACTATGTAGCCTTTGCTGACCTGAGCAAAGGTTGGCCTCGAACTCATCAAGATCCTCCTGCCTGAGTACTGAGATTAAAGTGTGTACTACCACACCCAGCCTTTTTTTTTTATTAAAAAAAAAATGGGGCTGAAGAGGTTAAGAGCACTTGTTGCTCTTCCAGGGGACCCAAATTGGTTCCCAGCACTCACATGGAGATTCACATCTGTCTCTAATTTCAGCTCCAGGGCATCCAACACCGTCTTCTGCTCTCAAAAGGCATCAGCTACTAATGTGGTGTACAGACATACATCAGGCAAAACACTCAGATACACAAGATTAAAAAACAAACGGGTGTAGTGGGGGGAAGGTGGGGGAAGCAGGAGGAGGGGAGGGAGTGGGAACAGGAATAGTTATGTAAAATGAGAAAAGATTGTATTAAAAAATTCTTAATAAAAAACTAGAACAAACAAACAAAAACCACCCTGTAATGCTGTCGAGGGAACCCAAGGCTTTCTGCTTGCCACACATGCACTACCAGACAGTAGTACAGTGTACAGTAACCTTGCCCCCAGTGCCAGGTTACTTTATTAAAAACAAAGCCTGAATATTTCTCCCAGGCAGATGTCTTCCTTCCTCACTAGCTTAGGTGTGTGTGTGGAGGGGGGGGCGGCAGCTCTAAGTGTGAGAACTGACACACAGCCAGACACACAGCAAGGCTCACTGGGAGCCTCCATGGAGTCAGCTTCAAGGTTGACGGCAATGTCCTTGAGCGGCTGGCCCAGGATTTCTCTGTCATTCTTGCTGCCGTGCAGGAGAAGGGTCCAGCGGCCTGTGTCTGTCTTGCAGAAGGAAGCTGGCTGGTCCAAAGGGCTGGAAGAGGATTGGCTGGCTGGAGTTCCGTCTCCTGCACTATGCGGGAGAGGTCACCTACAGCACCAAGGGTGAGTGACAGGGGTTGTGGGTCACAGTCTGTGGGTCACAGCTGAGCGGGTGCCTGTGTGCGCATGCCGGCCACCAGGTCATCCAGGGAAGTGCCATCTGTGGCCGCCCCAAAGTTCCTGCACCCAAGCCTGCCACCTGGAAGCACTTTCTCGTCTTATCACTTCAGATAGAACCACCAATTTTTAAAAGCTAACTAAATAAAAGTATTCATACACCGCATAGCTCATCCATTCACATGTGCAACTTGAGGGTTTTAGTGTGTTCCGAGTTGTGCAACTGTACACTCAATTTCATTTTAGACACGTGCCCCTTTCCACATTCCCTGCCCCTCCCCCACAGCACACAGCAACAGAGATTAAGTAATTTTCTCTTTCCTTCCTTCCTTCCTTCCTTCCTTCCTTCCTTCCTTCCTTCCTTCTTCCTTTCTTTGTTTTTCAAAACAGGGTTTCTCTGTGTGACCCTGGCTGTTCTGGAACTTGCTCTGTAGACCAGGCTAGCCTTGAACTCACAGAGATCCTCCTGCCTCTGCCTTCTGAGTGCTGGGATTAAAGATGTGCACCACCACTGCCTGGCTGAGAATTAAGTAATATACATCCTACCTCCATGGACTGGAGAATCTTTGGGGGTTTGACTGCCCTCATTTAGCATAATGTTTCAAGGTTCCTCCACGCTGTCATTCATTTTCACTGCTGAGTAATAGTCCTTTCTCTGGATAAGCTTGTCTGTGCTTAGTTCATAAGTGTTTGGGGGCTTAACCTCTCAGCCATGTGGAGTCTACCTGTATGCCCCCACACCTCCCCAGCAGTTCCAGAGACTGAGTCTGGGTCCCATGCACATTGAGGAGGTGCCCTGTCACTGAGCTATTCCCTCAGTCCTTTTCTGGAAGTTTTAGAATTTCGAGATAGTCTCACTAAGTTACCCAGGCTGACTTTGAACTTGGCATCTTCCTACCTCAGTTCCTGGAGTAGCTGGGCTGGCCTGGCTTACTTTTGTTTTCCCGAGTAGATAGTGAGGAGACGAGTGGCTGGATCCCACAGAAGAACCCTCCTTAGTGTTCTGAGGACCCTCCTGGCCGCCATGGTCCTGGCTTCTCCATCCTCCCCAGCACCCATGGTGCTCTGCCAGCAGCCCTCTGGGCAGGCGTGAAGGTCTGCCCTGGGGTTCTTCTAGTGGCTGCTGATGCCAAGCACTCTTCCTGCCCTTGCCAGTGGTCGTTTGTGCATCCTTGAAGAAATGCCTGTTTCGATATTTTGCCTGCTAAATATTCTGGACACTGGACCTTTTGTCAAATATAGGATTTGCTGGTATTTCCCTCAATTCTGAGAACTGACCTTTCTCTTTATTGAGAGTATCTTTCTTTCAAGATTTATTTATTTATCATATATATAATGTTCTGTCTGCATGTATGCCTGCGGGCCAGAAGAAGGCACCAGAGCTCATTACAGATGATTGTGAGCCATCATGTGGTTGCTGGGAATTGAACTCGGGACCTCTTAAAGAGCAGCTAGTGCTCTTAATCACTGAGTCATCTCTCTAGCACCCCAAATCTTTTTTTAAAGTAACAGAGCACACTTTAAGTCTCCTTTCTTTAAATGCAAAGCAGTATAGAGAACATGTTTTAGAACAGCCCAGCTCTCTGGGATGACTTGTGGTTTTGTTTACAGAAATAAGTGACATTTAGGTGAGGCTAGAAGCCAGTTACCATGAGGGAGCACAGAGGGAGGGAAGTCCCAGCCTCTCCTGAGGTGATCTCCAGATCCACACTTTCTGTCAGTGCTTTGAGGGGATGTCTTAATGTCTTCCTACAAAAGCTGGAACGTGTTTATTTGCACGTGTGTTTCATCTTCCATGTGATGAAAACCGGAGTCTTGGGCCCAACTCTGACTTTCATCAAGCAGATCCATGCTCAAGGAAGCACAGGCTCAGCTGTTTTTCTCTGGAAAGTTGACAGCACCCCGTCCCCAGGATGCTTGCTCTCGTTTGTCTCCTAGAAACACCACTGCATTGGGCTTCTTGGTTCTGCCTGAGTTACAGGTTCGATTAAAAGCTAGTTTTGACCATTTCTGGGTGTAGAGCTAAAGAATTGGGGGTACACGGGGCACAGATGCATTTGTCCACCCATATGTGGGGCAGCATTCTTCATCATAGTCGGGGCTGGAAGCCACGGGGACAGACAAATAGCAAAGTTACATGCTGGATATGCAATGAAGCTCGGCTCGGCCCTGGACAGGAAGGAGAAGATGCAGAGGGGAAGAAGCCAGCCGCGAAGTGACATCTGTGGTGTCATCCTTCTCACACAAGGGGTCTGCAGGGATCAACTCCCTCCACAGAGACACGACGGGGCTGGGGAGCTGCTAGTTCACTGTATGGGGTTTGGCCCTGGGATGTTTACAGAGTCTCAGGGGTGATGGTTACATATGGAGGGCCCTGAAGCTGCTGTACTGTGCATTTACAGTTACCATGGCAAATCTTTCCGATTATATGTTCATGTGTGGCGTGTGCACATGTGGAGGCCGGAGGAGGTCATCAGGGGTCCTCAATCACCCTCCGCCTCTTTTTCAAAGACAGGCACTCCCTGAATCTGGGGCTCACTGCCCATTCAGTCCTAGGATTATAGGCTTGTGCCACCACACCTGGGTTTTACATGGGCAACTGGGGATCCAAACTCGGATCACCTCGAGTCATTGCCTACTGAGTCCCACAATGTGGTAAATCGTGTATTTTGCCGGAATAAAAAGACCCGTTTTGAGACCTCACGATTACCACCTTATTAGGCATTTTCAATGTGATTTTTTTGATGCTCAGCTCTTGTTGCCGGTTTTACTGATGTCGTTCAATTCCTGGGTTAGTTACAAGCCAACAGGGTTTTTTGTTTGTTTGTTTGTTTGTTTTTGAGATATAATCAACAAAATAATCCTAGCTAGTCTGGGACTTGTAGAGATTTGCCTGTCTCTGCCTGGGGAGTGCTGGAATCAAAGGCTTGTGTCACGACTCCGGACTCTAAGTGTACCACTTTCGTCAGGCTGGAGATGTGGCTCAGTGGTAGAGTACTGGCCTAGCATGTGTTAAAGCCCTGGCTTCAGCCTGTAGCGCTGTGTACACCAGGCATACTGGTAGATGCCTATAATCTCAGTGCTTGTTGGGTAAAGGCAGGAAGATCAGCTGTATAGTGAGCTGGATGCCAACCTGGGCAGAAAGAGACCCAGTTCAAAAGACTCAAGGGAGAAAGGCCTGACATGGCGACTTCAGTTTCAGCACTCTGGAGGCCGAGGAAGGCAGATCTCTGTAAGTCGTAAGTTCGAGATCAGCCTGGTCTATGTAGCAAGCTCCAGGATAGCCAGAGCTGCATGGCAGGACCCTGACTCAACAAACAAACCAATCCAAAAGAAAAAAAAAAACTAGGACATGGAAAAGGTCATCACTGAAGTTTGCCTTTCTCAGTGGGGCTGATTTTCCTAAGTCACATGGTGTCTACTGGGTGCCCTCCGCTGTCTCTGTGGGTCACTAGTCATTGCTACTGGGTCACTTAAGACTCAAGGCCACACATCAATGACACATCAGTCTGCTGTAAATTCCCTCTGAGGACCTGGTTCTCAGCCTGTGAAATCATCCCCTACAGTATCTGGTTATCTGGTATCTAGAATGATATAGAGAGGGTGTCTCCCTAGGATACCTGGCTCTGTCTGGGGATATAAAGGAAGAGTATCTCCCACGATGTCTGGCTCTGTCTGATGTAAATCGTTGCAGCTAGGGAGCGTACTCCTAGTGTGGGTTGAGGCCTGGTTATTGATCCATACTTAGCCTAGCACATTCCACAGTTTACTGCTGGGATCTAGCCCCGTCCCAGTATTGTGAAGGCAGAAACTCCATGCAACCTCAGACATCATCAGGATGTGTCTTAGCGATCAGTGTGGAATCTCATTGATTGGAACTTTTTTTTTTAAAACCAGGATTTTTGGAGAAAAACAATGACCTGCTTTACAGACACCTGAAGGAGGTAAGTTTGAATCTTCATTTCACTTTTTTTTGTTGTTGGTATTTATTGACCTCTACATTTTTCTCTGCTCCCCTCCCTGCCTCTTCCCTCCTCCCTTCATCCCTTCCCCAAGGTCCCCATGCTCCCAATTTACTCAGGAGATCTTGTCTTTTTCTACTTTCTACTTCCTATGTAGATTAGATCTATGTAAGTCTCTCTTAGTGTCCGCATTGTTGTCTAAGTTCTCTAGGATCGTGGTTGACTTTCTTTGTGTTGTGTTTAAAAGCCACCTATAAATGAGTATATGTGATAATTGTCTTTCTGTGTCTGGGTTACCTCACTCAAAATAATGTTTTCTAGCTCCATCCATTTTCCTGCAAAATTCAAGATGTTGTTATTTTTTCCTGCTGTGTAATACTCCATTGTGTAAATGTACCACATTTTCTTTATCCATTCTTCGATCGAGGGCCATTTAGGTTGTTTCCAGGTTCTGGCTATGACAAACAAAGCTGCTATGAATATAGTTGAGCACATGTCCTTGTGGCACACTTGAGTATCCTTTGGATATACACCCAAAAGTGGTATTTCTGGGTCTTGAGGAAGGTTGCTTCCTAATTTTCTGAGAAATCGCCACACTGACATCCAAAGGGGTTGTACCAGCTTGCAATTCCACCACATCCCACATGCTTTTAACGGTGAGGACATGGCCCATGACAGAAATCAATGGAGGCTTTGGAAGTTCTGGAACTTTCTTGCCCATGTATTATGTCCTAAACTGGAACTATGTCAGTCTGTAATCCTCTCTAGCACTTGGGAGGTTAGAGGCAAGAGGACCAGGACTTTGAAGTCATCCTCAGCTACACAGGGAGTTCTTGGTCAGCCAGGATGACACAAGACCCTGTCTAAGAAAACCAACAGGATTTCCTGCTTTAAGGCTGAACGACACTCTATTAGATAAATAGAAGCACATTTTGTATGGTCTTCTTCCAGATGTGGTGGCACACACACACCAACACTCATGGGGTGGGGGGTGGGGCGGATGGAAAGATCTTGAGTTTAGGGCCAGCCTGGGCTCTCTAGTGAAATTGTCTAAAAGAAAAAAAACCAAAGTCAAAGATGAGAAGAGGAGGAAAATGGCGAACAATGAGAGGCTGGGCTTGGACTTGGTGTGTGCAAGGTGCCCAGTATGATTTGTAAATAAGAATAAAAGGGCCTGTATTTTTCTTATAACAGATTATTTTTGAAAATTGATGGAGCAAGGCCAGATAAAGGGAAGCCTAGAGTGTTTGGCTTTATGCCACCATGTCTGTCTCCTGCAAAATCTGCCGGTTTCTGAGTCCTCCTCCAGATGAACTGAGGCCAGGCTGTGTGTCCCCGTCCTTCCCTGCACAGAGTGAATTGCATCTTGCACGACCACTTACTCCCCCCCACCCCTTGTGACTGATTGTGCATAGGTTGGTTTATTCCGCATCACTAAGCAGGGCTGGGGAAAGTCTCATGCCATCATGTTAAAGAAAACTAGATGCCCCCACAAGCGCACAAGGCTGGGGCTGCAGCATTTGAACGCCTCCTCCCCATGTGCTCTTTGGCAGTGCTGAGCGTGAAAGCCAGGCTCTCAGTCCAGTCCTCTGGGGAACCATTTGTGTGGCTTCCCACTTTACTGTAGGGTGGAATGTCTTTCAGTGCCCACGGAGCGAGCTCAATGCTGGCCCTCTTCACACAGGTGCTGTGTGGGTCCCAGAACAGCATTCTGAGGGAGTGTTTCCTGGTGGCGGAGCTGGAAAACCGGAGGCGGCCACCAACGGTGAGCGAGCAGTGAGATGCTGGTGTGATTTACCAAGGGAGCAAAAGTCACAGGGGACAGTGACTATTCGATACCTGCCCCTCTGAAGCCACCTCTCTCCCCTTTTCTCTAACAGATAAGCACAAAATATGTGTGTGCAATTTGTATCAATTCATTCCATTGCAGACCATCACTGACACCTCCCGTGCAGGCAACTGTCCTGGGCTGGGGGTTCCCAGCTTACAGGCTTACAGGCTTACAGGCTTTCAGTCTGGGAGGGAAAGACTGTGAGAACTAGGAAACTCAGGGGAGGAGACAGAGGGGGCTGGACCCGGTGGCGGCCTGGCTCCCTGAGGTGCCTGCGGGTGTGACAAAGCCCTGGAGGAAGACAACTTAAGTTGATTTGGTTCCTGACTTTAGATTGCACCCCAATGCCTCTTGTTGTGGGTGGCACAGCATGCCATGGCAGAGAAGGTGTGGAGCCAGCACAAGGGATTGGAGGAAATGTATCCTTCAAAGCACAACTTCAGTAACTTACTTCCTGACTAGGCCACGCCTTTTAAAGAACCCACACCTTCCTAAAGACCACCACCACCACCATATACAAAGACCATGGGCTCTGAATCCTGACAGTGATTCCTTTGTCAATGAGGTCAGGGACCTCCGTCACTGTAAAAGCTGCTGCACATGGGCCTCCGAGGGACATCTCAGATCCCAGCTGTAATAGCACAACTGCTTCCCCCTGGGTAAAGCTAAGAGCCTGGGTGGATGTCTGCCCGAGCAAGGAACCTAGCACCCCAGGCACAGCCCCCTCCCTGTCAACAGGCCCAGCCATTGCTCAAGACAGGAAAATCTCCATGTGCCTTAGAAGCCCGCAACTCTTGCCTGGCCAGCCCCAAGGCAGTGGGAACTGACCATCCCAGAACACGGCATCTGCAGCCTCCAGTCAGCGGGCAGAATGCTAATAGGCAGAGGTCAGGCCTGGGGGCTGCAGTCTTAGCTGGGTGTGCGCTCAGTGTGTTTTCACCACACAGGTTGGGACTCAGTTTAAGAACAGCCTGAGTAGCCTTCTGGAACTTCTCACCTCCAAGGAGCCTTCGTACATCCGCTGCATCAAGCCTAACGAGAGAAAGGAGCCCAGTGAGCCACCCACCCAGAGAGCTTGGAACCGGGGATGGGGAGGGGAGGGGGGGGCGCAGCAGGGTGCCGGATTTAACCTCAAAGCCACCACAGCCTTGCCCTTGAACATGAACTCTAACAATAGAAGGAGGCTGGGATGTGGCTCAGTGGGTGAAGTACTTACCTTACAAGTGTGAGGATCTGAGTTCAAATCCCCAGCACCCACATAAAGCCAGACCCAGCAATCCGTGTCTGTAAAGGCAGTGTCCTAGAAGCTGAGACCGAGTCTCTGGAAGCTCGCGGGCTAACCTGGTGTCCCAGTGCACACCGCGAACAGCAGGGTGGATCCTATCTGCAACAAGACAGGAAGGGCAGACTAACACTGAAGCTGTCCTCTTACCACCACACATGTGTGTGCACGCATGTGTATGCGTGTGTGCGCACACACACACACACACAGAGAAAAAAAGAGAGAGACTAAAACATAAAAGAAGGGGCTGGAGAGATGGCACCAAATGAAAAGCATGTACTGTTCTTACAGAGACCCGAGTTTATTCCCAGCATCGATAAAAGGTGCCTCACAGCTGCCTGTAGTTTTGGCTCTGTGGGATCCAATGTCCTCTTCTAGAGTCTGAAAACACCTGTACACACACACACACACACACACACATGTGCACACACGCATGCATACACATATGCACACACAGACATACACACATGTGTATGCATGCACACAGGCACACACACACATTTTAAAAGTAAAATAAACTTTAGAAAAGAGCTGGGCACTGTAGCACACCTCTAATCCCAGCACCCCAGGAGGCAGAGGCAAGGGGGAAAAAGAAAAGAAACAAGAACAAGAGATGATAGACATATTGAGAAGGGCTTCTTTGATGGTCCAGACAGAGCCTGGTGATGCCAGGCAGGTATCCACGGTGACAGGAATCAGAGTGACAGATGGCAGGAAAATTCTCTGCAGCAGTGAACAATCTCCCCGAACAGCCTGCGACTCTGGGGCATGTTCTCGTTCTAAACTCTCTGAGCAGAGTTCGGCAGGTGACAGGGCATGGAGTGTGTTCTCCCTAGAGAGGTGACAACAGGAAGCCCTTCAGCCCGCTGTTGCCCGTGAGATTTCGAACTGCCTTAGTGGACTTTGGGATTGTTTCGTCATTAGAAACTAGAACCTGTCCCCGAAGAAACACAGCTGAGGCCTAATAGCCAGTCTCTGTGGCTGGACCCAGCCTGGAGCAGCAGCCTGGAAGCTTGGCTTGGGTGGAGCTGAGGGAGCTTTGCCAGTCACTCTCTCTTCTATTTCTCCAAAGGCAAGTTTGACGACTTCCTCATCAGCCACCAGATCAAGTACTTGGGACTGATGGAGCACCTGCGTGTGCGCCGGGCAGGCTTCGCCTACAGGCGCAAGTATGAGCACTTCCTGCAAAGGTGAGGGTCGCTGTGCGCCCCAGCCCTAAGCTAGTCTCCCGGAGGCAGTGTGCTCAGTGGACGGCATTCCCTAGGAGCTGAATCAGAACTGAAGCGCGGGAGCTGTGAGATAGAAGAAACCAGCAGATGTTCTGTGAAACCAGGACCCGGTTCCTTACCTTCTATTGTGCTCACTAAGCCCCAACTCAACTTCCTGCAGCCTAGGGGAGGCTGGGCACACAGATGTGCTGACAAGGGCCACACTGTGTATCCAGATCCTAAGGGTTAGTGCCTCTGTCCTGGGCCATGAGGGGCACTGGGTACAATAAAGAAGGTGCCAAGAACCGGCTTGGAAACACAGGTCAGAATGCTTCCTGAGCCTCATAGCTATGACCTGGTCCCTTACCCACGACAGGCATTACAGTGTCAGGTGTTTATACGGTTGCATGCCACACCCACAGTACTTCTTTGGTAATTGGCAGTACATGAACCCAAAGTGGCCATTTTATGAAGTCAAAATGCTTGTACTGCTGGAGCGCCTGCACTGTGGGAATGCCTGCACTGCTGAAATGCCTGCACTCTGGAATGCCTGCCCTGCTGGAATGCCTGCACTGTCGGAATGCCTGCACTGTTGGAATGCCTGCACTGTCGGAATGCCTGCACTGTCGGAATGCCTGCACTGTCGGAATGCCTGCACTCTGGAATGCCTGCCCTGCTGGAATGCCTGCACTGTCGGAATGCCTGCACTGTTGGAATGCCTGCACTGTCGGAATGCCTGCACTGTCGGAATGCCTGCACTCAGGAATGCCAGCACTGTTGGAATGCCTGCACTGTCGGAATGCCTGCACTGTTGGAATGCCTGCACTCTGGAATGCCTGCATTGTCAGAATGCCTGCACTCAGGAATGCCAGCACTGTTGGAATGCCTGCACTGTCGGAATGCCTGCACTGTTGGCTGTTCCAGATCATTCAACTCATTCATTATGAGACTTCTTTTGGGCTTAAGCATTATAGGTACAAACAGAGCATTTCCCACCGCCCTTTTCTGTGGTTCTCTGCTGCGCCTCCACTGTCTGGGGTCTGTCTGTCATCAATACCCACCTAGCTTGTCTTTCCTAACTTAGCATCTAGTGAAGTTCGGAGGTCACAGCCTCTGCCCACTGCATCCTCAACACACGCCTGACATTTCTGTCACCCCCCAACACCTGATATTTCTGCCATCCATGCCTCATCTTGAGTGTATATTGGGGAGAGTGGGCTAAGGAGATGGCTCAGGGAGAAAATGCTTGCTGCACAAGAGTGAGGACCAGAGTTCTGAACCCCAGCGTGGAACCACATAAATGCTAGGCAGGTTTACCAGCCCACTTGTAACCCCAGCACTCAGGACTCAGAGATGGGATTCTCATAGCATGCTGGCTGCCCAACTCAGCAGACTGTGAGAACCCCTGCCTCAGTGAACAGTGATAGCAACTAAGAAAGACACCAGCGCCTGGCCTGCACACACCCACACACACGCGCGCGCACACAACACGCCCATGCCCTCTTGTGCCCACACACATGTAAACATGCGCTTGTGCACACACTCATGCACATGCACTCTCATGAACTCTGAGTTTTAAGCATGGCACTTTTACTCCCTGTGTATGAGCACATCTGTTGCCTGTCTGGCTGCCCACTAGGCTGCCCCACTTTGGGCTGTCATGAACAGTGCTGCACAAGGCCATGTGGACACAGTATGCAGCTCTTGGCTATATACAGACAAGTGGGATGAAGTCATCTGACTGAGCGTCCAGTGGTGGCTCTGCTATGAGAACACTGTCTCTATTTCTCTCACCCTGTATACTTTGCTGAGACAACTGCACTATGAGCGGCCGATCCACTACAAGGCGGTTCAGGAGACCTCTGGGCTAGCGCAGAGGGCACTGTAGCGTGTCCTGATGGCTTCCATATGTCCTTCTCCATTCCTGGCAGGTACAAGTCTTTGTGCCCAGATACCTGGCCACACTGGCACGGCCCCCCAGGAGAGGGCGTCGAGAGGCTGATCAAGTATATCGGCTACCAACCTCAGGACTACAAGTTAGGAAAGTAAGTGGCCGGGAAACCCTCAGCTTGTCTCTCCCCTGTGCTGCTCTGCCTGGGGCAGGCGTGTGCAGCCTTTGACGTGGAGGTGCAGTGCTGCCGTCTACAAAGTTCTCGCTGCAAATTGCTTGACTGAAATGAAAAAAAGATCTTGAAAATTCTTATTCACCGGTGTCAATGGCTGCACGGAGCCCAAGAGCTGGACATGCCTGGAACTGTCTTGTGTTTTTTTTTTGGGGGGGAAACTCTGTTTGCAAGCCAGTTCAGCTACTAATCTTAAATGCAGCTGAGTGGTTATCGTGAGAATCAGTGGATGCAAAGAAGTCAGGTGCCGTAGGCTGGGTGGAGCCTCTGCCTACAAAATGAAGAGGGGGCAGGATAGGGCCCTGCCTGCCCTGGCCTCGCTTCTCTTACTGCTCACAGAGAACTAACTTCATCTTGCTTCATTCTTAGCAACCCAGAATGGTATTCTAGAGCCTCGGGTACCACTGTAGGGATCCAGGATCTGGAACAGAGATCTTCTCCGTGTGTTGAACACTTTTGGGCACTCACTCAGATTAGCCAGGATGACTTGGGTCTGTACTGTTAGTCATTCTGGCCAGGGCTAGTGTGGCTGTAAAGAGCTGTGTTCAAGCCTCAAGAGGACCAATTCTTACACAACAGGGCCTGTCTGCTTTAGAGATGCTTGCCCCTGGATCTACCAATGTTCTACCTGCCAGCTCTGGCATAGCTGGTATCTCTGTCTCCGCTTCATTAATCCATCCACATCCCTGAGAGGGCCACACAAATCCATGCACATTCTATAACCCTGGAATTGGCATCACAGGGCATGGCATGCTGCCAGCCCCCTCAGTAGCTGCTCTGGGAATTCTCCAGCACAAGGCACCCTTAGCATCCCTCCCGAAAGCCCAGAGGCATAACTGTGAGCAGCTTCAGGTAGCATGGTAGATTCACTCTCCAGGGCTACATGTAAAGTCACCAGAGCAGAAATTCATTCTCACATAGTGCAGGGTTCAAGATGAAGGCATGGGCAGGCCAGGCTCCATCTGGAGGGTCTTCACCATCTCTGGGAGCTCTGGAAGGTTCCTGGCCTTCCCTCACTGACAGGACTGCTCTTGCCTGCTTGGTTACACAGCCTTTCTAGCTCTGATAAAGGACACTACTTCAGCACCTGCTCTAACCTACTGTCTCCCCTCTATTTCTGCTGTAATCACATCTGCAGAGAGAGCCACGCCCCACAAAGGTCACATTCTAAAGTTCCGTTGGACGTGCATTGGGGGTGGTACACTGCCCACCCACCGTGGGTGGCAACTGACCAGCCAATAATTACATGTTTCTTTTTGCTTTTGCTAGAACCAAAATATTCATCCGCTTTCCCAGAACTCTGTTTGCTACTGAAGATGCCTTTGAATTTAGTAAACATCAATTAGGTATGATCTTTTTATTCCACTTTTGAGAGAAATGAAAAAGTTTAACCAGGGAGTGAGGGAAGAAAAACCTCAAACATGGGTGTCTATGTGTTCAAAGACCTCACTGAAGAACCAGGGATAAGGTGTGTGGCTATTGGGTTATGATGGACCCCTCTGGACTGATGGGCTCCGAGGGCAGGAGGAGACATGCTCTATATCCATTTGTGGCATTCTAGGACCCTTATGCACACCAAAGTGTAGTCATGGGAGACCTGCGCCCTCAGTCCGGGCTTCACCAGTTCCTTTACATATGCGGTGATGGCAGCAAGTTTGCCCTCAAAGCCCACAGCCAGCGTGTTTTCGTGAATGGCAAATGACAGGAGTTGGATGGTGGAGCAGGGACTTCTCTAGCTGGAAATCGAAGGGAGCCTAAGTTTGTGCACACCGAGCAGCCGGGGTCCTTGCTCTATGCCACGTTCATCAGGTCCTTGACCAACAGTCATATTCCCAGACCAGGCCTGTGAGTAGGTCTGTGGCCCCCACTTCACATTCAGAACTGAGGCACAGAGACACCGGGAAGCTGCCGGATATCACACAGCTGAACTGTGGCAGAGCCAGGGCTTGAACTTGGGCCAGTCTGGTTTCAAGGTTTGATGGTTGCACATGCTAGGCCAGCTCTCCACCACCGAGCCACTCCTCCAGCAGCAGGTACCCATGGCCACCCATTGGTGAGATGCAGGCACTGGCTTAGCCAGGCTTCAGGGGTTTGCGTCAGCACCCCTTCCTAGACGCTGTGCAGTTGCTGGTGTATGAGGCCCTCCGTGAGCTTGGCCCCTGGAAGGATCTTTCACTGTGTGGAGGGGGTGATGGGGGTTAGGGCTGAAGGGTGTCCTGGTGCTCACACTGCTCAGTTGGTGTCCTCCTAAGGCCACTGGTCATCTCCGACAGAGCCTGCGTGCTTCCCTTGGAGATGCGCCGATGTCCTTCCTGTCTTGTGGATGGGTCATGAGGATGGTGTCTGAACTGGGCACTGTTACCTGTGCCTCTTCCTCTACCCGTGGAAGGAGAGAACCATAGCGTGTCTGGGAGCCAGGTCTAATGGAGCCAGCTGTTCCTGTCTGTCTAATACTTAGCGCCCTAAGAATGGCTACACTGCAGGCTCTGGGGGCCCATTCTGGAGGGTGGGGGTTGGTCCTTCCTGCTTCTGGGAATCATAGAGACACAGAAGCCAATTCACCAAAACTCTTGTTTTAAGTTTCAAGAATCCAAGCTACATACAAAGGCTGCCTTCGGAGGAGAGACTACATGAGGAAGAGACAAGCAGGTGAGGACAGGGGGTGACGAGCCCTTCCCCGTCACCCCCTCCTTACACCCTTGTCTGTTCTGTAATCATGGCATGGCGGCCTACACTTGTTCCATGCACAGACTTTACATGTAGATAATGTGTCAGGCACTTGTGCTCATGTGTGCCTATGGAAGCTAGAGGTCAGGGCTGAGCATCTTCTGTCTCTTTTCCCCATATTTTTTTTGAGACATGGTCTCACTGACTGATTTGACCAGAAAGTCTAACAAGTCCCAGGGATCTCCTGCCTCCACCATCCCTTAGTACTGGGAGCAGACATGTGCTGCTATGCCCAGTTTTTTGTATGCGTACTGGGGATTTGAACTCGGGTCCTCCAGCTTGCAGAGTGAAGCACTTTACTACTGAGCTTTCTCCCCATCCCCTAAGAGTAATTCCCTTTAAAGTTTTGCACATCACTTAAACTCCTTTGGGATGACATTCTCGAGGGATGTTCCCATCCCCGTTTCTTAGACTTTCTGTTGAATTTTGTGGTTCTTACTCCTCCATTTTTCTTTTTTTATATTTTTATCATCTATGGACATCCCAAAATAGCACAGCTTGACAAGTGTTGGTATTTTACGACTGGATTTTTGTTCTCTGAATTGTTTATGAAATTCAACTAGGAGATGCATGATTACTTCTTTTCAAAGCTGTATACTATTCCTTTATGACAGAGGAACACTCAGCAAGACAGGAATATTCTCCATCTGTGGGTCATACAGTCTCCAGTTACTCAACCCTCTGCTGCCACCACCTCACAATTGCTTTAGGCAGTATGTAAATGAGCAGATTTAACTGTATTGCAATACAACTTTATATAAATGAGCAGTTGGTCATCAGACCGTGGTCCACCAGACCCTGGGCTCTGAGTACTGCAATGTGTTATTTCCAATACAAACACTGAAGACATGGAGAAGAAAAGGCAGAGAGGGAGAGAGAGAGAGAGAGAGAGAGAGAGAGAGAGAGAGAGAGAGAGAGAGAAAGAGAGAGAGAGAGAGAGAGAGAGAGAGAGAGAGAGAGAGAGAGAGAGAGAGATATTAAACATGGAGGCAGGCCAGGCCCGAATTTTTCATGTCTCTGTGAATCTCCATCTTTGAATGCGGCAACTGAAAGTCGGCACTGGGTGCTAGAAAGCAAGCACAGGGATAAGACGAGGCTGTTGTCTCAAGGGTGGTCCCTCCTAGAAACATTCAGCTTCCACAAAGATTCTCTCAGCCCCTGCCGCTACCCTGCTCGGAGCAGCAGGTATGAGATGGCAGGATCTCTGGGACCAGCAGAGCAGTCACGTGCCCACCAGGTGGGCAGTCACGTGCTGAGTGCATGGACCCTTCTGGAAAAGTCATCAATATCTCTGCATGATTGTCCTACCTTCTAATGCGGCAGCGGATTATTTTCAGCTACAAAATTAGAGGCCTACTGGCGCGGAGCCCTGGCTCGGAGGGAGATCAAGAGGAGAAGGTGGGCTGTGCAGATCATCCGGAGGTAAGCTGTGAGTGGCCAGGGGCCAGCGCGCTGCCGTGCTCGTGGGATTGCTGGGGTTTCTGTGGCTGTTTCTGCTTGTCTTGGAACTCTGTAGACCAGGCTGGGTTCGAACTCAAAGATGCTCCTGCCTCTGACTCAGTGCTGGAATTAAAGGGGTGTGCCGCAGGCCACCTGGCTCAATGTGACTGTTTTTAAGGGCAGAGGTGTGAGTGTGAGGCAGGAGAGGGCCCTGTGTATATGCAGATGGGTGTGTGAGGCAGGAGAGGGCCCTGGCTCTCTGGAGCTGGAGCAGAAGTGTTTGTGAGCTGCCTGCTGGGTTATGTATGCAGATGGGTGTGAGTGTGAGGCAGGAGAGGGCCCTGGGTCTCTGGAGCTGAAACAGAGCTGTTTGTGAGCTGCCTGCTGTGGGTGCTGGGATTGAACTTCAGCCTTTGTGACTGAGCAGCATCTTAGCCATCTCTTCAGCTGCAGTTTTGGTTTGTACAGAAAGATCAGCCCTCAGAGCATGCTGGGAATCTAGCTGTCTACGTTCCAAATCCTGACTGCCACAGCTCAGCTGAGTGTTGTGATATCCCATAGTCAGATGACTTCCAGAGGCAAAGGGAGCAAGTCTCACAAATGGGGATGGACAAGGTGCTGTGGGGACTGCAGCCAATCAGGAGGCCATCTGTCATCGTTTTGCCCAGTGCAGATGCACCGGCCAGTGTGGCCAGCCTTCTTCTTCAGGGAAAACTGAAGTCTGGCTTTTATATCGTGCTGCTCATTTTTTAACTGGCAACTACCTCAAGCTCGTTAGAACAGAGTGGTGTGGGTGGACACAACAGGCTGCTGGGGCAGGTGTGGCGGGCGGGTTCCTGGCCCTGTGGCTGTGTAAACCACCTGTGTAAACCACCGTTGTCGCTTTCCTCTTGAGGTTCATCAAGGGTTTCATCAATCGTGACAAACCCCTCTGCCCTGACAATGAGGAGTTTGTAGTGCTCGTGAGGAAGAATTACATCTTGAATCTTCGTTACCACGTGCCAAAGAGTGTGCTGGACCAGAGCTGGCTGAGGCCTCCAGGCATCCTGGAAAATGTAAATCTATAGTGGGCTGCTACTGTTGCAGATGGCGGGGTGCTGAGAGCTTACCTTCTGGGTGTCCCGTTTCCCTTTGGTTCAACAGGGCTGCTTTTCAAAGCTCTCAGAAGAAATGGAATGCCTCAGAATTCATCAGTGGGGTTATAAAACCAACAGACACGTTGGTTAGACAGAGCCTTTTAAATATACAGGGACTTACTATATAGCCCAGGCTGGCTTTGAACCTGTAACCTTCCTACCTCAGCCTCCCATGCCCTGAAATTACAGACATGTGGCAGAGCACTCTGAGTGATTTCCAACCATGCTCTAGCAGTCTTGAAACTAAGTGACTGTCACGGGTTCCACAAAGAATGTTCTAGAACAATGGTTTTCAATCTTCCTAATGCTGCAGTCCTTGAATACATACAGTTCCTCATGTGGTGACTCCCAACCACAAAATTATGTTCACTGCTACTGTAATTTTGCTAGTTATGAATCATAATGTAAGTATTTGATATGCAGGATATCTGATATGTAACCTCTGTGAAAAGGCCATTCAATCCCTCAAAGGGGTCATGACCCATAGGTTGAGAACTGCGGTTCCTAAAGCACAGTGGTAGCTCCTCTTAGGATCCCTGGACTCCACTGCAGCCCCACCCTGTGAGATTCTTCATCTCATTTCCACAGCCTCTCCTTTAGAAGTTCTGATCAAGTTAGCAAGACCTAGTTCAGGGGTGCTGACCTACATCCTGGAGCGGGACTCGAGGGGGTCCCCTGCCTTGAGTGTAAGATACTGATGTCTCACTTCGATCACACCACCATGCCCCGAAGCTGCCATGCAGGTCACCACAGCCCGTGGCAGGGAGTGAGGCAGGTGGGAAAGAGGCGTGTTCTCCACACAGGCTTCGAATCTGCTCAGGAAGATGTGCATGAGGAACCTTGTTCGGACGTACTGCCGGGGAGTCTCAGCCGAGAGGAAAGCCATGGTAGGGCGGAAGATGTGGCATCTGCATGGTAGTGGGGACATCTTGCACATCAGAGTCTTAGTACTAAAGCCGATGTTTACCGTCTACCCATGAGCCAAGGGTCACAGTATTCCCATGGACTTATAGAGGAGGTGAGAAATAGCAGCAGCTACAGTTAGCATCCCTGCGTTGTTACCACGGGAACAGAATCGAGAAGGCCCCTGCACTGCATGAGGCAGAATTGCCTGTGCTAGGGGACTCTTACCCCTGTAGTCTTTTCTGTGAAAGGCTGCGGAGTCAATCTTTGAGGCTTTCTGGGCCAAATGCACTGTTGTTTCTTTGCTTTCTTGCTATAGAGAAAGCAGTCATGAATATACAAACGCCATAGCTATGTTTTAATAAAGCTTTACTTACAAATACAAGCAGCAGGTCACAAGCTACTTCTGGGCTGGAGTTGCAGAGCTCTGGTTTAGGAGAGAGATGCTCCCTGCCTTAGGGTTTCTGTGAAAAGACACCTTGACCACGGCAACTCTTATGAAAGAAGAACATTTAACTGGGGGTGGCTTGCGTTATCCATTATCACCATGGTGTGCGGGCAGATGCGCTGGAACTGGGAGTCCTACATCTTGATGGGCAGGCAACAGGAAGTGGTCCGTCTCACTGCGCTTGGCTTGAGACTATGAGCCCTCAACACACTCCTCCGCAGTGACACACTTCCTCCAGCAGGATCACAGCTCCAACAGTGTCACGCCCTTTGGGGGCCATTTTTTTTTCCAAACCTCCACCCACAAACCAGTGTAAGGGTACCCACAAAAGTACCAGTCCACTCTCCACCAGGGTGAACTGTAGGGCATCTTTGACAAGGCTCCTGTCGGGAAGCAGCCCGGGGCCGCCTAGTCTACGCTCTCAACTGTCTGTTACCAGATGCAGCAAAAGGTGGTCACGAGCGAAATCTTCAGGGGGAAGAAGGACGGCTACACGGACAGTTTAAACCAGCCCTTCGCCCGCAGCCGGCTGGGTAAGCAAGCGTTTGGATCAGTCATGGGAGGGCTCGGCAGGGAGGAACACAGACCCGGCAGGCAGCAGGTCTTCCCTACAGGGCTGGTGACCCTGCTATCCTGGCTCCTTCCCCTAGATGAAGGCGACATAAATCCCAAAGTGCTCCAGCTGCTTGGCAGTGAGAAGATCCAGGTACAACCTTGTGCGCGGTCAGGGCATGTTGTCTAGAAATGCTAAAACACAGGGGTGCAGCTGGGTTCACTGGGGCTTCCCATGGCCACTCTGGGCATTATAAATACGGTGGCATTTGCCAACAGAAGCCTACTACCATTCCCACTTTCAGTCATCCCCCAGTCTTGGTTTGCCCTTCTATGCAACTGAGAGATGTAGCCAGAACCTTATCACAAGAGACACCATAATGGTGAGGGGCCATAGATTGATGACCCCAGTACTGAACTCCTCTCAACACAGCCGCCAGGAGTTCCCAGGCGGGTTACTGCTTCTAATCATGTGTGACTTTGGGGGGTGGCTGAGGGGTGATGAGTGAGGCCCTGGTTTGGTGACTGCTCTCACCTTCTTGGTTCTGGAGAAAAGTAGGAGAGAATGGAGACTCCCTGACTGTGAAAACCCCAGAGTCATGAGTGCTCTCCTCTCTGCTGGCCTATCAGAGCAGACCCAGGAGGCTGGATCCGCAGCCCCAGTTTCCTCAGAGGGCTGAGTAGTAAGGTAGAACTCAGAATCAAAACCTTCCAGAACCAGGACAGCAAAGCAAAAGGGTTAGTGCAAAAGCCGGGTCAGTCTGAGGCAGCGCCACTGCGTTCCAAGAGGAGAGGTTACGTCCCCTGCCCTCCTCCGGCTGACACTACCCACCTTGTAGTATGGCGTCCCGGTCATCAAGTATGACAGGAAAGGCTTCAAGGCACGGCAGAGGCAACTCCTCCTCACTCTGAGGGCGGCATATGTGGTGGAACTTTCCAAAATCAAGCAGAAGATCGAGTACTCAGCCCTGAGAGGTAAGTGAGCGATCTCAAGTGGGTGTTTGATGTCTGCCATGTTTCAGAATGGGGTCGCTCACTGAGCTATGGGGCTCAGTGGATGCAACCTATTTCTCCCCTGCCCACGGGAGGGGTACAGATGCCCTCGATATGTCTCACTTTTATGTGGTTGCTGGGTATCCGAACTCAGGTCCTCAAGCTTGGCCATCTCCCCAGGCCCCATCTTTTTCATTAATTCTGAATTCTGGATCTATCCTAAGGCGTCTCCACTAGCAGTCTGAGCGATGGAATCCTGGTCATTCATGTTTCACCAGGGGACAAACAGCAAAAGGTACCTGTGCCTTCTGGCCTCTGCTGGTGTGGAAGCTGCTGAGGCTGAAACTAAGTTGAACCCTGCAGAGCCTCCACATTCAAACCACTCATCCTGAACCTGCTCTGTCACCGTCTCCACAGGGGGACGCCATCCTGCAGTGTGACTACATATTTGAGGTGGCCACTAAACTGGCCATGCTGATTAAGAAGGAACATGTCGTCCGCGTTGTTCAAGGAAGGTAGGGGCTTAGTCACGGTTACAAAGCTGCCAGCATGAGTCCCATCTGCTTCCTCCTGCAAAAAGATGGAGGGGGTCCTCCAACGAGGGTTAGGGGGAGACTCCCCTTGCCTCTGTAGCAAAGAGTACTCCTTTCTCCATCTGATCTTGGGCTCAGGGTACACAAAGGAGTACCACCGACCTCAGGAAGTCATCTACTTCAGTTTTCAAGGAGGGTGCTGATGTTCCTGGGACTGCTATCACTCACCCAGTGTGCCCAGAGGGTGCAGGCCCACCTCTGCTGTGGTGGGGTGCCTGTGGACTGACCAGCAGAAGAACTGGCCTTTTTTGGGTGTGTGTGTGTGAAAGGACTGGCACTGAGACAGAGAACTGGGCTTCTCTCAGTAGCAGTGGAGCAGCCCCTTAGCTGTTCAGTCCCCCAGCAAGGCCGGCTGAGGTTGGCCTACCCAGCATGCCTGAGGCCCAAGGCTGGCAGTGAGACTGTGGACTGAAGGCCACAGCCCAAGTGTCCACAGCAACTTGCGGCTGTGCTCGCAGCAACCCCTTCCAGTCGGATGCTCCCGGTAGAGGCCTGCTCTCTGTCCCCAGCTTTTACAACTTAAGGGCTGAATTTGTAGGTAGTGAGCGCGCTCCGCCCTCACGGACCTCGGAGGAGTCCTCGAGCGGCTGTGGTCGTCAGCGTGAACCATGCATGTAGGCAGCATGTGCGTACCAGACAGCCCTTTAGAGCCGAAGTGTGGGACTGATTTGAGAGTGACTGCAGGAGCATGCGGGACATTTGTGAGAATGTCCTTCTGACTGGCCACATACGTAACAAACTGTATAATAAAGCAGGGATTCAAACGCCAGCGAGGGGAGCTTCCCAAAGGAGTTTCTTTCGTAGACTCAAAGGCATGTCAGTAACTCGCTCCTCGCTGTGTTTTAAGTCTGCAGTTTTACATCAGTCCTGGGAAAGAAGGCACAATAGTTTTTGAGAGTGGAGTGGAAGACCAAGTCTATAAGGATAAAAGCGGACAGCTAACAGTGGTGAGTGGCTGTGTGGGAAGGAGGACGCACTAGATTGTAGTAAAAGCATGGAACAAACTGGGTTCATTTCCCCCTCCGGTCCCAGCTGATTTACTCAGGAAGAAAGGAACAGAATGCCACTTGAAACAGTAACTTAGTAGTGAGTGAGACAGGGAGGCCAGGTGTCAGTGGACCAGAGGGTCACATGACCCAATTATCATTCACAAGTATTAAAGCCCAGCTGTTCACTGGCTCACAAAGGCTCCCGTGTGCTCAGGTACCACCCTGAGAGGCAGAAGATCCTAGTTCTAAGGAGACTCAGAGATCTGAAACCACTGCCGCAGGAAAACTGGAGGCTGAGTCCTCACTCACTGTCCTCACAGTCCTCTCTGGTCGCAGCAACCCGAGGATGGATTTTGGTGGTGTGGTGCAAGGAAGCAGCATGTTGAAAGCAGATGTGGTGGGGTCTCTGAAATGCGTTTTCTATAAACATTTAAGCTTACGTGTAAAACTGGTTGTTTACAAGTGCCCTCCACAGCAGAGTGGCTGCCGCCGTCCCCGGCCGGGGACAAGCGAAAGGGTCACTTTGAATGTAAAGTGGGCAAACTTTTAGTGACGTGAGATGTTGCCAGGACTCTGTGGTCACAGTTCACCTTCCTCCGTGCCTGCACTGACGGGGCTCTGTGCGTGGCTTTCTAAGCTGGCTGTCCCCGAGGAGGCAGAGGGTTCCCGCAGCTTCCTCCTCCAGGGCTGAGGCTCTAAAGCCAGGTTTCCCTCTCCTCAGGTGTCAACAGGGAAGAAGACCTGACAGAGGGTGACCTTTGCCCTCTAAAGTCACTATTTCTGTTCCAACTGAGCAAGCACGGACTTCATCCAGATAGCCACGCCTTCAAGGAAAGTGCCAGCAGCTCCTGGAGAATGCACTGTATCAGTAGAAGCTGTGGTATGCAAAGCCAGACCTCAGCTTCCTGGGTGCCAGGTGGTAATGTACCCAAATGTTTCCTGGGAGTCAACCACCTGTCCCCAGTAGATCCCAATCCAGGCACATCAAGAAGTGGGTGGCAGACTTTGTACCTCTGTCAAGCTGCTGAGACACGGGAGTAATGGAAACTTCATTGCGATGCACAACTTGAATTCTGCCGTAAATGACGCTTCCATGCTGCCAGGACGGGGCCGGGTTCCCACAGGCGTTTTAGCTCCTGGAAGGTGTGACACCCACTAAACAGTGACTCGCAACAGCGCCCTTGCTCTTTGCTGTGCGTTGCAGCCCCGAAGACAGGCGTTCCCGAAAAGACCAGAAGGCAGATGCGAGCAGAAGCACAGTTTAACCTTTATTTTACATGTGTTCACAGACGCTTACACAAGAGTGAGCATGTCTAAAACTCCCAGCATTGTTTCCACAGCGCAGACGGGAAGGTTAGGGGTGTGCTAAGGTGACCAGTGACTTTGGGTGGCGCCCTCTAGCCCGCACGCACCCTGGGGAGGGCTGAGTATCAGCAGTGAGCAGCAGGTAGGGAAAGTCGCACCTACATGGGACCATGACTTAGAGAGGTCAAACTGCCCATCTTCCACAGGAAGGTGACGGAAGGCTGTGCCTGCTGGGGGTGTGGGCCCCAGTTGCCACAAACACTGAACTTGGTTATGATGGTTAGCTATTCCAATCTATTTTAATTGTGAGCCATTAGTGTGCAATAAAACTTCATTCTTTACACCAAATCCGAGGCCAGTGGTTCACTGAATGGCTCTGAACTACAGTGCTGATGACTGCCCTTCGTGCTAGCCTATGAAATCTGGAAGCAGAGCTTTGGAAGGCCTGACTCTGGATCAGGCCCTGGCAGACATAGCTGTCGGCGTTTCTGGCACCTTGGAATGTTTGCCAGGCCTGTTCCTAACCCTGGGAGCGGAGGTGCAAAGTTGCAGGCACAAGGTTTGAGGAAAGAGTAGAGAGAGCTGCCAAAACAGTAACGTAAGGCTCAGAGGCCAAGGCAAGTCACCGATGCCACCAGCTGACTCTGCACACGCACATTTAAACAGTGCAGACAGTGACTTTTCCATTCCTATAGAAAACACCAGGACTGACACTCACTTTTACTTCCCACGAAAGTTGAACCCACAGGGCGGGGCTGACGTTTAAAACAAACAGTATAAAAAACTCATGAAACATGATCTGTAAGCTCCCTTTCTTGGCTCTGAATACAAAAGTTTTGCCACACCATTGTGTAAAAAGCATCTACACGGTTCCTCGATCCAGTCGGGATTGTTTACTTATTGTTGCCTTTTCTGCCAGATACAAGAGAAAGGTATATGACTGTCACGCACAAAGTTAGCTGTAGAAACCGTCACAAAATAGAAACTTTTAAAAACGTTTCAGAGATTACCCACTATCATACCTTTGGTCTAAAATATAAATCAGGCGGTGGTGGTGCACGCCTTTAATCCCAGCTCTCGGGAGGCAGAGGCAGGCGGATCTCTGTGAGTTCGAGGCTAGCCTGGTCTACAAGAGCTAGTTCCAGGACAGACCCCAAAGCTAAAGAGAAACCCTGTCTCAGAAGAAAAAAAAAGTAACAATTCCTTCATCAAGTACTCATCTTAACCTTGTAACTAGTCTACTCACAACCACCCACGCCAATCATGACTCATCTCCACAGGAGCAGAGGGGACTAGAGGTAACTGGCATGTCCTCCTCACAAACACCTGTGCCCCACAGTCACACGTACCCACCAGCAGTCACACACATCCTCGAACACAAACAAGACTCAAAGGTATCTGCACGCCTCTCTATTCCTCAGGAAATAAAAACTGAAGGGAGCTATACGAGATAGCAGGGAAATGCCCTGAGTCAGTCTGCGAGCTCCTAGGGGTGTCCCTACCTGGTGCCACCATGTCGGGGGCCACACAGTTCCTAACCAAGGGCAAGATGCCCACTTAAGGAAAGGAGGCATCACAGGGAACAGACCCTTAAGGCAGCGGTCTGGAGCAATGGCTGCAGGTATTCAGATGACCTTCTGGGATGGGGTGTGTCAACAAGTCCAGTAATGGGAGGAAAACAGAAGACAGCAGAACCCACTGGCAGGAAACGATCTGCTCCTTGTCAGACAGTTGGGCTGCCACACTGAGGGACCACAGAGAGGCTGGAAGCACACTCGGTCCCCTGTCCACTACTACAAGCTGAAACTATCGGCCAATGAGCTCTAGTCACAAAACCGTACACAGAGCAAACTCCCAGCCTGGTCAGAACACAAAGGTCCAGGCTGCTCCCAGTTGCCACCTACACAGCCCCTCAGAACTGTCAAATGAGCCCTTAAAGGAGTGTCACTTAAGAAGCCCTAATAGGTAGTCAACACCTATAAAAATAAATACTGCAACAAAGGCTCTCACATACATGCCAAACTCATTCATACATTTCCTCCAAGAGCCAAGAAAGGCCGGCTCCAGGCTCTCACGAGAAGTGGAGTCCTTAGACACAGCTTGTTCAGAAGGGGTGCGCACCTGGGTCAACACAGAGGCAATCCACTTTGTCGAGAAATATCAAAATAATCATCTGGCTTGTTACAAAAGTGTCTCCAGACTCCAGGGGAAGTGGGAGGTACCCTGAAGCCTGCACAGGGTCTGAGGGGCAGGGGCAAAGGGAGGGTGGAGGGCAGCTTGTGCTTGCCCGCTCACTGGTGGAGGTGGGCCCGGTCATCTGGACGCTTGATGTGGATCCTCCGCACTCGTTCAATCCTCTCCCGTTCTCGTTCCTCGTCCTCGTCCAGGTGATGGGAGCGTCCAGCTGCCCCACCTGTGGCCTCGAGGAGTGCATTGTCAGGTCCTCGGCCATCCTGGGCCTCGTACAGCAAAATGTTCAGGGTCTCCTCATAAATGCGGGCTTCAGGGAACTCAACCTGTGCCCAAATACAAAGTGGGTACATTAGCAGGCTGCATATGGCCACTGCCTTGTCTGTACTTCTCAGCAGGGTCACAGGGCTAACAGGCTCCTAGGCTGACAACAAAGACAGTCACGGGGAGCCAAGAGTGTCACAGACTCGGGGGGACACCCCTTTGTCTGCCGTTTTCTTATACTGGAGCCTCTAGCAGACTCATGGCTGCAACTAGAGCCTTCAGCTGCTCAGGTGATGTCTTCCTTTCTGGGGGAGGGCGAATCAACACCTGCTGTTTCTTCTCAGCCACGAGCCAGGCAGCCTCAGACATGGGCCTAGGCATGGGAAGATGCAGCAGCTGGGAGAAGCAAAGCCCTAGCTTTTGAGCAACTGAAAGGAGAGAGTCCAGGCCAATGATGGTCCTGGGCTGTGAAGGAGGAAGCCCCAGAAACTATGAACACCTAAGCTCCCACAGTGGCAGGAACTGCTTCTCCACATACAAAGGAGCAGTGGGACACAGCCACTAGACACACAGGAGGCCGATAGTAGGCGTGAGAGGCTGAGGCTGGAAAATCAAATTGCTACTAGAACTCCAATCACAGGGCTGGCTTGAACTTGTGGCCTGAATTCCACAGTGGCAATTGCCAGCAAAACCGAAACAATATATATTGGGGCCAGTGAGATGGCTCGGTGGGTAAAGGTGCCAGGCCTAACAACCTGAGTTCAATTCCCAGGACCCACATGGGGTAGAAGAGAATCAACTCCCACAAACTGCTCTCTGGCCTTCATCCACATGCCAAGGATTGGGGTGGGGGTGGGGAACGACACAGAGAGAGAATATTAAAAATAGAAACAACAACAACAATAAAACCACAGTTCCCTAGGAACAGGACAAGACCTAGTGTCCTACACTGATACTCAAACAGCTAGGACATGGTTGTAAACTACTTGGGATTGTGAAGAAGCAAGAAAATCTCAGTTCATGGGAAAGCTCACTCAGCAGATGCCAGCGCCATGAGGACATGGCATGCTGGAATCACCCAACAAACGCCCGAAAACAGCTGTTACAACAAAACAGCAGCAGCAGCCAGCAACAAGTGAAGACAGGGAAGCAAATGCATGCTGCAGAGCTGAAAACCACAATGACCCACAGACAGGTTTGTGGCTGGTGTTGACCACAAGAGTCCACAGAAGCCACAACTGAACAGTGACACCAAGGGCAGACACAAGGAAGGGTGCAGCGCTGCTGGATTCAGGACCAGACTAAATGTTGTGCAGGCCGAGCGACGGGAAGAGACACCCAGAATGCCGTCATCAAGTCACTACCACGCAAACACAACAGGCAGCTTAGACCACAGCTCAAGTGTGGAACCACACAGCTCAGCGCTTGGGGAGGAGCAGGTAGAACTTTTACCATCTAGGACCAGTCCGGCCGCCAATTACCTGGAAAATCACGGCCTCGGGCTCCCCTGAGGGACACAGTCATCACCAAAGGAGCCAGGGAGAAGAGTAGGACCCTGACCCTCCCAGCCAGGCTCTGCAACCAACAAGCCTAACAAGAAAGCTCAGGCTTCCTCCTGGAGACTTCTGCTTGTCTAAGATCACTTGGGCTCCAAGTGTGTGCTTGCTGAATCCCTCTGCTCCCCAGTAAGCTCTAAAATGAGAACTGGGAACATTGAAGAACTTAATGAGAGCATGAAGCAGCTTGTACAGTGAGCAGGCGGCTCTGGCCCGCAGCCATGTTTGAAACAAAGCGCCTCAGCACTCTCTCCTTGGCTACCTCAGAAGCAATCTCTACCTGTCAGGGTAGATTCCGAATACCTGTGCTTAGCACAGGCTTAGCATAGCGGTCAACCCTATGCAGGGAGGAGCAGGAGCGCGTGGAGAACGACCATCCCGAGGTGGTGGTCATGACGCTCGGTGATGTGCAGCATTTGGCATGACACTTGTCAGCTCCTGTGACTTCAATTTTTCATCATCAATTAAGGTTCTGGCATCTCTCTGTGGTCTGGTTTTATATCACCAGTGTTTTGCTAGCTTTGGGACCCACAGGACTACACCTCCCAAAGCTGCAGGGTGACAGTAACTTGATCCAGTGACTGACAGACTGTACACAGGTGACTAGAACGGTGGCAATCTGCTTTTGGTAGAATCAAAGTGTCACAGGTAATCCAATTTCTCTCCGTTTGATCAAGAGACAACAGGACGCAGAGCAGAGGGGAGGATGGGGAGGATGGAGGCCACCCTCTCCCCGAGCGGGCAAGCAGAGGGGAGAATGGGGAGGAGGGAGACACCCTCTCCCCGAGTGGGCAAGCAGGCTGAGAGAGTGCAGCTGACAGGCAGCTGGGCTCTAGCAGCACCCTGCTATATGATCCAGCTTTGTAGGACAGCTGAGCAGGAGTGACAGACACTGCTGGTTTGAGAGAATGATGCGAAGATAAACCCAACACCCAGCTCAGTGAGGAAGTCGGGTGGCTTGGAAAGTGACATGTGGGAGCTGAAGGGATGGCTGTGGGGTTAAGAGCATTCATTGGCTGCTCTTCCACAATACCTGAGATGGTTGCCAGGAACCAGCTCCAGAGAAGCCAATGCACCTGCACTCATGTGCACACACCGCATGCAGACAATCAATAATTTAAGAAGGAAGGGTATGTGGGGCCTACGACAGTGGAAGACAGATCTAGATCAGTAGACAAGAGAAGGATAGAGGGTAGACAGTCAAGGGGCAGCTTGGAAGGCAGCAGTGCCACCCGAGTCTCTGCGGGGCTGTGCTGGTAGAAGCACTCCTGCACAGGGAGGACGACCCGGCATGGATGGGCCGTCATAGGGCCAGCAATGCCAGATGGAGAAGGCACTGGCAGCCAGGCGTACACAGGTGCAGGAACAAACCTGATTCTGCCTGGACTGGCCAGAGTGAGCGGGGAGCATGGCCATCTCTGCTTGCCCACTGTCAGCAGGAACCATACTTGCTTCCCTGAGGCCTACATACAGACCTGCCCTAGCCCAATGAGGCAGGCAGGGAAGGCACACGTGTCAGCACGCACTCAGGGCCCCCCAACAGCTCTTACTTTGGTCTGCTTCTTCTCTGTGGCATAGACGATGGAGGTGCAACAGACTTCCGCGATTTTCCGGCCCTGGCCGTAAAATGACCAGCAGCAGATTTCGTCCCCGATGACGTCCTTTATGAACAGGACCCTCCCGTTAAAGCGCAGAGAAAGTTTATCAAAGAGCTCGATGTTCTTCAACATATTGTCATCAGAATTGCTGCAAAGAGCATTCGGAGAGGTGAGCACAGGCTGCAGCCGCTGCAGATGGCCACCTGGTACTTCACACGGGCCTCCCCTGCTCCTTTTCTTCCTGTGTTTCTACTTAGTGACCCTTTGAGAGAGGCACTGTAGTATCTACAGCCCAAGGAAGAACACGGAAGCTCAAAGACAATAGTTCACTGTCCTAGTACACAAAATGTATAAATGGTAGAGCAGGGTTTCAAAACACAGCTGTGGCCTGAAGACTGTGCTCATAACCCATGATACATGCCTGCCCTTTACAGGCCTAAGTAGATTACTGGATGCAGGGCCTCTGGGCACAAGCTACTGAGCCTGCCCCATGAGGTACATAACAGCAAAGCCCAAGGAAGACTTTTGTTTTTTGAGACAGGGTTTCTGTCTACCCCTGGCTGTCCTGGAACTCACGCTATAGACCAGGCTGGCCTCAAACTCACAGAGATCAGCTTGCCTCTGCCTCCTGAGTGCTGGGATTAAAGGCGTGCACCACCACCCCTCAAGGAAGACTTTTCATCCTTGGTCAGTCTGTGGGTCTTTAATGAACCCATTAAATCCTTACAGCTCTCAAGTTGCTCATTCACAGAGCATGTTCCTGAGAGTCAAAGGGCACTTGCTGGTGGCATTGTTCAAATAGTGCAGTCCCCAAGAACTGAACAGTCACAGAAGACCAGCAGCCCACTCCTAGTGTCTAGAAGAAAGGAGCACCTAAGTCCACGAAGCACATAAACTTGAATTCCCAGCAGCATTATTCATAACAGTCACAAGCCGCAACAACCCAAATGCCCATGCTGATGGCAATAAAATGTGGCAGCTCTATACGATAAAACAGCATTCTGCCACAGAGAGTAAAGACGTACTGATGGCGCTCCAGTGCATGAACCCTGAAAACATTACACTAAATGAAGGGACCAGTCACAAAACCAACATGTTCTATCACGTGACACATTTGAAACAGGCACATTACAGACACAGAAATGTAGACTAACAGCTGCTGGAGGCCAGGGAAGATGGGGAGACAGCTAGTGGGGTGGGAAAAAGTCCTCAAGTATCAGTGGCTGCACACTGTGGCTACGTCTAAACCACTGGATGGTGCAACTCCAAAGGCGGATTGCCCAGCACGGGATTCCTCCTCGACCTTCCCTCCACCCACCCACCTATCTTCCCAGCTAAAGTGCAGAGGCCTCCGCTGTGAGACGGACAAGGCAGAGCCTGGCCCGACTGCTGCCTGGCGCTTACCTGGTGTAAGAGTATTTGTTGTTACTTCTATTGTAGAGCAACTTCACGGCTGGCTGTGGGTGGGTTAAAGGAGAGGAGTTACTAGGCATACAGGTTCGGTGCACACTGGCTTCCCAGAGGCTGTGGGCACAGGCTTGCAGAGCTGACAGGAAGAGGAGGGCTGCTGCACAGTCCAGGGGCAGAAGTAACACAGATGGGGTGAGCCTGGACAATCCCCACACTCACAGACACACCCGTAAAGACAAGCACAGACACACACACGCACACCCCACTCCCAAGCCTCTACACACCTTATTTGAAGTTGCTATAAGTCTCTGTTCTTCCTTGGAGGAGGTGACAACAGGAACCTTGCAGAAGGGTTCATAAGTATCTTTGTTCTGCTGGAACAAAAAAATGCTTTCAGCGCAGGGCTCTGCCTAGCACACCGCTGCTTCAGCTGGTCAGCCAGCAAGTCAGGCCCTGACGAGACCCAGGACAGTCCCCGTTATTAGGGAGGGGTAAGACTAGGGAGGAGTCTGCTGTGTTTAGGGCTGTGGTAAAGAGACGATGACACCATTCTCTCTGCCCAGGAAACCCTCAGTACGCCAGGTGATGGCATCCAAAGCTCCTACAACCCACTATGAGGGCCGCAGAATGAAGAAAGAGAATGCAAGAAGAGAAGTCAGAAGGCAGAGGGGTCAAAGGTTGAGTTGGCGAGCAGATGCCAGCTGAGAGACATGGAGAGAGTCAGACGATGCGAGGGAAGAAAGAAGCCTAACAGCCCTCAGGGACCACCACAGGCTGGAGCCAGGATGAGGGCAGAGTCGAGGACAGAGATGCGTTGCTACTCTCAACTACGCGTAAGTCCACCAAGCCTGCCAGCCCCAGATGACATTCATTCGTGCTTACATCCCACAGGCAGAAAAGAGTACAAGGCTTCTTTGGTTTTTAATGAGAGGGTTGCTATGTCAGCTGGGCTGGTCTCAAACTTGTGATCCTCTGCCTCTGCCTTCTGAATGCCCGAATTTCAGGCACTACACACCTGGCAGCAGAGGGCTCCCTACAGGGCAGCATCTTCTTCCCAAGAGGCTCCCAGTGAAGAAAGCCAGCCATATTGTAGCTTTTCCTAAGGCCTCAAGAGAAGCCAAGGGCCATCCAATTACGTATGGGAAGCTTCTCACACATGACACTGGAACCAACACAAACAGTGAAAATGCAAGGGAGAGAGAGAGTCACTGAAGGAGCAGCCAGGCAAGGACAGATGTGGCACCTTCTCAAACAAGGGCAACACAGCACCAAGACAGTTTTCAGACGGGAAAGGGAATAGACAAGGAGGCAAGTCCTGGAGGCTGAACCTCGGCTCTGGAGCCAGAGAAGCCAGAGGACATGTCCCAGCATGGAGATGACCCAGAGATCTTGGTGGTATCTGGATAGTCCAGCATGAGACTGCCCTACCTGTGAACTTGGGGCTCGAGTAGGGATAGATATGCAATTAGAAATCAAGTAAACAGAATGCCCTGGGGAACAACAAGATTGACAATGACAGGGTGAACTCGGGATACTGTCTAACCCAAAGCTGTGATTAAACTCTTCTGCGAGAAGGAACATGTAAGCTTAGTGTGGGGAGGGAACTCACAAGGTGAGGTCTAATCTTCTCTAAATCTGAGAGGTCATGTCCAAAGCTGAGAACAGACAGCAGCAAGCCTACTTTGGGAAGGGGTACGGAGAGTGGGGAGGGCACGAGCCATCAATCACGGAGTGCTGCTGTGCTTCCTAAATGATGTGCCTGCATAACGCCAGTACATACAAGAATGAGTCCAGTGAAATTCATAACATTTACAAGGGCTCATAGGTAAGAGATGTGTGTAGTACCGTGAACTCAGGACCAGCTCTAAGGCTCAGGGAAGGCGCAATCACAGCCCTGTCGCAGCACAAAAGGAAAAAGCTACTGACTACATGTGCTTTGTGGACGTGGCTCTCACGGGTCCTGCTTCAGCACATAGCAAGAGTGAAGGGAGCGTATCTGGAAGTTTCTTCCAACAATGACAACTGTAGGAAGTCAGTTTCCCGGTGGAGCCAGAAGGGCTGCAATCTACATGAAATGACGTGACTGCCCAGATCTGAGCACAGACAGTGTTTCTGAAGTGTTGTCAAATATCCCTTAGTCATCAGCACCCAGATGGGATGAACAAGCGACCAGATCCTAACGGCAGGGGAACGGTTCCCTGAGGGCCATGTTCAAACTCTTCGGAAGCAGACAAAGCTCTGCTTCAGCAGGTCCCAGGCTTACTGTGCAAAATGCCTCCCAATGTCTCAGTGAGGAGAGCTCATTTGCAGGGAGGAAAGGAAGGTGGCAGATAGATCTGGTGTCCCCCATGTGGGCAGACAGAAAGAAGGGGTGCCTACTTGTAAGGCTGCCTGGCACTCTTCTAGTAGGCCCTGCACCAGGTAGTACTTGGCCTCAGCTAGCAGCTCCTCGATCTCCCGGCGGCTCTCAGGCAAAGGCACAGCCCCATCTCGAAGGTAGTTGAGTATTGTCCCGAAGTGCTTCCCACAGCGGTCAATGAGGATCCAGCCTGCAGTGGGGTGATAGGGTACTTTTCAGGGGAGGTAAGCATCATGGCTGGGCACAATCCCCCCAGACTCCTGTAGTTGTCAGTCCCATGAGGCCTCGGGGCAGCAAAAGCCTGAAAATGTGCTCTCAAGGAACTGGCAAACCCAAGACACCAAAACCCCAACTCCAGTAGCAGAACCGACCCACCAGACATCCTTGACTGTGACCTCCGGTCGGAGGGACCTAGCCATGACTTCACACGGCAAGCACTCCAGGGTTAGTGACAGCAACAGAACAACAGACTCTGCCGTCAAAGGTTCAGTCAACAAGAGACGGTGAGCAGCGAGCTTTCACTGGATATGGAAGAATGTCCCCTGCTGGCCAGCACCAGGCATGAGGGTAATGGTCAAGCCTAACGTCTGGTAACCAAGTGTCCTCTTCAATTGTCACTACCTTACCTCTCCTCTACCTGAGCCCACTGGCTTTCAAGATCTTCTCCTGAAATGTGACCTCTTTGGCAGATGTTCAGGAGGCCAGGCCTGGAGCCTGGTGACAAAGAATCAACAAAAAGAGGTGGAAGGGGGCAAAACCTGGGACCTCTCATGAGAGCATGGGAAACACTCAAAAGCAGGCAGCGTGTGGGGATGGGGTAAGAGGGTGGAGGGGTTGGGGTGGGGGTGGTTAGGGGATGGGGACTAGGTTGGAGAGATGGCTCAGCAGTTAAGAGCACTGACTACTCTAAAGGACTGGAGTTCAACTCCCAGCACCCACATGGAGGTTCGCAACCACCTGTCATTCCTGTCTCAGAGCATCAATATCCTTTTCTGACCTCTGTGGGCACAGCATACTCACATGGTACACAGACATACATGCAGGCAAAATGTCCATACATTAAAACAAAAATAAATAAATCTGAAAAATTTTTTTAAAGCAGTCAGATGGGTCACACAGTCACACAGTGACTGCAGGCAATGGGCTCCCACTGCCTAACCCCTCTGCTCTCTGTGAGCAAGAACAGGTACCTCTACTTCTGACTCCCCTGTGTCCTGTCCTGGGTCCTCAGACCCCCAAGCCAGGAGGAGGGGACACTAAAAGCACCTTTTTCCCAGGTCAAGTCACACACCCGGCCACCTCATTTTGCCCCCATCTCCTATATCAGGCTCTGCCAATGGCCTCTTGTGGTTTTGGTGCTGACTGAGATCTTCTGAACCCTACAAGGCCTTCACCATTTCCTCTCCTAGGCCTCCTCAGACTGCTGAGGGCAGTCTTCCTCCAGAGCCTTCAAGGAGAAACTGCCACAGCACTGTGCTTCCTGCATGGAGCAGGAAGAATGGTCAATCTATGAGCACAGGTGTGTGCTGCTAAGCAGGCTGGGATGGCAAATCCTACAGTAACCTCCAGGTAGGGGCCAGACATCCCTCTTTCCGGGTCTACTGTACACAATGCACAACAAGCAGCTGGGTGGTCCAGGCCAGGCGCTGGCTAGGGAACACACCCTTTCCCCCAAGTGTGGCCTCAACCGAGTCAGCCAGAAATAGCAAAAAAGGAAAAGTGGGCCCAGGGCTTTTTCAACTCTAGCATTCCAAGCAAGTCAGAAATTCCGATTTTTCCTTCCATCTCCTCATTTTTGGAAGATGGTAAATTCATTGAAACAACTCTCAACCCATCAAAAGGCAAATAAAACATGTATATGTATGCAAATTGAATTCAGCCTGCATGCATCTGGCCTACAGCCCCCAAGATCCTCAGAGCAAATGAGGACACAGTATGGAATGACAGTACCACCTCCCCAACTGCTCTTCTAGAGGAGGCTTATTCTCTGCGTTTCCACAGATACAGAGTCCCCAAGATGTTTGGTGCCATTCCAGTGTGGGGTGGGGGATCAGGATTCAGCCACTAGGAATAAGGACCCTCAAGCTTCAAGAGAAAGAGCAGTCAATGACAAACTAGGCCTACAGGAAAGGGCCTGCTTGTGTCTTGCCTTCCATGCATGATCAGCTCAAGCTGCTGGGGAAATGCCAAGAGGCCCCAATTCCATTACCCAAGTGACAGCCCAGAGTTTCCATAAACGAACAGGCAGGCTGCGACACTGGGCTCTGGCTCAAGAACGTCAGGAAATGCTTGTGGGGAAGGCATACTTTGAACAAATAAGGGCAAAGGAGCCAGGCACATTCTCCATGAGGTTTCAATTAGCATTTTGACTTGAAATATTTTGGTTACTCTCAAAGCAGGAACCTATAGCTCACAGTCAGCTCAACCGCCTACATCGAGAACAGTAACCAGTCATCAGCTCCTTGCTCCTTGGAGCACACAGCATTTAGGACAGCTTCCAAGGCCATCAGTATGGAGAATGGGCGGTGCAGCCCAGAGGCCCTGACTGTGCTCCGGGTGCTCAGTACCTACACAGTGGTGACAAGCAGGGGCTCCTGCCAAACCCCAGCGGTCACCTGCCTGCTCCACACCTCAGCATTCCCCTCAAGCTCTGTCTTACAGTCTCTTCCACAGACGGAATGCAATGCTGGCATGCAGGTATGACAGAGAACAGACAGAAAGCACGCAGCACAACACCAGCCTGTCGGCAGCACTCACAGTTACAGGTCGGTGACAATGAATGCACCACATCATCGGTGCTGGAGAGGACAGCAGTAGGACCGCAGGAAGCGGCAAGTTCCAGAACTCAGGAGGGAAGGGAGCCAGTGTGGCTTTCAGGATACCAAGGAATAAGGCTGCTGAGGGGGTGGCTGAGGCAAGGGCTCACCTCATGCAAGCACACTGGTGTTTCCTCTCTGGGGAAGCCTTAGATCTCCTTCCTCTTGCCTTCCTTCTCTAGGAAGCCTGTCCCCACTGCACTCAGGTATTTACAACTCCAAGCCTGCCCAGTTTCCAGTCACTCTGAGATAGCTGTTACAAATTCAAATTCCCAGCACTGGCTCTACTGATCAAGTGGATAAGATTAGTGAGATGGCGCCTGTGAGGCACTGAGCAGCATTCTGGGCAACCAGGTTGTGACAACCAAAAGCATCTCTAGACATTGCTAAATATCCCTTAGGTTACAAACAACAGTTCTTATCTGAGAATTGTTGAACCAGATCAGGACCCGTGAAGTGCAGACAGAGTTCTGCCTAGCAAGTGTGGTCCCCAGGCTCTATCCCCAGTACTGGGAGGGAGGGGTAAAGAGGAAGGGAAAGAGAAAAAGAAGAGAGGAAGGAGAAAGAGACCTGACTGTAAAAGCAATCATAAATGCAGAGGCACCAAGGAAAGCTGAGGTAAGTCAGACTGGGAGAAGATGTCTACAAACAGAATCACAAGGAAGCAGGATCCAGAACACATACTTTACAGAGCAGCAGGGGCTTAAAAAGGGGGAAAATTGTAAATTAGATGCATGCTGTGGACTATTTAACTATGTAAAGATGTGTTACATTTGTTTATGATGCATTTGTTTAATTATGTAAAGATGTGTTGCTGTTTTACCTTGCCTGCATAAGGTACCTGATTGGTCTAAAAAAAGCTGAATGGCCAATAGCTAGGCAGAAACGGATAGGCGGGGCTGGTGAGCAGAGAGGATAAATAGGACAGAGACCAGGAAGGAGGGGCGAGAACAAGGGAGAAAGAGACAGACGTCCAGGGTCAGTCAGGCAGTGGCCAGCTAGCAGGCACAGAATAGGGCATACACAAAGAAAAGATAAAACGCCCTGGGGCAAAATGTAGATGAAGAGAAACAGGTTAAGTCCTAAGAGCTAGCAAGAAACAAGCCTAAGCTAAAGTCGAGCATTCGAGAAGTCTCTGGGTCACGATTTGGGAGCTGGCTGGTGGCTCAAAAGAGAAAGCTTGGTACAGATGCAGTCAAACCAATTACTGTAAAAGAGATGCACAATACACTAGGAATTAGAAAAGGCAAAGTCAAGCAGGCGCTGAAGAGCAGCTTGGCAGTAGTTCCGGGCTCAACAGTGCCCAGTGCTGGCCCAAGTGCAGACCACAGTGAGGCCTATGAGAGAAGCTCTGACAGTACCCGATGCAGTGGGAGACACTGTTCCCATCTGCTTCTGGAAACAAACTAGAGAGAGACAACAGCTAAGAGCTGAACGCGGCAGATGCTGAGGTTGGGAGGCAGGAGAGGAAAAGTCCCAGCCCTTGCCCCTAATACCGGGAACTGGAAACAATTTGTTGGACCATCAACCAGACATGTTCCATCAGCGGCAGTATGTGGCTAGAAGGGATTGCCACAGGGAAATACCTGAGAAGGGGCTATTTATTCATGATGTCATAAGTATAATGATGAATGAACAAGAGCAAAAAAGAACACCAAGTACTGTCTGAAGCCTAACAGAACATTGTTTAGTGACCTCCACAGAGGTGGTAAATGCAACACCTAAAAAAATGCAGTTCCGGACCCTGGATCCACCTGGAGATCTACTGTGCCAGCATTGGCCTAACACCTGCGTGCCTGGGCCTGGAGTCCCTGGGGGAGAAGCCTGAGTGCTGCATCCAGCAGCCCGAGCCAGGCTAACAGCTGCCACTCAAAAGGAGAGAGGCAGACAGAGAAGGTACCGAGGCCACACTGTATAGACTACGTGGCTTTCTGAGAGGATGTGCAGAATGACTCCGCCTCAGCCTGTGTCTACACTCCTAATTCAGAATGCGTACAGTCAGAGATCTGAAACCACGGGCGGGGGTGGGGAGCAGTATTACGTACCAAGAAACAAAGCACTGCAAGCCAGTGCGAAAGAGAAATGTGGGCGGGGAGAACAGGGTCTCACCATTCCAGGCTGGCCTCGAACTCTTGACCCTCCTGCCTCCACTTCCTGAATGCCAGAACTACAGGCATGTGCTATGCCCAGTATTTTATCTGCTGCTGTGGACTGAACCTGGCTTCAAGCATGCTGGGCAGGCACTCTTAGCCCCATCGCAGTCCCAGAATGTAATTCTTCCTGCAGGAATTGCTGCATAAGCCCACTGGGCCACTGAAGATGTTGAGGAGAGCTCATGGGAAAATTCTAGCATGGTCAGAACTCAACTTTTCAGAGAAGTCAGGGAAAGGTCTGCTCACTGCCACTGTGTCAGAAAAGGCACCCTGGAGGTGCAATGCCAAACTGCAGCACATCCACTCCTGGAGGGCAAGATGGAGCTCCCCACTCCCCTGCATGGAGGCAGGCTCTTCCATCTCTCCACCTTCCAGTTTGCCCAAGGTATCCAGTACTGAGCACCCATCAGCGGTCTCCAGTGTACTTGCGCACTCTCCTAGCTCTGCCAAAATCATGAGATGAGGTCCAAAGAAAGCCACTCACTCTGTCACAATTGCAGTAAACAGCCAGCGAGGCCAAACTGGCACCAGGAAGGGCTCCATAAATGCCAGCAGTGACTTTGCGATGTGGCAAGGGATAGGCAGGACTCAGCCGAAGTGCTCCGCACACCCACACTCCTCTTTACGGTGCAGCGCTCAGGCAGTGGCAGTGCGAAAGGGGGACACTCCCACCAGCCTGGACACAGGGCCTCGCCTCAAGCCACTCTCTCTCAGCCATGCTCCAACATAGCACACAAACCACCGGGACTCTGAAGCCTCCCCTCCTCATGGGAACCCCTACTGTGGGGTCCCTTGCTCGGCTGTCGCTTTTGACAATTACTTTTTAAAGCCAGAGTCTGTGTGTCCATATGAGCAGATACCACGCAGCAGGCAGTCGTGAGCTGCCTGACATGCGTGCTGGGAACCAACTTCAGTCCTCTGCAAAAGCTGAATCACGTGTCCAGCCCTGGCATTTCTGTTTGTAGCAAACCTGAGTGCAGCTGGCAGAAACGGGGTCCCCAAATCAGGGTGAATCATTAAGATGCAGGAAGTCTATTCCTATTTGTACCTAAGAATGTTCCTAGTGGCTGACTAGTGATGGGCCCATGCCCAGCCATAGCGATTAAGAATCAGAATCTCCGGGTTGGTGGTGGCTGCACCTCCTTTGCTAGCCCTGTAGCGCTAGAAAAAGCATTTAGCTGATTCCACAGCAAAGGCCTACACTGAGGACTAACAGAAACAATATCTGTGAACTGCTAGACTGAGAGCTCTCCTACGGAGCAGGAGGTCTGGTGGTTACACCTGACATGTGTCTGGTATATTGGTGACAATACTGCTTCTCTAGATAGCATGGGACAAAGGCTGCCCTTAGCATGCAGCTCCAACAGGAGTAGGCCTGCTGGAACACAGACTGTCCAGCCGAGCAACAAGGACTGTGAACCGTCTCATTTGCACGCCACCCAGAGGAGGGTTTTCTTCAAGAAGCTTCCCTCAGCCTTCACAGCCTCTCAGCTGCCCTTCCAGTACGCTGCCAGGACTGCAACAGGAAGGACCAAAACTCACAATGATCCTGGGTTCTCAGATAACATCTGCTTCCTCCTGCAGCTGGGGTGCCATTGTCTTGATTTCCACAAACACTCTGCAGAATGGGATGTGCCGCAGCAAAAGGGCACCTCCCGCTCAGAAAACACAACAGGGCACAGCAGCAACTGGGGCTCTGACCACACCTAGCTGGAAAAGCACTGGTAAGGGAGCCACCCTGGACCCCGCTTTACAGAGGCAAGCTGAGGCCTGGAGCGCAATCTCGCTCAAAGTCACACAGCAGGCCGGCTAGGTCACGACTAGAAGTCCTTGTCTACACACGTGACTCCTGCTCAGTCTGTTCTGAGCTCCAGTGCCACTTCCTCAGGAAGCCCTCCCTAACCAAGTCTAGCCTCCCCAAGTCTCTCAGGGCTTCCTGCACACAACCATGTGCACAACTACTCTCGAACACTGGACTTCCGAACAGACAGACGTCCTCCAGCACTGGCGTGGCTGTGGCACTCAGCAACCAGCAGCTGGAGGCTGGCAGGTGCACTCACCTTCACTGTCGGTGAGGACTTCCATGCGGCCACTGAACATGGCCTTCAGCATGGTGTCCTGCTTGGTGAGCGTCTGCATGGTGGTGTAGTAGAGGGCTCCTCCGACGTTCAACTTCACATACTTGGAGCTAGGACTTGCGCCCTTGAAGGAAGTGGTGCGGGTAGCAGCTGCTGGCACCGCTGAGCTCACCACGCTTTCTCCTGACATCTCTTCCTGCCAGTGAGAAGACAGGGTCAGATATCAGGCTTCCCTCCTCCCTTCTGCTCCAGGCTGAATTCCACAGAATTCACTCCAGATACTGTTTGGTTTGGTTCATGTATACATTGCATTTAAAACTTTCAATACTGACAACCTAAGAGCTCAAAGGAGAAAAACAACAACAACAACAAAACCAAAACCTGATTTCTGGATTCTCTTAAAATCAGATACCAAGTGGACCAGGTTGGCAATGGTGGCTGCTGGGGGACTGGCTTCCCCAAAGGAGAGGACTGCATCCCTCAGTTCACTCACAGGCTGGCCTTGCCTACTGACCCTGCTGGCACAAGTTCCCTCTAAATCTATCTGTACCAACAACACCTGGACGGCACAGTGAGGCGGCCAAAGCCATGCCTGGGCTGTTGAAACTTTCCTCACAGCCACACACGAGCAGCTGAAAGGAGCCTCTTTACACGGCCTTCAGATTAACGTGCTTTTGTGAGCTAGGCAGGTCCCCTACTCTCGCTCCTACAACTTCCTACGGGGGAAGTGACCTGAGCAAGGCAACAGCGGATGAGAAGGCAAATTCAGAAAAAGGAGCAATTTCCTGTCCTAGTGCTACTAGACAGCAAGATCAACAGCAGTCTAGACAGCACCTGCGGGTACAGGGACTCAAACCAGGGCTAGCACCTGGCCCTCACCTATTGCAGGAAACTGATTTCTTAAATATGAATCTATCAAATTCTAGAGCCTGAGCTGCCTAGGGGTGGGCTGGATCCGCTCCCTGAATCTGGGGCAGGAAATGAGAAAGAGAAAAGCAGTCTCCACCGACAGTGTGAGCTGCCAGAACTTCACTGTGAAAGCCAAGACCATTCCACCCTCGCACCTGAACACACAAAGGACTCGGGCCTTATCTGGAATACCAGCAAGACCCCATACAGTCTCTCCTGCTGCCCTGCTGGTCCTGGTGCCCTAAGTGCCCTATCTTCAGGATGGAGTTAGCTGTCTGCTGACAGCGTCTCACACACATTCAGGTCACTTCTCTAACACTCTTGCTCCTCCACTTCCTGCGGTACCTTCCTCTTTCAGTGCAACCTGGATGTAACCCAGCCACACTGGGCACAGGGAAGCGCCTTCTATCTTTTGGTTAGAGGGCACTGGCAGCATTAAAGCTCCAAGCTACCTGAAAATGATGATTTTCTTATTTTTACCAGAAAGATTTTCCATAATAAATGCTTACAATATATATTATAAATGACAAAACATCCCTCTTTCTATTAGGCAGGGGACAAACAGACGCAATCTGTTACAGTAGAAACAGTGGGCAAGTGATGGGAAAATTCGGCTCAAGGCTACCAGTTCTCTTCAGGTATTTCTTCCTTTGTCCCCCTCCCCCACCTCAACAAGCTCTGCACACACACACACACACACACACACACACACACACACACACACACCAAAAGCTGGTTTCAAAAGCTCAGATTGGGCTTTCCTGGGGTCTAAGGCATGATGCCAGGAGGAGAGCAGGACCCTGCACTTCCCCCACCCCCAGCTTTCAAGTCAGCCTCCAGAGCTGCTCGATTAACAGTCATGGCCAAACACGTCCTCCAGAAACAATGCCGCCCGGACAGGAGATCCTAGGAATCAAGCATTTTCCAACTTTGATGACCTGGAGGGCAAAAAAAAAGCTTACAGGTGTGGGGGGAGGCAGAGGAGGGAGGAGTAAGAGGAAATTTGCCTCAAATTGGAAATACTTTTCTACATTCTTTCAGATATAAACTTGTAACACACGCACACACACGCGCACACACGCGCGCGCACACACACACACACACACACAGACAAAATAAATAGTCTGTGGCAGCAGTCTAGCACCTTGCAAGGCACCTGATGTAAAACCCACACACCAGGACATGCACACACCTGTGCACTTTCGTGTGGACACCGCATGTGTTGCATCACACCTGTGCACAGACGGCTGGGCTTTAGAGAATGTGCATCTGTGCAGCCCCACTCTGAGAAGCCAAAGAACACTGACACACTCCAGACTTATGTCCTTGACCACTTGATTTCTGCCACTCTGTGACAGACACAATCTGAGAGGTAGGGATTGCCATCTCCATTCTATGGCCCCCAGAGAGTCAGTCACTTCTCAAAGCCAAAGTGACAAGCGAGCAAAGGACGTGGACAAGGTCTGGCTGGCCCTACGCTATTCACGATGCTTGGTACATTTAGAGCTATGATATGTTAAGTCAAGAAAGGAAGAAAAACACAAAAAGACAAGCAACACGTAGTTAAGGACTCAGCTGTCAGACCCGTGTTCAAGGTCCCAACTCTGCCACTTAGTAGTAGCAGAAACATGGGAAAGACACCTGAATGTCCCAGCTATTACACTGGCTTCCTTCCCCACTGCAAGAGGCCAGGTGGACAGAAAGCACTCAGCATAGCTCCAGGTTGGTTAAACGCTCCAGCAGAAAACACTCAAATTATGATTATTGAAGTCTCAAGTCATTGTCTCCTCTTCCAAGACTGTCTCCAGCTATGAATTACTAAGGGACAAAGGCATTAAATATCACAACGGCGCCTGTGACACCAGGTCCGAAGTAGAAAAGCCTAGAAACTCCCCAGAGCCCCTCACCTCAAGTCAACTAATTAGCTTAATGCCAGGAGAGACCCTTGGGGAGCAGATTCTGGCTGCATCCACATCCCCTGGGCTCAGTGACGGTGACCTGCGGGCAGGAAGCAGGGCTGCCATAGCAGACTTCCCTGCCGTCCTCAGCAATGCTGCTGTCTGCCCTATTATACGCTGACTTCATGAGTGAGGGGTGAGCGGAGCACAGACGTGGCTACAGTGAGTGGGAGGGAACACCTCGTGATCTATGGATTTATTTGTCTGAAATATGTCCCAGTGTTACGAGTGAATCTAGGCTTCTCTCCTCGCCAAGCCTTCTCTCCAGGCTCTACCTGGACCCCAGAGGAGCTTTAGAAGGACAGCAATGTTTGGGTCCTTCTCACAGGAATTCTGATGTTATCATTCTTCTGGTTGTGACCCAGGAACAACTTTTTTTTTTTTTTTTAAATTCCCCCAGTTGGTTCTAATGTGAGGAGGCCAAGATGACAAGCCTCTGTTCTAAAAGGTTCTATACCCCTTAATTCAGCTATAATTAGCTCTGTGGTCTTGAGGAAGCTCTCTAACTTCTTACTCTGCTGGCCCAGTGAATTCCTGACCCACACATAAAAACCAACCGAAGTGTCATAAATGAAAGTCTCACTGCAAGGCTTCAGAGCCCAGGGCAGGAAGCAGCCATCTGCATGCTTGAGATTTAAAAAAAAGAAAAGAAAAGAAAATCCAAGGAAAGGTGAGAACTATTGGCTTGAGGGGAAAACCGGACAAATAAGACAGGGAAAAAAAAAAAAAAAACAACCGAGAGAATACCAGATCCCTGCAGCCCATCTCATGCGAGCAGAGGGAAACAAGCCTGAGGACCTAGCAACCCTGGTCTCTAACTCTTAGGCCACCTTCCTGTATGATGTTCACAAGAGCAATTGAACCCAAGGCTCAGTTTCCCAACTTGTGAAACAGACTTTAAAAATATAATCTTCCAAACACTGTTCCCTCCCCCCAAAGATAAAGCAAGGGCCACCTAACCCTTCTATTTTTAGAGGTTTCTCTTCTACCCCTAAAATTCCTTAAGATCAGGTGTTTTCACACAAAGCTACGAGAGTCATCGGTGCTGTCAAAACACTGGTGCCTGCCTGGATTAGACCCCAACCAGCTACCCAGAGGGCTGGCAAGCAGCGGGTGATGCTGCTAATAACTTGGGTTTAAAAGGTTCTTTCAGATGATTTGGATGTTAAGTAAGATCAGATGGTCAGTTTGTCTAGTAGTCACAGGATCCGAGAATTCATCCCCCAGAAAAACTGAGGCACTACTCACTCACTCACGGTGGCTAAACCTTAACACCTTCCTAAACTATTGAGGTTGGTCTCTCTCTCTCTCTCTCTGACCTCAAACTCAGAGATTCACCTGCCTCTACTTCCCAATTGCTGGGATTAAAGGTGTACGTCATCCATTGCTTGGCTCTGCTAATTTTTAACAAGCTTCTCTTAACAGTCTAGTGAGGATACTACCAATCCTGCTTTATTAGGGAAGAATGCTAAGGATTAGAACTGTGACAGGGCTGATACCAATTGCCTCTATCTGACAGCCCAAATTAATAATGACATGCAGAGTTTGTAAAAAGTAAATCGATGTGCCCTGTGCCCAGATTGTCTGTGCTTAGGGCTGAAAACCTGGCAGCTCTGAACAAGTCTCCAGGTTATGCCGCTGGCCCGGGGACTGGCTGGACTGGTGTTTTGGCCTTCTTTTGCCGAAGTGTTTCTTGTTTTACACAAACTGGAGCTTATCAAAGCCAGATATATATTTGTCTTCGGTTTGGGACTGATCTTCTAGGGAGTGGTAAACAAAGGACGTGGACTGATCTCTGCCCATCGCCACCCAAGGACAAAGAACCATTCAAGAAACAGACCCTTGTGAATCCCAGGTAAACAGAAACCATTCCACAGCCCAGACAGCAACAGGAGACATCCTGGGATCCCGAGGTGTGGTCACCTAAGGCCTCAACGGAAGTGACTAGATAGGCACCCTGATGCCACTTAAGGCTTGACTCTGTGGTCAAGATACCCTGACCTCAGACACCTGGCATTCCTCCCTAGAATTCCAAGCATTGAATCTACAGTCATCAGTCATTTCGCTCCAGACTGCGGGCTTAGAGGTACGTGGAAGCCCTTTTCTGTCTTGCCTGAAACCCAAATATTCAAGACACAACTTCCAAGAGTCCCACTCGCCCCTCTCCACACATCCTCGAGTCTTCATTTCCCACCCCGAGCGTCGGGTTCGACGTCGTCTCTTTGTTCTAACAATCTTCCAAATCTCATCTCCAATCAACGCTCGCGACGTCCGCTCACCGCCCTGCACATCTCCGCAAGTCCAAACGCACCTTCGCGGAACCCCCAGTTCCACATCCAAAGCCCTTCCCCCGCCCGACCTCGCCCGCACGCACTACCCAGCACCCTCCGCTATCGCGCCCGCCGCCCACCGCGCCTGGTCCAGCGGGTCCTTCCCCTTCGGCCTCGCCGCCGCCCGCCGCCCTCGCTAGCCCGCAGCCCCCCGACAGCGGCCACCGCCCTCACCATGAAAAGTCGGAGGACGCCGGAGTCTACAAATCCGGACTGAAAAGCAGGAAACACCCAGCTCACTCAAGGCAGGGGGCGGAGGCGGGGCCGGGGCGGGCACTTCCGTTGTCCACACCCCACTTCCGCCCCGCAGAGGGACCCTTCTTAAAGTGTCCCCTGGAGCTCGACATGAGCACGCTTTGCCATTCAACCACTTCCTCTCGGGTGGGTTCCACTTCCCCATGGCTGAGTCAGGTATTTATCCGAATTCTAGATGTTTCTTCTTTTTGGCTGCCAAAGAAGAGGACAGGATGAAGAGAGGTTTTCTTTCCCGGGCAAAGAAACTGTACGGAACCATTGTTTCCCGGAACTGTATAATTGCTTCTAGGCGGAGTTTGGAGCATAACACCTGGGGCAAGATGGCGGCCGGGGTTCGGCCGCTGCCCCGGGTCTGGCCGGACTCGGGGATATCGGGCTGAGGCGGAGGCAGCTGCGGGCCGGACCCCGAGCGTGGGGGCCTCGAACGGATAAAGATCTCCGGCCTGCGGGTAGCAAGTGGAAAGAGGATGGTCGATTCTCTGGGTGGCGGGACAAGGACTGGGGAGGTTGCCTGGGGGCCGAGTCTTGGCTTAGTGAAGTCGAACAGGGAGGTTCTGGGGGCTGACTTTCTGGCTCCAGGGATCTCTCCGTGGCCTCTTTCCATCGATTTTCTTGTTGGAGGCAACTGGCCTTAATAGCCAGCTATCTATGGACGAGACGGACTTGTTATTGTCGTTGTTGATGTTGGGCCTTAGGAGGCACCCGAAGTGGAGTTGAGTTCTGTGCGCTGGCTGTGTGACCTTGGGTGAATCCAGTCACATCTCTAACCCTAAGTTTCTTCCTTTTTAAATGGAGTAATTAGATCGTTTGACAGAGGTTATTTTATAATACATTTTAGAGTGGTTCCTGATAGTTCTTGATACAGAAAACTTGACCCTATTTTTAACTGAATACCTAGCCACAAAGGAGCCTGGCATTCTCAACTTCTCTTTATGGTGCCGTTCTGTGGGTGGGGGGGATCCTGAATCTTGTTTGTTTGACTTGCCAGTAAGTAATTCCTTTGGGGTTCAAATTCAGGAACCCGAAGGACACAGTCAAGTTTTGTGCCCTCTCTGCATTTCCCTGTAGGTTTCTATGAGCCATTTCTTGGATTATTTGAGACCTATTGCTTATTCTTGAACTATTGGTTTCATTAAGACCCATTGCCAATTCTTGAGCTTTTAAAATTGGAGTATTGTAACGTAATAGGATAGGGCTGATGTAAAGGAAGGGCAAGTTAAACATCCCTACAGTTTCTGTTTTGTGACCTGCCCTTAAATGGTGACCATTAAGCCTAGTGACCTTGCTTTTTCTATCATAAAGGACGATCATTCCAGCAGTATTATTCATTTTACTTCACAGTAAAGTCTGGACTCTTGTGTGGTTTTGCTGCTCTCTTTGAAGTTAGTCTCATCCAGAGTAGCTGGGTTTTAAGCAGGTTGCCTGGGAATATAGAGGTAACGCAGAGTCTGAATCTTGTCTGTTAGCATTGAAAGCTTGACTCTGCCACTTATTAATTGTATAACCCAGACTCAGTCTTGGGGGTGGGGTGACGAGAATTGATCTTCTCACAGTGTTGCCGTCCTTGTTAGGTGAGACTCTTGGAGGACTTATTTTCCCTTCCAGATGCTCTGAATCCTTACCAACTTACTGTTTTCTAAACTCCCTACCTGTACACTTCTTAGTTCCCTAACCAGATTCTAAGCTTTGTAAAGACAATGCAGTAAGGTTTCCTTAGATATGATCAACTTCCAAATGCCAGTTATTAATATTTTCCCGTTCATTCCTAATCTCAATAGTGCAGTGACTAAATTAAGGTTAAGAAGGACAAATGTCCCATGCCCTCCTTTAGCAACCCTGAGACTGAGTGTTGTTATTATCCTCAGGACACAAGGGCCTAGAGTACTTAAGGGATGGTAAAATGAGAGGTAGGATCAGGACTAGAAAGGTCTGAGGGTCATTTTCTCAGATCTGAGGCCTTTCCGTTACAGTCTTTGCTGTGTTTCTCTGTGACTTTCGGGGAATGAGAACGTACTGCTCAGTTGCGGGTCTTGATTCATGAATTGTGCAAGTGAGGAGGTATAGGAGAGAATGAAGAAAACCGCACAGCCTAGACTATTGTGCAGTGTAAATAGAAGCTGTGTATAAGATTTTTTTCATGGGGATAATCCCAAGAAATGGATCAGACCCTGGGAGGTCCTGGGGAGAAGTGAGCACTGTCAGGTACAGTCTGCGTGCAGATATCTGTTTTTCCGCTGGGAGGGCGCTCCTGCTGCTCCCCTGTCCTTCCTGCTACTAAGGATCTCTTTACTCTTCTTTTAAAATTTTATTATAGGTGTATGAGTGTTTTACTTGCATGTATGTATGTGCATGCCCATGACCAGGAGAGGGCATTGAATCTTCTAGAACTGAGTCCTGGTTCTCTGCAAAAAGAGCCGGCACTCAGAGCCCTGAGCCAGCTCTGCAGCCGCTGGAGAGGACTTGGTGTTGTAGTCAAGCCTTGAGCCCTGCTCACACCTCTCAGGAGCTTGACAGTTCATCATTTAAACAATAGGCCAGGGGTTCATGGTCCCAAGTGCTGGGTCTGACAAACCTTAGTTCATTTGGGGATAGGGAAACAGCTTAATGGAGTGCTGCAGATAGGAAGAACAAATAATAATTATAATAATAATAAACGGGTTGGGGAGAGATCAGTGGTTGAGAGCACTTGCTACTCTTGAAGAGGACTCCAGTTCTAGTCCCACATCACATGGCTCATGACTACTTGTGCCCACATCTCCAGGGTAGCTGACACTCTCTTTTGGCCCTCCTGGGCACTGAACTCACATCCTCATAGACAGACACACAATTGAAAATAATGCCAAAAAGAGAAAATCCTTTTGTGTCTGTAAAAACAACACACCCACTAGGCTTTGTTAGCATGGTACACACATGTCTGTTCTCATGTCAAGCATCAAACCTGATTATCAAAGGCAGAAGACTCTGGGACCTGCTGCGAGCAGGGTTGGCAGAGCCAGGGGTGGGAGGGGGTGGGCTGGTGCCCGCTGTGTGTGACTCAGGCCCATGTACTTCTTCCTGTGAAAAGGGGGGGCTCCTCATAATCCCACTACTCAAAATGGCCAAATTGATTTGTTTTTGACCCTTCTTTTACCATGCTAGAGATCAGACCTGAGACCTCAACTCTGTTTCACTGCAGTGTGATCTCCAAGTGTGCACATTCACTGTGAAGTGCAGGCCTGTAGTCTCACAGGCAACTGTCTTTTCACTTCTAAGGCATAAATATTTTTCCAGAGCATTGAAAATGTGAAGGGTGGGTGTCTTTTAACATTGTACCACCTCTTGGAGTTACTTTTGAAGTAGTGTCACATTTAGAGTAGACTTTAATAGGGCTAGAGGGTTAGAGGGCTTGTTTTAAATAATTTAGTTTTATGTGCATTGGTGTTGTAACTGCATGTGTGTCTGTAGAGGGTGTTGGATCCTCTGGAACTAGAGTAACAGAAGTTGTAAGCTGCCATGTAAGTGTTGGGAATTGAACCCAGGTCCTTTGGAAGAGCACCCAAATGCTCTTAACTGCTGAGCTATCTCTCTGGCCCCTAAACGGTTTTTAAAATCCACCACACTATATTACTTGCACTCTGTAACATTGGGATGCCGCACCTACAAAACAGTACTAATTCTGAATTTTTCTTATGCCAGAAAACCAACTCCTCTGAACCAGAGGCTTGCGAGGTCACTGATGGTCACCTAGCATCTCCGCTGTACAGGCAGGTTCTCAGGTGAGCTTCCAGGCCTGGCAGAGGAGGGAACAGTTGGAACATGCTGCCTCTCCACTTCTAGCTCTTCTTTCCCTATGGTAGCAGACAATGCTGGTCTGTTTCAGTAGTTGCTGATGGGACTGGCTGGTAGTAGAACTTTGTGGTAGTGTGTCTGACTAGCCTGCACAAAACAATGTTTTCTTGAGTGTTGCCGATGATAGATAGCCCAGCATGCTGGCAAATCCCTGGTGTCATTTAATAGGCGTGAGTCAGGTGAGGAAGGAGCTAGAGGTCCCTGGATATATGTTCATGTGACAGGCATCTAATTCCACTTTTTATTCTAAATGTGTTTCAAAGTGGCTGCTACTTTGGGTGAATTAACCTGGTGAAAGATGCTTTTCCAAAACTCCGGATTTCTGCATTAGTCAGCTGGGCTGATGATGCCGTGTTTTGGGATAGCTAAAGAAGTCACCCAGTTATGAGGCTCAATGGGTCAGTGCTGTCAGTCAAAGCCACTCGCTTGGGGCAGAAAACGGTTACTAGTGATCCTGTACTGTTGGTGTTCTGCCCTGCACAGCACTGTTAGTGAAGAGAACAGTTCCCTGTGTGGCCTGGCCGCAGACTGTGTGATATGTAATGTCCCCTATCCAGATCAAATGGCTGTCATGGCTGCTGGAAATATGCTTGGTGGAAAGGCCCTTGCTGTGCAAACATGAGGTTTAGAATCCAGGTTCCCAGAATCCACCTGTGCTGGGCAAGTGTGGCACTTGACTGTAATCTCAGCACTTCAGAGGCAGAAATGGTGGCCCTGAGGGCAATTCAAAATAGGTAGATCATGTGATTTGTGAACAGTGGGCTCAAGTGAGAAACCCTACATTAAAAAATAAAATGGAGAGTAATAGAGGAAGGCATGACGTAAGTGTCAATCCTCCATGTACATGTGCATACACATGTATTGATTCATATGGAACATGCAACACATATAAGCAAAAAAAAAAATAGCTTCTTAAAAAAGACCTTGGGGGCCTGCATGATGGGTCAGTGGGTACAAAGGCATCTGTGGACCAGCCTGACATTTGAGTTCATCCTGGAAACACATGGTGGAAGGAGACTACTGACTCCTGCATGTGTCCTCTAACCCTGCACACATTCCATCTGTGCACACCATACTCACACACACACACTCGTGCATACACATACAAAATATAAATGTAATTTTAAAATGTATTTTTAAAAAAGATTTATCAATTTATGTATCTGAGTGTTTTGCTTGAATGTGTGGATGTGTATCATGAGTGTGCAACACCTGCATGGCCAGAAGAAGGCATCAGATCTCTGTAACTAGAGTTACGGGTGGTTGTGAGCTACTTTGTGGCTTCTGGGAACTGAACCTGGGTCTTCTGCAAGAGCGTCAAGTGCTCTTAGTCCATGAGACAACTCTTCAGCCTCAATAAATGTAATTTGTAAAGAAAGACCTTGGGATGCTGAGCTGCCTCAGGTAGAGGAGCTGAAGGACCAGGGGGTAGAGTGCAGGTGGCTCGGGGTAGCCTTGCGGCTGATTGGGGGTTGGGGCTTAGGGGTAGAGGTGTAGGTGACTCAGGGTAGAGGTGATTGCAGATCTGATAGCCTGATTTCAAGCTCCAAAATCCAAGTAAAGAAAATTGACCCCTCTGATTGTTTTCTGATCTCTACTCATGCACACTGACACACTTGCCCACACAAACACCACACACACATATACAATGATAACTTTTTAAAATTGCCAGCAAATTGGCACAGCAGTGAGGGCCTGCTGCCCAGCCTGGCAGCCTGCCCTCCGCCTGCAGGACTCACATGGTAGAATGAGAGAATTGAGTCATTCCTTATCCTCTGATCTTCCCACGGGCATGAGGGGTGTGCACTGTGGCTCTGGTATGTGTCTGTACACGTACACGCTTGCTCATTCATCCTTGCTCAGATAAAATGTAATTAAACACTTTTAAATAATAATCTTTTGTTTTGTTTTTGCTTGTTTTTTGTTTTTTGTTTTTCAATACAGGGTTTCTCTGTAGTTTTGGAGCCTGTCCTGGAACTCACTTGGTGGTAGACCAGGCTGGCCTCAAACTCAGGAGATCCGCCTGCCTGCCTCCCGAGTGCTGGGATTAAAAGCATGCACCACCACCACCTGCAATAATCTTTTTTTTAAACTCTTTTTCCCCATGTTTTGCTGGGCGTAGCATAGGCATCAGTGAAACATTTGCTGTGTGAATGGGTGACCAAGGTGATGGCATAAGTTTCTTCCTTCCAGCCTTCCCTGCCACGATGGAAGGTGGCTGTTCTACTGCCTTCTCAGTATGGGGGATGTAGTGGAGAAAGCAAATGTCTAGGAACCTTTTGGCACATGGAGTTAATTGACGCTCCCTGGAGAGGGAAGATTCGTGCTTTGTGCCCTCTTTAAACTTGCTGGGAGCCCATCTCTGCTCTCCACCAAGCTCTGCGATTTCCCCTAAGAAAATGTGAAATTTCCACTAAGTCACAGAATCTGTTCTCTGTGGGTGGTGTAACAGGAGCTGACAGGAAGTTGAGATTTGCTTCAGGAGAGCAATGAGCTCTGTGGGGGATGGAGGTTCCTAAGCGCCTCTGCCCTTTACATCCAAGCCCCACCTGTATGTTCACAGGTGCCCCACACCTGCTCCTCTTGTCCTTGCAGGGTTCCTGTCGGTTTGCAAACATGTTCACTGTATCTCAGACCTCCAGAGCATGGTTCATTGACAAAGCGCGGCAGGCACGAGAAGAAAGGCTGGAGCAGAAGGAGCGGGAGCGCTCAGCGGTGATCATTCAGGCCGTTGTCCGCGGTTTCCTCTGCCGGAGGCGACTGCACAGAGACCTCAGGTGAGAGCAACTCCACCACACGTTTTCTGCCCACTGCTGATGGGCAGAAAGTGAATCAGTTTTCCCTCATTGTGCTTGAGAAGCGATCCTTTGCTTAGTGCTCCTGATTAAGGATGTCTTTTTTTATTTTATTTTGACCCTTCCCTATCTAGGAGACAGACTGATGAGTTTTTTAACACAGATGACTCTGGGTCCAGTAAAAGAAGTGCACTTTGTATTTTTAAGATTGCCAGGAAACTGCTATTCATATACAAAACTAAAGAGGACAATGAGGTAAGCCCTGTGTCTTAGTCAGGGTTTCTGTTGCTGTGAAGAGACACCATGGCCACTGCAGCTCTTACAAGGAAAACATTTAACTGGGCTGGCTCACTTACAGTTTCATCATGATGGGGAGCATGGCGGCATGCAGGCAGACATGGTGCTGGAGCTGAGAGTGATGCTACGTCCTGAGCAGAAGCTAGCAGAAAGTCAGCTGACTGTCACACTGAGAGAAACGAGCAAATGAGACCTCAAAGCACCCCCATACACACAGCGGCACACTCCCCCAACACATCCTATGAGAGTGGGGTAGCACACCCTGTTGTAATTTTAAAAACAGCACAAGAGAGAGAGGCCATGCAGCCGAGTTCACGTGGAGGGGTTTTTATTAGGGGAAAGGGAACATAAGAAGAGGGGAGGGCAGGAGGAAACCAGCCTCTGGGGACAGGAGCAGCAGAAGAGAAGAGAAAGGCAGAGAGAGATAAGGAAGAGAGACAGGCAGAGTGGGAGAGAGGGAGAGAGAGGGCTGAGAGGTGGGCAGGCCCATTTTACAAGGGAACACAGTGAGTGTGCACAGGAGTACAAGGGAACACAGTGAGTGTGCACAGGAGGGGCTCTAGTGCTGCAGCTGAGGACGGATCCCGTCAGGACCCCACGGCTAGGCCTGTACAGACGCCTGAATGCTAACATTCCTCCCTTTTTATCACACAGAGGTGAGGAGTTAGAAAGGGGTAGCGGGTGAGGCAGAGATGAGGACGCCGTGTTCTCAAGACCTGGGGGCATCATTCATCTTTGGTGGGACCTGGGAAAGCTGGGGTGCTGGCCACATCCTGGAGTATCTGGCTGTTTCACTTCACTGTCCAGGCTCTGTGGAACCATCAGGCACTGCTTAGACCTTGCAAAATGCTGTTTGAGGTGGATCCAAGTCGACTCCCTAGGGCTTAAAGCACCTGATCCTTTCCTGGACATGTCTGATGGTCTTGGGCCTCCAACTCTGTGGCAACAGCTGGTAGTCCTGCAACAACAGCTGATTGGGAATGGCCAGTGGGTCTCCAAAAACATCCCAGTGGGGCAAGGGGGTATAAACAATGATCCAGTTCCCAGGAATGAGGCAGAGAAGATCCAAGGGTCTGTAGTTCCTGGTATCCCAGGAATTCAGAGAGGGTCAGTGTCGAGACAGCACAGGCTGTCCAGTGTTTGTCATGCAGAGGGCAGAGGCCATGGGCTGTGAGCCCGAGATAGACAGTCACCTGGTACCACCTGGTGAGAAAAGCCAGAAGACAGGAGGGGACTGTGCTCAAGAAAGGAAGCCTCACATCCAGGGGAACGGGCAGAGGCGGTGGTCCCGCCAGAGACCCGATCGCCAGTATTGAATGGAAGGAGAAGCCGCCAGTGAACGAGAAAGCAGATCTGTTGCAGGTGGAGCAGGAGGTGGGGTCCCAGCGTGAAGTGATCACCTTTCCTTGAGCTCTGCCACTGAGCAAATGTGCCACATGCAACAGAGTTAGTTTACTGGGGGAGGGGAAGCGAAGAGTGAGAGGTGACACCTCCTCCCATCCATAGCATCTCTGGCAGAATGCTGCAAAGGTCCTATAAAATATCAAGATATAAAGTGCCAAGAAGCAGACTTTTGGTAAGCTTGTTCCCCATGGGTGAGGCAGAAGAAGATGCAGTGGCTTTTCTCAAGTGAGGGCTGTGGGAAAGGCAAAGCTACCCTGGAGAGTGTGGGGCGTAGAGCAAAGCCCAGAGAATCCAAGGATCTGAGCCTGAGAGAGCCATGGTTGTCTAGTACCAGGACTTAATGAAGCATAAAGGTGAAAAAACTACGCTCGAGAGATGAGTCCACACTTGGGACGTAGCCAGAAGTGGGGAAAAGGGAGGGACTCACCAATCATGCCAGTGTTGGAGGGACCCAGGGATCTGAAGAAGCGAGGCTTTTGTATTTGAACTGGGTTCCAGGCTCCTGGCATGCCTCAAACTGCCAGCGGGCAGGAGGAAGCACCAGGAGAAACTTTTCCAGTCAGAGAACCAGTGTTAAAATTTAGAAAAAAAAAAAAATGGTGCGGGAGAGAAAGAGACCATGCCGCAGAGTACACATGGAGAGGTTTTTGTTAGAGGAAAGGGAATGTAAGAAGAGGGGAGGGGAGGGGAAGGGGGACTGGGCTCTGGGGACAGGAGCAGCAGAAGAGAAGAAGAGGTGGAGGAGAGAGAGAGACAGGAGCAGACAGAGAAAGAAGAGAAGGAGATGGGAGTGTGCAGGGTCCTTTTAAAGGGGAACATAATGTTCCCCGGAGGTGCTCTTAGTGGCTACAGCTGAGAATGTAGCCTGTCAGAACCCAAAGGGCAGGCTAGTACAGATGCCTGAATGCTAACACACTTGGACGGTGTCATACACGCTTCTTCCCCTGTGCCAGGAGCTGGTGATGGATAAGCACGGACCTTCTTATCTGTAAGACGCTTGCATGAGGCACAGTCACGGCTGCCCACAGAGAGATCCAGCTGTGCTATGGAGGTCTCTGTACATTAACTGTTACCCACAGGAATTAGCCTCAAATGTGTCTAAGAATCAGGCAGCTGAGGGATACGGAAGAAGTATACTAGAGACAGCACGGTCGGAAGCAGGTGTCAGCAGTCAGCAAATGGTGGACTGCAGTGGTGAGACCTGAGAGAGCGGGCTACTCCATGCCTTGGCCAGAGGGGCCAGGGGCGCTGGTTTTCCGAAGAGGTGCTGGAGGCTCGAGTGATGCTGGATATTCTGATTAAGATTAAATGCTGGTATCTTATTTATCATTATCTGCATCATAAAACTTAACCACTTTGCTGCTGTGGCATTAGAAGGACTGGACTGGAAGACATTTGAGGGAAGCAGGTTACTACTGGGGAGCCCCAAAGGGAAAGCAGAAGGGTAAACCCCCTTGTGGAGCTCCCAGCCCAGCAGAGAAAAGAGACCAAACCTTCATGCTCAGGGAGGTGACCTTTTCAGATGCAGATATGGAGACAGAAGAGCCCAGTGTAAACAGTCTTTCTAGTTTCTGCTTTATCTTGCTTTGCATATTAGGGAATGGCAGAGCTTCTGGCCGAAGGCTGTGAGGCAGAGGTCAGTGCCTAGTGTTGACAGAGGTGTGCCGTGTAGGGCACAAGTTAGAAAGACAGCTGTTAGTCTGCCAGAGTCCAAGCCCAATTTTCTAAAAGAATCTCCGTAACTAGAAATGGTGGCCATGTGGAGGCCAAGGCAGGAAGATTGCCGTGAGTTGAAGACCAGCCTATGCCACAGAGTGAGACCAAAAGAAGCACCATTCTGGATTTTTATGTGAAAGGTGCTAATTTAAAAAACACATTTTGCTAGGTGTTGGTGGTACATGCCTTTTATCCCAGCACTCAGGAGGCAGAGGCTGGCAGATCTCTGAGTTCGAGGCCAGCTTGTTCTACAGAGCAAGTTCCAGGACAGCCAGGGCTACATAGAGAAACCCTGTCTTGAAAAACAGAAAAATAAAAACATATTTCTAGGACTAAGTTCTGTAAGCCATCACCTTGAAACCTGACTATAGTATGTATCTGTAGTGTCAATGTCCCTACGAGGGAACTGAGTATGATCGTGCACATATGAACCACCTGACATGTTACCTGCATGCTTCAGGTGCCCACCAAACGTGTAGTCCCCTCTTTCTCATGTTTTGATTAGTTTAGAGACTTCATAACCAGGTTTTCTGCTCCTGCAGAGATTGGAGAAGTTGTGCCGTAGCATCCTGAGCAGCATGGACGCAGAGAACGAGCCAAAGGTGAGTGGACCAAGCTGAGAGTCTCTCTCTCATGAGTTCTAGAAGGCCCGCTACATGGTCTGAAAGGTCCTGCAGTTGAGTATTGGGTGGATGAACGATGCTTTGGTCCTCATCTACAAAGCTGTGTTTTGCTCCTGCCTTTTGTTCAAGATAGTGACTGCCTTTTCTGGACTCTGATCTTGGGGGTTATTGTTAAAGTACATACTGCTTTCCACTTATTCATGCAGACAGTTCTACTGCCTTGATAGACCCTTGTGATGTGGCCTCATCACTGCCCACACTCCTATTCTTGTGTCCTGTAGGTATGGTACGTGTCCCTGGCTCTTTCCAAGGACCTCACTCTGCTGTGGATTAAGCAAATCAAGAACATCCTGTGGTACTGCTGCGAGCTTCTTGAACAACTCAAGGTAAACCAAACCCCCAAACTCAACCCAGCAAGTCTGTGCACACCTGGTACCTCAGTGCCTTCATTTGCTCTTTATTTGTGCCTTCAGCAGTCTAGTAGAGAATTGAATTGAAATGGGTGTCTGGGAAGAGCAGGGTAGGTGCTCTGGTTACTGTGACCCCATCTTGGGAGCACGTATTGAACGTTGGTTATGTTTGCCACAGTCTCGCATATCAAGGAACCCTCTTCAGGGACAGGGAAGTGACTGAGTGAGTAAGTGTTGTGCAAGCAAGAGGACCTGAATTTGAATCCTCAACACATGAACTTTGGCCATGGCCATCAGAACCTGTAAGCCCAGCAATGGGGAACAGAGACAGGTGGATCCCAGGAATTAGCTGGTCAGCCAGCCTAGCTAAAATGCTGATCTTTGGGTTCAGTGAGAGACCCCATCTCAAAAAATATGATGGAACAATAGAGGAAGACACTGAATGTCCCATCTGCCTCTACACACATGCACAGATGGACATACCAGCACACCACATGTACACTACACCGCACATGCATAACCTCCACCTCCCCCTAAAACACAAACTAACTCAACAGTCAGGAAGCTGTCCTCCATCCCATTCTGGTGTAACGAATTCTAGTCTCTTGCACTACTAAGCAAGCCTCTTGTTAGTAGCTCCTTTAGTACTCCTGCATGTGACAAACTGAGCGAGAGCCATTTTAGAATGCATTCTAAAGCATGACAGCTGTCCCTTCCTCTTCCTGTAATTGCATAGCCAGCGGTTCTGACCTCAAACTCTGACCCTGTCCTGTCTTGACCACAGAGAAGAGGAGGCCACCTTTCCTAGCTGGGAAATTCCTGGGAATCCTGGGCTCAACTCTGAACCCTTCTTAGAGATGCAGCCTGGTCCTGTGGCCACTCTAAGGTTGTACACAGAGGATGTGAGTAGACAATGAGCTGCCACCTCCATGGGGAGCCAGAGCTTGCAGGTGCAGTAAGTGTCCCCAAAGCCCCCAGTGATCCTCCCAGTGATCATGTTGAGGGACTGATGGATGACTCTTGCCACAGCCCTGCCAAGGCAGCAAGCCAGTAGCAAGCTGCGCACTTTACAGCTGATCAGTGAGACATCGAGGTACAGAGCAGGGATCTTCACACTTTATACCCCATCCTTAGAACTCCAAGATTCCCACCAGAGTGCCTCAGGCCCGAGCAGGCAGGTTAGTCGTGTGCACGCGCATGTGTGTTCAAATTGCATTCCACAGTAGATCTCTGCCCAGAAGCCCTTCTCCTTTGAAAACCTAGGAACAAGCTGCAGAGATGACTCAGCAGTCAGGAGTGCTGGCGACTCTTCCAGAGGACCCGTGTTCCACCTCCAGCACCCCATCGGGCAGCTCTATACCGTACTGTGTACTGTAGGTCTCTGAGCCTAGAGAGCAGTTGCATATTTGCCTGGCTTACTCTTGCAAAGCAGGAAAGGCATCACAGTTATAAGAAGCGGCAGCAGAACCTGGGCTGAGCTCTGAGCCAGGCACTGCTGTCAGTTATCTCTGTGCATTAAGCCATTATTCGTCAAGCCCCAGGAAGAGAGCAGCGTTCCTGTCTCAGGTCAACAGCTAAGGAAACCAAGGCACAGAAACTTCTCTAAGATCACACAGCCAGTAAATAGCGAGGCCAAAGGTTGTTGCCCCAGACCTCATTAGTCTGTGTTGCAGCTCTCCTCTGCTGCAGCATACAGTCAGCTGTAGGCACAGAGTGAGGCAACCTGGGACCTTGTTTCCCAGGAATGCCCAGCTCTCTGTTCCCGGCAGCATTTGGGCCGGGGAATTCTAGAATATATTGTGTGGACTCCGGTGTAAGTCAACTGTGCAGTGCAGGATGTACACGCGCCATGGAGTGGGATCTTGGGCATGAGTGTTAATCTTACTCCATTGTTTGCAGCCGGAAATCTTACAAGACTCCAGGCTCATCACACTGCACCTCACCATGCTTGTCACCTTCACAGACACATCAACATGGAAGATTCTCCGGGGAAAAGGTGTGTGGACCCGCTTCAGAAATCTTTCCCTCTGGCTCATGAGAAGCACTTTGGCCACACAAGCTCAGGGAGGCTCGGAGCCTAAGCCTAGCACTTGGCACTTCCTGCCAGGCTCCTTCATAGTATGCAGTGTTTGTTAGCATGTGCCTGCCTTTGAACTTTGTGTGTAAGGCATTTGTTCCCTGCCTGTGAATGGTGGACTCCACTGAGGCCTTCTTGTGTTACATGTTTTTTTAAAAAATTAAAGAAAAAAATAGTAAGGGGCTGGAGTGGAGTAAGGGGCCCAGTCGTTAGGAACAGTGACTGCTCCTCCAGAGGACTCCAAGTTGGATTCTCAGCATCCAAATGGTGGCTCACAGTTCCAGGGGATCCAGGCAGACATGTTACACACACATACATGCAGGAAGAGTGCTCATACACATTAAATAAAAATAAATCTAAATTTTTTTAAATAATAATACTATTTTGCTCATAAAATTTCACTGAAGAGTTTCCTCCTTCCCTGGAAGTTTTCCCAGTTTTGGACACATTCACTCAGCACGTAGCCTCATAGATGCCAAGCACCATGATGTCACTGGAGATACAGTGGTGGGCAGTGCTTGAGAGCTGGAGTCGGCTGAGTTGATGACTACTGAGCAGCAGCAGCACCCACAGCCTGGGAGTCACCAGCTGCAAACTGGAACTGTATGAAAGAACTTGCCTCTGTAGGAAATGCATAGGTTCTCAGTGTGTTGCAGCCTCTCTCCAGAGCTGTTATGTTGCACTGGATGCTGGAAGTTGTCACAGTGATCTAAAATTCATGGAAAATTCTGTTCCGTGCAAATCCTATGCCTTGAGTGAGCAATAAGTGTTGGTTTTGTGCATTTTTCTGGACTCAGGAAGGGTCCCAAAGCTATGAAGTTCTGAGTCCTGCTGGGCATACAGGTCCTGGTAGGCAGAGGAGGCAGGATCAGCAGTGTTTCTGGCTAGGGGTCAGTTGATCGACCCATTGAAGTAACATACTTGAGCCACACTTGTGAGAATGGGCCTCCCAGGGCTCTAAGGGACTAAGAACATAGGCAGAATGTCTATGTCTGGGCTTTGTGTCAGATGCTTGTCTGTAGCTGTGCTAAAACACATGATAAAAGCACCTGGGAAAAGAAAGGGGTTCCCTTTTGCCTGACAGTTGGGGTGGGGGAAAGGTGGGCAGCAGGAGCTAGAGATGTCGGTTGGGAACCAGAGTGGGCTCATCTTGTACCAGGAAGCAGGGACAGAGCAGGACAAGGCTATGAAAACTCAAAGCCCTACCCACACATACACACCCTGTGACGTACTTCCTCCAGCAAATTTCTACTTTAAAGTTTAAGAATCCTTAAGGGTAAGTTCCACAACTTCCCAGTCAGCACCACCTGCTGGGGACGGTGTCCCATTGCTGGGCATTTCTCATTCAGCCCTCCGCCCCTTTGTCTGCATAAATTGCTCACATGTGGCAAGAGATTTCCTTCTCACGCTGTTTTCTTCATTTAGGTGAGAGCCTTCGACCAGCCCTGAACCACATTTGTGCAAATATAATGGGCCATCTCAACCAGCGTGGATTTTACTCCGTGTTACAGGTCTGTGACCCTCCCTAGTGTGTCCCTGCAGTGCCTGAATTGGATTTTCCTATGGTTCACATGTTCCTTGTGTCCTCCCTTGCAGGGAGAGTTGAGTACACAGTGTCCTTTTCATCCCTCAGTTCAGGTCACTGTGATTTTGTAGGGAGGATGGTAGCGCTCAGCCCCAAGAATGTCGTAGCGAATAGATTCGAGGGCAGCCCAGCGTCTTGGCTGACAGTGAGGCCGTGGTAGGAGGCCTCGGGGTTGTTGCAGCTCCTTGATGGAGGGGCCATGCGTTTCTAACACAGCAGCCTCAGATGGCATCTGTCAGTTCCCTACACGATGCCAGTTCTCAGGCCGGAGAGTGGGCAGAGTAGTTGCTCCTGAAATGCTGTGGACTTTGCAGGCTTTAGAAGGAACATTGATGTGACCCTTCCTTCTTCCTGATGCTGGGATGGTCCATCTCCCAGTTCAGTTGCACCTCTCCACAGCATGATAGTAGCGTGTCTGCAAAACGTGTCATGGCAACTGTTGTCCTTGGCTGGAATGATGAGCAGTTAAGCTAAGTCACATTTCACGTGGCTTTTTCTAAACTCACTGTTTTTGAGGATTACTGTGCTGCCCAAGCCAACCTCAACCCCTGAGACATGAGTACCTCAGCCTCCTCGGAAGCCAAGACTGCGGGGGCGGACACTGCACCCCACTCGCAGATACTCATTTCCTTAGCTGTTCCTTAGCTTAGGTGCATGGAGAGGACACCACAGTATTTTGCTGAAGCTTAGTAGTGATGAGCGGAGGGCCCTCCACACTCAGCAACTCCCTTCTTTTTGAGCAGTTTATCTCAAGTGTTCCTGTTCCTTTTCCGCTTCCTTTTTGTTTTGAGAGGTCTGTTGTGTAGACCAGGCTGGCCTCAACCTCAGAGATCTTCCTGCCTCTGCCTCTGAGTGCTGGAATTAAAGCATGCACTACCACCGCCAGGCCCCTCTTCCGAGTGGACAAACAGCTGTGTTTGATGCTCAGGCTGACAGCTTGAACGTTCTTTTCAGGTACTGCTGACCCGCGGCCTGGCCAGACCTCGGCCCTGTCTGTCCACAGGCACTTTAACAGCGACCTTCTCTCTGGCATTACGGTAAGAAGCCAGCTGCAAGACTGGTGCCCCAGTACCTTTCTTACTCCCCTTGCTCACCCACCTTGTCATAATTTGTAAGAAGTGTTCATCTTAAAGTGCCGTTTCTGCAACAATTGACGCTGTCCTTCAACCTTCAACAATGAATCTTTTGCTGTGTTATATGAGGGCAGTGATTTGCAGTGACTTAGGTAACTGTATGGAGTTAGTCTTTCTTTTGAGTTCCTAAGAATAAAAGAAGGAGGACCAGCCCAGGGCAGGGGGAAGGTCCTGAGAGAATGGGGTTGGAAACACAGGCGGGAGATGCTGGCATTGGAGCAGCAGAGAGTGTGTGAGCGTGTGGTGTGTGCACTTTGTTGATATAGTGTGTAAATGTGTAAACATGAGAGGTGCCCTTAGAGAACTGCCCAGTGGGAAAAGCTGTATTTCTAACTGTTCTAGAGTATTCACAGTATGTTGAGAGGATCACATACATACATGGAGAGAGGTTGGTAACTGGTCCTGAAGGAAAGAGCACCTCTGTTGAGCTAGCTCAGGATGCTTGGCACAGCCCCAGTGCTGAGCGCTCCGAGGCCTGTGGGACTCACAAAGCCCCTGCGATTTCCTTGGTCAGATGTCTGAGCATGGAGTCCCTACCCTGTGTTTGCATGGCGGGTGTGTCCATTCTTGCCCCGGGGTCGTGTTCTGTGGAGCCTATTTGCATGGTGACCCTGCCAAACCTGTGTTGGTAATCATCTGTAAAGGGCTGAAAAGAAAGCAGCCCCAGCTCCGTAGACCATCCAGCCTCTGTCACAACTCCTGTCCCTGCAGTGGGAGGACGAACTCGGCGAAGACGACAGGTAGTCTAGGCTCAAGAGTTTTCCATTGCTACCATCAGCCCAGTTGGCTGGGCTGGAAGACCCTGGGTTTGATCCCCAGGACCACAGACACCGGCACTGTGGTATGTGCCTGTAAGGAGGCAGAGGCAAAGGATTAGAAGTTCAAAGTCACCCATGAGTACACAGTGAGACGGAGGCCAGCCTGGGATATCTTAGCCCCTGCCTCAGAAAACAGCACAAAACAAATGAAAACTCTGGTGGCTCCGTAATTTCTCTGTGGAGCATTCCACTGACCTCTCCTTAAGGCCGCCTTCTCCACAACCTTTTCTCTACTGAACAGAGCACTTTTTCCCCTTGGAGTCTGCAGATCATTGAGCAGGATCAGGATTGGCAAGATGGCTCCAAGGGAAAGGCACACACCTGGGTGAGCCTAATAATCTACATAAAGGTGGATGGAGAAGACACCACAAAATTGTCCTCTGACCCCAGCCCTCAGCTGGCACACCCACACACACATGCGTGTGTGCACATGCACTGTAATAGTAAATAAAATAAAAAAGATGTCACCATTGTCATGAATATAGTAAAAATCCAGGAAGACGTGATGTACTTGAACATGACTGCTGTTTCCTTTGTGCACATAGCTGGAGATCACAAACCATGCATTCTTCATTTTATAGAAAAGGAAGCTAAAGCCCTGAGAGGTCAAAACATTTAGTGTCACAGCAGGGAGAGGTCAGGCTGGGCATTAAGCCCATACTTGGAATTTTATTCTCCATGTCTGCTTGCACAGTGGACACACTTGGATCCTAAGAACAATACATATTTGAGGAAATGGCACAGAGGACCCTCCCAACCGCGTGCTGTTCCCTGAGGCTCTCCTGGCCCACATGCATAGTTATGTGCTCAGTAGTCACGGTTCCTGTGTTGCCTGTCACCATCCCCAGCCTGGTTGCATTGTGAGCTCTTTGCTATGTCAAGCCTTTTTTTTTTCTGTCCTATTGAACTTTTATTTATTTTTTTAAAGCAAGGAATTTACTTTATTGTTATTGATAAAATAAATTTTGTTTGCAAAGGAATATTGGTTTCAAAATTTGCAAATCCTTTATCTCTTAATTGCAATTTTTTGAACTGATTCTTTTTTTATTGTTTTTATTAATCTATATATTTTTCTCCACTCCCGTCCGCTCCTCTCCCCTCCCCTCCCCTTCTACCCTCTCCCATGGTCCCCATGCTCCCAATTTACTCAAAAGATCTTGTCTTTTTCTACTTCCCAAGTAGATCAGATCTATGTATGTCCCTTTTAGTGTTTTCATTGTTGTCTAGGTTCTCTGGGATTGTGAATTGTAGGCTGTTTTTTTTTCTTTATGTCTAAAAGCCATTTATGAGTGAGTACGTATGATATTTGTCTTTCTGGGTCTGGGTTGCCTCACTCAATATGATGTTTTCTAGTTCCATCCATTTGCCTGCAAATTTCAAGATGTCGTTATTTTTTCCTGCTGTGTAGTACTCCATTGTGTAAATATACCACATTTTCCTTATTCATTCTTTGGTCGAGAGGCATTTAGGTTGTTTCCAGGTTCTGGCTATGACAAACAATGCTGCTATGAACATAGTTGAGCACATGTCCTTGTGGCACGATTGAGTGTCCTTTGGGTATATATCCAAAAGTGGTATTGCTGGATCTTTAGGTAGGTTGTTTCCTAATTTTCTGAGAAATCGCCACACTGACATCCAAAGGGGTTGTACCAGCTTTCACTTCCACCAGCAATGCAGAAGTGTTCCCTTTTCCCCACAACCTCTCCAGCATAAGTTGTCATCAGTGTTTCTGATCTTGGCTATTCTTACAGGTGTAAGATGGAATCTCAGAGTTGTTTTGACTTGCATTTCTCTGATGACTAAGGATATTGAACATTAAGTGTCTTTCAGCCATTTTAGATTCCTCTGTTGAGAGTTCTCTGCTTAGGTCTGTATTCCATTTTTTTTTATTGGATTATGTGATCTTTTGGTGTCCAATTTCTTGAGTTCTTTGTATATTTTGGAGATCAGCCCTCTGTCTGATGTGGGATTAGTGAAGATCTTTTCCCATTCTGTAGACTGCCATTTTGTCTTGTTGATCATGTCCTTTGCTGTACAGAAGCTTTTCAGTTTCCGGAGGTCCTATTTATTAATTGTTTCTCTCAGTGTCTGTGCTACTGGGTTTATATTTAGGAAGTGATTTCCTATGCCAGTGTGTTCAAGTGTAGTTCCCACTTTCTCTTCTATGAGGTTCAATGTGGTTGGTTTTATGTTGAGGTCTTTGATCCATTTGTACTTGAGTTTTGTGCATGGCGATAGATACGAATCTATTTTCATTCTTCTACATGTATGTATCCAGTTATGCCAGCTCCATTTGTTGAATATGCTTTATTTTTTCCATTTGATTTTTTTTTTTTTTTTTTTTTTGCTTCTTTGTCAAAAATCAGGTGTTCATAGGTATGTGGATTAACGGGTCTTCAGTTCAGTTCCATTGGTCCTCCTGTTTGTTTTTATGCCAATACCAAGCTGTTTTCAGTACTGTAGCTCTGTAGTAGAGTTTGAAGTCAGGGATTGTGATGCCTCCAGAAGTTCTTTTATTGTACAGGATTGTTTTGGCTATCTTGGATTTTTTGCTTCCCCATATGAAGTTGAGTATTGTTCTTCTGAGGTCTGTGAAGAATTTTGCTGGGATTTTGATGGACATTGCATTGAATCTGTAGATTGCTTTTGGAAAGACTGCCATTTTTACTATGTTAATTCTACCTACCCAAGAGCATGGGAGATCTTTCCACTTTCTGGTGTCTTCTTCGATTTCTTTCTCCAAAGATTTAAAGTGCTTGTCATACAAGTCTTCCACTTGTTTGGTTAGAGTTACTCCTAGATATTTTATGCTATTTGTGGCTATTGTGAAGGGTGATGTTTCTCTGATTTCTTTCTCAGCCCATGTATCATCAGTGTAAAGGAGGACTACTGATTTTTCTTGAGTTAATCTTGTATCCTACATTACTGAAAGTGTTTATGAGTTGTAAAAGTTCCTTGGTAGAATTTTTGGGGTAACTTATGTAAACTATCATCTCATCAGCCAATAGTGAGAGTTTGACTTTCTTTTCTGATTTGTATCCCCTTGATCTCCTTTTGTTGTCTTATTGCTCTAGCTAGGACCTCAAGAACTATATTGAATAGATATGGAGAGAGTGGGCAACCTTGTCTTGTTTCTGATTTCTTGTGGGATCACTGGGAGTTTCCTCTCCATTTAGTTTGCTGTTGGCTGTTGGCTTGCTGTATATTGCCTTTATTATGTTTAGGTATGTTCCTTGTATCCCTGCTCTCTCTAAGACCTTTATCATGAAGGGGTGTTGTATTTTGTCGAAGGCTTTTTCCGCATCTAATGAGATGGTTGTCTAGCCTACTTAGCTACACAGGAAACATCATATTTATGTGGACAGCCAACTCATTACCTGAGGTCTGCAGAGCAAGGAAGCCAGAGAAAGGCTCTGCTGACAGTCATCTCAGTGGCAGATGGGAAGCGCACATATGTGTGGGGCTGTCCTCTGTGCCCGTGGGTGGCATTCTCCCTGGCTTTACTGGCCTAGGTCAGACTGAGTTCTGGGAAACGTATCCCAGGCTGGAATTTCCAGGTGCCTGCGGAAAGTGTCAGCATGGTTTCGCTGCCACTCTCTTGTGCCTTTGCTGTTGAGGGAACTGTGCCATCCTGTTTTAAGCCCCTTTCTAAAATGTAGAACTGGATTTTCTTTTCTTTCACCCAACTGAAACCAATGATATTAGCTAGGGTGGCCAAGTGATTAGCATAAGATTTCAGTCTTAAAATTTTTTCTTATCCGCATAATGGCCCTCTTCAGAGTACATTACAACATAGACTCCAGTGTTGTGCTAGGGTAAACTGGGAGCAGTCATCATTTGCTTTTGTTTTGTTTTGTTTTGTTTTGATTTTTTTGTTTTTTGGTTTTTGTTTTTCAAGACAGGGGTTCTCTTTGTAGCCCTGACTGTCCTGAAACTCGTTCTGTAGATCAGGCTGGTCTTGAACTCACAGAGATCCGCTTGCCTCTGCCTCCTGAGTGCCAAGATTAAAGGTGTGCGCCACCTCCACCTGGCTAGTCACTTGTTTCTTGTCAGTCTCATCCTTTTCCGTTGTTGCCTGCATGGCTTCTGTGCTGGTTAGTCTTCACCGTCAGCCTGTGCTGGTTAGTCTTCACCGTCAGCCTGTGCTGGTTAGTCTTCACCGTCAGCCTGTGCTGGTTAGTCTTCAAGTAGGGGTATCTTGATTGATAACTGATTTAGGAAGATCCTGAGTGTTGAAGGCACTGTTTCAGTGTCTGAGAAGCTTGTCTGAACAGGCATGTGGTGTGAGTGCCTTCCCCAGAACAACTGTGACCTGGAACCAAAGCCAAGTCAGCCCTGGCCTGCGTTGCTCTCTGCCAGGCTGTAGTCACAGCACCAGAAATGACCTGCATGCAGCCTCTGGTGTTTGGTCTGTTTCCTGGCCCTGGGAATTGACCCTCATGCATGTTAGGCAAGTATGCTACCACTGAGCTATGTCCCTAGCTCCAGATCCTACTTACTAAGATGTAGTTCACATGTGTGCCTCACGTGTTTTTTAAGTGTCAGTTCCATGGTGGCAGTTGGTGTATCCATAGAGCAATGCCATCATCGGGAGTGTCAAATTCTGGAGTGCTTTTCTTGCCCTCGAAGGAACCTGCCCACTGACAGTTGCCCTCATCTGTTCCCTCCTGAGTCCTGCAGAACAGTTCATCTCCTTTGGGTTGGCCTGTTTTGGACAGCTCGCCTGAGTGGAGTCAGACACCTGTGTTCTGTTGTTAGTAGTGTATTTTATTACACAGTGTTTTTAGCTCATCTGTTGAATCATCCAGCACCTGTTTATGACCCAACACTACTGTGCGAACAAAATGCATGGGATGTTGTGTGCCACAATCATTTCTGTATGAGTTTGTGTGTAGGATGTGTTTCCAGTTCTCTAGGAGTGAAATAGCATGGTCACGAACACTTAATGTTGGTGAGAAACCGCTCTGCTGTTTTCCAGAGCGTTCATTCCCACTAGCAGCTGGTGGGGATGCAGGTGCCAGGTTCTCCCCAGCCTTACCAACTGCTTTGTGAGTGTGTGCTGTCTCATGGTCATTGGCATTAGTAGTCCCTAGCTTGCACTCATTTTTTCAAGTGTTTATTAACCGTTCGTGAGAGATGTCAGTTGAGTTCTTTTGACTGTCTCCCTGCCCTGGCTTTGTTCTTTGGTATTGTTTAACATAGTGTTAAACAATGTAGCCAAGGCTAGCCTCAAACTCTTGCTCTTCCTTTCCCTGCCTTTCTCGGTGGGACTACAGGCATGCACTACCTATATGGCTTGTTCAGCCTTCAGATTGGGTTGTCTACTACTGAGTTAGTGAGTTCTTTCTGCACTCCAGATGCAAGCCTCCTGGCAGATGACGAGGTCTGCAGACACTTTCACTTGGTGCTCATCTCTCTGCCTTCTGGGTAGGGTGTGATCACACACCGTACTGGCTTCGATGTTGTACAATTAGTTACTTTTCTCTGTACTTACACTCTTAGTGTCATATCTAAGAAATCATTATGTAACTCCAGGACCCAAAGATGTCTAGGTTTTTCTTTTTCTACAAATTTGATGATTTTAGTTGTAAAATTATTCTGAGTTAACTTTTGTAGATGCTGTGAGATATAGGTGTCTATGTTTTTGGTGCTTTTATTCTGTTTTCTGTGCTTGAGCCTTGGTAATGCTGGAAGAGTGCCCTGCCACTGGGCTCCCCCCTTGCCCTCGGGTTTTGAGACTGAGCCTCATGGATAGCCCCGGTTAGCCCTGAGTATGATTCTCCTGCCTCAGTCTCCCTGTGCTGGGGCTACTTGTATGCACTGCCATGCCCATTCTGGGTCATTCTTTTGAAAATAATGCATGCTTATTGTAAAATCCCAGATAACACTGGAAACAGAAAGATAGGGCTGTTCCCCATGCTCATGTTGCCCAGAAAAGCATGCTGTTGACCTTCTTTCCTCTGTTTTCCAGGTTATTTTGTACTTTTATATTTTGCGTCTTACGTGTATACTTTAAATGTTACTATCAGGCTGTGGTAAACTCTGCAGAAAGTGTGAGGTAATAGTAAGTCGTCCCCAGGGACGCACTTGGTACTGCTCGGTTGAGGAGTGGGCTGTCCTTATCAGCAGCCCCTCCCAAATGCCCTACAGTACAAGCATTCTCTCACATCAGGTACTTAGAACTGACCTTTCCCAGCTGTGCAGCAGTGTTGTCCCCCATCCCCTGTCCCCGTCACCCCGTCATTTGCGCTCAGCCAGCTTATCCGCCCTTTCTCACCAGCCCTGTAGTTGCTGCGCAGTTCTCAGACAATCTGATGCGCCCGTTCGTCATCCACATCATGTCGGTACCTGCTCTCGTGACTCATCTCAGCACAGTGACCCCTGAGGTGAGCGTGCCACTTCTGTCTCTGGTTTGTCTGCTAGACTCAAAAGCAAACCGTTCCTCTGCTGATTCCCACTCCTTCCCCCAGTTTTCCCAGTAGCTGATGTAGACATGTTTCTGTTAGCAGCCAGGAAATCGGGTTCCTCTTGTCACCCTCCATCTCCCTGCCGCTGGAAAACAGTGTTCTTCCTAAGTGAGGGGTAGTGAGCAGTGTCAGGGCCATGCCTCTCGGGAATGCCCTGCTCGGCCCCACGTTAACTGTCTGCCATCACTTTCAGCGTCTCAGTGTTTTAGAATCCCACGACATGCTTCGCAAATTCATCGTCTTTCTAAGAGACAGTGACCGGTGCCGCGATGCTTGTGAAAGTCTAGAAGGCTGCCGTACGCTGTGTCTGATGGGTGAGTCTAGGCTGCCGTACGCTGTGTCTGATGGGTGAGTCTAGGAGATTGCCGTTCGCTGTGTCTGATGGGTGAGTCTAGGAGACTGCCGTTCGCTGTGTCTGATGGGTGAGTCTAGGAGGCTGGGTTTGGGTTGGTTATGGCCATGGGGGATGCCTGTGTGTTTTGTAAAGGTCATTAGTTGCACTTAGCAGGAGTTAATATAAAACCAGACTCATCTCCATAGTGCCGATGATGAACAGATAGAATCTCACATAGAATGGTACTCAGTGGACACCGTGAGGTGAGTTGGCTGCAGAGTTCCTTCCTGAAAGGGAGGGGCTCAGATCAGAGTGGTGTCGCTGTTACAATGTCTTTGGTAGATGCGTTTGTGGGTGGATGCATTTGAACACAGAGCAGACACCTAATTCTCTGATAGAGCTGTTCTTGGAGATTGGCACTCCTAAGGCCAGTCAAACTCAAGCTAGCCTTAGTTATAGCTCTTGTGTCTTGGACTGGACCCCAAGAGGAGAGTACTTTGGTAAACACTGAATACAGCCATCTCCCAGGACATATAGCTAATGCTACATCTTATGTTCCTCCTTATTTTTAAGTGTTACTGACACATTAAAATGCCATGCTGAGTGTCCCTCTGTGTGCCTGGCAGTCCAGTCTCTCCCTATAGAAGCTATAGCGAGCGTGGGCATCACTATTCCTGCCTCACAGCCAAGAATGTGATTTCAGGCTGGGTTGAGAGCTGTGTCACTCATCTGTGACCACGCTGGGATTTCAAGTCAAGTCAGCTTGGTTCTTCCAGCCCCTGGCGCTGGCTGAAATCCTTCACGTGCACTGTCCTTGCTGAGTCACAGCCCCCTGAGCCTCGGGCAGAGAACAGGGCTGGGAGACCCCGTAGCACACCTGTCTGGCATCGCGTTCAGTCTTCTCTCTTCATAGGCAACATCCTCCACTTGGGCTCCCTCAACCCCAAGGTGTTAGAGGAAGAAACAGATGGGTTTGTGAGCTTGCTCACGCAAATGCTTTGCTACTGCCAGAAGTACGTGTCTCAGAAGAAGTCGAACCTCACCCACTGGCACCCTGTGCTCGGCTGGTTTTCCCAGTCTGTGGACTATGGGTATGTTTGGAGAAAGCTTTTCGTTCTCCCTCCTTCCTCCCTCCCTCCCTCCTTCTCTCCTTCTGTCCTTCTCGTTCTTGCCTTCCAGCTTCCATGGTTTTGTTTTGCTCTAGAAATAATAAGCACTTATTATATGATATAGATATGACCTGGGGATTGGCTCTCTGGTGGAGGGCTTGCCTAGCAGGTACAAGGCCCTGGGCTCAATCCCCAGAGCCAAGAGAACATTAAACCACCCAAAATCCTCATATGCAAATGATCTGGGCAATTGGCCTTTCATCCTTTCCCTTCATTGATAGTTTTTAATGTGTAGAGATGACATCATATGGTTTTCACCTTTTTTTATTAGTAAATGATGAACCTTGTCCGTCTTCTCCAGTATCACTTTCATTGATTGATGAGGCAGCCTTGCCTCAGAGACAAGGCAAACGATTTAGAGGGCTAAGAGTCCCTCTGGCCTTTCCACAAGGTGGAATATGAGTGTCTTAGACTCCGAATCATTAGAAACGCAAGAGTGGAAGAGCAGAGGTGACAGAGGTGACATCCCATGCCCTGGGATGGCACCAGGCTGAGGCATCTCGGATATCCAGCTGGTCTCTGTCAGGTACCCGAGGAACATCCTTGAGACCCATCCAGACACTACAAGACATTGCCCCAGGAAGACACTTCTGTGTGACAGCCCACCTAGAGAACAAGGGCCCATGCCCTAGGTGCACCGTGCCTTCTTTACTGAAGCTCTTCTCCACTCCTCACCCATTTCCTCATCTGAAATGTGAGGTGATGGCCCCACGTCCCCGAGAGCACTCTGGGCCCTGGTAGGGTTGTCTCCATGTCTTGATGCTACATGCCACGGGCCTGGCTTGTGCCCAGTGGGTTGTGGCTGTCCCCACAAGATGGTGGGGGCCAGCTTAGGGTGTTGATGGATTCTAGGAGTTGGGGTGGTGCTGGGAATGCAGCCTGCGGTGGAGAGGTGCCCCTAAGGCAAGGAGACCCTGGAGGTCTGGTGCTTTCTTAGGTGTTGGACTGGCTGAGTGCAAGAGAAGTGCAGTTGCTGACAGCAGCATGGGAGGCGGCTGGAGTGACAGGCAGGTGCAAACTGGATGCCTTTACAGATCCAGCCCCTCTGGCAGTTTCTTCTTTCTTGCTTGTCTGTTGGTTTTTAGACAGAAGCTCATTATGCAACTCAAATTAGCCTCTAACTTGCAACATTCCAGTCTCTTGAGTGCTGGGATTGCAGGCGAGTGACCTGCCAGCTCTGTTCATATTTACTGTGTCCCCTGAGTGGAAGCCACATGGGATTAGAGTGGGCTCTCCCTGGCAGACAGTGGGTGGTACTGACACGCTGTCTCCTGCTCTGTCCTAGCCTCAATGAGTCCATGTACCTGATCACCAAACAGCTGCAGTTCCTATGGGGAGTGCCTCTCATCCGCATTTTCTTCTGTGACATCCTCAGCAAGAAGCTGCTGGAGCACCCGGAGCCAGCCCCTGCGCAGCCATCATCCCCACAGAACGTGCTTCCTGTGAAGAGTGAGTGGCCACGCTCAGCCAGAAGGCAGCTCCTGCTCCTTACTGTGTGAATGCCTCACTGCCTGTGGGTCACCCCTCTCACTACCATCTGCAAGCCGCTTAAGCCAGTGATAGGTCATAGGTTAGAAATTAGAGCCTGGGAGACAGAGCGAGGCAGTGCATGCTCGGGGTCGCTCTGCTGTCTGAGCTTCATCTTGTCTACACACTTCCCGATAGCCAAAGGGAAAAGGCTTTTGTGGGCCCCTTTTTTCTTTCTATCAGGGAGGAGCAGAAAGTCCATTTTGTAGGGGAGTTTAAGATTTTTTTTAGTTTAGTTATAAATCTTCACATAAGGAGCCATTCAGGCATAGGCCAGGCTGGCACCTCAGGAGCACCCCGGGGTAGAGGTGGGCACTGAAGAAAGAGAGCTTTCCTACTCTGCTGTGATCACAGGTAAGGAAATGCGACCAGCATGTGACCTGGGATTTCTGCCTGCACCGCTCACCTGGGATCGTGATGTCCCCAGATTAATTCACAGAGCCAGGTTTCTGATGCAAATTATGTAAGGGTTTTTAATAATATTCAAACTCGAGTTTGGACCTCCACCACCCAATGCAGTGGGTGAGGAAAGGGGCAATCTTTTTAAGGGGAAACGCCGTAATCAGGGCAGTTCAAGTCCTGTTGTCTTGGGATTGGGTGAGGGGCACATAAGATAAGGTAATTTCTAAACCCATTGGTCAGTTTTTGGGCGTGAAAACCTATCAAAGAGCTATAAATTACTAACAGGGAATCTTCAAGGACAGGATACCTCCCAAGAACATCTGGACCTCGTGAAATTTTATGGCCCTGCTCCCTGTCTTCTTAATTGGCCACTTTTAGGGTATCTTTTCCAATTCTGCTATGGCAGCACATTTGTGGAGCTGAGATCGCCCACCCCCAGCTTAATATGTGACTTAAGATGAAGCCCATTCTCTATAATGGAGTTTGCAAAGTCAGGTCCTCAGAGGATAAATGATGGTTCTGCTGCTGGTAGGTGGTTGTGAGTGTGGGCTCCACACACGTCACTTCCTCTGCCTATGAACAGGAAAGCCAAAGGCAGAAGCAGAATGCCATTCTGCCAGGACGTGAGGCCTCCAGAACACACACACAGCGCCTGGTCCCGGCCCCTGCCCCCGCCTCCTCTAATATCGTCCTCTATCTTACCCCATCCATGTCTTCATAAAATTCTGTGACACAATCAGAGACTGCCACGAGAGCTGAACGTGGCTGGCTTGTGCTGACAAGCACTGTGGTGATCTGAACGGGTCTCTGGGCTTCACCAAAAACCCAGTGTTGGTTTTTCCCCAGTTTATCCCAAAGGAGCACATTGGATTGTGCTGCAGCCCCGCCGCCCCTGCCGTGACTAGGGTTCTTGCCATGCTCTTCCTCAACAGGTGGGAGCTGGCAGCTGGCTGAATTTCTGCTGTGCGTCTTCTTCCCTCCGTGCCAGGTCTCCTCAAGCGTGCGTTTCAGAAATCGGCTTCGGTTCGGAACATTCTCAGACCTGTCGGGGGCCGACGCGTCGACTCCGCCGAGGTGCAGAAGGTCTGCAGCATCTGTGTGCTCTACCAGACTTCGCTGGCAACTCTCACACAGATCCGCCTGCAGATCCTCACAGGTCAGACCCGCTTCCACAGTGGGCAGGCAGTTTTCCGAGGGTTAGAGATTGGTGAGCCTCTGATAGCTCAAGCCAGCCTCATCATGGCACTGCCATCTTGTTCCCCTTACGAGCTCTTCAATTACAAAGTACAACTCTTTTAAGTTCCTTTCTGAGTAGAACACAAAGATAAGAGACAGGAAGGAGACTATAAACAGCCTTACACCATCACCTCCCAGCGACGCCTACCTGTGCCCAGTGTGCTCACACGCAGTATAGGTGTGCTCACATGCAGTATAGGTGTGCTCTCACGCAGTATAGGTGTGCTCACACGCAGTGTAGGTGTGCTCACACGCATTATAGGTGTGCTCACACGCAGTGTAGGTGTGCTCACACGCAGTATAGGTGTGCTCAGACAGACACATCTCATCTTACCCTTTTCTGCTCATCACCCATAAGCATTTATCATGTCAGTGCTTCAGAAACCTCATTTTTATTGGCTGCATGATGCTCATCATGTGGATATGCCCCGCATTTTCTTTTAGCTGAGCAAGAAAATCTCTTCTGTAAGGATAGAATTGGGGGTCAGGGCCATTGTTGGTATGAACTGATCTGAGTATAGGTGGATGTCTCTAACTGGGCAAGCCATTTGCTTCAGGAAAGGCTAGAGGCGGCTGTGTGTATGTGTTTTTAAATCCTTGACTGCTGCTGGCTCTGTGTTTACTCCTGTGTGTTCACCCCAGGTTGTCGGCATCTTGTCTGTGCAGGGCACTGAGGATGCCAGGGTCTCTGTCCAGGCCTGTAGTCTAGAGTCAGGGAGACCAGCAGTTCACAGCAGCAGCAGAGTCCAGAGTGCCTCACCTTGCACTGCTGCTGTTGAGGGCCACACAGTTCTTTGTGGAAGGCAGTCTGGTGTTATAGATGCCACCCCAACTGAGACTTGCTCTCCATGGCAGGGTAATGCCAGGTCATCCCCACTGGTAGCACAAGTGATAAAGAAGAAGCAGGTGGCTCCATGTGCATTTGAAAAGCACATCTGTAGTTCTCATGGTTACATGGTATTAGGGGCATGAGAACTAGGGGTGACACCGCCTGTGTGGCCGGAGCCCCTCTGCAGCCTCACTGCTGAGCTGGAGGCAAGGGAGGGCCTTGGGCGGCTCCCCAGGAGAAACTAGTGGGAGGAAAACAGGGCAGGAGCTGCCTGGCACTTACAGCCCCCAGGACCTGAGAGATTCTTGGGGGAGAGGATTTTGAGGTTACCACCTATCTCTTTAAGGTGAGCTCACAACAGAACTCATTCTTCTGTGCAGAAGCTGAAAATCAAGCTCTTGGCTCACACCCTTTGTGATAAGAGTGCTATGGAGTTCATCCTTTCGCTGTAATCTTAAGACAGTTGTGGAGCTGGCCTGGCTCGACAGCAGTGCAACTGTACTGCACCCTCGTGTGCCCACAGCACGTAGCCCTGCGACCACCTGTGAGCCTTTGCTCCCTGTGTGTGTCACACAGGCAGTTGCTTTCTTCTTGTGTTCAGTAAGATATTTTATCTTTGCCCAATGCAGTATAGGATTACTCTGCTTCTTTATGTGTTTTTAAATTGTAAGGGTTTTGAATTCTTCAGTGTATATGATTTGCATACACATGAGCCCCTGTGTAGCCAGTATACTGGACAGGAAGCAAGTGGCATCCACCTTATAGTCTCTTTGCCTCTTCACAGGTCATCAGTTCACCTGTCAGCATCCTTAAGTAGCACTGAGGGAGTCTCCCCGAGTCTCACCCCAAGCAGCACGTCTTACCCAGACAGGCTTCACTTGAGACTAATTCTGAGAGTACCTTCCCCACCAAGAGGTATCAGGTCCAGTGCAGGCCTGCTGCTCTCTGGAGCATCTTAGCTATCACTCTGGAGCCTCAACCCAGGCTTACTTGATCTCTGCCACAGCGTTGGCCAGAGGTGTGCCAATCTATAACCTGTGTGTCAGGCCCTGTAATCCTTGGGAAGCAAATTAGAAGGTTCCCATTGCACCTGTTGCTTTCTCCAAGGGTTCATTTTGGGGTGTCTCTGCTGCAGCCATTCACTGCTTTCCTGGTTTCAGTGTAGCAGCAGGTAGGAGGGAGCTCACCCAAATGCAGGTGAGCCTGTGAGATTGCTCAAGGCAGGGGTCTGCCCATAGACCAAGCCAGCCTGTCACCATCACAAATACTCTTCTGTTGGAACACAGCTAAATCCATTCAATTCCTTCATTCCTGTGTCTGCTTTGAGTGTAGTAACAGTGTCCAGGTAAACCTGGCCTGTTCTTACTCACCATGAAGACCAAGAAAACAGCTGACCTGCGTGAATTCTTCCATAACACGTAGTTGAGTCAGAGCCAAGGCAGCAAGCCTCAGGTGGTCAGGGTGACCAGCTGACCTGACCAGTTCAATAAAGGAAATGCCAGGCTGGGATGCACACTGCCTCCTGACCTGGAAGCTGCACTCTGAACCACATCTGGTTCTGAGTGCTGCCAGTGTGCAGTCATTCTTCGCTCAGTTAAACTGATCAATTGAATTGTCTCAAGCTTTTCACAGCAGATTGCCTGGCCTGCAAAGTTTAAAATACCCTCTGACTTAGCTGTTTTCTGTAGCTGGAGGTGTCTGTCCCACCCGCTAGTTCCCCATTAACTCTGAGGCTTAATATTAAAAACTATTTGGCCTATTAGCTCAGGGTTATTATTAACTAGTTCTTACAGCTTAAATTAGCCCATTTCTGTTAGTTTGTATTTTACCACAGGGCTGTGACTTGTTACCCCACTCCTTGCTTCTCTCGCAGCTGCTGTCATCTCCCAGTCTCTCCTTTTTCTCCCCGAATCTGTGGATTTCCCACCTGACTCTTTTCTACCTGGTTGGCAAATCAGCTTCTTTATTAACCAGTGGTAGTAAGACATTCACAGCATGCAGAAAGACATCCCACAGCAGGTTTCCTGACTTAAAACACGGTGGATGTGTCAGACAGACCCTGGTTCTCTCTCTGGCTTTTACTCCATCCATGGAATAGGGACAGTAACTGAGCCTCGCTGCGTTTCAATTCCTCCTATAAGGCAGAGCTGCGCTGGGCTTTGCGGGCGGGTGTGCTTGGGAACTTTGCACTGTGGAGTCTCGCTTGTGAGCATCCTTACCCAGTGTCAGCTGCCCCTGCTGCTGTGACCCTTAGGGTGGAAAAGCTTTTCCTGCTGGCCCGACTCTCACGCACTGCTTTGCTTTTCCAATGGAAAGAAAGAAATAGCAGACCAGCCGAGGTCTCCACCTGAAGCTTGGGTTTCTCTCCTTTTCCAGGCCTTACGTACCTTGATGACCTGCTGCCCAAGCTATGGGCATTTATCTGTGAGCTGGGGCCCCATGGAGGGTTAAAGCTCTTCTTGGAATGCCTGAACAATGACACTGGAGAGTCCAAGCAGCTCCTGGCCATGCTGATGCTGTTCTGTGATTGTTCCCGGCATCTCATCACGTATGTTGATGGGGGCTGAATGCTCTGACTAGGACTCAGTGGGGCCGTCAACAATGCGGGGAAGCAAGTAACCACACCCATGTGGCAGGCCACTCTAAGAACTGACCAAGAGCTGGGTGTGGTGATGCATGCCTGTGATGGCAGCTACTTAGGAGGCTGAAACAGGAGAAATCTCTTGAGTGTAGAAATTCTAGGCCAGCCTGGTCAGCATAGCAAGAACCCATAGCCCTTTGCATCTCCCACCAAAAAATAGACAGTCTTCACAGTGCAGGCGGCGTGCGCCGGGTTGTTGATCAGCAGCTGTGGCCCTTTGTGGTCTCATGGAGATGTGTTCAAACCATACCTCAGCCATTTATTCACCTGTAGGTAATTACAGGAAAACTCCAGACTCAGAGTTTACTGAGACACCAGTTTCCTCCTCTATAAATGAAGTGACTCCGGCCCCCACCTCTGAGGTGCGTAGGGATTACAGGAGACAGCCAGTGCCCAGTGCTTACTGCCCAGCTATCAAGCTGACTCTACACAAGTCGGGTTGACCTCGCTGAGCCGCTCTTTCCTCATTGGTGGGATGGAGGTAACGTCACCTGACCACATAAAGTAACTAAGAGAAGGCATTATTTAGAACGCAGTCAGGCAGCCTGGGACATTTGCAAGAATCCTCGTGTTCCCTCTGCATTTGCTGCTGTCTGTCTTCCACTCTCTACAAAGATCTAGAAATGGACCTCAAGCAGCGCCGTTTAGACTAGAAGATCTCATATCAAGAGGGTTTGGTACATGTAGCTAGCTGACTAGGTGCCCTAAAGGAAGGGGTCTAGTGACCAGGATAAATACACTAATGGATGAGACAAGGCTAACCCAAGACTGAGCTGTATTCTAAAGCATGTGAAGAGGGTTCTGTACATTTTCAGTTGAGCTGTGTCATGTCCATCCATGCATCCATCCATCCATACATCCATACATACATTCATCCATACATTCTTTCAAATATTCACTTGCTCACTGTTGTCTCTAGTGACCAGGTCTCTCTCCTAAACATGGGATCTGGTTTCACAGTGCTCCTCAGTAAGCACCGACTGACTAAAGACTCCTTTATGGTCAGGCACGAATGAGGCATGGTGGAGAATGTGCCAGGCCTCCCTGGGAAAGGCTCTGAGTAGAACTTACTGTTTTTCCTTCATTGTTCTGTCTGCCATCCTACTCTGAACAATTTCAAGTAAACAGAAGGTAGAGAAGACTAGCAAGCCCTCAAGAGCTCTCTCTAGCTCATTGCTTCATCTTGTTTACACAGCAGCCAGCAGCTCCCCTCCCCTGGCTTTCCCTGAGGCAGATCTCAGACATCATGCCATTTTGTCTGCAAGCCGTGCAAGACGTGTCTTGAAGAGCCAGTGCTTTCTTCATCTTGCTTGTTTTGTCTAGAAGGCAGCTAGGTCTCATTTGTTTCCGTTTTTCAATGGAGAATTCTGAACAGTTTTGTGCCCCGTATAGCATCCTTGATGACATTGAAGTGTATGAAGAGCAAATCTCATTCAAGCTGGAAGAGCTGGTCACCATCTCCTCTTTTCTCAATTCCTTCGTGTTTAAGATGATCTGGGACGGAATCGTAGGTAAGGCAAAGGTGACCTCCGTTCTTTGGTGTTACCCCAGGCAGCCAGTCTGTACCCTTAGCTGCAGGTGTCTCGGCTTTAAAGGTGGTAGAGAATGCCTGTCTTCTCACATGGCTGGGCGAGCTCATGAGATAGTCTGGTTGCAGAGGTCTCTCTGCTGGCTCCTTCAGGCTGTGCACTTGGGGTTGTTACTAGTGACAATCTCTGCACTGAAATGCCCTTTACAGCTATACTTTGGTTTCCATGGGGATGGAGCTTGTGCCAGTCCTGCTGTGGGCAAGTCTACAATATAATGTTTCTGCTAGTTCAGTCCAAAGCTCCTTAGAGAAAAGGGGCCTTTGGATGGAGCATTCTTGGGATGCAGCATGGGTGACTTCCCTGAAAGATACCCAGGCCCTAGGGGTGTTAGAACACTCCTGAGAGCCTGTGGTCCCACTGAAGCAGTGTGCCAGAGCTCAGGCCTGCCATGCTGAGCACTGCCCACCAACTCTGACCCCTCCTGTCTGCTGCACAGAGAATGCCAAGGGTGAGACCTTGGAGCTGTTCCAGTCCGTCCACGGGTGGCTGATGGTGCTGTATGAGCGAGACTGCCGAAGGCGCTTTGCTCCTGAGGACCATTGGCTGCGAAAGTGAGCACGGGGTAGGGCAGGGCTGGGAAGCCTGGGTCCTCCCTCACGCCTGCAGTGTAGGTGCCTTGCTGTTCGGCATTTGTACTTAGGGCGAGAAGCTGCCTCTTCTCTTGCACCCTGTCCATTTGTCTGTGAAGCGCCTGTCAGGGTGTGTCACATAACAGCCCTTCTCTTCCACCAGTGTCACTCCAGCCAGTTGACGGTGACAAAGCCAGGTCACTCTCAGCAGCTGTCCCCTCTGGCCTGGGAACATAGGTTCTCCCAGCTGATCCAGTAGATACATTATCAACAGAATTATCTGAGTAAAAACTGCCTTCAGGTTTGGGGGGCTGGGCTGGGGAGCCCTGTGACAGAAACTGAACTCAAGAACATATCCGCATTTCTGTCAGTGACCTGTGAGGTCTCAGGAAATGGTTGCAGTTCTGACAACAGAGCAGGGCCTCACAAACTCTGCTGCGCAGGGCTCTGTGGGCCGGACAGCCTCAGCCCTAGCCGCTCCCTCTGCTGTGGTGCCATCGAGACAGCCACAGACCATGCACATAGGCTTGAACAGCTGTGGCTGTATTCCCGTAAGATTTCCAGAAGTAGGTGGCAGCCACACTTGGCCACGTGCCCTGCATTGCCAGCCCTGCGCTAGAAAGACTTTCCTGGTTTTGGTAACCACATCTGTCTGTCTCTCTCCTGAAGGGATCTCAAGCCTGGGGTGCTGTTCCAGGAACTTGACAAAGACCGCAGGAGGGCTCAGCTGATCCTGCAGCACATCCCCCATGTCGTTCCTCACAAGAACGTGAGTTGACTTGGTACCTTCTGTCCCACGTGTTGTTTGTGGCTCCTCGCCATTGTGATTGGAAATGTCTGTGTGTGTCACTCATCCCTCACACGCAGTGGTAGTCTGTCTTACCTGTGCAGCTTGTGCTAAGACAGCGTGGGTGGTTTGAAGTCAGGTAATGTGAACTATGTGCTGTGTAAGGCCCAGCACGTGGACCTAATGGAGCCCTCAGGGGTCAAGAGATGGCTCCACACATGGTGGAAGGAAAGCATTAACTTTAACAGGATTACCCTCTGACCTCTACACAGCAGCAAGGCAGGTACCCACACAAACACGTGTAATTAGTTGATTTTTTTAAGTGAAAAATAATTTTAATTAAAAAATAAATTGTCAACAATCTCCCATTGATGCATTTTCTTATTACTTGGATTTCAGTTTAGGTTTTGCATAAGATCATTATATGGAGTCTTAGATCCACTGCGTGAGATTTAAAGTAACTTTTTAACTTAGATTTCACCTACATCTAATCAGTATTTTCTAATTCATAAAGGAGGGTATTTGGTCTGCTCTAACTCAGAAACAGTACAGATGATGTATTCAGCTCACAGGGAAATGAGGGGCAGAGCTTCAAGGCCTGGGATGAGAGAAAATATGAAGGATGGAGTCAGAAATGAAGCCAGAACCTTATAAAGCAAGGCTAGTAGTCTGAGGCTAATCCAGAATAGAGGCCCTGCTCAGAGCTGTGCTTCCGAAAGATGGCTCTGGCTGTTGTGTGAGGACTGAGTAGAAGCAAGAACGTTAAAACAGGCTGGCCAGAGCAGTCGAGCCAGAGAAGGAAGATGGCAGAGTCCAGAAGTTGCTTTCACCATCAAGAAGGGCTGGAGGGCAGGTGGCCAGGAGAGTCACCCCAGCTTAGGGAGACAGACAAAGGCAGGTCTGTAAGCAGCTCCCGCTGGGCAACAGGGATGCTGGGCACCAAGGCAGAGGGGGAGGAGCCCAGGGACTTTTCAGAGAGCACTAGGAAGAGAGCAAAAGCCTTGGGAAGGGCCAGGCACTAGGGTAGGAGCTTCCGGGATGTGCCGGACACTGGGACAGTTTCGTGCCCCACATGCCCCCTTCAGAAAAGACCCCTTTTCTTTCCTCCCCCAGCAGATACATATTTAGAAAAGAGCAAAGAGGAAGTGTTTGTAGTTCTTGCTCTTTGGAGATACTGAGTCCTCACTGCTCTCTGGCTTTACTGTAATACTTTGGGTCACCACTCATCTGCCCATGCAGTGGTGTGCCAGTAATGTGACTGCTTCATGGACAGGCCTTAGGAGTGAGGGACTCTCCTGGAAATTACTCAGTCACGTGTGTCCTCTCCTAGAAATTCCACAGCTTGGGGAAGCCAGCCATCCTGTGCTGTGTTCTCTAAGGGATGGTGCACCCTTCCTCACCTTTAACTTCCTACTGTTGGTGATGTTTGCCCTCTGCCTTTGAACAGCCCCCAAAGTTAGCGTCTCTAATCCAAGGTTGAATCTCCTAAGATTTGCAATGGCTATTATCTGCCTTGTGAATTTTCCATCTTCTGTGGGCCAGGATGGCATGAGGTAGGATAAGGCAGCTGTGAAGTGGGGGCTTGAACTTTGTCCCAGTGTCCTGGAGAGAGTTGTCCTCACTTGGATGTCTGCCGTGGTCACTGAAGCTTGTCAGAATCCTAGGGCTAAGAAGACAGGTTCTCTCTGAACGGTGACTGAGAACCTGCTGTGTGGCAGGTCTGAGGACACAGGAAGCAGGCAGGAAGGCCAAGCATCTTTATACTGCAGGTTCATTTTTTATATCTGACAGTCAGAAAATTTGTCTTCAAATGTTTTTTGTGTCTGAAATCATAATATTGATTTCCTCTAGACCAGACGCATCTGTCAAAAGCAGCCTGTGTGACTGGCAGTGTCCCTGGGCTTCTGAGATGGCAATTGACCATATGAGTGTGGTTTCGATGGCACTGGTTCTTGCTGGACTCCAGCTGTGACCAGGCGCCTCTCTCTGAAAGACATCTGTCCTGGTGCCAGTTTAGCTGATTCCCAGAGGTGTTTTGGGGAGTGTGCACTGTTCTCACAGGACACCTCTGAACCATAGCACACAGGGCATCCTGTTCTCATCCCATCTCAGTTGACTTGAGTGTTGGTCGTTTTGTACAAGGGATTTTGTTTTGTTTTGGTTTTGACATCAGTTGTTGACCCTGTTTCTGGTTCCACCTTTGCTCACTTCAGAGAGTTCTCCTGTTCCGAAATATGGTTACCAAGGAGAAAGAGAAACTGGGGCTTGTGGAAACCAGCTCTGCCTCCCCTCACGTCACACACATCACTATCCGCAGGTCCCGGATGTTGGAGGTGAGTGACCACTCACAGCAAAGAGTGCTCTGTGGGGTGGATCTAGTGGGTGGCTGCTGCTTCCAGACCCTCTTGTCACTCCGTGGTATAAAAACTCAGAGCAAGGCTCTTAGAGCAGGAAGGGTTGTTTAGCTAATCAGCTGGGCAGGGTAACCACTCAGTCTAGCATGTCCTCAGTGCTGGGGGCTTCAGTGTCTTCCTAGGCCCTGCGAGGGCCCTAGGTATAGCGCCTACACTATGGGATGCTACACAAACCAGGAACTAAGCTGGAGACTTAAATACACACACACACACACACACACACACACACACACACACACACACAGACACGGGGAGATGGGTCATCCTTGATACAAGAATGCCAACTTTATTGTGCTCCAGGGAAACTTATATAGGGATCCTTAACTGATAGCCACGCCCCAGCTCTCGGGATCTTTCAGCTGCAGGCCTCACCAGAACCTATTCCCCTGCCATCTTGTGCTCAGAGCAGCTGCAGGCACAGGAAAACAAGTGGTTTTGTTCAGTTCACTCCAGCAGGCAAAGGGTCTGAGACAGGGCAAAGAAAGTCAAGTGGCCAGGGGTCTACAGCCCCCAATAGCTAGCTCCCTCTTTTCTATATAATTAGACCAGACCTGTTTTGGGATGCAGAAGCACATATTCACATCTCTTACCTGTCATAAAGAACACTTGCCTCAGCGCGCGAGGCCTCTGTCTTAGGTTGACTGTGACAGGCTCCTGTCTTACCCATCTCTGGCTCACCAGTCTTTCCATAGCCTGTTGACTCATACTGCTCTGGAGGAAGCTCACTTTCTTGGGCAAATAGCGATATTACATCACTGCTGCTGCTGTTGCTGTTGCTGACGCCTGTTGTAGAGGCAGAGCAACAGAAACCTCCAGCTACAGGAGTTCCGAAGGCCAGCGTTCAGCAAGCCTTGGCCTTATGGGAGTGGCTGGACTGGCATGGGTGTGGCACAAATATAATGAAAGGAAAGGGAGCAGCCAGCCACATGCTCTGGCTGTTCTTATAAAAGGAAAAGAAGTTTGTTCTATAGGTCAAACTGAAAAATGCCCTGGTGAAAACTATATTGGGAATTCTGGACCTCTAAGGCAGTGGCAACCTGTCTGGCTAGGGGATCAACAGTGCTAACCACAGCAATCGTCTGACTGGTGGCAATCTTGGTTGTCTCAGAGGCCGCAGTGGTGACAATAGCAGCCACCACAACCTTGGCTGTTCCATAGCCCAATCAATGGAAGGGAACTATGGCCACACAGGACTATCACCACCAGCAGATTCCTGACCAGTGCCCATCGTACCTGTTGCCCATGGCTGATGGTCAGGAGAATCGTCCATAAGACACACAAGCTGTTCAGGAATCCAAATGGAGCTTTCAATATCCTGCGGAAAAACACACATATACTTCCACGCCCCCGAGTGAGGACTGGATCAGGCCCCCTCCATGCTCCAGTCAACACATCCTTCCACTGTGGCATCGGATGAGTAGAGACACGGGGCTGCCAGTGCCGCTGAGCAGTCGATGTTTTAGTATGTGATTCAGTTGTCAGAAAATTTAATATAGAGAGAACATTAGAAAGGATAGCCCAGGAAGTACTGTACTCTCCCTATTTTGTTTTGTGAATATAGTCTTTGAGAGTTCAGTGAGCCCATTCTACTATAGCCTGTCCCTGGAGATTGTAGGGTATTCCTGTTTTATGAAGGATGTCATAATTTACTGAAATAAGCTGGTCCATTGTCTGTTTTAATCAATGTTGGGGCCCCCATGTAGGCAAAAGCTTGGAGCCATTGGCTTTTTACATCCTTTACTTTTTCCCCTGAGTGGGTGGAACCAAAGAGCGTGCCTGAATGAGTACCCACAGAAACGTACAAATCCTAGTTTGCCAAAAGATGCCACATGAGTAACGTCCATTTGCCACATATGGTTGGGCAAAATACCCCGAGGATTAACTCCTAGATGAGGGGCAGGAGCAAGTTCTGCACACAAAGGACATGCTTTGACAATCTTAAGAGCTTGTTCCTTAGAAATGTTATATGTGGGCCTCAAAGAAGTAACATTAAAATGGAATTTATCATGAGCCCATTGGGCAGAGGCCAAGGAATCCTGGGGCAGAGAGATTAAGAAAACACAGGTCACTTGATCAGCCTAAGAGGACCAGGTAAGCCAGAATGTGCCCAAAGGGGGCCAATATAAATCTTATGAGATCTTTTCTACAAAAGTAATTGAATGTTAGTCAACAATTCATGAACTGCAGAGGTACTGGCTTTATTTCCTGCTGTTTCCAAGGTGGGGTGGGGAGAACCTTAGCAACATATATCCTATCAGTAAAAAGATTAATAGGTTCAGCTGGAAAAGTAACCAAAGCTAAATGGATGGCAGCCAATTCTACTCTTTGTGTGGACTTGTAGGGTACTTTTATTTTAACAGTCTTCTGGGCTGTGACTATGGCAGCTATGCCATTAGAGGGTCCATCTGTAAATACATTAAGGGCACAATCTAGGGGAGCTAGAAAATAATTTTAGGAAATTCCAGGTGTTTCTCAAAAAATTTAACTAATTTATTAGGGGGGTAATGGTTGTCAAATTCGGCAGACTGAGTGGTTAAAAAGATGGTCCATTCTGGGCTAAATAACTAGAGCCGGTTAAGCTGCTCCTTATTGTACAGAACAATCACTTTATCAGGGATTTTGCCAAATGTCTTAAGACTTTCCAGGTAGGCCGTGTGCAACACCTCCAGGACAGCCAAATGATAGGACTGCACAACCTATTTGAGAGAGGCTCGTCTGTGCACACAGAGAATAGATCCCTCCTGTAAAAAGATTGCAGTGGGCTGCAAGGCTGTGCAAAAGACCAGCAGAAACAAAGGCTGGTGATAATCAATATAATTCAGATGGGCTTCTCCTAACCGCTGTTTTACTAATTTAAGACATCCACAGCCTTCAGATGTCAGTAACCTGGAGGACTTGGGGTTTGAATCACCTCTTAAGATTTCAAATAAGGGGCTGGAGAGATGGCTCAGTGGTTAAGAGCACTGGCTAGTCTTCCAGAGGTCCTGAGTTCAATTCCCAGCAACTACATGGTGGCTCACAACCATCTGTAATGAGATCTGGTGCCCTCCTCTGGCAGGTGGGCATACAAGCGGAATGTTGTATACATAATAAATAAATAAATAAATAAGTAAATAAATAAATATTTTTTTAAAATCTAAAAAAAAAAAGACTTCAAATAAGGGTTTTAATTCTCCTGTTGTTAATCCCATTGATGGTCTAATCCAATTAATGTCTCCCAAAAGCTATTGAAAGTCATCGAGAGTGTGGAGCTTATCTATTCTTTTGTGGTCAAACTTGTCTGTAGGAGCTAATGGCCCAAATACTGAAAAGGAAACATAGTCTGCATGTTCTCGGGGACCACAACTAAACCAGACTGTTGCAGTCCCTCATAAAGTGTCTGAAACCCTGCATGCAAATCACATTCCTTTGAGGCTGCAATAAGAATAACATCTATATAATGAATGACATATAACTGGGGCGTTGCTCCCTTAGGGGCCATAAAGCTCTGGAAACATACAGCTGACACAAAGTTGGACTATTAGCCATGCCCTGGGGCAGCATAACCCATTGATACCTTTGGTGTGGCTCTCTGAAATTTAGTGGGAACGCTAAAAGCAAATTTGGGTGGGTCCTCAGGATGCAAAGGAATAGTAAAACAGCAGTCCTTGAGGTCAGTCACCACCATGCAATAATCCTTAGGGATAGCTACAGGTCTTGGCAATCCTGGTTGTAATGATCCCGTAATTTCTACACATTTGTTAACCTGCCTAAGGTCCCATAATAGTTGCCAACTGTCAGATTTCTTTTTGATAATAAATAGGGGGGAAGAGGATGGCACTATATGCCCAGCAGCTAACTGTTCTTGCACAAGCTGCTGAGCAGCCAGTAACTTTTCTTTTGATAGGGGCCACTGTTCCATCCATGGCTCAACAGTGGCCCTCAATAAATTTTCCAACCTTGCTCTATCCCCACCATGCCTCACAGTCAACCCTTTGTCAGCAACAGCCTGTGGATCCCCCCTGAGGATCTCTGCCCAGCCCCCACCTGGGGCTAAAGCCCTGATCTGCTAACATATGCTGCACAGGTTCAGTGGTCAGAACTGCCCCCATAGTTTGCAAAATATCTCTTCCCTATGAATTGAGGGGAAGGTGTTCCAGGACAAATGGTCCAAAAATGCCCTATAACCTTCCTATTGGGTACTGCACTCTTGAGAACTGGCCATTCCTACCCCCTATAATGCTGTAGAGGCTGGTTGTAGAGGCCAGGCCATGGGCCAACGTTTTTTAGTGATCACAGAAGAATCAGTTCCTGTATCCAGAAGGCCTTTGAACATTTTCCCATTAATTGTTAATGTAAGTGTGGGGCCATTTTCTAAACCAGAAACCCAAAAAGTTCCAGAGAGGCCTGTGGAGCCAGACCCCTTCCTTCCCTCGTTCTTGTTTTAGGAATGGATTAGTAGAGCGAAACATGGGCAAAATATTAGTTGAGCTGTTCTCGTTCCTTGAGGGATGACAAGGACTCCCACCCCAGCTTCAATCATTATTTTAATTTCTCCAGTATAATCATAGTCTATAATTTCTGGTAAAATTTTAATCCCTTTAAGTGCTGGACTACTTTTTCCCAGTACCATTCCTATCAATCCCTCTGGAATAGGTCTAAATACTCCAGTCCCCAACACCTACACACCCATTTGTGGAGTCAGTATTGCCCAGGGAAGAGCCACAGAGGTCTAGTCCGGCACTTCCTGGGGTGCCTCGGACAAGGTCGTGGACAGTGAAGCGTTTCCCTGGGGAATGAATCTGATAGGAGCAGCTGGTCCACTCATTGCCCTGTATACTTGCATTTTGGGGGGCAGGCCCCTTCTGTTTCCCTACACAGGAAGGAGATTTCCTTGAATGTCAGTTCTAACACAGCACTCATTAGCCCAGTGAGCCCCCCTGTGACGTTTCGGGCAAACATCTAGATTTCCTCTGGGCTGACTACCCACCTCTCTACCCGCAGGGCAATTCCTTCTAAAATGTCCTGGTTTCCCGCATTGAAAACAAGTCTTTGGTCTAGCTCCACCTCGACTCCTCCTAAGAGCAAGCAAAAATATTTCCATGGAAAATTCTTCTGGCCCTTGCTCTTTCAAAACTTTTTAAAGGTCAGCTTTTACCTGCTCCCAATCAGTAATATTAAACCCCTGCCTGTGAAAACCAGGGACTAGTTCTAAAACCGTCTTAATAAAGTCTTGTGCTGGCTCAATTTTAATAGCAGTGCCCTGCTTCTCTAAAAGAACCACCAATTGACCAGTGAATACCTGAACAGAATTACTGGCACCCAGCTTCAATCCACCCTCACCATCAATCTCTTACAAGCTTGCTGTCCAACCTTCCAAGGGCGATCTCCCCATGTCTCCTCAATTCCCAATCTTGTTGGGGGCCTCCACCTGTAACGCCTGCACTATGGGATGGTACACGAGCTGGGAACTAGGCTGGAGATTTAAAACATACACACACAGACAGAGACATGGGGACACAGGTCATCCTTGATAGAAGAATGGCAAGTTTTTTGTGCTTCAGGAAAGCTTATGTAGGGATCTTTCAGCTGCAGGCCTCACAGAACCCACTCCCCTGCCATCAGGGTCTCGTGCTCAGAGCAGCTGCAGGCACAGGTAAACAAGTTGTTTTGCTCAGTTCACTCCAGCAGGCAAAGGGTCTGAGGCAGGCAAAGAAAGTCAAGGGGCCAGGGGTCTGCAGCCCCCAATACCTAGGGAAACAGTCTCCTAATACCTCTGTGAGACAAGGACACAAGCTCATGCAGTGATTGCCCTGCCTCTCCCAGGTCTGCTGTCTCCATTGTTCTGGCCAGCATGTCCCCAGACTCACTTTTGAGGATGTGGTGCAGACAGTGTAGGCTGTACCCTCTCTGAACCACACAAGTACTCTCATCTCAGAGCTCAGGGGCCTCTGTAGATACAATAGGAGATTCAAGTACGACCCCCTGTCTGGAGTTACCACTCTGGCCTCCTTACAAGTTAGAAGTAGGTGCCCTGTCCTTAGGCACTTGGCCTCTGTGTCACATTTCATGGTGTCTTGATGTGTCTTGAGGTGAGCAGAAAGGTGTGTGGAAGCCCACTGTGAAGACATGTCCTCTGGGAAGCAGAAACTAGATCTCACCCTGGCTGTATCATGAGGGCCTTGCTAAGGGCCTAGGATGTGTGTGCTGTCTGTGTACCACGCATTCCCATAGGCTGATTGTCCACAGCCTTGCTGTGTGTCTGCCAACAGTGCTGGTGAGAAACCACAGTCTTCCTTTTTTGGAGGGGGGGAGTTGTTGTTTGGTTTTGTTTTTTTGAGACAGGGTTTCTCTATATAACAACGTTGACTGTCCTGGAACTTGCCCTGTAGATCAGGCTGGCCTCTAACCCTTAGAGATTCACCTGCCTCTGCCTCCTGCCTGGCCAAGTCTTCCCTCCATTTGTTTGTCACGTTGTTCCCCAGCCCGTTCGTCATGCTCGGTCCACACTGTCATTTGTGTGTTCTGCCTGTGCCTGGTGGCCACGTCACTAGCCACCCGCATGTGCTGTGGCACAGCAGCCCCTCTCGGTCAGCATGTGTATGCCATTGCTTGCCGGATAACTTATTTAGCTCCCAGTACTTTTGATTTTCAGGAGCTGTTTAAAAAGTAGCATGTACAGCAGTTGATATCTTTACCTTCTTAAAGGTAAGGATGTAGAGGATGTGACTTAGTGGTGGAGCACCCACCTGGCATTCACAAGGCCCTAAGTACCATCCCCAGCACTGACCAAAAATAGAAATAAGGTCAGGTACAAGCAGGGTTGGCTGGGTGTGCCTCCTCAGTGAGTGTTTGAACAAGGAGAAGTCCCCTCCACTCCCACTGCTCCAGCCCAGTGCTCTCGGACGTGGCCGTCTGTCAACCTTCAATAGGTAGCGGGCAGCTGTTCACTGATGACTGTGAGGTGTTGGGGAAATGTGTGGGGCAAAGGGTGGCTGTCAGTCACTCCAAAGATACACATATGCTTCATGTCTCCTGACTTTCCATGTGGACTTGTGAGTTGTTTTTTTGTTTTTTGTTTTTGTTTTCTAAATCTCAGTTGTTAGCTTTACCAGTAAATACTCAGGAGCCAGATGCTGGGTAAAAGCCAGCTAGCTCAGAGGCAGGGGAAGCACCCAGCTGACCTTCCTCTTAATCTAACATCCCTGAAAAACTTCCTTTCTCCTTTCCATCTCAAACAAAAAACCTCAAACTAAATGTCCCTCCCTTCTGCTTCCTGTGTGTCTTTCTCTGTCCTTGTGACTCCCTCTTGCTCTGCATGGCTTTTTCTGATTTACTTCCTGCCATCTGGTTGCTCGCTCTGCCTCTTAATTCTGTTTATAATAAACAGAAAGCTCTTAGGTTAAAGGTGCATGCTAGGGCTGAGCCACGCCACAAGTAGAAACAGATTTTTCCAGTAAATAATGTAATCTCGAGGTTCACTGTGTGATCAAATATCCTGCAACATTGAGTTCTAGAGAGCTTAGAATTTTTAAGAGAAGATCCCCAAATTCAGGGCCTTAGTGGAAAGCTTCAGATCTGTTACATTGTGAACTAATTAAGTTTTATCAGGTGCCTTGAGGTGCACTTGAGGCACCAGTAACCTCTGCTTTGACTCCCGTGTTAAAAGTGTCTAGCACTTTCCTCATCAGAACTGGGTATAGCTGCTGTCTCTGGGATCTCAATCCTCCCCCATCAGGTATGACCAGCACCCACCTTCTGGAAAAACTGGGAGACATGGACTGTGGTGTGTGTTGGGAGTGGGGCTCCTTGGCTCTCCAAGTGCCACTGCTGAAGGGATGGTCACCTAGCACTAACTCTGCAGGGATAAATCACCCCTTGCGGGTGTCACAGGAGACAGTCTCTAACTTAGGCAAAGCCCGTGTTGCTCTTTATGTTCCACAAAAGCATACTGTGTTGTGAACCTGAATGTGAGAGGGTTCTTTATTCCAGGATTCTGGTTCTCATGAGCCTGGGCTTTGAGTGCCTAGTCCTTGGCTTGCTATGGACACAGGGACATCAAGAGCTGGTGTCTGACACCTCCCTGGCTTGGATGTGAGGCCGCACTTGTAGTGGATTTCATCATCCGGCACAAATACTCCTTCAGGTGAATTAGTCTTTTGTTGAGTTATTCAGGACTGGGGGAAGCTCAGACATGCCCTGGCCCCTTATTCCTTGTCCTGTCAGGCAGATCTGAGACCACATAAACATAGACTTTGAATCTAGCATGCTCTGGTACTGGTGACAACCTGGCCTGGTAGCCAGACCTTCTCACCATCCTCCACTTCAGTGTATTGTGAAGCCTGAGAGGATGCTGACTCTGTCCTGGGGAGCATGTGTGTGAGCCTCACATAACTACAGCAGGGCCCACGGGGCAAGGGTGTGCACCCACGGGGCAGGGGTGTGCACCCACGGGGCAGGGCTATGTCTGAGGAGGCAGGTGGCACAGTCCTCTTAGAACCTCTTGAAGAGGCTGGTGTGGCTCAGATCAAGCAGGAATGAGTCTGCGTCTAGCAGGTCGTCCTTGAGCCCCGCCACATACAGGCTAAGAACATCGTATGTGCCGTTGCATTAAATCCCCACAATGCCACATGCCTACTGCCAGGACTTAGAACAGACCAGAGAAGTTCTCAGATCCCAGGAGCATGCTAGAGCCTCCACCCGTCCTCTGGGTGGGTCATGCCCAGGTGCCAGTTCGCGGTGCTTTTAGTGCCGCCACAGCTGTGGAACAACTCAGTCTCCTGTTTCATCTTAGCTGTTCTCGGGATGGGTGGTTTTGTTTGCTTTCCAGTAGGGTCTCGGACTCACAGTGATTCTGCCTCAACCTCCTGAGTAAGTGTGCTTACCTGTCACGTGTGCTTTCCCAAAGCTGGCTTCCTGTTCCCGCAGGTGGCCTGGGGATAATGAAGGTCATTCTTCCTTGGCTCGCCAGCCTAAGAGTGCCTCTGACAAGACACAGAGACGCATTAGGAGGGATTTGTGCATCATTAAGCATGACAGGAAGGTAGCAAGGGTACCCCAAAATAGGGCTCATGTGCCACCAGGTTGTTCCTTGGCTTTGTGTCAAAGGCAGTCAGGACATCTACTCATCCTGGATGAGTAGATGCCATGGATGTGGTCTGTCGTGTCAGCTGAATGTGGCTGTTCTGCTCCAGGATAAGAACCTCAGCGCCCAGACACTAGGACACTCTTAGTGACAGTCAGATGCAAGGAAAACCTGCAGATGAGAACCCAGAGGCGCCTGCCTTAGTTAGGTCGCTGTTGCTATGATGAAACCGTGACCAAAAGCAACTTCAGGAGGAAAGGCTTTATTTGGCTTACATACCTGGACCACAGTCCATTAAGGAAAGGCAGGGCAGGAACTGAACTTGGGCAGGAACCTGGAGGCAGCAGCCAATGTAGAGGCTGCAGGAGGAGAGCTGCTTACTGCCTACGTCCTGCTCAGCCTGCTGTCTTAGAGCTCTCAGAACCACCAGCCCAAGAATGGCACCACCCAACACGAGCTAAGGAAATAGCCTGCAGGCTTGCCTACAGCCAACTCTCATGGACATAATTTCTCAGGTGAGGTTCCTCCTCAGATGACGATAGCTTTTATCAGAATGACAGAAAACTAGCCAGCATGTGTGTTTCAGTAGACTGGGAGCGGGTGTGTGGCGCTCTGGATCGGAGACAGCCCTCATTGTCTGTATTTTCTGTTCTTAGCCTCGAGCTGTGACTCACACCCAGGGCCTGGCATGCGCTCAGCTCTCTGTACCACACACTCTAGCAGAGCCACAGCCCACAAATGGCTGTGTTTTGAGGGAGCGGACCACAATCCAGCGAAGCTCAGACCTCCCAGCGCTGCTCCCCTCTGTTCCTACCCTCGTACAGACCCAGTGTCACTGCTGCACCAGGGCTTTGGGTCTTTCCCTGTCTATCGTCACCGTATTTCTGCTGCCTGGGGGGGTTTTCTAGTTCAGAAAGCCAGCCCAATTGTTCTGACTTCTCCAGCCCCCTCCTCACGGTTGCCTTTAGCACCAGGACCTGGGGTTTTCATTTTACTCTGTCTTGTGAGCCTGACTCTTAGATGAGCTAAAAGATTCACCATTAAAGAAGGGAGAGAGCTCCATCTTGTTCCAGCTTTCTCCACCTTTGGTGGCCAGCACTAGCACAACTCTTTCTAATTTACCCCGTCTGACTCTCTCTGGCCTCCTGGGGGCAGTCTCCTTCTGCCAAGGAGTGAGAAGCCATATCCATCAAATGAGTCCTCCTGTGGGCCGGTGTCCAGACTTGCCTGATTAGACTCCTGGGTTTGCAGAAGCGGCACTCCTCACAGTTGAAATTCTTTCTTGGTAGGATGGCTACGAACAGCTCCGGCAGCTTTCCCAGCATGCCATGAAGGGTGTGATCCGAGTGAAGTTTGTCAATGACCTTGGGGTGGATGAAGCTGGCATCGACCAGGACGGAGTCTTTAAGGAGTTTTTGGAGGAGATCATCAAGAGGGTATTTGATCCAGCACTCAATCTGTTCAAGGTGAGCAAGGGGGCACCCCTGGGGCTGGCAGCAGTCAGACACAGAGAACCCATGTGGAGTAAGGCTGGCTCCTTAACTCCCACCTCTCCTGTCCTTTCTCCTGACAGACAACCAGTGGAGATGAGAGGCTGTACCCCTCACCCACATCCTACATCCACGAGAATTACCTGCAACTCTTCGAGTTTGTGGGGAAGATGCTGGGAAAGGCTGTGTATGAGGTAGGCCCTCAGAGGGGCATGTGACAAGTTGAAGTGATGCCTGAGAACTGGGCATGGTGGCGCACCCTGTAATCTCAGCACTTGGGAGGCAGAGGCTGGAATCTCTGTGTGTTCAAGGCCAGCCTGGTCTATAGAGTGAGTTCCAGGACAGCCAGGGCTACACAGAGAGACCCTGTCTGGAAAATCATGCAGTGACACGTGAGAGGTGAGAGGTGGCATGTAAGTCGTTTGTTTTGGGGGTGGAGCCAGAGCTTCACATGCTTGCTCAGCAGTTTTTGCTGCTGACACCCCATCCCAGTGCTGGAATCTGGTATCTGAGTGGCGACTTCAGAACAAAACAAGGGTTCCTGGGAGTCAGCAAACGAGAGCAGAAAAATAGGTGTAACATGAGGGCCTGCTTTGTTGGGGTTTCTGTCCTGCCCAGTTCCTGCAGCCATTTAGCCCCAAAGAAATCACACAGAGGTCTATATAAGTTATAAACTGATTGGCCCATCAGCTCAGGCTTTGTATTAGCTCTTACAAATTATATTAACCCATTATTCTTATCTATGTTAGCCACATGGCTTGATACCTTTTTCAGCGGGGTAAGTCACATCCTGCTTCTTCCGTGGTCTGGGTAGGACTAAAAGAAGAACTTTCTTCTTCCCAGAATACTCCTGTTCTTATTGCCCCGTCTCTATTTCCTGTCTGGTTGTCCCACCTATACATCCTGCCTGGCCAGTCAGCATTTATTTAAAATATGACTGACAGAATACAGACAATTCTCCCGCACCAGATAGGTGTAGTCAGCAATGCAGTGGTCTCCTGAATTACCTTCCTCCTTTGAGCCTGTTACTTCTTTGGTAAAGTGGGCATAGGAAAAGATGTATGATTGGGTTGTCATCCATGGTGAGGGCCATACCTGGCACTGGGTCCATAAGACTGTTGTTGGTTTCTGCTCCTTCAGCTCACGGGGTCAAGGTAGTGGGGGCTTCCTTGGGCATCAGGGGAGTCCCTCACATCTCCTGGTATCCGTCCATGGACACTCAGGTTATGTGAGCTGCTGAGCTGAGGTCTCATCCCTGCGCCACATGGGTCCAGGGTCTGTGCCGAAGACCATTGCTCTCCAGATCCCTAGGTCGTTTCTTAGATGGCGGGGAGATACAGCTCCAGACTGATGTGTAGATACCACTGGTGGCCTCAGGCTGCGCCTGCAGCCCAAGCTGCCTGGCTGATAGCGGAGTCCCTACCCTCCTGGTTTTTTTCTAGGGAATCGTGGTGGATGTGCCCTTTGCCTCTTTCTTCCTGAGCCAGATGCTCGGGCACCACCACAGCATATTCTACAGCTCTGTGGATGAGCTCCCGTCGCTGGACTCAGAGTTCTATAAAAACCTCACCTCCATCAAGGTCAGTGCTGAGCACCAGTGTGAAACCACAGCCAACACCACCAGCTAGGGTCCACCTTTCCAGCCTTCCCCTCTAGTTCCTCTCCCAGCTAGGCTCACAGCCTTCTCCATCCTCGTGACAAGGGGCCTCTGCCTGAAGGGGGGGCCGCAGCTGTCTGTGGCCTCTGCCTGAAGGGGGGCTCACAGCTGTCCGTGGCCTCTGCCTGAAGGGGGGCCCACAGCTGTCCGTGGCCTCTGCCTGAAGGTGGGGCCCGCAGCTGTCCATGGCCTCTGCCTGAATGGAGGCTCACAGCTGTCCGTGGCCTCTGCCTGAAGGTGGGGCCCACAGCTGTCCATGGCCTCTGCCTGAATGGAGGCTCACAGCTGTCCGTGGCCTCTGCCTGAAGGGGGGCTGGCTCACAGCTGTTCGTGGCCTCTACCCATACAAGCTCCAGTGCTTTCTCTCTGTTCCTCAGCGCTATGATGGAGACATCGCTGACCTTGGACTGACACTGTCTTATGATGAAGATGTCATGGGTCAGGTATGTGGGCTGATCTGGCAGACTTCTTCCAGTTTTAGACCTGCCAGTTTATGGGGTTTCCTCAGAAGTCTGCCCCTGAGGATCTGTCTGTCGCCTGGCCAGGAGGGAGGCTTTGCTGTTTCTTCTCTGCCAGCCTGGCCTTTTGCGTGCCTACCTCAGCCAGCGCCTACAGAGCCTGTGCTTTGCCTGTGTCACATCTTGGGACTTAAGGCAGTATCTGCCTCCACCCAGCCTTCCTGTTCTAGTTTGTTACAAGCTGTGAGCCTCAGTTTGGAAATCGTGCTGAGGACTGGCCGTATACATGGCGGTTTCTGACTTGATGTGGAGGGACAGCAGCTGAGGAGACATTCCTCTGGGGAAGTCACATCCTTGTTACGGTGTCATCAGGAGCAGGGGAGAAAAGGCCCTGGAGTCAGGCAGGCTTCTCCTCGTGGGTCCCTGCAGGAGGCTCTCTGTCCATGTAGCCTAATGTCTGCTCTGGAGAAACCACGACCATGTTGGTGCAAAGCTGGCTTCTCAAACTCAGCCTGCGTCACCTCAGAGGTTATTCAGTGTCTAAAGCACCTGCAGCACCTGATCTGGAGTGCATTGTTGTAATGTGTGCCCTGTGTCTTTCAGACTTTCCCACAGGCACACGCACCTGTGTATGCACGTGTGTGTGCGCATGTGCACGTATGTGTGTGTTGCAGAGATGAAACTATGTCTCGTGCAATATAATCTTGTCCCCCAGTAAGTCCATGCTCTGATCGGATTTTTAGGTAGCCATGTTCCAGGTTCTTAGTTCCCAGGTGGATGTTGACTTCCCACTGCAGCCCTCAGCACCAGCATTTCCCTCTGTGGCGTCCAGCATCCTTAGTGCACATGTTTGGACAAGGATTAGATGAGAAACCTTTCCTATTGATCACATGAGCCCTGCTTGTTGATGTTTTGGCCCTGAGGTTTTGTAAAAAATGATCATTCTCAAACACATAGCATCCTAATTCCGTCATTTTTGTGGTCAGCTTCTCTGTTAGAACTCTGTAGTAATTACTCCCGTCTTCTCCCCAGCTTGTCTGCCATGAGCTGGTTCCTGGAGGGAAGACCATTCCTGTTACAAATGAGAATAAGTGAGTATAGCAAGCCGGCGTTTAAGGTCAGCACTTGAAAAGACTTGCTTCATTCTGGCTCTCCGGAATTAGGCTGAGAATTTATTAAGATAGATTGAGGTGGAAAGAGACCATAAATATCATAATGGGATTTCCTGGTTATAGTTCATAGGCTGGAATTGTATTAAGTTCAATTTGCAAAATAAGAGTGGATGGTTTTACTGTTTGCAGAATCACTTGGAAGGTTAGAGGCACTGGCCACTGTTCTTAGGAGTGTAGTGTCAGCCCCACTGAGACTGCTATCCTGAGGGCAGGTGAGCAGGGACACTGGAGAATGGCTGTATGTGTGTTCTCAGGAAGACAGTGTGAATGCAGATGTGGCAGATGTGCACTTATGGTGGGGGGCGGTGCCAAGGCACAGCAGCTCCTGTCACAGATAATGACAGAACTTGGCAGGAGGGGGCGTTGGGCCTCTTGTCAGTTTCCTGCCACCCCTACTTGGGACTTGAACTGTTTGTCTGAGCATTCATCTGGACAAAGACAAGTGAGGGTTCGGTCCCTGTGAGTCGTCTGGTCCCAGTATAGCGCTCCTGCACCCTGTTCCTCTGGTCAGCTAGTCTGGTAGCCAGTGTGCTTCAGGAGTTTTGTGTTTTAACTTTAGGAGTCAGACGAACAGACGGTGCTCAGCAGAATTCAAACACGTCAGTGTTGCCCTGTAGCCACATGGCATTGGTCCGAAAACTTAGAGCAAAGCACTGCCCGCAGAGAAGAGATGGCTGAAGTCGGGTCTTGATGCAGTGCTAAGTCCTGGTCCTACATATGTGTGACCTGCTGCTGTCCTCACGGGCAGTGTGTGACCTGCTGCTGTCCTCACGGGCAGTGTGTGACCTGCTGCTGTCCTCACGGGCAGTGTGTGACCTGCGGCTGTCCTCACGGGCAGTGTGTGACCTGCGGCTGTCCTCACGGGCAGTGTGTGACCTGCGGCTGTCCTCACGGGCAGTGTGTGACCTGCGGCTGTCCTCACGGGCAGTGTGTGACCTGCGGCTGTCCTCACGGGCAGTGTGTGACCTGCGGCTGTCCTCACGGGCAGTGTGTGACCTGCGGCTGTCCTCACGGGCAGTGTGTGACCTGCGGCTGTCCTCACGGGCAGTGTGTGACTTGCGGCTGTCCTCACGGGCAGTGTATGAAATGATGTGTAGAACAGTTTCTGAGACATCTAGCTGAGAAAGCTGATAAACTTGTGACAGCAAATACTGCACATGTCCTGTGGAGCCCGCTCACCTCCCGGGGAAGCCGCCTCTTTTATTGGAGCTGTGGCCAAGGGTGATGGTATACGAGCATGTGTGCATGAGAGAGAGAGAGAGAGAGAGGCGCAAATAAGAGTTAGAAAACGTGTGTTCACACAGGCCAGGGGAGATCAATCTACGCAGACTGAAGGACCAGGGAGGTGAGTTCATGGACGCTGAAGGGTCAGGGGAGATGATACTATGCAGGCTAAAGGACCAGGGATGTGAGACTATGCAGGATTTGCTGGAACAAGATTCTTTCTTATCCTGCCATGAAGCCTTAATAGAAACTCACGTCATAACTCATGTCATAACTCTGGCCTATGGTGAAATCTCAGAATATGACAAGGATACCTGGTTTTGTACTTGACTCAGGGTCCCAGCAGTTCCTACTTACCCCCTTGGAATAACCCAGCTGCATTTTCGGAGAATGTGGGCCCACCTAGCACCCTAGGCTCTAGTGGAACTTTGAACGTGAAGTTGTTGGAGCACTAAGCTGTGTCCTTGAGAGTGATCAAGTGGGACTCACCTGTGCAGGTGACTCTTCAGCTCCTGAGAACATGGGGGGATCACCGCAGGGCGTTACATTGGCTGTGGGGACAAGTGCCTTGGACACTTGATGCTGTCATGGTGATGCTGGCGTGTGGGTTTTTTTGTTGTTTTGGAAAATGGTTCAAAAGTGTTAGGCTTATCTCTTAGCCCAGTTGGCAGCAGTCTGTCCCGGACTATTAGTTCCATCGTTCCTCTTTCTTGTTAACAGAATTAGCTACATCCATCTGATGGCACATTTTCGGATGCACACGCAGATCAAAAACCAGACAGCTGCTCTCATTAGTGGCTTCCGTTCCATTATTAAGCCCGAGTGGATCCGAATGTTCTCTACCCCTGAGCTTCAACGTCTCATCTCTGGGGACAACGCGGAGATCGATCTGGAAGATTTAAAGTAAGGGGCAGCGAGAAGGGAAGGGTGGCGTGCTCAGGCTTTCTAGAAGGACAGCCGTTCCCCTCGCTAGGCTCCTAATGCAGAGTTATTCTGGGAGCCCCTGCCCGTTTAGCATCCAGAGAATGAGGCCGTGACATGTGAACTTGTACTGCCTGTACCCATGAGTGTGAGCGCACGCTGAGCCCCTCCCCCCCTTGGATTGCTTTCAGGAAGCACACTGTGTACTATGGAGGCTTTCATGGCAGTCACAGAGTCATCATCTGGCTCTGGGATATTCTGGCTTCCGACTTCACACCTGATGAAAGAGCCATGTTCCTGAAGGTATCTCGTTCATAACCTCTGTGCGTTCCTGAGCATGCGCAGTCCTCGGGCCGCTCTGTAATTCACACTGAATACAGTAGGGTTATCAGGGGGCCACACAGTGTCAGCATAGCCTTGTTCCTGTGTCAAAAGCTGAGGAACCAGAGAGGGGCTGGAGAGACGGAGCCTGCTCGTGCCGCTGTGCTCCACCCTTGCATCTTCAGTACTGCCTCATTACTTTAAGAAAACAGTGGCACACACCTTTAATCCCAGCACTTGGGAGGCAGAGACAGGCAGAGCTCTGAGTTCAAGGCCAACCTGGACTACATAGTAAGTTCCAGGACAACCCGGGCTACACAGAGAAACCTTGTCTCGAAAGAAGGAAAGAGGGAGGGAGGGAGGGAGGGAGGGCGGGAGGGCAGACAATCCTAAATATTACTCCATTGTAGAGCACTCCCCCAGTAGTATCACATCCACATGCATGCATCACAGCCACGTGCACAGACACACAGCGTCCCAAGGAAACACAGTTGTCTAGGCTGATGACACTATGTATGCTTTGAGGGAGTACAGATGTCAGAGTCAGGTTCTCTCTGTGTGACCCAGGCAGGACTTCATAGCCTAGCCTGCTTCAGACTTAGGGCAGTCCTCCTGCCTCAGCATCTTGAGTACTGGAATTCCAGGTGTGGCCTTTATGCCTGGCTTATTTGTACTTCCTCAAATGTAGCATCTTTGTTAACTGTTTGCTGCCCTAGAGTCAGTGATGTTCCTGGGTGTCACTGATTTTGATGAATGACCTCCGCAGAGTGTAGGCATTCATAGGACACTGAGGCATGCACATGCTTGTCTCTGTTACGTGTGGGTAGATCCTCATTAAAATACATTGTCATTTTGCCGCCTGCTCTCTTTCTCTCTGAAAAGACATAGTCCAGGAGTACATTTAGTGCCTTGGAATCTCTTTCCTAAGGCCTTCTGGCTGGCTCGCACGCTTTCTCTGTCTCTCTCCCTCCCTCCCTCTCTCCAGGCAGGGTCTCATGTATCCCAACATGCTCTCAGATTTGCCATGTAACCTGTAGCCAAGGATGACCTTGAAATCCTGACCCTCCTGTGTCCACCTCTGAGAGCTGGTATTACAAATGCGGCCATCACACCCAGCTTATACTCTTGTTCTGTGTGACCAACAGCTGGTCTTTTTCCTTGCTGGCCAATCTGAATTCAGTTCCCTTCTGCTGAGGAAGCCTTCACCTACTCCAGTCCAACCAGTGTATACATGGGCTCCACTCACCCATGGGTCTCCAGGGGCGCAGGGGCATTTGTTGCAACAAGTGGTTCTGGGAGCATCAGCTGGTTTTCCCAGCAGTGCACCACCTGGGCAAAGGAGGCTGCTGCTTGTGAGGTTGCATTGCCCTGCCTCCTAGAGAGCAGTGCAAATGGCTCACACCTGACAGTCACCTGCCCGTGTAACAAATGAGTCTGAGCCTTGGGTCACCTGTCACCTGACCTGCATTTGTTACACACCTGCCTTCTCTGACTGCACAGGCTGCAATGCCAGCTAAAAATGTGTAAATTCTTGCACGAGAGGATATTTTAAATGCTTTTAAATGTATTGAGAGCTAATGTTCCCCACTCCCTCTGGTCAGCCCCAGTTTGCAAAGTTAAACATGTTAGAGCAGCAACATAGTAACTTTTTAAAATATTTTATTTTTACTGGTGTGTATATGTCTGTGTAAGTATATGCTATGTGTGTGTCAGTGCCCTCAGAGGCCCATTAAGTTACAGGCAGTTGTGAGCTTCCTGGCGTGGGTACTGGGAATCAAACTTGGGTCCTCAGGAAGAGCAGCCAGTGCTCTTATAACCACTGAACCATCTCTCCAGCCCCAGGAATATAGTGACTTATTAAAAACTTTTGAAGCGAGATACATAAAGCCATCTAGCGATTATAACATCGTTTAAGTGGTCATCTTATGACCCACACTACATTAGCTACTGAATTTCGGAGCCAGGCTTAGAATTCTGTCTCTTAGAAAAACAAGAAACAGTATGTGTTTGGTTACTGCCGAGTTAAAGCAGGGATTTCTCGGGTCTTCCCTTTGAGGCTGACCTGTGAGTTTCCGGCATGGGCAGACACCTGTGTCTGGAGCAAGCGCATCTGAAACACAGGCAGGGGCTGTGTTTGCGGAGTGCCAGGAGTGTGTTTGGACACTGCTGAGAAGTGTGGCTGACTGTCTACAGGCTTCACATCCAGTGCCCACACCTTGGTCCCCACAGCCTCACTGGCTTGAAACCTGACTTTTCTCAGCATGCTGATTGCTGCCGAGTCTCCTGCAGACCCAGCCCACAGGATGCTCTGCATGTGTGCAAGACAGCAAGCAGTGCCAGTGCCTGAGTCATGGGTTCAGGTTGCACTGGGACTCACTGACTCCAGGCCTTGGCTCATGAGCGCCACTAGTGTCTGCTCACCCCAGCCCCCGCAGATGTCGCCAGTGCTGTCCTCCCTGAGGACAGATGTCGCTAATCTGTTCCTGCTGCTGCTGACTAGATGACAGTGCAGTGAGACCCACTCTAGACTCTGTGGTCCTGCACAACAGGAGCTGAAGGGGCATCTTCAGCTGCAGTTGAAGTAGAAAGCCAGCGTGGCTGGAGGAGCACCTGTGTCAAACAGTAGTGTAAAAAGGAGATCTGTCTCGTGGAATGTCACCCCCAGCTGCCCTCCAAGCCATCAGTCTTGTACAATGGGCCACATTTTTCCAGAGAGTGGCACCCTTGAGACATGTGGTACGTTCTGGGCATGTGTTAGGCAAGCACTCCCTGTCCCCTGTAATCCTAGTGAAAGGTTAGTGAACAGCACACGGAGGGAGAAGAGCCAGCATGGCTGCAGTAGAGCCCAGCATGGCTGCAGTAGCAAACCCTTCTGTCCCACTGACCCCGCTCTGTATTACAGTTTGTGACCAGCTGCTCCCGGCCCCCACTCCTAGGATTCGCCTACCTCAAGCCTCCGTTCTCCATCCGCTGTGTGGAAGTGTCGGATGACCAGGTAACTAAGCCATGTTCCTTTCCTCCTTTCCCTTCTTCCCAGTTCTCTGATGTGCCCATCATGTACCCCACATCCCTGCCTACATGGTTCTCAGGGCATGAAAGCCACCCACAGCGGGCACTGCAGACCCAGGTCAGTGTGGGCTCTCAGCACTCTTTCTCTGAGTCCCCTCCTTGAGGAAGGCTGGGGGCAGTGAGTGTGTAATTAGGATGCTGTTTTCATGGCTGCTGATCTATCAAGATTCAAGGTCCAAGAGGCAAGGTCAGCAAGGGTGATGCTCAGGATAAGGGCAAATATAGGCTTCTTCCCAGATTCTCCCCTGCTGGCCATGCACACTAGGCAAGCTGCCTGTTGCCTGCAGGTTAAAGGAGAATTTCCTAGGATTCTTGTGCCCAGTGTGTTACAAACCTGCCCTGTGCCAGCCTGCTGGTCTCTGTCCCTGCCTCACCACCTCTTTTCTGGCTGCACTCCCTCAGTCAAACACTAGGTGGCCCTCCACCTCCAGACTTCGGGAAGAGTTGAGCCAAGTGCCTGTCAGCCACTGGCCATGTTACTTGCAGTCAGAGAAGGGGTATTAGGTGGCCTTAGGTAACTGGTAAGTGTCCGTTAGCCAGGGGGCCCCTCGTCTGAGGTTACCTAGCACAGGACTCCCATGTGAGTTCTCAGAGCAACGAGTGTCCCCCTCAGTCTCTCAGGCCACTGTTCCCAGCTGGACTTCACTTGTGTGCACCGACATTGGCACCTTCTGAGCCACAGCTGCGGTGTGTGCTTGCAGGACACTGGGGATACTCTGGGCAGTGTCCTCAGGGGCTTCTTCACCATCCGCAAGCGGGAGCCAGGTGGACGGCTGCCCACTTCTTCCACTTGCTTCAACCTGCTCAAGCTGCCCAACTACAGCAAGAAAAGCGTCCTCCGAGAGAAACTGCGCTACGCCATCAGCATGAACACAGGCTTTGAGCTCTCCTAGCCCAACCCGTCTCACCCCCTGCCCTCAGAGCGCCCAGACTACAGAGCCCTTCAGCTCCTGGAGCAATCCCTCAATAGCCATGAGATGCCCAAGCTTGGGGATGCTACGCAGCGCACTCAGTGTGCTGGGGAGTGCCGTTAAAAATAAGCTCCTGCCCCTCCCATGTGCCCTCTTTCTGCCTTCTGGGGCCTAAAACCTGGGCCTAGCGATTGCAGAGAGACTCCTGGTAGTTCTATGAGGCTCTCTTCCTTTGCCCTCTGAGTACACAAAGCCTGTGCCTGAAAGCTCCTCCTTCCATTCTGAAAACTCAGGTAAGGCCTTGCCAAGCCTCTATGCACAGCAGAGTCCCTGCCTCTACCCTGCCCACAGCAGCCTCTTCCCAGGCAATCAAACCCAGCTCCTACCAGGAGGCTGCTGAGCTCAGTCAGGTCTCTCTTACAGGGAACAGGTGTTCCACACTACAGCCCTCCCTCCCAAGTCCTCAGCAGGCCATGCTGTCAGGGAACCCTTGCTGTCAGCACCTGGCCTGTGCATGGTGTCCTAGCTTGGGAGAGAACCTTGTTACCCCTGGAGAGCTATCTGCGTATCTGCCCTCGTTGTTACTTTATGGAGAAACACAAGAACCTGCAATGCCCAGCATCTGGGCAGCACTTTGCTCCAGGAACTGCAAAGCCCATCCCTTGGCAAGGGACCCCTCTGCACTGATTGGCCCAGGAGACTGCGGGTATATCCCCCACACCTCCGCACCACCTCTGTTGGCTCTGCTCCTTTTTGGTTTGAACTTCGTTCTATTTTCCCACCCATTGTGCTCCTGGCCCTCTTCTCTTTATCCTAAGAACTTTCTCCAGGTTCTGGATGCCGAGGCAGAGGCTCCGGGCTCAGTGATCTGGTAGCAGCCATGTGCCTCTTGTCTCATCAAATTCTTGCATCCCCCCACCCTGGTGGGGGCCAGGAGTCCTGCTCCCTTCTCCACTCTGTGGAGCCAGCTTAGGGCTATAGCGCTCAAAGAGAGGAAACACCTTCCATCAGGAACCTGCACACTGTGGGAAAGTGGGCACGCTCTGTTCCCACTTCAGCAAGAAACTGTGGCTGGAAGCCTGGGAAAGGCCCCAGGCTTCTGGAGATCAGTGCAAGCTTCACTTGGATGGAAGGATGACAAGGTCCTTGGAAGACGTCTGGCAGCCATGTGTGTACTCAGCATGCTCACAGACTCCTGTGCTCTGTGCACAGCCTACATGAATAACATGGAGCCTGAGAACTACATGGGGACATGGGGAGAGAGTGGGTTAAGAACACCAATATCAACTTGACCTGTTTGGTTTTGACCTAGGGTTGTCTGTAGTTCACTTTGAGCCTGTTTTCCAGCAGTTATGACATCACACTAGCCAAGCACTAAGTCTGTGTCATAGCCAGTGTTCACTGGCACCCTATCGACTCTTGGTGGCTCCAAAAACGGAGTGGGGTTTTTGTTATTGTAGGTAACTTATGGACTAAGACTTGTCAGGGCTTTATTAAATTTGTACTTGAGCATATGGTGGCTCTGCCCTGATTTGTACTCAGGCCTGTGCCTGAATGACCCAGGTCACATCAGGCACTCACAGTACCAGAAAGACACGGGTGTTTTGACAGACATCTTGGCTTCAGCAGTGAGTCAGAGAGCTGGGCAGTTGTCACATGTGCCCAGGTTTGTTTTCAGAAGTGGCATTTCAGAGACACATCCCTAGAGCCGGTCTCCTGCCTCCTTCCTACAGGCGGTAGCACCAGGATTGCACACATGGCTTTGAAGTTTATGACTTACACTGTACCCACAAAAGCCAGCTTGCTTGATGGGGAGAGACCAGATAACTGACATGTCTCTTGCTTGGGATATCTCTAATACCCCAGGGACCCCCCATAAAAATGCCGCAAAGTCCCAAAGACATACCGTCTGCCTACCATGTGTATACACCCAGCTGAAGCTAAAGCCTGGCTCTGGTGCAGGTCTTAGAACTGAGGCTGGTGTAAAAGGCTAGCTTGAGTAAGGGAAGCAAACAGGATTGTTGGCTAGGCTGGCAGGGCCTGTGTGACTTCGGCGACACCCTGGTCTCCACTGTTGCTGGCAGTGGCGAGGCCATCAGCCTTTGTCCTTCAGCTGTACTGCTTCAAGTGAAGGTCAGGCAGACACCGGACTCCCATGTGTCTGGCCAGTGTCTAGATCCAGTGCACCGTAGTTTGTGTGGGTACCATGTCTCCGCTGCTTGAATGCTAGGGTCACAGGTTCGAATCACACCTCACTGGATCTTACATTGCTCAGACTGACGGCAAGACTGGAAAGTGGTTCGTCACATGGGCTGCATGATCAGACTCCTGACCCTGAGTCCTGGGAGCCCAGTTCACGCCCGTTTCTTTCCGGGGGATGTTGGTGCTATGTGCTGAGAAGCAGTGTGGCAAGAGTGTGAGCGGTCCTGGGCCTGGCTCAGGATTCGCTTCTAGCTGACAGTCTTCTTTCTGCTTCTCCTCACCTGTCACTTTGGGGAGTCAGGGCTAAGTCGGGCAGAGCGGCACCTGAGAGCCAGCCCGGAACAGACAGCAGAAGTGGACTTGAGCCACAAAAACCAAACAAACCCAAGAAGCCAGGACTACCCGCAGGCCTGGTGAGGCTCTCTGACCAAGCTTCCAGAGTGGACGGTGGGTAGAGGTCACCTGCCATTTCATACAATTTGCACAGGCTGGGGACTAACTGTGTGAGACAGTGCCTCAACAAAAGGTGCTTCAGTTAGCGCAGGACCGGCCTGAGGTGTTTGCGTGCCTGTGCGTCTCCCGGAGCTGGGTGTTGCATCCACACCAGTGCTAGACCAGCGTTGGAGAGGCTGCATCAGGACCTAGGACAGGCCAGCGGTCCCCAGCCCTTGGCACATGGGTCCTAATGAAATAATTTCCTCATTGTTGTCTTGACAGCCAGAGCTGGTGACAAGCATATGTGTAACAGATGGAGTAGATGGGCCTGGGCTGAGGACTTAGCCATCCATCCATGCCACAGGGCTCATGTCCCAACTCTGCCACTCACCACTGGGGAGTTCGGGCCAAGTTCCCTTGCTTCTTGGAGCTGCAGTTTCCCTTCCCAGGCAGCAGAGAAAGGCCTGAGCGGCCCTGATCTATACCACCTGTGGGCAGCCAGCAACTCCTGCTGGCTGGAGAGCTGGAGAGAGTTGACATTTTCTCTGGAGTTTCTTTGTTCTTTAAACTCCTGGGTAGGAGCAGTCGGCTATCAGCAGACATCCCAGAGATTGCTGCTGAGCCAAACAGTGCCACTGCCCCTGAGCCAGAACCCTCGCTGCACCTCATACCTCCACCACACTCGCCAGACAGCTCCTCTGGCTTGGGCATTGTGACTGCCTTTCCTTCGTTCTTCCTTTAGACAGGGAGTAGGGGACGCTGGGGAGGGGGATATCAGAACACCACATGGTTTGAAGCAAGGACAAGGCTAGGGCTCAAGTAGGGAGAATACAGTGCTGAACTTGGCCTCAACATACTCAGGTCATCCAGCTGACCCTGAGCAATGTCTAACCCTTGGCTTCATTCCACATTCGTGCCTGCGTAATACCCGTGGACGCCTTGCAGACAGCTGGAGTTACCACGTAGGCAAGGTGGATCAGCATCCTCTGGCCACCTGCTCAAGCCTCACTCTCATCTGAGAAAATGGAACAATGAGTCAGACTCCTCGAAAATCTTTGCCTTAGCCAGTTGTACGGTGGTTCACACCGCTAGCCCCAGCACTTGGAAACCTGAGGCAGAAGGATTGCTACAAGTTCAAGAATAGCCAGGGATAGAGTAAGACCCTGTCTTAAAAAAAAATTGAGGTGTGTGATGGCACACACCTTTAATCTCAACACTCAAGAGGCAGAGGCAGGTAGATCTCTGTTGTGAGTTCAAGGCAGCCTGATCTCTGCATTCACGGGGCAGGTCATGTCTGGGCTCAGTGAAGAGGCTCAGAAAGGAAGTGTTCGTATGTCCACCCAAGGCAGAGTTTCCACCATGGAGGTGGAAAGGGAGCCGCTGCGGCAAGACCCAATGTGAAGATGAGGTAGGGGGGGATGGCGCACTATCGGCCCAAGGACAAATGTGGCCGCCATGTGTCCAATGGCGATGGCCAAGGCTGTCAGTCCTGCCTGCCCGCTCTGTTGAGCCTCAGCAAAGAGTATTGCTGCAAATCTACCCAGGGGTCTCAGAAATGAACTTACCTCACTATGCCAATGTCTGGGGAGATGAAGTGACTTGCATGAGATCACAATTCAAAAATACCCAACAGAGTTTCAGCCCTGGGCAGTGACAGTGCCCTGGGGGAGCGGCTGTGCTGTGTGGAGGACGGGCTAGGGCTCAGACTATCTTCCAGACTGGAATTTTTGAAGCCAGTGGGGGCAAAGCCAGACTCAGGAGAGCAGTCCCTGAGGAGGCAGGGGGGCAAAGCCCAGCCGGGGCCAACGTGGTGCTGCTTTGCCTACTAGATAGCCATCCCTAGCCACTGGCCAGGCATCTGCATCCATGATACTTTGCTCATCAGGGCTCCCATGAACCCAAAAATCTGCTCCTGTCCCACACAGGACACTGTCCAGGGGAGAGAGTAGCCCCTGTATGTGCTGTGGGGGCTTTTGTATACAGTCTGCTGGATGGTTTTGTCACTGGCCCAGATGGTGCCAGATGGACTGAGCAGCTGGCAGGTGTTCCAGCCAAGAGCTGGCCAGGGAAGCCTGACGGGCATTCACTCACCTAACAAATAGGTCCAGAGAACTCCTGTGCCTCAGGCTGGGCAGGTGTTGCTACAGCCATGAGCAATGTGGGCACTGCCCTACTCCAAGGAGCTGTACCTAATCCAAAGAAAAATGTGGTCCTGTGGGATAATGCTCTTGTATACTGTAAAGATTTGCCACTTGTATTGGTTTAATAAAACACTGACTGACTAGTAGTCAGGCAGGAAGTATAGGAGGGGCGACCAGACTAGGAGAATTCTGGGAAGAGGAAAGGCAGAGACACAGTCACCAGCCAGACACAGAGGAAGCAATATGAGAATGCCTTACTGATTAAAGATACGAAGCCATGTAGCTAAACATTGACAAAACTTAAGGGTTAATTTAAGTTGTAAGAGCTAGATAATAATAATCCTGAGCTAATAGGCCAAACATTTTATAATGAATATAAGCCTCTGTGTGTTTCTTTGGAACTGAATGGCAGCAGAACCGTCTACAATGTGGTATTGCGTACCCTGGTCACCACATCCAGTGTTCTGTGTCACCCTATTCTGATGCCCACTTAACAACTAGAAAAACTGAGATTCAGAAACTGTCACCCTAGTATACCAGTCCGAACATGGCTGTGCCACACCTCAAAGCCCTCATCGGGGCTGAGTGGGCAGGAAAGAGAAGCTTCTAGGCAAAGCTGAAGGGGTGCCCTGTCCCTTGTCTGCAGCTTCTCAGCTGGCACGACCACACCTGTGTTGGGAGTTCCTATAGTGAGGACTCTGAGCTCTGACTTCTTGTAAACTCAGAGAAAGTGACGGGCTATGGGGCAGCAGCTGGCCCCCAGCTCTCAGTCAAAGGGAAGCACCAGACTTGAGGGTGCCCCCCAGCCAGCTGTCAACTGCCCACCTGACTATCCAGTAGAGTAAAGTAGCCACATGTCACTTTCTGGTGAGGATACCGTCTTAGAAACCTGTCCCCGGCTATGGTGTCACCGTATGAACATCACAGAATGTACTCACAAAGCTATGATGTCACTTGCTCTGACACTCTCATAAATGACTCTTCATTGATTGAAGCACCGTTGTGCACTGTGAGCAGCATAGCTGTGCAGCCTTGGGCTACCGGCCCCTCCCTCCTTCTTGGAAAAAAATCTATCTAAAATAATCATAGAATTAGTGTGGAGCCCCTCCCCCAAGTCACCTTGCTCCTCCGCAGCATGCTGGTCCCCCAGCAGCCAAGTAGCGCTGCCTCCACAGAGGTTTCCGTCATGACCTTCGGCTGCAGGACTTTGCAACCTAGAAGTCCCCAAATGTTCCTGAACCAAAATGTTTGCCCCACTTAAATGAAGCCATCTTCCAGGAGAGGAGCTGGCACTGGTTCCTCACCCCGCTGGGCACAGCACGGCACAGCACAATGGGGGACTGGGAAACAAAGTGGCAGAAGGGAAGATTCTAGAACTTGCACCCTGAGGAGCTGGTGGTGCGGGATGGCAGAGGCTGGGAGGGGGTGGACCTGTCACACCGTCTCTCACTGGCTTTAATCTTAAATTTGCATGCTTTAATATGAAATCTAATTGCAGATGCTGAATTATGGTGGGGAGCTCGTCAGGGCTGACTAATTAATTAGTCAGATTTATAAGCATTTGGCTCTTAGAGATCTATGGCCCTGATTTGTCACCTCAAAGCTCTTGGAAATTTTTCCTCTGCTAGTTAGTTCTCATGAGGTGTTGAACATTGCTTTGAGGGACTGATTTGGAGGGGCAGTATGATCCCCTGAGGCAGTTTGGAGACCATAACTCCTTACGAAGCCTCTCCTCCTTGAGATGAGTGAGGGTTTCACCCTAAGAATGTAGAAGTATCAAAAGTATGTTCTTATTCTAGGAGGCCATGGCAGGCATTACTAGTAGATTACCAAATTCCTTCTCCTGGCTCAACCTTCTTCCTTATAACCGGTAATCTACTGGATTATCTTCTTTCCCTTCCTGGGGTCAGCCCCTCTCTGCTCACAGCAGAACAGAGCAGGGAACTGGGTCCCACTTGTGCCCTTGCTGACTATGGCATGCTAGCCTCATCTGTCCACCTGTCAGTGTACCCCTTTGTCCAGGGGGGTTAAGCTGAGGATTCAGGATGTAAAGCCATGGGATAATAAATATGACAGTTCTTTGTGTACTCTTGACATCTGGGCCAATAAAAGATGCCGTCACAGGTCGAGAAGAGAGATAACAGTGTCCTCAACTTCTGGCTGAGATGGGAGGAGGCTTTCGTCAGTGAGGCACTCAGATGGGATGGGATCACTTCTTTCATCCTCAGTTGCTCCAGAGTACAAGCCAAGGCTGCATTCACAGGCTGGACTCCAGCCTGTCAGCTGCATGCACATCCTTCCTAGGCCAGTACCTTTGGTGGTTTCAGTAAGAATGACCCCCATAGGCTCATAGATTTGAATGCTTGGCCACCGGGGAGTGGCACTGTTTGAAAGGATTAAGAGACATGGCTTTGTTGGAGGAGGTAGGCTTTGATGTTTCAAAAGCCCATGCCAAGCCCAGAATCTCTCTTGGTCCGTGGCTGCAGATGTAGAACTCTCCACTATTTCTCCAGCACCATGTCTTCCTGCACGCTGCCATGTTCCCACTAGGATGACAATGGACTAAACCTCTGAAACTGTAAGCCAGCCCTAATTAAATGTTTTCCTTTCTAAGAATTGTCATGGTCATGGTGCCTCTCCACAGCAGTAGAACCCTAAGATAATATCAGAGGGCACTCATGGGTAGTGGGGAGGCCCTAGGGGTTTTCATCCTCCAAGGACTACTGTGACTCCAGCTGTCCCAAGGGCACCAGATTCCACTACACATGGTTGTGAATCACCATGTGCTTGCCTGGAATTGAACTCAAGTCCTCTGAAAGAGCAGCCAGTGCTCTTAACCTCTGAGCCATCTCTTCAGTCCCATCTTCCCCCCTTCTTTTGGTCTATTTTTCTTTGGCCAGGGTCTCATGTAGCCCATGCTAACCTCAAACTTGGTGTGTAGCCAAGATGGCCTTGTCCTTGAACTCCTGATACTACCACCTCCATCTCCTAAATCCTGGGATTAGCAGCACGCAGCACCACACACATCTGTTTATCCCATGTTGGGGACTAAACCCAGGGCTCTGTGCGTGCTAGACAAGCATTCTACCACCTGAGCCTCACGCTCAGGCCTGGCTTTCACTTCTTCCCATTCTCCCTTGTCCCTTCTTAAATCTAACCTAAATCCACTGCAGAACAGTTAGAAAATTCAGACAAAAAAGGAAAGAGTGTTAATTCAACCCATGATACTCCCACATAGAGGCTAGCACCATTAAACACGCAGCTTTCCTGTGGTGTATACACACACATCGATTTCACAGGATCCAAACTGTTCACTACATAGCATTCTGGAATAGGTCCCCATACCCACTTACTACAGAGGTCATGACATTTCTTATGGTCCCTTAGTTGAATAGTGCACTCACTGAGTCACCCAGCTGCCTCATCTTGCACATGAGTGTCCGGTTTTCACTTCAATGAGCAACCCACTGTGACACATCTCCCTCTAAGATGTTGGGCGGACGGACAGACTTGCAGGCCTGGGACATGCACTCTCATGAATATTGCCAAATCTCCTCCTAAAACTCATGCCCACCTTTAACTCCCTCCCACACTGGAGATGCATGCTTTTCTCCCACTGATACGGCCAGGTGGAAAGCCAAGGGCTCAAAACTCTCTCCAGCTGCTGGGATACTGCAGCTGAACTCCAAAGGCCACGGAAACAAAAGTTTTCTCACATCCTCCCCAGCTTAAAGCACCTTGACAGAAGCCATGGCCAGTCTGTGCACCTGGCCACCCGGCATGGCCATCGCAGCTGCTAGCCGCCTCCCTGCCCACATGCATGCCTGGATGTGTCTGCCCAAGGCCTGCAGCTCACAGCTCGTGGCAGGACAGCGAGCTTGAGTTATAGCAGACCTGATTCCCCTGTACAGCTCCCATGGAGTTAACAGATGTACGCACGTCTGAAGCAGTCAGGCAGCAAGAGGCTTTGGGGCCGATCCTTCCCATTCTGACAGTGTGTAATTGAGGTGAAGCCATAAATTTTATAAACAAGAATAAACGCCCCTTTAGCAACATATGTCTGCTCGACCCTTCCAAGGTGATCATAAAGAAAGGCACCTACTAGCTGGGGAGGGATGTGGGCATTACAGATGGCTGGGGTGGGGGGGGACCAGAGGGCCTGTGACCCGAGATCAGCCATGGGGAGTTGCTTCTAGGGCGCTGGTAGATGGAGAAGTCACCTTGCACCCCAGGTCTAGAGTTGGTTCTCTGGGGGCCTTTGTGTCACTGGCACCTATTTCTCATTTTCCTTGGAACGGCTACGTCTGCCTGGGACAACCAGGGTCCTCTGGGAGCTTTCAGTTCTTTCTTCTTTTCCTAGAGAAGCAGCCTGCCTCACTTAATTACCAGCCATACCCTAGTAGCTAACTTCCCAAGAAGGCCACCCTGGAGAACATGACCGACTCTGCTGCCACCACAGCAAGACAGGTATAGTGTGCTCCCCATGCAGAGGTAAGCAGGCTAGAGGAAGAGCCGAGCTCAAATCCCAGAGTGGCCTCTTACTGCATAGTGCCAGCCATGGTGCCATTTCCCAGTGCTCCAGCTTAGTTTGCAATTCAAGGATGTTAATGGCAGCTTGCTGGGGCTGCTGTGGGCAAGGTGCTGTGAAGGTTTTGTTGACAATTATCTTGTGTGTGTGTGTGTTTATGCACACACATGTACTGTGCATGCATAGAAATCCGAGGACAACTTGTAGGAGCCTGTTCTCTCCTTCCACCATGTGGACTCCAGGTGTCAAACTCAGGATATCAGCTCTGTGGCATGTGGCCTTACCTGCTGAGCCATCTCCCCAGCCCAGGGCGTTAGGGTTTGCAAAGCTCTGTATGTGGCCTGAGTTGGTGATACATACTTGGAATCCCAGCACTCAGAGAACTAAGGCAGGGGAATAACAAGTTTAAGGTCAGCTGGCTCTGTGTCAAAACCCGATCTCAAAGCCTGGGACCACACCCGGGGCTCAGAATGGGTTTGAAGAGGACAAAGCTGCTCAGCCATAACGATGACACCGACCAGGCCAATGGGGTCAGCCTCAAATCTCAGCAAGCTGCTGCTATCCAGTGTGCCAGGCACAGTGGTACACCCCATTCACCCACCAGCGCTCTAGAGCAGGAGCCATGAGGTGCGAGGATCACAAGCTCCAGGCCAGCCTGGGCTAGAACACGGTAGTTAAAGGAATTGTTCAAGGTGACAAAGCTGGAATTTGAATTCAAGTATCAGTAGCTAGCATTTGCCAGGGCCCTGGCAAACACTTCCTAAGTATGTATGCTCTCCCGGTGACCACAGAGCCCGAAGACTGTTGTCATTTAAGCAGTGAGAAGGATGAAAAAATGACCACAGTGTCCAGAGTTCAGAGGCTAGCAAGTGATAGACCTGTTCTCAGGGTCTAGGAGGCCAGCGTGGAGCTGTGTGCCTGCCAGTCATTCCCTGTCCCTCCAGATTCTGCAGACATCCAAGGCTCCCAGGAGGTCCTCTCTCTAGCTCCAGACATTCCTTCTCACCTTCAAGGTTGGGGGCTCCATGAAACCCTAAGGTGCTCCACGGATCCACACTTAGCTTTTGAAGAGGGTGTTGTTATTTATTTACTTATTTTGAGACAGGGTCTTGCTATGCTGCCCAGACAATCCACCTGCCTCAGCCTTCTACGTAGTTGGCACAACAGGCATGGGCCACAGTGCCCAGCTTGCATGGGAGTCTTACCTTGGGGTTACATGGACTTCCAGGATGCATGCAAACTTGGCGATAACCTAGAAAGAATGTGTACAGCACTCTAAAGAGAGTGAGTGCACAGCTTTCTCCAGCATTCCAAAGGAATAAATGATGGCTTTGGGAGTTCTGATTCTCTAACGTCTACGACTCTGAAACCCTTCCCGGAGCTCCCAGACCCCTGGTGTGCTTCTCTTCTGTCCTGCCTGGAAAAGGTGCCATCTTCTAGGAGGGGCTCCAGGGTCAATTCTAGGCTGACAGCAGAAGCCACACCCTCTGCAAGGACCCCAATGGCAAATTTATTCCTTTTGGTGATCAAGACAAGACCAGCTTGGGCACAGCACTGCCAGCAGGATCCTCAAACCCCATCTGGGGAGAGAGATGAGCCACAAATCCTTCCAGGCATTGATTTATGTAGCATTCATGTGGAATTTATTATACAAAGAATTTTATTCAATTAAACTTGAAATGCGTCTGGATTCTTAAAGGTTCAGTCATGATCACTGGGACAGAGGGATCATAAAACTGGATGGGCTGTCGGGAGGGACTCGGGAGGAGGTAAGGGTGACATTGCAGCTGACAGGGGACTCGGAACCAGGGATGTTTATCACTGGGATGTGCTACAAGTTCAGCTCGGAAATTACTCAGTGAGAAATGCACACTAACAATAGCAATGAAATATCAGTTAGGGGAAACTCGGCTGAGCAACGCATGGCAGATCTATTAGTGCCTGACACCGCCATGATTAAAATGACTGCTGAGCACTTGGGGGTGGGGGGTCATGAGATAGCCTAGGCCAGTTCAGAGCCTCAGTTTCCCTTCCTGCAGAAATGTGACCCCACTCCCAGTGCGGAGGTCCAGTGTGAACAGGAGCCTGCAGGGGGTCCACCTCTGCTAACTACAGTGAATACACCACTGTGGGGGGAGGGGGGCACCTCTGCTGAGGAAGGCGAATACTGTCCCGAACTAGAGCCATCTTCGCGGGTGTGAGCTATGAGGTGGCAAAAACTGGGCAATATCACAAAACCCACTGGACTGTCCATTTTAGAAAGAATTTTCTGGTAGGTGGCATTTTATCTCAATGAAACAGCTATTGACAAATTTTTTTTTTAAAAAAAGGTAGGGAGCCTTCCTGCAATGTTTTCAAGGAGTGAGGTATCCAGAAGTGGAGAGAGGTCATTGATAAATTGGTACAATTTAAAGAACAGTTCGGCAGCTGTGTCCGCACGCAGTGGGAATCGCCCCATGAGGACTGGGGGCGGTGTGCAAAAGGCTAGGCAATGCCTGGAGCCTGTGCTAAGATCTACCGTGAGAGCCACACAAAACTGTCGAAAACACTCAGGGCATAGGCTAGGGGTCTGGGCTGCGATTTCCTTGAGTTCAGCCTGACTTTTTAGGAGGAGTTGTGGCTGTTGGCTGAGTACAGGGCTGCTGCAAGCTCTTGGAACACGACTTTCCCCCAGGCCTGAAACAGCATGATGCTTAAGTACCATTAGCCTGTGCTTCTGTTTCTTGTCTTGCACACACAACACCAACTCCATATCCGATCTGTGCCTCACTAGGGTGGCTGCAGTGGCATTGGACAGGACTGCCTCCTGGGGAAGTATTCCTCCTTCTCAAGCATCTCCCTTTAAAGAACCCAGAAGATAGATATGTGTGTGTGTGTGTGTGTGTGTGTGTGTGTGTGTGTAGCTGCCAACATGAAACAGCAGCAAGAAGGTGGGAGGGCACTCGGATGAAGTCAAATGCTTGCTGACTGACCAACAAGGAAGGCAGCTACAGAACAGTCCACCCACACCTAGCATGGAAGCCAAGCAGGTGCACAGTGGAGAGCGCTGAGCTGAGCCCAGCGCCCCTGACCTGTGCTTCCGCAGTCACTACCTACCAGCAGGCGTGGAATCCTTAAGTTCTCAGGGCTGCCTTCAGCCTTTCATAAATATCCCTCTTCTCAAGGGCACAGCCGCCACTGGCAATGTCATTTCATAGTGCAGAGCAGCAGTGACAAGCGGAATAAAGCACAGCGTGGTGTGGCTCACAGGAGCATCACCAGCCCAGTGTGACAGCAGAGGGCTCAGCGCTAGCCTGGAGACCTCACTCCCACCACTGCCCAATGGAGAGGACTCTCCAAGCCGCACCCCAGTAGACCTGCAGCTGTCTTTCCCCTACACTGGCAGTGATGGGCAGCTCAGAGGTGACTACACTCCTCAAGCCTGCCTGCCTTCCCCTTTATAAACGTGACATTTAAAGCCCCGTTGGCACTGGTAACTTCCGGGGGCCTATGGTACATTCCAAACCCTTGAGAAGCCTGAGTTGACAGCAGAATCTCTTTCTCTGTTATATACACACCCCCCAAGTGTGAGGTTCAAACATTCCCCGCGTTCATTCCCAATGCTGAGTGAGCCCTTCTCTTCGTAGCCTTCAGTCTTCCTTTCCTTCCAGCAGTACAGAACTCAGTCCCATGTGCTTGAGCATAGCCTGGGGAAGCCAGCAGGAGTCTGAGACGGGGTGTGAGGTGATCCCAAGTCTGTACCTCTCAGGCCCACTTCCAGTCTGTTAACACCATGGTCTCTCTAGATCAGCCTCTGAGGCTCGCTCACCGTTTCCGCATGTCTCACACATCACGCTTCTTGTATATTTTCTCTTGGCTGCCCTCCTTCATGGCTGCATATCTGGCTACAGTGAAGAGGTAATCGCTGAGTCTGGAGGGGCGGAAAGAAGCAACAAGGACGGGTGTTAGAGACTGACGCCAGCTGGCTCATGCCTAGCTGGTCTTCAAGCTGGAAAGGTGAGTCTCGTACCCCAGGAGCACCATGTGGCCTTATAGACGGCGGTGCTGGAGCACTCCTGAAGTGCTCCTGTGGGCACAGGCCATTGCCCACCCTCAGCTGCAAGGGTGGAGCCCAGAAACGCTGGCTACTTGAGCTGCTTCTCCATTTCCCATGACAGGCATGTGACATCTGGGATTCAGGGGAGCTTCACAGACCAGGAGTCTGCAGGTCAGCCCTAATCCCACACAGGATCAGGAGTCGCATTTTGCATAAAAAGGCCTTAAATGAGTCTAGGTTTATTCTTTATGGATGGGGCTCTCCTGTGCATGCGGCGTGGCCAATGGTACCCAGAACTAGGCACAACCACCCAGACTGTCTCCAGACACTGCTAATGCCCTACTTGAGAAGCAGTGGCCTGGAGGAGTCTCATCAAAGTCTAGATCCCTAGCTCTTCCGCAGACCCAGCAGTGATGGGCTCAGGACAGGAGGCCTTCTGCAGGGAAAGGGACAGAGACTACCAGGTGATGCTACACCTGCTCGAGGTACTTACAGGGCTCTGCCTCAGCCCCTGGAGGCTCGCAGCTAGCTTTTGCCACTCTCTCCTCAATGCCTGCTGCTCCCCTCCTACCTACCCTTCCCTCCCATCTGGTGCACTACTCCTAACTCCCGGGGCCCACTGCTGGCTGTCAGGACGACGGGATTCTACACTGCCCTTCTGAACCTTGTGCTCCTAGGACAAGAATATGCTGCTTTCTTGATGACTCCTGGGAACCTGCAGGGAGGGGATGACCCTGACCCTCACAACACTAGACGCCCAGCGGGTCTCCTCAGGGTTGCTGCTTCTGAGTTAAAAAGGAGCTGTCTCTCACTCAGTCTGGGTGACATCCCACCCAGGGGGCAGGGATCCAAGGAGTCTACAACTGGGGAAAGTGGGGGTAACACGGGACATCCCATCACCAGGCGTTATGAGGTCACTGTCTGCATGACTAGGCAGCTCCTGGGGTGCAGCCCCCACCTTCCTTAAGCCCTCCGCTGGCCCATGTCTGAGTCAGGCTGCAGTGGGAAGCAGAGGTGCAGCTGCGGTGCAGAGGCTGACCACAGGGCAGGGCACTGCTGGATTTCCTGGCTCACGGCACTGGGACCTGAGCTCAGCATGGTTGTGGACCACCTAGGGCATTTCAGATAGAGATGTTGGCGGGATAGGCCTCCTGTTGGTTACCATCAAGGCCCTGGGCATCAGTCTCCATGAACAGACCCTTAGAGCACCCTGCCCTTTTACTTAGGTTTGCCTCTGTTGGCTCTTACAGACATTTCCTAACCAGAGCCTTACCTCATAGACTGGGACAGGGCTGGCCTGCAGACAGCACACTCACAAACATACAGACTGGGGGTGGGAGGAGGAACGAAGAGGGAACAAGGGAGGGAATGAGGGAGAGGTGTTGGCCTTAGCTGTGGATGCTCTTAGGGTTCACAGCATGCCTGGAGGTTCAGAGACCCGCCATACTCCACTTCTGCACCTGTTTAAGAACTTCGCCACACTTGCATCTGTTTCTCCCATTTGGACAAGAGGCACTACACTGTAAAGAGAGGATACATGGACACAGTCAGGTTCCACGGCCAGGCTCAACACACGGGAGCCGGGGCACGGACACAGTCAGGTTCCACGGCCAGACTCAACACATGGGAGCCGGGGCACGGACACAGTCAGGTTCCACGGCCAGGCTCAACACACGGGAGCCGGGGCACGGACACAGTCAGGTTCCACGGCCAGGCTCAACACACGGGAGCTGGGGCACGGACACAGACAGGCTCCATGGCCAGGCTCAACACACGGGAGCCAGGACACAGAGCACCACTTGACCTCACCACTTAAACTAACCCTGACAACTATGAACCACATATGAAAGTCCACATCACCTCAGCTGACCCCTTCCCTTGGACATACATAATGTGGCCTGGCCAGTGAAGGAGGAGGCACAGCAGGTAAGCTGAGAGTAGGCTGGCAATAGTCCACTCTGCTGGCCTTTGTGCCAACAAGCACAGTCTAGGCTCCTACGTGGGCAGGGCTGCCAGCCTCTAGTCTTCAAAAAAAAGTTTATCTGGGCCTTAGTCCCCAAAGAACTACTGTTCTAAGTTGTAATTCTAAATGCCTGAAGTTCCACACCAGTCTGTGTGCATATACTTGGGACAGTGTGGCTATTGGATGTCATAGTGTGATAACATCCCATCCGATCCCCCACCCACACACTGCCTGATTCCTGTTGGTACTCCCCGCCGAGCCAGCCTGGGGTGTTTTGGCCCTATCCACGATGATGTACTTGGCCAGTGCCCCAGAAGTCTCATGTCTAGGCAGGCCTGGAGGCCCCTCCCACGCAGCATGGTTGCCTCACCTAGGTCACCATCTGCCGAGAGCATCCTGGCGGGTCACTGCCGTGGCTGGGGCCTGTCTGCCACACAGAGGATGCAACACCAGCTCAGTCTTGTGCTGAGCCTTTGGGTCACTCCCACTGCTCGCTACTATAAGCCCCGGTGATACGGGTGACTTTGTACAAAGGACTATTTTTCTCTGGAGGCCCAAGCTTTTTTTGTTACCCAAGATGCATCTGGGAATGTCTAGGTCTAAGAGCCTTTTGTGGAGGACAAAACTCTTGTGATGTGAGGGACTGTGGAAGGGCGGTCCCAGCCACAGAATCTGTTGGGAGGTCCTGCTAACTTAGCTTCCCCTGACTCTTGGGGAGGGGAGCACTGTGAGTGTTCACTGTGAGACCGTGAACACTCTGAGTTTGGAGATGAGACAAGGCAGGAGATGGCTAGACTATGGACAGCTTCTACCTGGGTCCTCCCTAACCACAGGGCCCCTACGGTCCTTTCTGCCTAATTCCAGAAGGGTCCTTTCATGTTATTATCTCTGTTTCCCGTCCCCACCCCCACCCCCCATAGCCTGGAATATGTCACTGGCTTATTGTGAATCTCAGGAGGAGGGAAACTCTGCTTGGCCTCTGAGCAGTATGCAGTCACCTATCACAGTCCCCTCCACGACATGGAACTCAGGAAATGACATGATGAAGTCACCGAGGGAAGGGTCGGATGGCATAGATATGAGGCTCCTGCATTGGCCTCTGGGACCCTTACCGTCGCTCGGCTCGTCGGCACACGGCCCGGCAGAAGTGCAGGGCTGAGCTGCTCTTGCCTCCAGACTGAAAGAGAAAAGTGAGCATTGGCCAGCACTGCTCCATACTGGACAGTCTTCTGCCTCCCAGAGCCCTACCAGACACACCTCTGGGACACCCCTCAAGTGGACAGGAAAAGGGGCTGGGGTACTGGGGGTGGCTTTGTTTTGGTAAAAGTCAAAGTTGGAACTATGGCAAGCCCACGTGTTTCTGTTACTACACCCACCCTGGCCACCTCAGGTTGAGCCCCCCAATACCTACAGGCAGAATGAAAGCCGTGAGTGGGGGAAGCTGGCTGGAGTACTTGTCAATCCACTGTTCCAGCTCCATGATAGGCCCTTCCTCAAAGGCCGTGTGTTCTGAGGAGTCAGGGGCAGAAAGGCCTCCTGTAAGTATGCCATTAGTACACCCGGGAAACACCCCTTTCCTTCTGCATGGTATCCTGCCAACAGTTCCTATCAGCTTTGAGCTAACTTCTTTCCCAAGGCAGAGAACAAGTTGTCTGCCCTGCCAGACAGCCCGGGGACCTACCCTAAGGGGCGGTCCCTATCCCAGGACCCCAAGAACTCCCTGAGCAGAGCTGGGAATTACTTAAGTGAGCCTCCCTGGCTGAGGATCGTGGAGTAGCCAGGGCAGAGCCAACATCCTGCAACGTGCACTGGATCTGGGGAACAAGAGGAGAGATAAAAGGTCATCAGTAGCAGGCTGGGTGGAAATTGTGCAACCGTACTACACTATTGCATATGCAGAGGAGCCACAGAGCATTCCAGCAGCGCGTGCCACAGAGCCGCCAGTGGAGAGTGCCACAAAGCGTACCAGCAGAGCGTGCACATTAGGCTGTGAGGAGCTAACAGACCTTCTGAATTCACATCCAAAGGCAAACTGTCCAAACTAAGCACGATGTGGCCTCCTGAGGGGAATTTGAGGGAGCAAAGGTCTGCTAAGAACTAGCCAAGAGGCACCTTCTTGGTCTGAGCTCTGGCTTCCACATACTTGCCTTCTTTCTCTACACTGACAGTTCTGGAGTTGTAATTCAATGAACAAAGTGACCAAATGTGCCAGAGCCACCTCAACAGTGAAGGACAGGATGTGGAAGGCAGTGGCTGGCAGGACAGGACTCAGGAAGGACTCCCGTCTGCTCCAGGCCCCAGGCAGACTACAGTGATGTCTGGGAGACAGCAGCACCCCAAGGCAGTCTAGAGAGATGCTGCTGGTGCCCTGGCTGGCAGGTCCGCTGGAACTCAACAGCAACACTACCAAGCACACTCCGCCTGGCTGAGACTTACGGCTGGGCTCCCGAGCATGCCGTTCTCCAGCCTGGGCTATGGTCACTGGCATTGGTTGTTCTTTGCCAAGATGCTGTCCTATGCAATGTACGGTATTGACACCAGCAGCTTTCCCTCTGCCAGATGTGACACGCACCTCTGGAGAGCAGAGCCGCCCTTTACACACCACCCCTCACCTCACGGAGGATTAAGTGTCCTTACTTCAGAAATGAGGACAGAGCGGTTCTCAGAAGTAATTAGCTATCGTGGCACAAAGAAGCAACGGGCAGAGGAGGAAGTCAGCGACACCCCAAGTCATGGGGACAAAAAGCCACAATGTAGGCTAAAATGATGTAACTTACTTTCTGAAGTTCTTCGGCAAACGTGTGGCCTTTTTCTGTGATCACCTCCATGGCAAACCTAGGAGGACAAGGAAAAATTAGCCCGTAACAGAATGCTGTGGGGTCTTAAGATAACGTGACCTACAGTGACCATGGCAGTCTTTCGTGTTGACAAAGAGAACACCACGTAGACGGGGCATTGGCTTCCTGGAGTGCTTTTATTGTGTTCTTTCTCCCCAGTAGCTGTTCCTCTCTGCCCATGCCCAGGCTGGTCCTGTTGATACAGTAGGGAGCCGTGAACCACAGGGCTGAGGTTAAGAATGACGAGGGGTGAAGAGAACCGTGGGACTCTGAAGGATGAACAGGAGTCCGTGGTAAAGTAGGACAGACGAAGAGACAACTTCCCAGACACAGGTCAAAAATGCTGCACTCCCCTCTTGCACCCAGCGAGACCTGGCAGGGGACAGATGGTGGCATACAGAAAGGATTCCTGGCAGACAGACTCTCAAAGGGACAATTCTCGGAGATGCAAGCAGAGATACAGGAACCGATGACTGGCGGTAAAGAGTGGCAAGCGCAGAAGCCTGGAGAGGCAAGGGAGGGGACGCGGGTACATTCTGAACTCAGAGGGTGAGCAGCAGGACCCACACAGCACAGGAGAGCCTGCCAGGGCCACGCTCGGCTGGCAAACAGTTTGTCCACACTCCCAGATTGTCCTCCGCACACTCTCTCTGCCCACTGCTGCCTCCCACCGCTGGACCCTTGTGGAAGCGAAGACCGGGACATCGGGTGTAGTGTTGGCAGTTCCTCTGGTCAAGCATCCATCCAGGCAGAGAGGCCAGAGGGCAGAAAAAGGAGCAGCAGGTGAATAGCAAATCTTCCAATTAGAACAGAGCACACACTGGGTCTGCTCCTAACATCTGTCTCCCTCTGGATGACAAGGAAAGGCTATGCTGGCTGGGGCACATCTGTCATCGCTGTCCACTACACTCCTGGCACCTGGCAGCCGTGAGCCTGGGAGTTCCCGGGGCAATGATAAAGATAATCAGGGAGATGCAGATTTATTGTACTAATTCACAAGAACAGAGGGAAAGGACTACCACAGCCACTTCACAGAACAGCAAACTGAGGTTCAGAACAAGGGCGTCGGGTCTGACCTGAAGTCACACAGCTACTAATGGACGGTACAGAATCTGAACACAGACCTTCCTGATCCCCACGTCTGTGACCACAGGGTCAGGCAAGAGCTCGAGGAGCAGCACTCAGCCCTATTCGTGTTCACACCCTCGGTGTGACCAAGCACGCCCACCGTGTGGTCATCCACATGCATTTGGCCTTTTCCACCCCACAGAGCCAGGATGTGACTAGTTCTGAGCAACGGGAAGGAGAGGTCACACAGAAAGTCTCAGGAGCCAGCACGAGCCTCACCAGGACCTGGACCGCCCCAGATAGGTGTCTCATCATCAGGGTTCCACAGAGGCCATATCTGGCAGCGGTGCAGCCAGCGTGCAATGGCTGGAAGTGAGGGTGGGAAATAATCCTTCAGTGTGATAAGCAGTCGGGATTGGGAGCGGAGGACGGGAATCATTGAGCAAGGCTTCTAACCCCTGGCTCACTTTAAAATCCATTCACAGGGGGGCCACCCCTGATGCACTGACAATCACCTGACCTCACCTCTTTCCCCCACAGCCTGTCTCCTGATGGCACACGTGTGCTCCAAGTGACAGAACCAGGGATGGTGAGAAGAAGGGACCGCCCTGTGGTGACAGAGGGACAGACCTATACCCTGCAGACCCATGGAACTGACCAGCCTGAGCTAACAGCTCATACAGATTCATCCAGGCAATCTTCCAGACCCTCCAGCACCCAGAATGTCACAATGATGACAGCCACCAATGCCACAGGTGAACTTCACACCAAGGCCCATCCTTGTCCCCCTTACCCAATAGCTGAACTTAGTTCATCTGTAGTTCCCAAAGCCTCAAATACTTGGTCATCTTTAGGTCTCCGCTCTCCTGTGAAGGTGCTGGAAAACCCTGGGGAAGATATTTAGCACATTAAGAATGGGAGGTTGTCTGAGGGGAGGGGCAGGAGTTAGAGGGATGGCTCAGTGGTTAAGAGCACTTGCTGTTCTTGCCGAGGACCCAGATTCAGGTCCCAGCACTCACGTGGTGGCTTACAACCATCTGCAATTCTAGTTCCAGGGTCTGATGCTGTCTTCTGGACTTCTCAGGCAGCAGGCATGTACATGGTACATAGACATACATGTAGACAAACACTTGTACACATCAAATAAAAATAACAAATGAATCTTATAAAAAACAGATTTTTCCCCGATACACTTAAAATATTTATTTTATTTCACATATATGGGTGTTTTATCTGCATGTATGTCTATGGACCATTTGCATGAAGTGTCCTTTTGGTCACTACTCACCAAAGGTGTCCCCTCTACTTCCCTGGCATGCTTTTAATTTAGACTAGGAGTCACAAATGAGGCCTCTTGCTTAAGAAGTAAAGCACCTGTGGTATCTTGCTGTCTCTCTATTACTCAGTCTGGACCTCAGCGTAGGTCACAGCTCCTGCCTAGTGCCGGAAGCGTGGCTTTGGTGTTGGCTAGGCACTCAGACAGCCCACTGCACTGTTGTCACGCACAAATGGCTCCACAGGGCACCACAGATATCCACACCGTAGCTGTGACAAACCACTCCCCACAAATCAAAGGAGCCGTGCCAGGGCAGAAGTCACACAGCTCTCCTGGCTAACGAGAATGACGGCTACATCTCTGTCTGTCACAGTCCCCCATCTGCCTGACTCTCCCACCTTCTGAGCTGCTTCCTGACCACATCAGATCCAGAACAAAGCTTCCCTGGCCCCACCCCTGTGTCAGGACATCCTTCACTTATGGAAAGTCCTGTGCAGTGGCTACTGCAGGACTCCATGGTTGGACCTTAGGGAGCCAAGTGCCCCATCTGTGACTGACTGGAGGCTGTCCCCAGACCTTTCTGGTGGAAAGCACTGACAGCAGCAACTGACATCTGCCACCGCTATGCATGGTTTCTTTCTGTCGTTACAGTAACATACTTGTGGTACTTACATTCCAACTTTTTGTTTCCCTGCAGCTCAGAGGCGGGAAGCACACCCTATGCACTGGCATACTTCGGCATGAAGGACATGCTCCAAGCACAGTGGCTGTTAACAATCTGCATGGTCTTAAGTTTCAGAAAATGGTGCCACAGTGGTCTGTTTCCTTGTTACACTACACCTGGCATTGATTAAAATATTGAAGCGCCGGGCAGTGGTGGCACATGCCTTTAATCCCAGCACTTGGAAGGCAGAGGCAGGTGGATCTCTGTGAGTTTGAGACCAGCCTGGTCTACAGAGTGAGTTCCAGGACTATACAGAGAAACCGAGTATCAAAAAATAATTTTTTTTGAAGCAACGAAATGTTTGTTTTGAAAAAAAAATAGTAACTATGCGAACTTTGTGTATTTCTCTCTCCCACAGTTCAACCTCTCTCCTGGCTACCAGTCAAAGATTAACTCTTTCAGGACCAGAGAGACAGCTCAGCTGGTAAAGGGGCTGCCAAGCCTGATGACCCAAGTCTATGCCCAGGAACTACAGGGTGGGAGGAAAGAACCAACGTCTGAAAGTTGTTCTCTGACCTCAAGTGCATTGTGGCATAGGCACATAGACACACCCAAAAAATAAATTATAACTAAAAACCCAAATCCAAAGAGATAACCTCTCAGACATATCTGAGTCCCCTTTCACATGCTTTTTTCCCCTTTTCTTTAGAGACAAGGTCTCACTGTGTAGCCCCGGCTGGCCTAGAACTTGCTATGTAGCCCAGTATACAAACACATAAACACACACACTATACACACACAATTTCTTCTTCTTCTCTTTAGAGACACAGTCTCACTCTGTAGCCCAGGCTGGCCTTGAGCTTACAGTGATGTAAGCTCATCCTCTGCATCCAGCGTCCCAAGATTACATGTCTATACCACCATACCTACAGTTCAACTTTTAATCGAAGTGAACTAAAAGCTATTTTTAAAAGTTTTTAATTTGTTTTAATTGCGTGGTGGTGGTGGGGAGCGGGAATGGTGTCCATGAGTACAGGTGCCCAGGGGTCAAAGGCAATGGATCCCTCTAGAGTTAAGATTATAGGAAGTGTGGGCCACCCAATGTGGGTGCTGGGACCCACACTGGGCCCTCTGAAAGAGTAGTGCAGGCTCTTAACCATCCCTCCTACCCCATGACTCAGAGTTCTTAGATTGTGCCACACTGGTTTTGCTTATTTGTTTATCCTTTTTTTTTTTCTTTTTTGCAGTTCTGGGGTTGAACCTAGGACATCCAGAATACTAGCCAGCACTCGATCACTGAGCTACACTTCCAGTCCCACAACTTGTCTTCCCTTTAGTTCAAGACAGGGTTTAGTTATGTAGCCTAAGTTGGCCTGGAGACTGACATGTCAACCTAGCTGGTCTTGAACTCGTGATTCTCCTATCTCAGCCTCCCGAGTGTTGGCAGTACAAAAGTGCACTATTCCCAGCTTCTTTACAACTTGATAACAGTTTAAACACTTAATAATAGTCTGTGCATTTTTCGTGTCACGGCACATGGCTACCGCGAGGCCAGAAGAACTTTAAGATGATGCCTGCTGTGTGTCTTGCCGCATTTCTCACTCATCGTCACCCTACCTTTGTCTCCTGTTTTGGTGTAAATCTTGGGGATCTTGGGTGCCTTCGAGGATGACTGCAGCCTAATGGGAAATAGACATCAAGACATAGTAAGGGGGAATGGCTTGCAGAGTGCACCTCACTCAGCTTGCTGGCTGCAACCTCTGCGATAGCATTTATCCCCCTTCTCGATGGCAATCTTCTGTCGACCATTTTCCTTGCCATCCCTTCTAGACAATACCCCAGGTGTCCATGTCTCTACCTATACAGTAACTGCTGTAGTGCACTGTTCAATGAAGTGACTGATAAATATTTGCTGGAGGAACTAACCCATCACTCCAGATGGCCCTAGCTCCACAGTGAACTAAAGCTACTAGCTCCTGTAATTACCCTTCAGCTTCTCCCACACCCTCAAAGCTAGCCATTAACTTCTTTGTAGAAATGGTAGCCCACCAAGATTCACCTCCCTGGATCTCCAGGAAGAGGCAGGGCTGGGATTTATACCCAGGACTGTTCTACTCTAAGTCTAACCCAGGTCACCACCCTCCCCAAACTCTTGCCCCTAGTCCACCCTAACTCCACTCCTCAATCACAAAGTTATGGCTTCGTGGGGAAAGAAAACTGAGCCATTTGCGCTTTAAAAGGGTTCAAATATCACACACACACACACACACACACACACACACAAACACTGACAAAATAGAATTTAAAAAATAAAATTGTATTTTCATTTTTTAAATTTGTTTATTTTATTTTTGGAGCCCAGGCTTTGGACATGATCGACAAACATTCTATCACTGGGCCACATCCCCAGTCCTTGCTCTCCCTCAGGAGACTGCCATTTTCAAATCGCAGCGCGTAACTTAAATATGTAGTTTACAATTAAAATGTAACCTTACAAGCTTCTTCAAAAGTCTGAGAACTTGGCAGGAAACATTGACTAACATAGTTCATGTTAGTCTGCAGGTTCTAAGGTCCTGGAAGTCTACGGGTACAAGTTTCAAAGTGCGACCATGTCTTAGAAAGTATCTGGAGTCCTAATACTAATCTGAATAAATCGCTTTGGACACTGGGTAAAATTCGAATAGAGGGCCCTGATGGCCCGCACCGACATACCCTGCCCTGACTGACCACTGCTGGACTGTATTAGAACTTGTGCCAAGAAATTCTGGTCTCTGACGCCATGCTGTCCCGGTGACGTCATCGGTGTGACGTACCCACGGAGCCAATACAACTATCCCCACCCCCGCAAGTGTTGGAGTTGACACTCACCTGTTCCTGTCTTCCTCGCCCTGAGGGCTGCGGCTCTGAAAACGGGGACACAGCAGCCTGCAGGCGCCGAGATGCCCGCGCAGGCCAAGGCGGCCCCCAAACACCCACACAGCCATGCGTGGGACAACGAGTCCAGAGCTGACCCCGCGAGGCCTCCGTCCAGGCTCGGGGATAACTCCGCCCCGCAGTTGGCCGCGCCACCTCTCAATCGCCGTCTCCTATTGGTCTGCGGCATCGCACCAGGGCGGGGCACTCCCCGGGACTTGTTTCCCATTGGATTACGAAAAGAGTAAGGCGGGGAAACCCCGGCGTGTTTGAAATTCCCATTGGTCAATATTCGACCCAATCCGTAAAGGGATCCTCGGTTCGAGCTCTCTGATTGGTTTGAGGGAAGACGCGCCCGCCTCCGTGGGGCTGGGCGCTCCGGGATGGAGAAGATCCGGAGCTGCGGCTGCGGTTTCTGCACACCTGGACGCTGGCCGCGGCAGGTGAGAGCCCTGGGCTGCGGGGCGGGCGGCGCGAGGACCGGGGCCCCGGACACCGCAGGCCAGGCGCCCCATTCCTCTGCCTTAGTTTCCTTGGTCGGAGCGGTCGGCGGCATCAGATCGGACAGTTCCCTAAGAAACGGGGGCCTCAATGTTTGCTTAGTCTGTAGTGGGATGGTTTGTGTGAGGGAGTTCCAGTGAAGTCTTAATCGCGGGTGATTTTGCCTTAGTTATAACAATGCAGAAATGCATGCGCCCGTAAATCCAGCAGAAACATTCAGTGAGACTCTACCTTGCAGAAGTACTTGTTTAAATATGCAACACCGGGCATAACAGGTATGTCCTGCAGCCTTATTATTGTGACAGTTGGCTGTGGTCGCGATGTCCGGGAATAATTCTTTCCTTTTTAAAATTTTACGAAAACCTCCCTTTACCACGCCATCAAACACATGGCCTTCTTCATAGTAGGCAAGCTCTTCACTACTGAGCGATGCACTCGGAGGCCATGCCAATTTCTACCTTCAGTAGTGATAGCAATAAATGCTGGAGCCAAGAACCGGCCAGTGCTGAGTAGCTGTCTAGTCAAGGAGTTATTTGGCAGACAGACACTGCTACTTCCCAGTCCTTTGATATCAGTTTCCAATGTTGCCCTATCTGACATGTGGGAAACAGATTCAGGGCAGTTTATGTTAGTTTCAGTCTCTGTCTCTGTCTCTGTCTCTCTCTTTCTTCTTTTCTATTTGAGAGTTTTTCTACATGGTTCTGGCTGTTCTGGAACTCACCCTGTAGACCAGGATGGCTTCAAACCCAGAGATCCTCCTGCCTCTGCCTCCCAAATGCTGGGATTAAAGGCATGTGCCACAAAGCCCAACCTTCCTGACGTGACTAATTAACATCTAGGTACCTTTGTTCCTCTCTCTGCTATTCCCTTTCAGGAGTCTCAGGAGCCATGTTGTCAGAAGTCCTGCTGATATCTGCTCCCGGGAAAGTCATTCTCCATGGAGAACACGCTGTTGTCCACGGCAAGGTAAAAAGTCCCCAGAGCCCTGAAGAAATGAGTATTACTTCTCTCTGACTCTGAATTCGAAGAAGGTAAAAGAAAGGCCCGAGGGGTGGACTGGATGAATCTCTCCAGCCAAACCTTAAATGCTAAAAGACTTCTGACCACCCAGTACAATGGCAGAAAGATGGCATGTAAAACCCTCACAGATTAAGTGGAATCACCAAGAAAGTTCGTGTTAGGGAAAAGAGCTCAGAAGAGTGGACTCTGGGGTGTCCCGGTGTTTGGGAATCGGAGACAAGGTTTGGTAGAGGTGTTGAACACATGCATTATCTCATTTAATCCTCGGAGCTAGCCCAGGGGTGCAGCTTCGTAGTCTTCTGTCTTACAGGGAGGGAAACTGAGGCTTGGGAGAGAATTAGTGACGTGACCAAGCACATTATACACAAGGCTGGGTGTGAGCCTGAGTGGGTCTGAGCTCAAAACTTATATTTTTTCCATTCACTGCAACTGTCACTTTATGGTTTTGTCTGTGCATGTGCGTGCGTGTGCTCACACACATGTGTGCTGTGTGTAAGCTAGGAGATGAACTTAGGTATTGTTCTTCAGGAGGCACTGTCTGCCTCAGATTTTGAGGCAGTGCTTCTCATTGTCTAGAACCTTCTGGAATGGTAAGGCTAGACGGCCAGTGAACCCCAGGGACCCTCCCGCCTGCATCTCTGAAACATGGATGTTGGGCCATGAGCCATTCACCCTCAGTTTACTGCTTCTGCACTTTTTCCTGTAGGTGGCCCTGGCAGTGGCCTTGAACTTGAGAACGTTTCTACTGCTTCGACCACAGAGCAATGGGAAAGTGAGCCTCAGTTTACCAAACATTGGTATTAAACAGGTCTGGGATGTAGCCGAGCTTCAACTGCTGGACACAAGCTTTCTTGGTTAGTACAAAGGGGTGAGCCAGCTGTGGTAAGAGCCTGGCCCCTGAAGAAAGTGGGGAGCTGGTGATGGGGTAGTTACTTCAGGCTGTCTGTAAGGGATCCAGAGGATAGCCGTTCCAAGAGGTTTCTCTTCTGACCTCTGACCTCAAAAAATTGGTTTTACTCATTTAGTATTTGATTCGGTTTTGTTTGTTTGTGGCAGTCTTACTCTGTGGACCAGGCTGTCCTGAAATGCACAGAGATCCGCCTGTCTCCGCCTCTCAAGTGCTGGGGTTAAAGGCGTGTGCCCCTATGCTCAGCTGGTCATTCTAAACTTGTGAAAACTTGTTCCTACACCTCTGGCTGTTGGGGGCACATCATTCAGACTCATGTAGAGTGAAAACCTTACGCTGTGGTGTCCATTGCCTTTCTCGTTGCTGTGATGAAGCCACTTAAGGAAGGGTGGCCGGCCTTCCATGTTGAAGCGGCCGGCCACGTTGCCTCTGCAGTCAGGAAGCAGAGAGATGAGTGGATGGATGCTGGGCACAGCTCCATTCCTTTAAACCTCTCTAGAAACACCTTCATCCACATGCCAGAGGTATGCTTTCTAGGTGATTCTAGAAATATTAGCCAATATTAGCTAGTGTATTCCCAGTACCCAGGAGGTGGAAGCCAGAGGGTCAGAAATTCCAGAACAGCTTCAGCTGTATGGTAAAATTCGAGGCCAGTCTGGGCTACCCAAGACCACATCAAAGAAAACGAGATAAAAGAGAACAAAAGGTGTGTCACAGTTATGAAATGGCACACATGCTAGTGTAAGCTGGTGTACATGTGTAGGAGGGTCTGGAGAAGAGGCATCAGCCATCAACATTGCTTAGATCCTGGGGAAGGTGCTGTGGCGAGAAGCTTTCAGTTTCTGCCTTTAGTCTATGGTTGCTGCTGAGCATAGGGCTGGGGCAGCCCAGCGGCGGAGTGTACGCTTAGCATATGCGAGGCCCTGGGTTTAATCTCCAGCACTGCTAGAAATTATTTAAAAGGCCGAAGGAACTTACGTTTATTACAGGCAAGTCCAATCAATACTAATGAAGCGTTGCTAAAATTCCTCCCCGGGGAACATAAACGACACCCACCCTTCTCCTAAGGTCCCAGCAGAGCTCACCCTGGGGAACCAATGAGTTCATTGGGCTTGCTTATTGAGTATGGATCAGGGGTTACCCATTGGGGTGTGGGTGCCCCTGGTAGGAATGATGCCTTTCCGGAAGTCACATAGATGGATCCTAGCTGTCCTAGCCCCTCCCTGCAGCCATATGCTGCTGGGCAGAGTTGCATACAGCTTGTGGTAGGGAGCCAGTCGATGCCCAGGCGAAGGTCCTGTGACCTCCCAACACCTCTGTGAGGGGGTGCACGGTCAACAAACCCAGCTGGGATAATCGCTTTTGCAAGGGGGCACCGCTGAATTCCCCAAGATGGTGATTGCCCGGCTCAGAGGACAGTTAGGAATAACTTGAGGTGGTAGACACCTCATAGCTTCAGCTCCCCAAGTAGCAACCTGGGCATTCTGGCGCTAGCCAGTCAGGATTGACTTCAGGAGAGGGAATTCCTTGTTTCTGAAACAGCGTCGGACCATACCATGCTTTTCTTCTGGGGTGTCAGCACTGGCTTCCCATGCACGTAGCCCAGGGCCCCTGTGGTGCTGCTGCTGGGGCATGGGAAGAGCGGTGACTGCGGCTGTTTGGGCTGTGTCAGCAGGGCCCCTGCCCCATGGCCTGACCCCCAGGATGCTCCCTCTTCTCTGGCTCACACCTCCTCACTAGAAATAGCATTTCTCGGCCAAGCCAGCCAAGGGCAAGTGAGAGCCCTCCCGGGACTACTTCCAGCCGCCCCTGAGCCCTGCCACCTGCCACCAGAGATGGAGTGTGGTGACCGCTTTGGTCTGTGGCTCAGCAATGGAGGGCTGGGCTTGGAGGCTGCACCTCCATCATGGCTACAGAAAAGCCTTACACAGGTCTTTGCACTCCAAGATTGGTCTGTCTCCATCACAGAACTCTGCAATGCTGGTGTCTCCTCCATTCTAGAGGGCTTGGTTTGGCCCTCTAGAATGTACCGTGAATCTATTCAGCACATATGTTCTGAGCCCTTAGTGGATGCCCTGAACTTTCCTAACAGCCACACCCCGCTCCAGTCCACCTGCTGACCCGAGACTGGGCGTGATCTGTGAAGTTGAGCTGGTCAGATTTGCTCAGCCTCCTGTGCGTGCATGCGTGCGTGTACACACACACTGAGGATGGAGCCCAGGACCTGGCACATGCTAAGTGAGGGCCTTGCCCACATCCCCAGACCTTTTGCTAATTGTCTTTGAGAGAGATGGGTTCGGGATTACCTTACTGCTCCCTTTGGTTTTGAAGGCTCGATGGTCAAGCGAAGGCTTGTACACAACATGTGCTCAGATTATTAGTTCAGGACTTACTCCAGGCTGGGAACCATGCTGAGTCCTGAGTGTCTGGTCTTTATCTTCACCGTCAAGACCCACACTGGAGCCTGTCTACCGCCCAAACTGGAAGCAAACTGTTACACCTGGCTGGTTGCTAGGACCCTGTTTGTCCCCATACTGATCCCACTGTGTTCTGGGGTTTACAAAACCCTCTCAGCTGCCTGTTTGTTTGCTTGTGTGACAGAGCAAGGCGATGGCCCAGCGCCCACCCCAGAGCAACTGGAGAAGCTGAAGAAGGTGGCGAGCCTCCCCGGGGACTGTGTCGGCACTGAGGGCCTGGCAGTGCTCGCCTTTCTGTACCTGTACCTGACCATCTGCCGGAAGCAGAGGTGTGTGCGTGGTCTGTAGGAGTCTGCCCAGCCTCCCCTGGGAAGGGCTTTGGTTGCCACTATTACTGGAGAATCCCTGTGCCTCCTGGGTCTCTAGGGATGATGGCCATAGGCTGTGCACACAGTGAGGCAGCGGTCCAGAGAGAGGCTTCACCTGTTTATTCCTGGGGAAGCAGAGGCTGCGGAGTTAGACAGCCCGAAGACCATTCAGCCAGTTAGGCCATAGAGCTGACATGTACCCAGTTCACATGAACACTGACATGTTGTCCCTGTACTGCGTCCTCTGCTGCTTGAGTTCAGTAGGACAAAGGCTTTGCTGCATTCTTGTTCCTCAGGGTGGCCTCTTTGTGGTGTGGCTGGAGAGGCACATGTGTGTCTCGTCTTGCTACAGTTAGCAGAGTGAAGCCTGAGTTCTCTTTTCAGGGAGACCTGGGAAGCTGGTACCTCGAGCTTGACAGTGCTGCTGAGACAGCATCACAGGTGCTCTGAAGGCTGGTGGCAGGCCTCTTGCCCGCATTTGAGATGCTTGTCCTCTCTGAGGCTCAGCTCTCCCATCTGTGAAATGCTGCATTGATAGCCAATTTCTAAGTTCTGTTCCTACTTGTAGACATCCAATGCTGAGTGTGACTTCAAAATACACACGCCCACCCTATGCAGGTGGGAGACCCTGCCCCGACCCACTGAAGGGAAGCGCGCTACCAAGCTGAGAATCTCCAAGTCAGGTAGAAGTGCCAGCCACCTGTGCAATGTCCCTGGCACAGGGCCTGGCCAGTATCTGATGCTCTGCTTTTCCCCTTGTGTAAAAAATGACACTGGTAACATGGTACACACCTCTAACCTCAGCACTCCAGAGGCAGGTAGAGCTCTGTAAGTTCCAGGCTAGCCTGGTCTACACAGTGAGGCCCAGACCAACTGGGGCTGCATGCCTCAAAAGAAACAACAAACCCCAAACTATTCTATACAGCATGCCTGTCATGGCAATGGCCTTGTCACCATTTTAATTATACTCCTAATCCACCTTATTGACTCTTGAGGAAATTATACATATTATTAATTCATAATGAATTTACTGTGTGAACTCACGTCATTCTGGAAAGTGTCTTGTGAAGCCTAGGCTGACTTAGAGTTGCTAAGCAGATGAGGTTGGCGCTGAACAGGACTTAGAAATTGGCTAACACTGTCGGGCGTTACTTGAGGGAGCTCTTGTGTGTGAGGGTATGGCTTCCCTTTTAACTGATCTGCAGCAGACCCGTGTGCCGTGTGTCAGGAGGGGTGTCTGGTGGAAGAGGCCACCTGGGAACACAGGCAGCCGTGGAGGGAGATGACGTGTGGATCCTCAGAGCCTAGCAACAGCCCTTGTGGGTGTTTTGGGGAAGTGTCCAGTGGAAACATTTGGTGACCTCTGGAAAGATCGGTGGAGATGATGTGGCACAAGGCTGTGCCAGACAGACAGACAACTGGTGTTGAGAGCCAGGCCAGAAAGGAGCCCAGCTCTGTTGTGTGTGTGGGGGGGGTGTAGTTCACAGTGATTTAAGTCTAGCACCTGTTTTCTGGTTGTCTGAGTCACCTTCAGTTGCCACCATCCAGTGGGGATGCTCTCCCTAAGTGGTCCAGGTGCTCAGCCAGCCACTCCCCCAATGTCCATTCCTGGGCCCAGGTTCCCATAGGCACTTCACGCCTTCAAAGGAGTCATGCTTTATGCCCCGGTGTGTTTCAGGACACTCCCGAGCCTGGACATTGTAGTATGGTCAGAACTGCCCCCTGGGGCAGGCTTGGGCTCCAGTGCTGCCTACTCGGTGTGTTTGGTGGCTGCCCTCCTGACTGCCTGCGAGGAGATCACCAACCCGCTCAAGGACAGGGGCGCTGTCGGCAGGTAATGACTGTCTCTGTCTTGTCCTTGCTTGTCTGAACCTGAGCTTCCCCTGTGTGAAAGGGATAGCCCTGCCTTTTCCTGTAGAGTTTTTAAACTCACTCTCTCTCTCTCTCTCTCTGTCTCTGTCTCTTTCTCTCTCTCTCTGGGGGTGGGATGTAGGTCAGGGTAATCTTAGGTGTCAGTCCTTGCCTTTACCTTGAGTACTGGGTACAACACAACACTGGGAACAACAGCCTGGTTGGTGTGTGAGCTTCCAGAGCCCCCTTTCTGCTCTCAGTGCTAGGATTATAGGTATGTGTCATCTCCCGGCTTTACATGAGGGCTGGGGTCAGCTCAGCTCCTCTTGCCTGTCCCGCGAGCCTCTTCCGGCTTGAGCCTTCTCTCCTTTGCTTTTCTTTCTTTCTTTTTATTTATGGAAGTGCCTTGCTACATAGCACAGGTTGATCTGTAACTCATAGCCCTCCTGCAGCAGCCTTCCAGCTGCTGGGGTTGGTTACAGTGTGTCCCCTCACACCCAGCCGTTCACCTCCTGCAGCAGCCTTCCAGCTGCTGGGGTTGGTTACAGTGTGTCCCCTCACACCCAGCCGTTCACCTCCTGCACCAGCCTTCCAGCTGCTGGGGTTGGTTACAGTGTGTCCCCTCACACCCAGCCGTTCACCTCCTGCACCAGCCTTCCAGCTGCTGGGGTTGGTTACAGTGTGTCCCCTCACACCCAGCCAGTTCACCTTTGACCACTGTTGCATACTACTGTGTGAGTTGCAGATCTGTAGTCCTCACCTAACTCATGAGAGAAAACCCAGAGGCAGCAACTGCCTCAGCAAGACGCTGGGCCGTTTTTGCATATGCTCAGGACCTGTGGTCCCAGTACCTGTTTTAGGCCACTGTGCCCCAGGCATCATACAACAGTGTGGTGTGTGCTTCCACCTCATGGCATCTCTGTGAAGGAGATACCGCTGTCTCTGCTTTCGCAGATGAGAGAGGAGAGGGTATAGCTGGAGGATTTGAGTAGTGGCTGGCGTCCGACCAGCCCACAGCACCCCCACACAGCTCTGCAGGGGAAAGGGAATTTCCAGAAAAGAGCCACACTGAGACAGGGGTGGGAGGCCACTCTTCCGATTCTGGCCAGTGTTTGATCTGGTCACGTGTTGGCACTGAGCCCCCACGCTGTTCCACAGGAGGCTCCTCTGCTTTCAGGAGGTCGAGAGGTGAGTGGTGCCTACCAGAGACTCACAGTGGTGTTGTCGTTCTCTGTTCTGAGGTGGGGTCTCGCTGTGTGGGTCTGGCCTCACACTATTGCTGTTATTGCCTCGGTCTCCCAAGTACACAGCTGCAAGAGTGAGCACTGTGGGTGCTTCCACACTGACCGCTGCTGAGCCACCCCTGCAGACCAAGCTACAGTGGCCATCCAGGCCTGGGGTAGGGGCTGGCACATGATCAGAGGCACCATGTGTCCTGTGTAGACACAGGGCCTGCCTCCAGCCGTACCTGATGTGGGCCAGAAGAGAGTGAAGACAGTAGGGCTCGGAGAGGTTAGTTGGCGGTCCAGAGTCAGCCATCTAGTGAGAGCACAGCATGTTGGGAAGCCGAGGCCTGGGCCTCTCCTGCTACGCTGTGTGGTTTCAAAGGAAGGGAAGGCAAGGCTCGGTGTCATCTTGAGCTGAGAGGACAACTCTTCTGCTCCTTCTGAGTTCCTGTGCCCACTCACATCAGCCCTGGGCTTGGGATAGCCTGTGCTAGCAGCCGGTCCTCCCACAGCTCCTTCTGCGGTCTAAAGCGACCCTCACTCTCTGCATGCCCAGGTGGCCTGACGAGGACCTGGAGTCGATTAACAAGTGGGCCTACGAGGGAGAGAGAGTGATCCACGGGAACCCCTCTGGCGTGGACAATGCTGTCAGCACCTGGGGTACGTCTGTTTGCTTCCTCATCCTTCCTGCGAGGCTCATTGCTTTCGTAGGTGCCCTGACTCTTAGCTTAGGGCAGTGAGGAAAAGAGCATGTTCGCGTTTAAGGGGAAGGAAAGATCGCAGGGCCATGCCTCTCTGAAGGGAGGGCTCAGGCTCTGGGAAATAGTAAACCCCACTGATCTCTGTCAGTGAGTCACAGGGGACTGTTGCTATGGAGTTTCCAAACCACACAAGCAGTGCTCCATCCTTGCAAGTCGCTTGCTTACATTACAGGCCTAGCCTCTGGGCCCTGGGCCTTCACCTCACCACCTGGGCCATGGCTAAGGAAGCCGAGCAGCTCAGAAGGCCAAGGTCCCGAGGGCCTTAATATCCTTTGGGTCCTCCACAGCTGAAGCTGGAGCGGGTGGGTGCGTCATTCAGCCTGGCATGTGGTGAGGCTACACTGACCTCACACTGTCCCAGAGTGCAGATCTGAGCCTTCCCTGTCATGATGGCTGCTGTCCCTCTCTTTAGGAGGAGCCCTGCGCTACCAGCAAGGGAAGATGTCATCCTTGAAGAGGTAACTCAGGCTTCGTGGCCAGGCCTAGCACAGCTGCTCCACACGTCCAGGAAGAGCACTGTACCTTTGTGAAGTTGTGAGGGCGGTTGTCCTTGTCCCCTTCCTGCTGTGGCCGTATCACATTGTGAGGCCTGGGGCGCAGCAAGGCCTGCCTAGCCACTGTCTCTCCTCCCCGTGCCAACTCTTCATTGTGATGAAAGGTGAAAGTGTTAAGCCCAGCTGGTTCCCAGACTCTGGCTGCCTGTCTGTCCATTCATTTAGTAAACAGTGGGCACTGCCTCCCTTCTGATGGTGCATCCTGGGGTGTAGGAGCATAGGCAAACCTCCCAGGCTGTTTCTGGGAGCGCTTGCTATATAGTGAGGGTGGGTGGGTTGGGGTTTAACAGATAAGTATGGAAATCAACACAGGACAAAGGGGTGTTATGGAGGCCAGCAAGGCTTCTGTAGAATGGAGCCCGTGAAGGAAGGCTTAGGCAAGGCTCAGAGCGGAGGACTTGGTTGCTTTGCATGTCTGTGCTCCACCTGGTCAGGCATGCAGACTAAATCTTGGTACATGGTGCTTTTATCATCAATGGAAAGGTTAGGGACAGGGGTCGAATGGTGGCAAGTAGGAGCCCACTGGGGCTGAGGTGGGTCGTGTGGTGGTTTATGTGTTGGGGAGGGACACTGGTGCTCTCTTGCCGTCTTCACCCTTGGGTGCTTGTCTCAGATAGGCACCAGGTCCTGGCACACTGCCCCAGCCAGCTGAGTCACTCCATTAGTGGCTCACAGGGCCACACGTCTCCCGACCCCAGTCCTGCTTGTGCCTGTGGAGGTGTTTTCTTCCAGCTTAAGTGACAGGCGGTCTGCTTATCTTAGGAAGCTTAGAAAAGACAAGCGCCATCCTCCACCCCGAGTTTCTGGATGGTGGGTGAGACAGTAAGACGGCGGCCTCTCCGCTACTGGACCTTAGTCTTGAACTGTAAAGAGGGCGAATAAAGGTGTGGGCTCCACAGCCTGCAGCTGTCTCACAGAGGCGCATCCAGGTTCTTTGCCTCCATCCCCGCCCCAGCTCTCTGAAGGGCAGAGTGGATGGCAAGCAAGAGCGGCTGGTTCCTCCAGAGACCCCTCAAGGTCAGTCAGGACTGCACAGCTTCCCTAGGGCCGTGCTGGGCGTCTGCCTACTGCAATCGCTGGGCTGCTCTCCACAGCAGCTGGGGCTTTTACTCCTGTGGCCGCAGCAGGCTTCCTGCCCGGATTGTTGCTCTGGGCACTGTAGAAGGGGTTCCTGGGTGCCTCTGCAGTCCGGTCTGCGTGCTCCCTCCCGCAGGGACCACTACAGGTGCATGGGAGAAGAACAAGCAACCCTAAGCTAGAAATCTAAACTCAAACATGGTGCCCCAAAGTTTTTGGATCGCAGAACATTTCAGGTTTAGATTAAGGACAGTCAGCAAGTAACACCCATGTAGATAGTCCTGAATTCCTAGAACCTTAAGACCTGAATCCTTCCTGCAGAAGGATGTTTGTCTCTCGCTTGTGTTCCCCTTAGTCCCCACCTAAGCTTCAAGGTTGGGCACCACTGAGCCTCCGCCCCTTCCTGCACTCTGCCATAGCTACTTTGAACCCATTGAGGGCTTATGACCTCATTGTCCAGGCTCACAGATGCTGTTCTGCCCTAGCCTCTTTCCCTAGTGGTCTTTATCCCTCGCGGATGGTGAAGCCTTGGAGGATCTTTCCTCCCCTCTGCCTGCTAGTCCCTAGACTAAGCTGGGGTCCCCTGTGTGCTATCCTTATGACATATCTTCCTGGACCTCCACTTCTGTACCAGGATGGGGTAGAGTCCCGGGCCTGGTTCCTCCATCCTGCCTTTTTTCTCACTGCAGGCTCCCAGCCCTGCAGATCCTGCTCACCAACACCAAGGTCCCGCGAAGTACCAAGGCGCTCGTGGCTGGCGTCAGAAGCAGGCTAATCAAGGTGCTCCTGGATGGATGGGTGCTGTGGGTGTTGGGGACAGGGGACTCTGAGGAGGGGAATCTGTGGACAGAAAGGAAGGTGCTGACTGCCAGACCAGAATCAGGACAGAGAGTTTTGGAACCGGCCTGCCCCTTTAGTCACTGGCTTTGTGGCAGCAGATGTCATCCCCAGCAGATGTCAGGGCAGCAGCAGGACAGAGGCCAGGCCAGAAGAGACTTCCCGAGGGCTGGTGTAGATGGTGCCCCACTACTACAGCAGGCCACTCCTCTATCCTTAGACTTCGTGTTCTACCCTTCCTTCCCTCCAGTTCCCTGAGATCGTGGCCCCGCTCCTGACCTCGATTGATGCCATATCGCTGGAGTGTGAGCGAGTGCTCGGAGAGATGGTGGCAGCTCCAGCCCCGGAACAGTACCTTATTCTAGAAGTAAGTCCACCGCTGGCCAGCTCCTCACCCTGCTGCTGGCCCTTGGGCAGGTGGGTCACAGGTTAAGAAGCAGCTCACATGAACAGACACTTCATCTTGCTGACCCCCATTCCCTATTTGTCCTGGGGAGATGCCTACCTTCATGGTTCCCGCTCTGTGCTGGCTTCAGGTGTCCACTCAACAGCCACCTGCTGCTCCTGGTCAGGTGGGTTCTGAAGTTGCTCTGTGGTCCTCTAACCATGGCCAGCACCATTCATGCAATTCTAGTATAGCACAGAAGTCCCACGATCAGCATTTGAGCAGGCCAGTGTCTGAATTCTCTTTTCTTCACTGCCTGCTGGTGGCCTCACTGCGGTGTCACAAGCTTGTTACAGTTCCAGGGTCTCCTGTTCCCAGTGCCATGTGCACTGGCTCAGAGAGCCAAAGGCTGCCTCTCAGACATGGGCCAGCTGGTCTGGTAAATCAGGCTGATGGTAAAATGCCAGCTGGCCTCCCTTGGAGTACTAGGGCCCAGCAGTCCCTGGCTGAAGTAGCCGAGCAGCGGCAGGTCGTAGGAAGGTGCAGGCAGGGTCCCCTCCAGATGGCCCGGCATGCTCTAGTACTGTCCTATGATACCTGCTGCCACCTCTGTTGCTCCTGGCATTCCAGTGTGCACCTCTCAGGGTAACGTCTCTCATGCTCCTTGCATCTGCCTTTGTCTCCATTTTACAGACATAAGAGCTTAGGTCCAAAATGCTGACTTCCTCCTGTGTTATCAAGCTAGTGGGTAGCAGAGCCAGGACCCTGATTAATACCTGTGTATGCCTCCATTCAGCAGATTTTATTTTGATTTTTTGAGACAGGATCACTATGTAACCCTGACTGGCCTGGAGTTCACTATATGAACCAGGATAGCCTCAGACTCATAGATGCACCTACATTGTGCACCATCACACCTAGAATCACCGAGCGCTTTACTGAGCACCTACTGTGTGCTGGGCACAAAGTCTCCATATAACCTGGAGCCTCTGACCTTATTTCCCAGACACCCTTCTGCAGTCCCCAAACCTTGCTTCCCCAGCCCTTGCTTCCTTCCATGTTCAGGATCTCAGATCCGAGCTGAAAAGAGATGAGAAGGCTCACCAGGGCACTGTCAAGCCCCAGAGTGCTGGGGAGCAGCATACGCATTACAGTGTGGGTATTTTTGGCTGCCACAGCCGCTGAAGTGCACAGCTCTGTTCTTAGACAGCTCCGCACGTGAACCAGCGAGCTATTCTCTCATGTCACACTCTGTCATCTGATCCTTGACAGATTTGGATCAGAATGTGACAGGTGTCTGGAACCTGCCTTGACAACATGACACCTGGAGCTAGGCTTCTCCACACGCAGCCTTCCGGGGCTGCCACCAGGCCACACTGTCTGCTTGTTTGTCAGAGTGCTTGGAGCGCGGGGTGGGCCTGAGAGCAAGAGCTCCTGGCAGAACCTGGCAGAGCTGCCTCGGTGCTGGTCAGCCCTCAGTGCACAGGCATCCTGAGCTCCGTGCTCGGAGCAGAGCGCCGCACAGCACAAGGCCCACCAGATCCCCTGAACAAGAGGAGGCATTGGTAATGCCAGGGGCACTCTTTCAAGCAGAAGCCCTCCTGGCACTGACTCACTACCTACTAGATGGGTGGTCCCAGCCAGGTTTTTTGCCCCTGGCCCTTAGGGCCCCCCTTTATAAAATGGGATGATAGTAACACACACTGATGGCAGAATGTTTGCATAACATAGGCATTGTGCGAAAGGCCTTCCCTTCACACAACCAGGAGGCGGGCAGATCTCACACCATCTGTTTCCATGGGAGAAACACTCTTGCAAAGGACCCTGCCTCAGGGCTGAGAAGAGCAGAGCCCAGCCTCATTGCAGCTTGCCTGAGTCCCAGTTCCAGGAGGGAGTGCAGAGCCTGGCTGGGCGTGCCTCTCTAGTGTGCAGTCTGCACCCATCATCCAATCACAGGCGAGCAGGGGCTGCCTTCAGTGCTTACCCCACGCTCCTTGTTGGTTGGCTAGCAGCAGTTTATTGCACATAACTGAAGAAACCTAGACAAATATTTAGCTGTTTTCTCACTCGTGACCTTGCTGGGGTGACAGCCAGCTCAGGAGGCAGCAGTAGGGTGGCATATTGTTGGAGACATTTTCTCTCGCAAGTGGCAAACCTGTCCCCACTAGCCTTTAGCAGAAATGGAACTGTCTTCTAAGTGAGGGGCCAGTGGTAATGGCTTCAAGCATAACTTGATCCAGAGATTGAAGCTGGGTGGTTAGGAATCTGTCATGTGATCTGTGACCAAATGGAAGGTGGACAGGTCAGGTGGGCAGTGCCTGAAGTCAGCTGGTTTCAGCTATCCAGGGACGGGTACCCTCTCCCTGTGTGAGAGGCTTAGCTTACGTGCCCACCCCACAGTCATGAGGGACAGGCTCATCCATGGCGGGAGGACATGCCCAGGTGGACAGGAGACGTGGGCAGGGACAGAGGGTTCGCCTCAGGTGGCTCAGGCAGGAACAGATGGCATCTTCTCCAGGAGCTGATGGACATGAACCAGCATCACCTGAATGCCCTGGGTGTGGGCCACACCTCCCTGGACCAGCTCTGCCAGGTCACAGCAGCACACGGACTGCACAGCAAACTGACAGGTGCAGGTGGCGGCGGCTGCGGCATCACCCTCCTGAAGCCAGGTACGGGGCTGGGGAGCCGGTTGCTAACATGGACTGTGGTGGAAGACCCGCTGGAGGGCTCCCTAGAAAGGGAGGCTTGAGCTCTGCTTTGTGACCCTGGGCAAGTTAATTAGCCTCACTGTCCCTTTGTCTGCTCAGGGAAAGCAAGGATGGCTGCAGGTAGGCCGTGGGACTCCCTCCTGCTCAGGGAGGAGCATGTGGCTGGAAAGTTCGTCTGCCCCAAGCTGCTCCTGCTGCCTCCTGCCACAGCTCAAAAACAGCCAGGGCTGGTTCCCGTCCCCTACCTCCCAGCCCACTCTTGTTCGCTGTGAAACCGGGGTGGGGTGACCTAGTGGCAGAGTGGAATGGCCATGCTCATTAGCCTTTGGGGAAAAGACCCAGTAATAGACTTGAAGAGAGGCCCAGGCCAGGCCTGCGTGCAGGGAATTCTTGCTGCAGGCATCCGGTAGGTGTCCAGTGATACCACCCGCCTCCACCCTCCCTGGCCTGCTTGCCCTCCTCCTTTTTCTCATCCCTCTGTCTCCTCACTTTGTATAGCCCACTAGGGTTCCCAGATCCCCTTGCTCTTGTGGCTTCTGGCTTTAAGGAGTGTGGGGAGCCTTCCTCTAGGAGATCCTGCATGGTAGCTACTGGTCCAAGACCAATGCTGGTTAGCAGTGAATGCTGTAAGTGCATACCCAGTCTACCAGGTACTGGCCAGGCACTCTGTGAGAGTGAGGGTCTGGCTAGTGTCAGCTTTGTTCCCAGATAGGGAAGCTGAGGCTCATGTGCGGATTAAGCCTGAAGCCTCATGACCATCTGATGCCTGGCAAGCCTGGGTCTAGGTGATCAGAGCCCATTGAGGAAGGTTTGGGACTAGGCACATGGCTCATAGGTGCTGCAGAGAGCCTCTGAGGCTGCAAGACAGGCAGCAAGGGGACCCTCCCCGGGGTGGGAGTGCCTGCCGAGTGCCATCCGTCAGAGCTGACAGCCTTCCCTCTTCAGGTCTAGAGCGAGCCAAAGTGGAGGCTGCCAAGCAGGCCCTGAGCAACTGTGGGTTTGACTGCCGGGAGACCAGCATTGGAGCACCTGGGGTCTCCATGCACTCAGCTGCCTCCGTAGACAACTCTGTCCGCCAAGCCCTGGGCCTCTGAGGTGATGTGGCCCTGAGCCCTGCCGAGAACCCTCTCACTGGAGACTTCTGGGACTGGAGCTGGCCTCTGCTGGCCGCACACCTTTCCTGCTGGTAGCGCCTTCTCAGTGTCCCGGCTGTACCCTGGCATTTCTGGAGCCAAACAGGCATCAGTTTTGGGGTCTCCTGAGATAACAGCCTTCACCTTGGAGCTCTCGGGTGCATCTGTCTGGGCCTGGCCTCCATCTGCCTCACTCAAACTCTGGCTCTTAGCCATGCACGCCTCTGTCCTGCTATTGAAGGCTCCTTAGGAACTGCCTAGCCCGTGGCTCTTGTCTGCTGTTCGCGCACGCAGGGATCATCAGCTGAGGCTCCATGTGAACTCGCAGGAAAGCTGCCCGTGGGGAAAATAAAGAGATTGCACAGGCAAAGCCTCAGGCCCTGCGGAAAAGCAGGGCTGGTGCCCTCTGTGCCTTCCTCCTCCACCCTTCTCCAGTGCCCCCACCCCCGGGAGTTCTGAGGCGGAAGGAAATAAGACTCCCCTCACTTTGCAATGTAGCTCGGAGAGGGAGTTTTTCTAGGTAGTACTTGCTGAGTGGGGACAAGGACATCCCTGCCTCAGTCACAGCACAGAGCTCGGCTACCATGAGCACCCGCCAGTGCACACAGCTCTAAAACCTTGGACATCTGTTTTTTTTTCCTGGCAGAGGGGGGAGATTGTTTTTGTTTTGTTTTGTTTTTTGAGACAGGGTTTCTTTCTCTTTGGAGCCTATCCTGTAACTCACTCTGTAGACTAGGCTCTGTCTCCCTGAGTGCTGGAATTAAAGGCCACCACTTTCTGGCCCCCCCTTTCTTTTGATGTCAACTGGCTAGGTGGAGGGAACGCCCTTCCCTCATACTTCTGGAATGGCAGGGCCCACCTCACCCACAGAACCCCTGGGAGCAGGGGCCACAGTAAAGATGGGCTGGGCTAAACTTTGTTTCCCATGACTTGCTGTGTGTTTGCCCTCCGCCGCTAGGGGGCAGCTGATACCTTTCCCAGCACCCTTGGGAGGAGGGTAGGTGGGAGCTGGGCTGGGGCACACCACCAGGAGGTCACTGCAGGCTTTGTGGCAGGTCTGTGCTCCTGCCCTTTGGAAACAAGTAATACATGAAGCAATAATATTCATCTGGCCACTTGTGAGCCAGCCCGTGCCCAACTTCATGACATAATCAGCAATCTCATGCTCATTTTACAAACCAAGGAGCCAGAGCTCAGAGATTTGGGGTAATTGTCTGAAGCCACGAAGCTGATCAGCCTCAGAGGCCGTTTGACTCCAAAGCCAGCCGTCAACCTGCTCTGCCCTGGCACCGCCTCCCCACAGGCTGGCTGTGATTGTAACCACCTGTAGCACGAGGACACAAATCGTCCTGCGGTTTGAGTGAGCAGCTGGGACTACCACATGGTGTGGTCCCGAGTCGGGGAGGAAGGTGAAATGTCCGTGGCAGCTATAGCACTGAACAGGATTGTCGGCCTGAGATCTGCAGAGTCCGCGTGCTCTCTGGGGGCTGTGTCAGCAGCTGATGCTGATGTGTTGCCCTGGTCCTCTGGAAACAACCACCTTTGAGTTCTGAGCCAGCGTAGCCGTTTACCTCAGCTGCTGTTCTGATCGTGCTGTACCCCTAATGCCACCATCGGCAGCCACCTGTCTGATAGGTGCTCTTACTGCTCTTACTAGTCACGCAGTGGTATCATCTATAGTTCACGGTCACCCCTGAGCTTCCAAAAGACCCACGAGTGCTGTTCCCTGTCTGCCTTGAACATTCTGCCCTTGTTGGTCTGGGTAGGCCTCCATCACTAAAGACTTTATCTTTTTTCTTTCTTTTTTAATTGTTTTTATTGAACTGTATATTTTTCTCTGCACCCCTCCCTTTCTCTCCCTTCTCCTTCTACCCTCTCCCATGATTTTTTCCTTTTTTAAACATAGTGTATGTGTGTGTGCATGCGTGTATGTGCTACAGCAAAGACGAGTCTGTGCTCTTCCACTGTGAGTTCCGCCGGTTGAACTAGAGTCATCAGACTTGGCAGGAAGTGCCTTTACCAGCTGAACCATCTTGTGAGCCACTGGCTTTACCGACAGAGCCACCTGGTCAGCCCTCCAGTAGCTTTTAAAGCTACTGGGTAATTCTGGTGTACACTCAGGCCTGAGGTCACAAACCAGAGGATCACAAGGCCACCTCTGGCATGCCAACCTGGTGACTGAGCTCAGCTCTGGCAGGTTCCATTCCACCTCTGCTACCCTCTGTTCATGTGACTTGGGCTAAGTTACCTTTGAAGGCTTTCTCTTGGTGAGGTGAACGCAATCACCTTTACAGAGGTCGTGTGAAGATCAGGTGAGAGAACACACGGCAGGTGCTTGCACTGTGCTGGCTACACCGTGAGTGCTCACTGAACATTCACAGGCAGTGCTGACACTGCTGGCTACACCGTGAGTGCTCACTGAACATTCACAGGCAGTGCTGACACTGCTGGCTACACCGTGAGTGCTCACTGAACATTCACAGGCAGTGCTGACACTGCTGGCTACACCGTGAGTGCTCACTGAACATTCACAGGCGGTGCTGACACTGCTGGCTACACCGTGAGTGCTCACTGAACATTCACAGGCGGTGCTGACACTGCTGGCTACACCGTGAGTGCTCACTATAGTCTTGTGCCAAATGACAGTAAGAGTTTCCCAGAAACCTCAGCAGCATTTGGTACTGGTTAAAAACCTAGCCTTGCTGGTTAGAGATGCTGTTCTCTGTTAGCTGTTGGAAAAGTTGTTAGTGCCACCCAGCTTCACCCTCCTAGCTCCTCTGCTCAGAGCTGGCACAGGGTGCCAGGCACAGGACAGTGTCTCTGCCGCCCTCCAGTGCACAGCAGGGTCTCGGGTGGGGAGGCAGGCTGCATACACCATGGGAGGGGGTTCTTTCTCAGTGGAACCTTATGGTCCTGATGCTACTGGCCAGCACATGGTGCCGGCTCTGGCTGCTCTGCCCACCTCCATGTGCAGGCTCTGCCCTCTGGTTTTGTCCTTGTGTGCCAGGCCTCTCCACATCTAGCATCCGGAAGTTGCTCCTTTCCTGGCTGTGTAACTCCTTCTGGGTGGGCTTCTCAACCACAGCAGCCATCTTGCTGTGAGGAAGGGAGAGCCACTTCGCAGCGAAAGCCAGAAATGTTTCCACACTTATCACATAATGGTGAGCCTGGCGATGCTCAACTTTAATCCCAGCACTCGGGAGGCAGAGGCAGACAGATCTCTTTGAATTTGAGGCCAGCCTGATCTACATAGGAAGTTCTAGGCCAACCAGGACTACATAGAGTCTTTACTCTCTCCCCCTCCCCTTCCTTCCCTTCTCTCTTTTCTCCCTCTCTTTCACCCTCTTTCTCTCCTTCCTTTCTCCCTCTCTCAAAAAAGTTTTGGTCACATGAATTCACTGTGATGAACATGAACAAGAAAACCAAATTACCTGCCTCCAACCCCACACAGTGTGACTACCTTTCTCAAACCACACAGAGTGTGACTACCTTCCTCCCTCATGTATGAGCATGCTCTGGTTACCTGCTGCTTTGGTGCGTAGTCACCATTCTCTACCAATATATATTGATCTCTGGTGTCCAGGCCACAGGCCATTTCCCCCAGTTTGCTCCCAAGTGTTAGAACTGTGTTAAGTGCCCCCAGCTGTCTCAGGCAGCACTGAATCCCTAGTAATCCATCACAGGACTCTCCACGCACACGCCCACCCACACTCCATTGTGTGTCCATCATTCTCATCACAGGGTGTCCTGCCTGTCATTCAGAATTAGCCCCACCCTCCCCACACCCAAGTGTCAGGAACCCGTAAAAACTGAACCTAGGGCTGGAGAGATGGCTCAGAGGTTAAGAGCATTGTCTGCTCTTCCAAAGGTCCTGAGTTCAATTCCCAGCAACCACATGGTGGCTCACAACCATCTGTAATGGGGTCTGGTGCCCTCTTCTGGCCTGCAGGCATACACAGACAGAATATTATATACATAATAAATAAATAAATAATTAAAAAAAAACCTGAACCTATACAGAGTACGTACCATGTGTCCAATACAGGCCATTTACTTGACATGCCTTATCTTTGTGAGCTAGGACTGTCCCCACCCTGTTACTGGGTAAATTGAGGCCCTAGGAAGAGAAAGGACTTGCCCCAGGCTCTTGAGGCAGGCAAGGGTCAGAGCGGAGGGAAACCCGTGTCTGTGATGTCAGATCTACCTGGCAGTCTGACTTGTCATGTGCCCAGCTCAGCCACCTTCCTCTCAGTCCTTGTTGCTTCCTGTGCCTGAGTCCCTCTCGCTGACACAGAACAGAGAGGTGGAGCTATCGACGGGCGTGAGCATTCTTTCTGCAGTAAACCTGGAGTGTTCCCCATACACACACAGGAAGCCTGACACCACATCGAAGGAGCCCATGTGCTCAGCATGTCTTTTCCAAACAAATGCTCGAATGCAGTTGATCCCAGTGTCACCCACTGATGTGTGAACTGACATCAGCTGCATCAGAGTCCCAAAGCATCGGTGGTACTGATAAGGAAACCAACTCTAGAGAGACCTGCCAAGGGTCCCACAGTGAGCTGCTTCCTGCTCCTCTGTCCTTGCTGTTCCATAGCTGGGATGCTATGCACAAGCCATCTCATCCCTGCCTAGCCTGGTGCCCGGAATCTGCTCTGACTCTCTGTTCTGGGCCAGTTTTCCCACATGCAAAATGGCAGGTAGTGTGCTCGCCCTCTTGGGTGTCGTCAGGTTTACAGTTGCAATGAGCCCTATGGTACAGCTCACAGGGTCTGTCTCTACAGTCTCTTGTCTGAAGCCCGCAGCAATGCAGTATGGGGTTTCTAGTGGTATGCAGAAGGTGTCCAATGGGCAGGGGAGGGTCCTCACAAAGCAGGGAGGAGACCAAAATTAAGACTGACTGCTTTGGCCAACCGATGTTGGATTTGCTGATGCATGGCTGTGGTCCTCAGGCTGGGTGTAGGACATCTTGGGTAGTAGCAGATTGACCCTTCCATTTTACAGGGAGGCAGCCGGACAGGTGTGCCCTCTGACAGGCTGGGTGACTGCCAGCCTGCCTGGTGCTGACCAGAGCCCGTTTCTGGATGAGAGGCAGCTGTGCTAGGCCCCTCGCCATGCTGCCTGAGACTCTTGAGGGGCTCGAGGCCTGGAGCCCCTGACTGAGACATCTAGTCAAATCTGAGTTTTCTGTCTCATTTATTTTTTCCTCACCGCAGGCCTATGTGATGAATGAGATTGCAGATACAGGGGGATGGGCCCCGCCTCCAGCGGCTGAATCCTCTTGGGGCCCTGCAAAGGGGTCACAGACTTCCTCTGCTCCCGACTCCTCCCCAGCTCCCTCCTTGTGTTAACGGAGGGACAGGGAGGCTTGAGTGTATCTGATAATAGAGCCGACTCACGCACCCAGGGATGGGGCACCCTGGGATGGGGCACCCAGGGATGGGGTACCCAGGGATGGGACACGTGCCAAGTGGCCCCGTTTGGACCGTGCTCTGCTGACCCCTCCCTCGTGCCGTCTCACTGTGAGGGTTCTGTGACTAGGAAGACATCATTCAAAGCCCTTTCATGTGTGGATTGCTGTGTAGACTGAGGCAGGGAACCTCCATGGTACCCCCAGACCTCCCAAGACTCTAGGGCTTCCTCTTCTTCCCAGAAAGATGCTGCCTCCTGACAAGGCTAAGGCTGGCAGGTCTGCCTGAGTCGTGAGTCATAAGCACCCCTGCTATGTACAGGGAATTAGGCTAGGCACCAGAGACATGACCTGAACAGCTCTTGGAGGCCCACTGGCTTCATTTGTCCTCAGCTGGTGGAAGACACTTTGTGAGAGATAAGGGTGACCAGAATGTAGGCAGAGCAAGGAGAGACAGGTTGCTGTGTGATCCCAAACAGGTATTTTGCCCTCTCTGGGCCTCAGTCTCTATCAATAGAAAGTATGTCTGTTTAACACAGCAGGACCTTGAGCCTTGTGTCTTATTTACCCACCACTGATGACTATTCTGTGAACTGGCTTTGTTTTTTGGCCCAGCACCCTCCCATCCCCCAGTTGTAGGACTTTAGTCAGGACGTCTCCTTTTGGAGTTGGCAGGCTCTTCTGCCCATGTCCCATGTGGCCCAAGCATCCAGGAAGTGAAGCTGCTGTTGTTCTTACAGGGGAAACTGAGGCTCAAAGAGGCCACCTGTGCCCAGAGCAGCTGATCCAGGCCTCAGACCTGGTGACAGCAGCTGTCGAAGCCAGGGTCCCCCGCTCGCTTTCTAACAGGCAAGGCTGGGTACCGCCGTTCTTCCTGCTCTTGTGGGTGGCAGCAGGAAGGCAGGGCTGGCTGTGCTGAGCTGGACACTGAACCTCAACCACAGTGCCCGCATGCCAGATTGCCAGGGCTCCGGGAGTTGGAGGACATGACCTTGGAGGACAAGGCTTCCTGGACCCAGGCACCTGCCATCTGTTGCCAAGGCAACACATCTGTTCCACGCCCCCTACGACCCTGCAGGGTGGGGGCCTTCAGCAGCGCAGGCCGGCCTGTCCTTGGCAGCCATCTAGTGGCCCTCTAGTGGCCCTCATGCCCATCCCTCCAGCCATCTGCCTCAAAGATCAGAGTCCACCAAGACCATCCCCAATACAGCCACAAAGGTCCACACTGTGGATGGGGACACTGAGGCACGGAGCTGGGGAGCGACCTGCCCCTGGACAGTGCATCTGCAGTACGCTGGGTTGTTGGCCCAGGTTTCCTAGAGGACTGAGGACACTGGCTTGAGCTCAGCTAGCCCCAAGGCCTGGAGAAGGGGCTGAAGCTAATGTAACCTTGCTTCCCACCGAGCTCTCCAGAGCCAGCCACAAGGGTGGGGGGCTCGCAGATGCAGGAGTCACGCGGCCTTTTGGACTAGAGGCATGTGAGACATGGAGGTTAAGTTCAGGATGTCCCACCTCTCCATCCCTGTCTCACAAAGCTGAAAAGAGACCTGTTCCGGGAGCTGCTTTCTGCACTGCTGTGCGGCCCACGAGAGTGGCTTGCCATCTCTGGGCCCAGGTCTCCCTGCTGCTTCTGAGGGTTTTAGCTCTAGTCCTGTCCTTGATTCCCATGACTTTTAACATGACTCTGGGAAGTCTCTCTGCTTCCATACCTCACATCCACAAATCTCCAACCTCGCTGGGGAAGGGTTGATGGGTGCTGCCTGACCTTAGCCCCAGCCTGCTGTTACCCTGGAGTAGGGGCGGGGCTGCTGTGCAGGCAGGTCAGGTTCCAGTGTGGAGCTTGAGTCCTTCACACACATTATAAAGGTCACTCAGCTCCAGCCCAGGCCCTCTGTTTAGTTTTATTTGTTTATCTTGTTTATGTTATATATTTTGGAGACAGGGTCTCATATAGCCCAGGCTGGCCTCCGGTTCACCACGTAGCCGAGGATGGCCTTGAATTCCTCATCTTCTTGTTTCTACTTTCCGAATGCTGAGATTACAGACCTCCCACCACCATCCCTGGCTCCTCTGTCTAGTTTGAAAAAGAGATTCTAAAAATCTGGCTGCCATGATACAATTCAGTTTTTAAATACTACTAAGAATGAATGAAAAACCAATTACAAAGAAAAAGGGGGAAAAAAGGCCAGGCCAAGGTTTTTGTGAGCTGAAAAGGTCCCCAAGGTGAGTCCTTGGGAGAGCAGCCCTGGGGAGGACTTCTGGGCCCAGGGTGGGAGGACCGCCTGTGGAATCTGATTACCCTGCTGCGGTGAAATGGCAGGCTGGGGCCGCAGGGCGCCAGCGGCCGGTGCCGCCAGCGCTTGGAACCCAGCTCGCTCTGTCCCCGGGAGGCACAGATGGCATTTTTTTTTTTTTTTTAGCAGTGTCAGTACTGGCTTCTTTCTGCTCTGATGAATAGATACTAAAGAGGCAGTGACATTATTTGAGATAACAGAGAGAGCAGAAAAGGGGTCAGCGCGGGAGAGAGAGAGAACAGCAGAGCCAGCAGATAAAGGGGAGGCCTGAGGGGTGGAGCACCCTGGCTGGGGTCCCCCACCGACCTCATCGACACCCCCCCCCAACCTCCCCCCCCCCACACCGCCTGGCTCCCTGCCGGCCACGAAACCCTGGGTCGCGCAGCAGCGGAGAGCCCCGGCCCGGCCAGCCACTGCGAGCTCTGGTCCCTCCTCCCAGGCCCCGCCCCCCACACTGCCTTTTCAATTCCATTCAATTAGGCCTCCCCTCTCAGAAGCTTGTCTCCTCTGATATCCAGGCTAACTGACGGGATTAGAGCTGTTTGTATAACACAGAGCCACTGCCGCCAGGGCCCAGGGACCTGGTTATTTATGGAGCGGCAGATACTGTCCCCCTGGGACCTGCTTCCTCAGGAGGAGGGCTGGGGGCCCCTGTTCTCTGCCGCTGTCCTTCCCCATCTTTCAGCCTGAGGGACAATGGGTGGGAAGGAAAGAAAAAACCTAGGTAGATGTAAGTTCAAAGCCCAGCTCTGCCACATGCTGGTTGTGTGACCCTGGCGGGCGGCACCGTTTCTCTGAGCCTCTGACTAGTTCATCTTTGTGTGGTTCAGGTTTCAAGATAAGGTTTCCTATGCATCTCAGGCTAGTCTTGAATTCATAGCTACCCCCTTGCCTCAGCTTCCAAGTGCTGAGATTAATGAGTCAAACGCCTGGCTGAACCTGATTCTCCATCTGGAAACAGCTCAGCAGCTCAACAGATGGCTGGGTGGCTAGTGAGGAGCTGGGTGGGGCATTTGCCGAGCTTGCACCATTCACTTTGCCTGCTCAGTGACACCTCTGTGCCAAGCGTTTACAGTGGCAGCAGTGCAGGAAGGACCCTTGGTGATGTAATGGTGGGCCTAGCCACCTCTTCCCCTGGTCCACCTGTAGGAAGTGTCCATCCCAGTGCAGGGGATGACAGTGTGCTGCGTGAATCACACAGGTTGCAGAGGCAGATGGAACAGGGTTAAACCAGCCTCCCCTGGTCCCCTGGCCCCCTGGCCCCTGCCCTTCTTACCTGTGTCTGCTGTCCCCTGGCCTTCATTACCAGCCTCCCCTGACCCCTTGGTCCTCATCACCCGACTAGCTCCAGGTCTCAGCCTCTTGGCCCCTCTCACAGAGCCTTCCCACCAGTCCTCCCTACCTTCTGAAGTTGCCCTTCCCCTGGCTCCCTTGCTCTCCAAGTCCTGCCATTCTGGGTTGGGGGTGCAGCAGTGCTGTCGTTAGCACCCAAGGGCAGCTGGGTAGCCACCTTGTTCCTTTCTGTCTTACCCAAAGCCACAGGTGTGTGGCACGTGAGAACTGCCTGAGGTTCTGGGATGAGTGCAGAGATGAGGGAAGGAATAAAGGGAGGGAGGATTTAAGGAAGTGGCTTCTCCTTGTTCATGGTGGCCACCCTGCTGGCTGTGGAACCCATGGTCCTGAGCCTGCCCCTCAACCCTCCAAAGGGCCTTCTGGGTGTTGGCGTGAGTGGGCTCAGGTCTTGGTCTGAAGGGTGGTGTTTGTCTCATACCCTCTGTCTGCCCAAAGAGAAGGGAAGTTCTTCGTGGCTCCTCTCTCCCAGCATCCACAGCTGGTGCCCCTGTGACTGAAGGAGCTGCATGGGCCCCAGGCCAAGAAAGGCCCTCATGGGGTAGGGTAAGGCTGGCTGTTCGTTCCACCGCTGTCTTCACTGCATCGGCCATAGCACAACAGAGGACACCCCTGGGAAAACACAAGCCTGGACAGTTATAAAAACCCAGGGTTGGGTCGGCAAGATGATACAGTGGGTAAAAGCTTGCAGGAAAGGCGGGCAGTCTGAGTTCAGTTCCCGGACCCGCATGATGGAGAGAGAACCAGCTCCTGAAAGTTGTCCTCTGACCTTCACGCATTCACGGTGGGATGTGCAGCACTACACATATAGTATCCATAGACATGTGTCCTTCATATGCCTGTATATACATAGACAGTGAATAATGTAACTTGTTTTTAACCCAGTGTAATAAAAGTCAGCCACGTGTTGGGTTTTGCTGGCACACACTTGGAATCTTAGCACTGAGGAGGTTGAGGCAGAGGGATCGAAGGCGCCAGGTCTTCTTGGGTTGGAGAGTCTCTCTAAAACAACACAACACAACCCAGCCTCCACTTCCCAGCTGAATTTACTTTTCCCAACTGTGAACTTCTGGCCTCCTTCCACCCCACAGCAGCTCTCAAGGCTGAGGTCTGTCACACACGGGTTCATAGTGGTGCTGGGCATAGCAGTGGCATCCAGCCAGGCAGGGCTGCAGTTGGTGTCAGGCCCAGGTCTCCGAGGTCAGACACCCGCTGACCCATCTGACGCTCGCTGTGTATCAGATGACACCTGGAGAAGTAGGAACTGCCCCTCAGGCTGCAGAGGGAAACTGAGTCTCTAAGTGGGGAGGTGACCCAGCCTGCTGGGCACAGCTGGGTGGAGGCAGCCTCCACCTGTGGTTTCTACGTCAGCTCCAATCCCTGGGTTGGATTAGTCAGTGGTTCTCAACCTGTGGGTCGCAACCCCTTTGGGATCAAATGAGCCTTTTGCGGGAATAACCTACAACCATTGGAAAACAGATCTTTGCAGCATGATTCATAACAGGAGCAAAATCACAATTCTAAAACAGCAATGCAAATGATTTACGGTTCGGGGAGGAGCTGAACATGAGAAGGGCCGCAGCATCGGGAAGGTTGAGAACCACTGGATTAGATCCTGGGTGGGCAGTCAGGGCTTCATATCAGTCCAACTGAAGGTACTGAGCTCAAGACCCCCTGAAAGTGACGCTGTGCTGGCTAATTTTATGTCACCTTGACACAAGCTAGATTACCTGAGAGGAGGGAACCCTGATTGAGACAGTGCCTCCTTAAGATCCAGCTAGAGGGCATTTTCTTAATTAGTGATTGATGAGGATGGGTGGGGCCATCCCTGAACTGGTGGTCCTGGGTTCCATAAGAAATCTGGCTGAGCAGCTCCCCTCCATGGCCTCTGCTTCAGCTCCTGCCTCCAGGTCCCTGCCCTGCTGAGTTCCTGTCCTGACTGCCATTGATGATGGACAGTGATGGAAGGGTAAGCTGAATTAACCCTTTCCTCCTCAAGTTGTTTTGATTGCGGTGTTCATCACAGCAACAGTGACCCTGACTAAGATGGGTGCCAGTTTAGTGGGGTACTGCGGTGATGGTACTGAAGGTGTTTGGGGGAGGACTGTGGAAGGAAGGACACGGGGATGGGGAGGACTGTGGGAGGACACGGGGATGGGGAGAACTGTGGAAGAACACAGGGATGGGGAGGACTGTGGAAGGACACGGGATGGGGAGGACTGTGGAAGGACATGGGGATGGGGAGGACTGTGGAAGGACACGGGGATGGGGAGGACTGTGGAAGGACACAGGGATGGGGAGGACTGTGGAAGAACACGGGGATGGGGAGGACTGTGGAAGGACACGGGGATGGGGAGGACTGTGGAAGGACATGGGGATGGGGAGGACTGTGGGAGGACACGGGGATGGAAAAGCCAGTGAGTGCTGAGAGCTCAGGGCTGCTCCGTGGGGCCTGGGAGGAGGAGGAGGAGACTGCTGAGAAGAGTACAGCTGATGGAAACCTGCGCTGTTTGGAAGAAAATGGCCCCCAAGGGGAGTGACGCTGTTAGGAGGTGTGGCCTTGTTGGAGTTAGTCTGTCACTGTGGCAGTGGGCTTTGAGGTCTCTTTTGCTCAAGCTTCCCTCAGTGTAACACTCAGATCATGTCCTGTTGCCTGCAAGATGTAAGACTCTGTTCCTTTTCCAGCACCATGTCTGCTGCCTGCCTCTATGTCTCACCTAGACACATAGATGATAATACGTATCAGTCCTAGTTGATAATGGACTGAACCTCTGAAACCGTATGTGAACCACAACAATTAAATGTTTTCCTTTATAAGAGTTGCCATGGTCATAGTGTCTCTTCACAGCAATGGAAACCCTGACTAAGACCTTATGAAGTTTCAGAGAGAAGTTTAAAGATCACTCTTTTGAGTTGAGATTCTGTGCTGTCTGATTGGCTGGGACTGATGAATCAGCTGTGATTAACAAGAGACTAGAATCACTAAAGTAAAACCTTTGCTTTACTGAAACAATGGATGCGGGTCAGCCAGAGATAAGAGATTATTGGTGATCAAGAAGAGACCAGCATCACTGAGGTGAAGTCTCCTGGGAAGTGCGTCCTCAGGATCAGCACACAGAAGCTGGGGTCCAGAGGCAGCCGAGGTTGTACCTCATGCTGGCCTTGAACTTGGTAGTGCAAGAGTCACCCGGTGGTGCTGGCTTTGAAGGCCTGAAGGGGTCATGGAGAGCAGCTGAGGCTGGCACTGTGTGGCAGGGCTGGAGTCCCTGAAGAGAGCCCAGGAGAGGCTGTTGGTGAAAGTGCAGCCCAGCTGCAGCAGAGACCCCAGCATTTTGGAGACACCAGTACCATGGGATGGCCACCAAGAACAGCAGCAGTGGAGCAGAGCCAGCCTGAGCCTGGAAGACAAGCTGTGTGTGCTGCAGAGGGCAGAGCCCGAGAAGTGACCGAGTCCTTTGGAGGAGCCCATGAGATGGTGAGTGACTCCTAGATACTACTGAACATTGAATTATTTGCGTAGTTGGAGTTTGTTTTGGCTTTGCTCAGATTGTGAGCGGTTCTTTCCTCTTAAAGTGAGAAAATACTTAATTAAATATTTATTTTTTAGGTTAAAGATGCCCAAAGTTGGTAGACTTTTTAAAAAAGGACTTTCGATTTTAAAAGAGACTGGCTATTTTATCTTATTTATTTTTAAATTAATTAATTTATTTTAAAAACCTATCTTTTCTCATTATACATACCAATCCCAGTTCCCACTCTCTCCCCTCCTCCCACCCCCTCCACCTTCCCCCTCATTACCCCCCAGACTGGCTGTTTTAAAGAGACTGAATTGTTAAATGTTTGAATTTTTAGAGAGTGTAGGACTTTTAAAATTGATATTAATGTGTGATCTTGGGGAAGAACAAGAAAGGAAAAGCTACGGCTTAACAGTGATGTGTTTGTGTCAAGCTGACAAGGGGTCAATTGTGCTGCCTGGTTTTCTATCAACACGAGCGGGAGTCATCCAAAAGGAAGGAACCGCACTGAGAAAATGCTTCCATAAGATCAGGCTGTAAGGCATTTTCTTAATCAGTGATTGATGGGGGGAGGCCCAGCCCATTGTGAGTGGGGCCATCCTTGGGTCCTGGGTTCTATAAGAAAGCAGGCTGTGCAAGCCATGGGAACAAGCCTGTAAGCAGCACCCTCCATGGTCTCTGCATCGGCTCCTGCCTCCAGGATCCTGCCCTGACTTCCTTCAATGGTGAACAGTGATGTGGAAGTGTAAACCGAATAAACTCCTCCCAGGTTGTTTTGGTCATGGTGTCCCATCAGAGCAATAGAAGCCCTGACTAAGACAGGCACGGTCCCTGCTGGTAAGGGAGTTAGCATCCGATTGGGAGGACAACACATATATAAAGAGTACCAAGAATCCAATGTAGCTTCAGGGATGTGCGTGGCTGAGACATCCACGGAGGGGCCAGGGCGTGGCTCTGTGGAAGAGGAGTGCTGTGTTAATCTCTATGGTTACGATGACAGATGAGAACCACGGGTTCTCTGCAGTTCAGCCCAGGACCACAAGCTGACCAGAGGGAAGGACAAGGCTCAGAGGGACAGAGCTGCCAACCAGCTGGTGAGGGAACACAAGCCCAGCTCTGGGATCCAGGAGAGGTCACTGTCTCTCAGCCTCTCGGAAGGGCGTGGACTGGGAGCTGAGGGCTGAGTGAGACGTGGCCACACCCCATGAACTCAGAACTAGGTAAGCAAATAGCGGTGCGACAGAGCTGTGGGCTCTGACTTCCCAAGGGTGCCTGAAGAGAGAGGGGTAATTGCTCAGCCTGTAGTGGCTACAGGGATGCGGAGGGGGCAGGGAGAGGGCATCCTGAATGTGGTATCTGGATGTTTTGTTTTTTAAGACAGAGTCTCAGTAGCCCAGGCTAGCTTCAGGCTCAGTGTGTAGTATGACCGTACTCCTGACTGTCTTGTCTCTACTTCCCACATGCTGGAACAGGTGTTTGCCAGCATGCCTGGTTTATGTGCTGCCAGGGATTGAACCCACAGCTTCATGCATGCCAGGCAGATACTCTCCCAGTTGAGTCTCCAGCCCCTGGGTGAAGGAGGGCATGCTAGACAGCAGAGGTCCCCCATGCAAACAGTCCAGCACACGGTGGTTCACATGGAGCTTGCAGTGTGTGCTGGAGGATCTGGACCAACCAAAAGTCAGGGGCCTGGGGGAGCCTGCATGAGTGATGGAGGAGGAGGGCAGGGAAGTTCTCTGGTGGAAAGAGGGATGGGAAGAGGGGAGGGCAATGGGTATTGAAGTCACAAACATTGGCAGGGATACCAGGGGGAACACACGGAGGTGTCAGAGCTGCTAAAGGGACCTCTCAGCTTTAGGGTTCCGATTGTCTGCCCTGTCCAGAGAGGGAATGAATATATTAGCTTTTAGCACTTCTCCTGCCAGGGGCTGTTTAGCAAACAAACCCTGTGTGTAATAAAGAAAAAAAAGCCACCTGGCAGAATTTTTCACAGTCTAGAGGCTGCCCTCGTCCCTCCTGGTGCCAGTGGCTCCCTTCTTGTTGGCTTCTAGCAGTAGCCAGGTATGGCCCCTGGGTTTTCCCTGTGCAGCACAGTGCCCGCTGCCCGCACTGCATCTTGGGAGTCTTTTCATAGGACACCAGTCCCTGGGTTAGAACACACCCCAAACCTTAGCTAACCTGAATACATCTACAAAGACTTGAGTTTTCTAATAAACCACACCACAGGGCGCTGGGGGCCAGACCCTTCCAGTCCTTTTGGCGGGACACAGTTCCTTCTCACCCTCCCAGCAGGGAAGTTTCCAGGTTGTTGGCAACCTTCAGCACTCAGAGGAGCCAGGGGACAGCGACTGCTGGAGAAACCCCAAGTTCAGGTACTTCTCTTTGTGACCTCAGACTGTTTTACCCAGAGCAGCAGCTGGAGTCCGTGTGCTACTGGGGCAGGGCCGGTCTCCTGGTCATGGCTCTCCCTGGGGCTGCGCTCAGGATGAAGCATCCTGCTATCAGCACACGCCTGCCGCCTTCCTTCCCAGCAGATCTCAACCGTCACTGACTGTCACTCCTTAGCTCTCGTCCCAGATTTTATTGACAGTTTCGTTGTCACCCCCAAAATCTTTTTCTCTCAGTTGGCATTTTCATCAGGCGAGGCTGGGTGGGAGGAGGAGGCAGAGCTGGCTTTTGGGAACCGATGGTTTCAGTGCTCCTGGCCTGGAGTCAGCAGAGGAAGAGGACCCCACATGGCATCCCCTTACCCAAGAGCAAAGGAGAACCAGGCAGGGGTGGGGTGTGCCCTGTGGACCTCCAGACTCCACAGATTTCCCAGCCCTCAGCCCTCCCAGTTGATATGTAGGAGACAAGGTGATGGCGTGCAGACATGGGCCATGGCATCAGACCCACCCGGGGTATTTCTCAGCTTGGAGCTGGACACTTGAAGGCATATCTCTTTCCTGTGGTGCCTCAACATATCCATCTACCAAGTGGGAGCAACCGGTACTTCCATTGGCTGAGGCCAAATCTAGGCCAAGCATTGTCATCCTGTTCAGGCCGCCAGAACCCGGGAAGGCTGGTACCATCACGGGCAGTATCTTAGTGGTGGGGACCAGTGTACTGGTCAGGTGACCAGCGAAGAGGCAACAACTGGATTTGAACTCAGGCCATGAAATTCCTGGTCATAAGCCTGTGCTGTAGGGTCCGTGGGAAGAGCAAAGGTAAGAAGGTGTCCGCACACGGAGAAAATCGTGCTGCTGTGCTGAGCAGCGTGGACCAGGCTCCGTGGTAGCCACTCCGTGGTAGCCACTCCGTGGTAGCCACTCCGTGGTAGCCACTCCGTGGTAGCCACTCCGTGGTAGCCACTCCGTGGTAGCCACTCCGTGGTAGCCACTCCGTGGTAGCCACTCCGTGGTAGCCACTCCGTGGTAGCCACTCCGTGGTAGCCACTCCGTGGTAGCCACTCCGTGGTAGCCACTCCGTGGTAGCCACTCCGTGGTAGCCACTCCGTGGTAGCCACTCCGTGGTAGCCACGCGATGCTGAGGGCCAATGGAAATCGCTGGGTCGGGTTACAGGATGGCACAGGGGAATCCTCGGACGGACATGAGATGGGCTTGGGGCTTGCTCCAGGACTGAGGAACCCCCTTAGGGGTTGTGTTTCTTCGAAGTGGGACCCCACAGTGTCCTCTCCCTTGTCCCAGCAGGACTAGGTCACTGCAAGTTGCTGCAGCCGTGCAGTCAGGAAACAAAGGCCCAGAGCTGTGTCTGGTTCAGGGCCACCCAGGCAGCCGCGGGTGCCGAGTGCGTGAGTTCAGCAGTGGCTGCTTACCGAGTCACGTTTCATGATCTGTACAGTGGAGGAATCAGAAATTCCTCTCAGGGGGTCAAGAGGTCACCCTCCATGGGGAGAAAGTCGTAATTCAGTATCTAGAAAATTCCTTACAGAGCTCAGACTCCGAACCCCTCTGTGGTGCGGATGAGGAAACCGAGGCCCTGGGATGAGAAAGGAGAAACTCCTGGCCCAGCTTCTGGACTCCTGGCCCAGCACCACCCTCTGAGGCTTCCGCTACCTCCTCACCCTCCTCCCTGCACCTCTGACCCCTGTGGCTTCTGGAGCCTGAGCCCCAGGCCTGCAGTGAGGAGTGCCATTCTCCCTCTCCCTGGCACACTGAAGGTTTTGAAAGTTAAAGTGTTACCGTCGGCTTTGTTGTTGCCTAACTACGACAGACAAATTGAGAGCGAGTTGTCAAAATGTCAACGCACAACAAATCAACATGCGAAACGAGTCCCGGCGCTCCGCGGTGTATAATTAAACAAAAAATCCCTTTTAGAAATTTCAGTGAACGCCGGTTCCACTTTATATTTGTCTGTGTGATTAATAAAGGCAGCTAATTTTCAGACTCCAGAACAGCTAGAAAATAGCTCCTAATTACATATTAGGTTCCTGGCGGCCCCCGCTGTGCTCCGCCGGCATTGGTGGGCCCAAGAATTTGGCAGAGCCTTAATTGCATTCTGAGCGTCATCTAATTTTAGTTAAATGTAATGTAATCAGCAGCAGATGTCTGAAATAAAATATGAATTATGAATATGATGAAATTTCATTCTTGAATAAAAAAGTAATTTGCTATTTAGTTCATTAACGTCTTCGAGGTTTATTAGAGCAGGTAGCAGGGCCCGGCCTGCTTATGGATGAACTGATATCTGGGACACCCCCACCCTGGACAGGAACTTCATCTGGACACATCCAGTTGTAATGAGTGACTATAGGACCCTGAGTTCACATCCCGGTGAGACAGAGTTTAGGGATAAGAGGAAGCCTCGAGTGTCTCTTAGTCCTGTGACCCCAGTACCCACTCTTCCTTCTGAGATGGGTGCTATTGAAGGCTACCTCCAAGTGACACCACATGGGGCTTGGTGACAATGTGGAGCCGGGATCTCCATCTCTGACTGAGGGTCCAGGCTCTGGCTCTTACTGAGGTCTGTGTGATTGTGAGCCAGGACCTCAATTTCCCTTTCCATACAATGGGATCATCAAAGCATCTACTGGACACTCCACATGCACCCAGGTGCATGCAAAGCCTGGTGCCGCCTGCCCTCGGCGATGTTTTCGCTGGACAGAGTAGTGTGAAACACTGCAGTTAAGATACCTGTTTCTTTGTTTGTGGGGCCATCTGTGACCCAGGGATTGCAAATTCTGTATTATCTTCCCCCACGGCGCAGAGAAGCCAAGCAGCCTGCCTACAGACTCACAGCTGGACATTGTCAAAGTTGGGATTTGATTCCCGTACAGTTCACATTAGTGCTTCCTGCCACATTCAGGGGGTACCCCAGGATCTGTACCCGCTACTTTCCGAGGGTACCCCAGGAGCCGTTCCCACCACATTCAGAGGGGATCCCAGGAGCTGAATTGATTGGGGCGCTTCCTGCCACATTCTGAGGGGACTCCCACACTCCGAGGGGTACCCCAGAATCTGTTGCCACCACATTCGGAGGGTACCCCAGGAACCGTTCCCACCACATTCAGAGGGGACCCCAGGAGTTGAGCTGATAGGGGTGCTGGGCTAAGGATTCCAGACAGGCTCATCTGGATGAGGCAGAGGTAAGCAACAGATCGGCAGGAAGCTAGGGTGAAGAGTGGAGTCTGTCTCCTGAAGCTGCCCTGGGCAGGTTGGGAGACACAGCTGCCTCTCTCTCCTCTGTTCACACCAACCAATAATTCACTGCAATTATCTGGAAAAGATTAATTAGCAAAGTGCACCATATTGACTCAAGGTTGGCCTCAGAGATCGATAACTTGGGAAAGTCTCCAGGGGGGCAGGAGAAAGAAGCAGAATTGGAAATGGGGGAGGCGGCTCCACTCCAGACTGCTAAGCCTCTGTATGAGACCCCTGGCTTTGCCTGGCTGCCGGGTAGCTCTAAGCACATCTCTTGCCTCAGTTTCCTCATATATAAAATGGGTCAGCAGCTCTAAACATCTTCGCCCCCTCATGCCCTATTCATAAGCCTCACCCAGGGAAACCTGAATTCCTGCCAAGAGGACTCTGAATGGTTAATGTGGTTGGTTGGAGACAGGATCTGACTACAGCCTAGGCGGTCTTTAACTGATAAAACTCGTCCTTCAGTATTCCCCAACGTTCTGACAGAGCAGACTCCATGAGCAAGTAAGGTACTCAGGTATCGCCATTATGGAAGAAGCTGAAGCCAGGTCTGATGGGGCAGAAATGGAGCTGCCAAAGCTAGGAAGATCCAGAGTCACCAGGGTGGCGGTGCCACAGAGCTGCAATCTCAAAGGACACATCTGCCAGGGCTACTACATTGAGACCCTGAATGTTGGCGCTGTAGAACAGGGATACCCAAACCCCTCCTCCTACCCTAGCCTCCCATCAGGTAGCCTTCCTGGGTGACAGAGGGTTAGGGAGTGTCCTGGAACCACCGCGAAGGTCAACTTCCTGGGGTCCAGAACTGACCAGGAGGTGGGGTGGTAAGAAGAAACCTACCACAGGCCGGGATCGCAGTGGCACAGGTGTGTGGTCTCGGTCCTCCATGCTGGTGGAGGGTCACGAGCTCAAGGGTAGTCTGAGCTACATAGTAAGACCCCGTCTCAAAAAACAAGACCTAAAGTAAGAAGGAAAAAAAAAACCCACCATAGCTCCTGTTGGCAAGAATCGAGGTATTTGTGGGAGAGGCTTCTGAGTGGGAGTGGGCTCCAGTGCCCAAACAGGTCCAGGCCTCACTCGGTGTTGCTGATCCTTGGGTCTCTCAAACCGGCCCTCCAGTACTAACCTCCACCTTGCTTGCTCCCACCCCAGGCAGAGTAGCCCTGGCTCTGAGATTAAACCAGGCTGTCCCGGTAACATACTGAGCACAATAGGTCTGTGCACAGTACCAACCCTGCCCGGCCCGTCCTCTTCCTTAGCCTCTGCCACATCGCCCCATCCATCTGACAGTCCTGCCGTGTGCGAGGACTAAACTGATGGAAATTGAGGGCCATTTGTCCAGCTGTGAAAATGATCTGAGCGTCTTGCAGGAGCGGTGAGACAAATCTGAACCCTGGGCCTGGGAGGTCGTCAGTATCCTGAAGCTTTAGCTATGAAGTATTCGTGGGATGGGGGTACGGGTACCTGCCAGCTGCTCCCAGCAGATAAAGAGTACTCTGGTATATTTGCAGCCTGGGACCCAGGGAGCTGCCCTCAGGACGGGGTGCTGCTGTGTGAGCAAGGCCACAGCACACAAGCAGCACTCAGCCCAGGTCATGGGGAGGACACAGAGGGATCTAAGAAGGTGAACTTCATGAGTCCCTGCCCCTCATCTCCCCTCCCAGGATCACCCCATTCAACTGTACACTCCCGCCAGAGCCAGAGGGTGCCTACCGGCCATCCCTTGGCCACCACTAGACCCGGGCCAGCTGCCTGTCCCTCCTCTATTCATCAAGGGCATGACAGTTGAAATTCATTCGAAGATGAAGAAAGTGCCCACTAATCCGTTCTGCAAGACATTGATAGACTCGCTGCTCGGGGAAGCTCGCACAGCAGTAATGAAATTAGGCTAAAACTGCTGGCGGATCGCAGGTAATTGCCCTTGTCTGTCACGAGGAATAACATCTCCCAAATCCAACACAATGATTATTCCACTTGCAGAGATTTCTGTTTTAAAAGAATAAAAGAAAAACCAGGGAGGTGAGACCCATGCAGGGGCTGGAGGAGCCATTGCCTGGACAGCTGCCTGGGGTGAGATGAACGCCTAGCTGCTAACCATTGCACCACCCAGCCTGAGCTGGAGGTATCCAGAGGAGGGAGGAGGCTTGGCGACAATCCCCAGAGTCTTCCCAGGTCTCCACCCATCTAAGTCTTATTTCCCCTAGGATTCTGCCATACCCCCACCAGTGGTGGCCTTGTGTAGAAAACGGGGAGCAGAGAAGTCTTGGGGGTCAGAGCTGCAGATTTGACAACTCTGGGTTTTGACAAGACAGACTCTGAGTGTGGGGACTGTGGGGCTTGTGTGGGAGTGACATTTGCTTGTTATTGAGACGTCTCTTCTCCATATGGCAGAAGGGACTCTGTGTGTTGGGAGGCAGTGACTTATGTCTCCCCAAGTCTTGCCCTGGAGAGCGTATAGGGACCGTATGTCTCCCAGGCTGTGGACAGGAGAGAAGGATCTGGCTGTGTTCTGTAGCGCATGTGTCCTGGAGTGTTTGATGTTAATAGACGTTTGAATGTCAGAATGAGAGCCTTTCACGAGCTAGCTGAAGTGCAGGTATGATGTCAGTAGCATCGGATGATGTCAGGGAACACCTGAATGTCAGCATCAGGCTGTGCTGTCTGATGTCTGTGACCCAGAAAGCTTGCATATACCCAAATAGGAGGCTAGAAAGTCAACATCACAGGCTGCTACAGCAGAATTCAGAGGCTAAAAGAGTCCTCCTCCTCCTCCCCCTTCCCCTTCCTCTTCCTCTTCTTCTTCCTCCCCTTCTTTTTAACATACGACACGAATGCTTTATTAGCCAATTATAGGCTTATGGGCCAAATGGTGGATATCCAGGACAGCCTCTGAGCCTCGCTGTCTGACTCTGATATGGCGAACACATCACCCTCTCACATGGGGCCTTTCACAGTGTGGATGATGGCTTGGCTGGTGCGGTCCATGAATTCCATCACACCCGTGTGCACTATCCTTACAAACCAGTCCTACCCAGCGCTTTGGTTACCCTGGCCAGCTTAACAAGTTGGCCTGGGGTGCTGTGGTGTGTGGCTCAGAACAGAAACTCCGTGAGCTTCTGGCCTGCTCACCAAGGGACCATTAGTGTCATGAGTCAGCCCTGCCGTGTGTGGAGTCTTCATTCCTTTCCATCAACAGGAGTCTGGTGAGGAGTTAGTATACCCCCAAAACAGGGTCTGGCTAGGGGGCCAGGCTCAAGAAAGATAACAGAGTGAACTCACTGGCCACTCGTATCAGGGAAATGAGAATCCCAGTGGTGAAAGACTTGGGCAAGAAGTTGACTTCTGGAACGGCGTCTCAAAGAAATGGAAGCATTTTTATTAGCAGTCTCAGCTAGTACTGGGTCTGGGGTTGGAGACATTTGTCTGAAGTGGGGCAGAAGCTCAGGTAACGTCAGACATGATGTGGCGCGATTTATGGAGGTCCCTTCATCCATCTATGTTCATTCACACCCCAACTGCCTGGAAGGATCGGGCTGGCTGAGTGACTCTCAAAGTGAATCCTCACACCTCTGGGGGCCCAGTTCCCTCCATGTATCTGTGAGGCTCGAGCTACTTTTGTAATATTGCAGGGACATTATTTGTCCTTCCTGTTATGTTTGATGTTTGAGTTGGTGATGGAAAAGTGATTGACAGACAGTGCAGCCGGCCTCAGAAAGTCGGGTAGTGGACCACGAAGCACTTGGAGATCAAGAGGCATATGAGTGGAGAGTTTGAAGCCAGCCTGGACTACACAGCAAAAACCTGTCTCAGTGGGAAAATCCTGCTGGCCTGATAGTGTGAGCTGAGTAACAGAGAAGTTACAACATTCATGCCTTTCACCCTGCTTGTGCTGGCTGGTTTTATGTCAACTTGACACAAGCTAGAGTCATCCGAGAGGAAGGAACCTCCATTGAGAAAATGCCTCAGTAATATCCAGCTGTAGGGCATTTTCTTCATCAGTGATAGAGGGGGAGGCCCAGCCCACTGTAGGGCTATAAGGAAGCAGGCTGAGCAAGCCATGGTAAACCAGCCAGTTAGCAGCACCCTCCCTGGCCTCTGCATCAGCTCCTGCCTCCAGGTTCCTGCCCTGCTTGAGTTCCTGTTCTGATTTCCTTAATGATGGATTATGATGTGGACGTGTAAGCTAATAAACCCTTTCCTCCTCAACTTGCTTTTTAATCATGGTGTTTCATCCCAGCAATAGAAACCCTGACTAAGACACTAGTTGCTTAAGGAGGCCCTAGGTGAGAGGTGACCGAAGCTTCTCAGTGAACAGCTTTCAAATAATTCCTTGTGGGGAAACAGAAATTCCTCTCTGCTGGAGAAGAGGGGTGTATTGTTGAGGTGCCCCAGCCACGGTTCCTTTCTGCCTGAGACACCATTGCCACTGAGAACAACAAACGACCTAGCCCTTCACGGCTGAGTTTTGGGCGGTTATTTTCCCCAAAAAATGAACAAAGTTGCCAGTGATAGCATTGGACTTGCCTGCCAAATCAGAATCTTGGAGAACTTGTATCAGCCGTGGAGGGTTTAGCATCCCTGCTCACTTTCCTACACATGCAGGTGGTGGCATTGGTCAATGCAGCTTCTCAAAACTGTTATATTGTAGCCTAGGAGGACAGCTCCGTGGGAAAAAGCACTTGTCACCCAGCTTGGTGAGTGTGGTCCCCAGCACCAGTGTGGCAGAAAGAGGAAAGTGACTCCCACAAGTTATCCTGGGACCACCACATGCCCCCTCAATAAATGAAACATAATTTAAAATTTTAAAATATTGCCTTTTTGTGGTGATATTTTGTTTGTGCTGTAACAAATAAAACTGAAGATCAGAGTGCAGAGCTAGCCACACTAGCTAGCCCGAGAGATCAGGCAGTGGTGGCACACACCTTTAATCCCAGCATTTAGGAGACAGAGGTACTTGGATCTCTGTGAGTTCAAGGTCACTCTGGGCTACAGGAGATTAAATCTGTCTAAAAGAGAAACAGAGCTCACACAAAGGTGTTTCTCGCACTTGAGATCTCATGCCTTTAATCCCAGCACTAGGGAGGCAGAGACAGGAGTGAGATGATTGGATAGAGAGAGGAACGTAAGGCGGAAGGAGACGAGAGCTTGGGGCATTTAGTCTGAGAACTTGTAGACAGGATAGCCCATTGTGTCTGAGGATTCATGGAGACAGGATTTTGCCCCCTTCGGTCTGAGGATTCAGTAGAGGTCAGAAGTCTCTCTAGTGGCTGGCTCCTTTCCTTCTCTGATTTTTCAGCATTTACCCCCATACCCGACTCTGCGATTTTATTATTAAGATCGATTAGAATTTGTGCTACACCTTGTGAAATATATGAATGTATGGGAAGGCCATAGGCTTCAGTAAGCATTGTTTTCCCGATGACCAATGTCATTCCGTTCGATATGCAAAACAGATCCAAGGGTTTGAATAGAGCAAGTGGCAGAGGCGAGAAGTGTGGCTGCCGATGTCACCAGCCATTAAGAAGGGACGATTGGTGGTGTTTGGATTTAGCATCATAGAATCTGATGTCCTCTTCAGGCTCCGCACCTGGCTATGGCCTGGTCTCTTCCACACCCCAGTCAAATCAGGGTGTCTCTCAGCTCCAATGAACAGCAGCTCCAAGGGTCCAGCTGCATTCCTTCAAACCAGTCACTAAAGAGAGAGGCAAAGAGTGAACTTGTGATCAACCCCATATCACAGGGGCAGAGACTGGGCTGGGCCTCGGTTCAACTCTCGTAGAATCAGACGGGTGGTTATGTCTCCTACCCAGACATCTGGAGGCAGGTTGTTTGGCAAGCACAAAGCCATTCCTTGACCTCTTTGGCCCTGGGAGGATGGAGGCCAGATCTGGACAAGGAGCAGTTGCTGGGCCTAGTGGGAGATGACCAGGGTGATGGGCAGTAATGGATTTCAGGGCAAACGGGTGGCGGCCGGGTGAAAGAGTTCGCCGGCCCCGGTCCCATAATGCCTCCCGCACCAGGTCTGGCACGGGTAATTTACTGCCACCGACAATAACGTATTTCGCTTCCCGTCGCCCTGGTGGAGATTAGTTGTGTTTGAAAGTGGCTGAGTACACAGTCAATTCCGCTTAAGCGTTTACACTCAGCCGAGCACAGATAATGCCCCCTCTGAACATGTGTCCACCCTCCCGCAGCTTGGGGTGGGGCTGGCAGAGCGGGTAGGGGAGTCCCCACCCCAGGAAGAGGCTGCAGCTGCTACCAGTAGACACACAGGCAGTGTGGAGGGGAGGGACTCAGAACCTGGAAGCCATGTGGGGAGCTATGGCCTCCTTTATCCTTTAGAGTGTGTTTTGAAAATGGCTTGACAGATTCTTCCCTGAGATTGGCCCTGGGTGTCTGTGCCATCTTTGGATGCAGAGAGATGTAAAAGCTAAGGTTGTTTGTTCTCAAGATTTGTTTTATTTTTAATACCCCCTGCCGTGTGTGGTGTGTGTGTGTGTGTGTGTGGTGTGTGTGTGTGTGTGTGTTGTGTGTGTGTGTGTGGTGTGTGTGTGTGTGTGGTGTGTGTGTGTGTGTTGTGTGTATGTGTGTGGTGTGTGTGTGGTGTGTGTGTGTGTGTATGTGTGTGTGTTGTGTGTATGTGTGTGTGGTGTGTGTGTGTGTGTGGTGTGTGTGTGTGTGTGTTGTGTGTGTGTGTGTGTTGTGTGTATGTGTGTGGTGTGTGTGTGTGTGTGGTGTGTGTGTGTGTGGTGTGTGTGTGTGTGTGTGGTGTGTGTATGTGTGTGTGTGTTGTGTGTATGTGTGTGGTGTGTGTGTGTGTGGTGTGTGTGTGTGTGTGTGTGAGCTCACACAGGAGCATAAGTTCTCCCGCAGGTGCTTTCAGAGCCCAGAGTTGTAGGAGCCCCTAGAGCTGGAGTTACAGGTGGTTGTGCTCTTAACCACTGAGCCTTATCTCAGTTTCTTTTTTTTTTTCGCTCTTTTTTCTTTTATCTTTTCTTTTTCGATCTTTCTTTCTTTCTTTTTTTTTTTTTTTTGAGAGGGGAGTCTTGAGACAAGGTCTCTCTGTGTAGCCTCAGCTGTCCTAGAACTTGCTCTGTAGACCAGCCTGGCCTCGAACCCACAGAGATCCACCTGTCTCTGCCTCCCTAGTGCTGGGATTAAAGATGTGTGCCACCACGGCCCCTGCTGTTTTTCTCGTATGAGACAAGGGCTTGCTGCATGGCTCAGGCTAGCCTTGAACTCAGAATCTCCCCCTTCACTCGCTAAGTACGGAATTTATGGGGGAGCGCCATCATGTCTTCCTCTGTGGTTGTGTTCGATCTGAGATTCCCAGGAGACAGGCTTTATTTCCAGCCTTCAGAAGAAAGGGATCAAAGAATCTGAGAGGCTGAGGAAGTTTTCCAAGGTAACACAGCTGAACCTAGATGGGGCCAGAATTTGAACCTAAGGTTGACAAGGTTACCTTGTCTTGGCTGATTTCTGGTGACTTTGGCTCTGCAGCCGTGTGCCCTGGACTGAGCTGGGTCATCAGCTCAATTCAGCCATGGCCCCTGGGCTCCCAGACACTGGCTCACATCCCGGGTCCCACAGCAGGGCCAGAATGCCATAGTCTCAGGCCTGGACTTTCTCTTGCCCCTGACCAGTCGGGGGGGAGGTTGCAAAGTCTCAGTCTTCCTTCTCCAACCTGCCCTTGACCCTCAAAGGTGAAGGACCAGAGGGTACTCAGACACCTACCTCCGGACCCCCACTTCTCCCACCACCGGCAGCACCTGGGACTGGAAAGGCCTGACTGATGCACACTCGTGGGGACCCCAGGCTACCAGGGTCCACGTTCACCCCACAAAGAACCACTCTTGGGCCCACTTGTTGCATCTAGAGCAGACCTGTTCCTGGGAGGAGACGCCTAGGGTAGGCTTCAAGAAGGACCCTCCGGACCTTGAAAATAGACTTGGGTGGCCAGAGGACTAGTTTCCAAATCCCTACCTCCTGAGTGTGGTCAATATTGCACAGGCCTCTGGGCCCCTCTGAGCCTCCACCTGTAGGAAGGGGTTCACGGGGCCTCCAAGATAAATACAGCCCTGGGCCACCTCCCTCAGAGGACTCCCCTTCTGTGTTAGTCCCCCAAGGACTTCCCAGGCTTGGAGACCTTGCCAGTCTCTACATCCAGAACCTACTGTGGAAACCCAGAGGTCTCTCACAGCCGTAGGATGAGTGAAGGACCTGCTGCCCATACCATGCCCACCTGGGCTAGGCTCTCCTGCATGTCACCCCACTGCAGCCTTCAGGGTCCTCACGCAGTCACTCCTGCTTCCTCTCTTGAGAGAACACAAAGGCCCAGCAGAGAAGACGCATCCAAAGGAGGACACACCGGGATCCAGTCCACATCTGGAGTCCCATGGAAGGGCTTAGATCTCAACTCTGACACACGAACTGGGAGGGCATGTTTGTGACCTTGGGCATGGATGTGTGGGTGGGGTATCTTACACTGTGTGGGATAGCATGCCCATGGATGCAGGCCCAGAGGACACTGGCAGATGACCCTGTTGACTGTAACACAGCGTGGCGCTGCCTCTTGACCACAGAGAGCAGACAGAACAGTTTGGCTGTGTGTGGGCTACAGAAACAACCAGTGTCCTTCAGATGCATCTATTTCACCAGGCACAGGACTCTCAGTGACATCTGCGAGGGACTATCCAGGTCTACACACGGGAACTCTTGTAGGATGCTGTATGTTGGGCTGTGTGACATGTTCCCCATGACCTACACAGTCAATGTCACTATTTAACCAGGGTCTGCCAGTGAGCGGTGCATGTGCAAGCGTGTGTGTCGCCGTGTTTCTATAAAGGGTGCCATTTGCTAGTCTTCACGACACCATCAGGATGACCCCTGCATGTCTGTGTAAGACAGTTTGTTTCCATGACATCCTTGAGACTTCTGTGTGTGTGTGTGTGTGGCACCATTTATCAGTCTTGGAGACATCTGGTGACCCATATGCTTCTCTGTCTCTGTGACCCTGTCTGGGTGGCCTGGGAATGGCTTTGTAACACTGTTGCTATGCACTCTTGACACCACTCAGTGACCTCATGTGCTTAAGTGGAACTCTTCCTTTGTGGACCCCAGGCTAGACCCTGAGTCCTCACAGAGGCTAGTGACCACTGCCCATCCCCCTTGAATCTCTGTCCAGGTTCCCAGTTAGTCCTCAAGAGAGACGGTCACCATAGAGATAGCCTGCCTAGAGACCGCTGCAGGTGGCCACCCTGGGCAGGTGACCCGCCATCTCTTTCCTACCCTCTCCCTGCAGGACAATGTTAGGATCCTTTTCCCTCACCTGGACCCCTTCCCTGCCACTCCTAACCTTGATGTCTCTCTGGGACCCCCTCAGTCCTCCATGTGGCCCCTCACTGCACTCCTGCACTGGGGAGGTCCAACACTGGGGTTCCATCCCAGCCCAGCTAAGCTCACGCCCCAAGCAAGCCACCTTAACTCAGGGTCCCATCCCAGGGTGTCCATACACGGAACTGTGGGTTGTGGGTTGTGAGTCAGTACAGAGCTATGTATGGATGTGAGGGTACTGGACATTCAGCAACAGTTAAACTACCAGAGTGCAGTCCTTGGGATTCACGTAGCGGAAGGAGAGAAGCGACTGCATCAGGTTGTCCTCTGACCTCCACATGTGTGCTGCGGCATGCATGCTCATACACACGCACAATATAAATAAAAAAGGCTGTTTTTTAAAAGTGAGGGCTAGTCATGGTGCTGAACACTTTAACCCTAGCGCTTGGGAGGTAGGGAGGCAGGTGGATCTCTATTAGTTTGGAGACAACCTGGTCTACTTAGCAAGTTTCCCACCAGCTAGGGATACATTTTGTGAGATCTTGTCTCAAACAAACGAAGCAAAAAATGGAGAGTGATAGAGGAACACACTTCACATCATACACTTCACATCTTACACTCACACACACACAGCCTCCATCCTCCACACACACAGCCTCCAACCTACACACACACACAGCCTCCAACCTACACACACACACAGCCTCCAACCTACACACACACACAGCCTCCAACCTACACACACACACAGCCTCCATCCTCCACACACACACAGCCTCCAACCTACACACAGCCTCCATCCTACACACACACACACACACACACCAGCCTCCATCCTACACACATGCACATCAGCCTCCATCCTACACACGCACACCAGCCTCCATCTTCCACACATACACACACACCAGCCTCCACTCTACACACACACATACACACACCAGCCTCCATCCTACACACATGCACACCAGCCTCCATCCTACACACACACACACACACACACACACCAGTCTCCATCCTACACACATACACACATACACACACCAGCCTCCATCCTACACACACACCAGCCTCCATCCTACACACACACACATCAGCCTCCATCCTACATACACACACCAGCCTCCATCCTACACACACACACACACACCAGCCTCTATCCTACATACACACACACATCAGCCTCCATCCTACACACACACACACACACACACACACACCAGCCTCCATCCTATACACATACACACATACACACACCAGCCTCCATCCTACACACACACACACACCAGCCTCCATCCTACACACACACACACATCAGCCTCCATCCTACACACACACACCAGCCTCCATCCTACACACACACACACACACACACACACACCAGTCTCCATCCTACACACATACACACACCAGCCTCCATCCTACACACACACACCAGCCTCCATCCTACACACACACACATCAGCCTCCATCCTACACACATGCACACCAGCCTCCAGCCTACACACACACACCAGTCTCCATCCTACACACATACACACACCAGCCTTCATCCTACACACACACACACCAGCCTCCATCCTACACACATGCACACCAGCCTCCATCCTACACACACACACACACACACACACCAGTCTCCATCCTACATACATACACACATACACACACCAGCCTCCATCCTACACATATACACCAGCCTCCATCACACACACACACACACCAGCCTCCATCCTACACACACACACACCAGCCTCCATCCTACACACACACACATCAGCCTCCATCCTACACACACACACACACACACACCAGCCTCCATTCTACACACACACACACACACCAGCCTCCACCCTACACACATACACACCAGCCTCCATCCTACACATACACACCAGCCTCCATCCTACACACACACACACCAGCCTCCATCCTACACACACACACATCAGCCTCCATCCTACACACACATACACACCAGCCTCCATCCTACACACACACACATCAGCCTCCATCCTACACACACACACACACACCAGCCTCCATCTTACACACACACACATACACCAGCCTCCACCCTACACGCATACACACCAGCCTCCATCCTACACACACACCAGCCTCCATCCTACACACACACACACACCAGCCTCCATCCTACACACACACACATCATTCTCCATCCTACACACACATACACACCAGCCTCTATCCTACACACACACCAGCCTCCATCCTACACACATACACACACCAGCCTCCATCCTACACACACACACACACCAGCCTCCATCCTACATACACACACATCAGCCTCCATCCTACATACACACACCAGCCTCCATCCTACACACACACACACCAGCCTCCATCCTACATACACACACACATCAGCCTCCATCCTACACACACACACACACACACACACACACACCAGCCTCCATCCTACACACACACACACCAGCCTCCATCCCCCCACACACACACATCGGCCTCCATCCTACACACACCATGCATGTGAGCACTCATCTGGATGCCTTGAACACACCTACAAACCCCCTTACCTCAGATTCCAGATTATTGTATATTATAAATTAGATGTTTAATTTGCTGTCCTTATAGAAACATACTGGTTTAATCACAGAGAGCAAACTTGTTCCCATTCTTGTCCCTTGGCTCTGTAACTATCAGAGTATCTTTAGGCTGAGTCATGTTTAAATATTTTTTATTAAGATAACTGTTTGTAACCAAATGCAGTGGTCTGCAACCCCGGCACTGGGGAGGTGGAGCTGGGAGGATCAGGAGTTCAGGGTCATCCCAGTTACCTAGGTAACTGAAAGATAGAGGCCTTGGGTCACTAGAACATGATAAAACAGAGCTTCGGGTGTGGTGTGATACACACCTGTAATCCCCGAATTTGGGCAGTTGAGTCAGGCAGATTACCACAAATCTGGACCACACAGTGAGCTCCAGGTCAAGCTGAGCTATATAGCAAATTCTAGGTCAGCCTGGGGACAACAGCAAGACCCTGTATTTTTATCAGAAATGAAAAAGGGGATATAACACAGATGTAGAGGAAATACAGAGAATCATCAGGTCATATTTCAAAAACTTGTACTCCGCAAAATTGAAAAACTTAAAGGAAATGGACAACTTTCTGGATAAATATCATTTACCAAAATTAAATCAAGACCAGATAAACAAATTAAACAGAACTATAACTGCTGAAGAAATAGCAAGTCATCAAAATCTCAGGACCAGATGATTTCAGTTCAGAATTCTACAAGATTTTCAGAGAAGAATTAATACCAATACTTCTCAAATTGTTCCACACAATAGAAACAGAAGGAACATTGCCAAACTCTTTTATGAGGTTACAAATAACCTGATACCGAAACCACAGAAAGACATTACTAAGAAAGAGAATTACAGACCAATCTCATTCATGAACATTGATGCAAAAATACTAAATAAAATACTGGCAAATCGAATCCAAGAACACATCAGAACCATCATCCACCATGATCAAGTTGGCTTCATCCCAAAGATGCAGGGATGGTTCAACATACAAAAATTTGTCAATGTCATCCACCATATAAACAAACTGAAAAATAAAAACCACATAATCATCTCATTAGATGCCGAAAAAGCTTTTGACAAAACACAACATCCCTTCGTGATAAAGGTCTTGGAGAGAGCAGGGATACAAGGAACATACCTGACATAATAAAGGCAATATACAGCAAGCCAACAGCCAACATCAAACTAAATGGAGAGAAACTCCCAGTGATCCCACTGAAATTAGAAACAAGACAAGGTTGTCCACTCTCTCCATATCTATTCAATATAGTTCTTGAGGTCCTAGCTAGAACAATAAGACAACAAAGGGAGATCATGGGAATACAAATCAGAAGAGAAAAAGTCAAACTCTCATTGTTTGCTGATGTTATGATAGTTTACATTATCAACCCCAAAAATTCTACCAAGGAACTTCTACAACTCATAAACACTTTCAGTAATGTAGACGGATACAAGATTAACCAAAAAAATCAGTAGCCCTCCTTTGCACAGATGATAAATGGGCTGAGAAAGAAATCAGAGAAACATCACCCTTCACAATAGCCACAAATAGCATAAAATATTTCGGAGTAACTCTAACCAAACAAGTGGAAGACTTGTATGACAAGAACTTTAAATCTTTGAAGAAAGAAATTGAAGAAGACACCAGAAAGTGGAAAGATCTCCCATGCTCTTGGGTAGGTAGACTTAACATAGTAAAAATGGCAGTCTTACCAAAACTTCAATTTTGCACAGATTCAATGCAATGCCCATCAAAATCTTATCAAACTTCTTCACAGACCTCGAAAGAATGGTACTCAACTTCATATGGAAAAACAAAAGCCCAGGATAGCCAAAACAATCCTGAATAATAAAAGAACTTCTGGAGGCATCACAATCCCTGACTTCAAACTCTACTACAGAGCTACAGTACTGAAAACGCCTGGTATTGGCATAAAAACAGACAGGAGGACAATGGAACTGAACAGAAGATCCAGCTATTAATCCAGACCCAGAAAAACAATTATCACATGTACTCACTAATAAGTGGTTTTTAAACATAAACAAAAAAAACCCCCAAAACAAAAAAACAAAAAACAGTCCACAAATCACAATCCCAGAGAACCTAGTAATGTCCTTCTGTGGTTTGGGTATCAGGATAATTATAGCCTCATAGAAAGAGTTTGTCAGTGTTCCTTCTGTTTCTATTCTGTGGAATAATTTGAGGAGTATTGGTATAGTTCTTCTTTGAAAATCTTGTAGAATTCTGAGCTGAAACCATCTGGTCCTGGGCTTTTTTTTGGTTGGAAGACTTTTGATGACTGTTGTTATTTCTTCAGCAGTTATAGTTCTGTTTAATTTGCTTATCTGGTCTTGATTTAATTTTGGTAAATGATATTTATCCAGAAAGTTGTCCATTTCCTTTAAGTTTTCCAATTTTGTGGAGTACAGGTTTTTAAAATATGACCTGAGAATCGATTCTCTGATTTCCTCTGTGTCTGTTGTTATGTCCCCCTTTTCATTTCTGATTTTGTTAATTTGGAAGTTTTCTCTCTGCCTTTTGGTTAGTTTGAATAAAGATTTGTCTATTTTGATGATTTTCTCGAAGAACCAACTCTTGTCTCGTTGATTCTTTGTATTGTTTTCTTTGTTTCTATTTTGTTGATTTCAGCTCTCAATTTGATTATTTCCTGCCATCTAGTTCTCTGAAGTGAGTTTGCTTCTTTTTGTTCTAAAGTTTTCAAATGTTCTGTTGATTCACTAGTGTGGGATTTTTCCAGCTTCTTTATGTAGGCATTGAGTGCTATGAACTTTCCTCTTAACACTGCTTTCATTGTGTCCCATAAATTTGAGCATATTGTGTATTCATTTTCATTGAATTTTAGGAAGTCTTTAATTTCTCCGTTTATTTCTTTCTTGATCCATTAATGATTCAAATGAGCATTGTTTAATTTTCATGTGTTTGTGGGTTTTCTGGAATTAGTATTGCTGTTAACTTCTAGTTTTAAACCATGGTGATCTGATAAGATCCATGGGACTATTTCAATTTTTTTTTGTATTTGTTGAGGTTTGTTTTGTTACTGAGTATGTGGTCAATTTTTGAGAAGGTTCCATAAGGTACTGAGGAGAAGGTATATTCTTTTTTGTTTGGATAGAATATTCTATAGATGTCTATTAAGTCCATTTGAGTCATAATATCTGTTAGTTCCCTTATTTCTCTATTCATTTTTTGTTTGATTGACCTACCCAGTGTTGAGAGTGGAGTGTTGAACTCTGCCACTATTAGTGTGTAGGGTATAATGTATGATTTAAGCTTTAGAAGTGTTTCTTTTACATATAAGGGTGCCCTTGTACTTGGGGCATAGATTTTCAGTATTGAGATTTCCTCTTGACTTGATTTCCTGTGACTAATATGAAATGTCCTTCTTTGTCTCCTTTGATTGATTTTAGTTTGAAGTCTATTTTGTTAGATATTAGGATAGCTACACCCGCTTGTTTCTTAGATCCATTTGATTGGAATATTTTTCCCAACCCTTTACTCTGAGACAATGTCTGTCTTTGAGGTTGAGGTGTGTTTCTTGTATGCAGAAGAAGAATGGATTTTGTTTTCATATCCAGTCTGTTAGCCTATGTCTTTTTATAGGTGAGTTGACTCCATTTATATGAAAGGATATTAATGACCAGCGATTGCTATTTTCTGTTAATTTAATTTTTATTGTTGGTGATGTTAATTTGTGCATTTTCCCATTCTTTGGGATTTCCTGCTATGAAACCATAAATTGTCTGTGTTTTTGTTGATGTAGCCATCTTCCTTGTGTTGGAGTTTTCCTTCTAGTACTTTGTGTAAGGCTGGGTTTGTGGCTAGGTATTGGTTAAATCTGGTTTTGTCATGGAATATTTTGTTTTGTCCTTCTATGGTGATTGAAAGTTTTGCTGGGTATAGTAGTCTGGGCTGGCATCCCTGGTCTCTTAATGTCTGCATAACGCTTGACCTTCTGGCTTTCATTGTCTCCAATGAAAAGTCAAGTGTAATTCTGATAGGTCTGCCTTTATATCTTACTTGGCCTCTTTCCTTTGCAGCTCTTAATAGTCTTTCTTTACTCTGAATGTTTAGTGTTTTGATTATTATGTGGTGAGGAGACTTTTTTCTTTTGATCCAGTCTGTTTGGTGTTCTGTAAACTTCTTGTATCTTCATAGGCATATCTTTCTTTAGGTTGGGAAAGTTTTCTTCTATGATTTTGTTAAATATATTTTCTGTGCTTTTGAGTTGAACTTCTCCTTCTTCTATACCTATTATTCTAAGATTTGGTCTTTTTATGGTGTCCCATATTTTATGGATATTTTGGGTTAAACTTTTGTTAGATTTAATATTTTCTTTGACTCATGAGTCTAGTTCCTCTATTGTATCTTCAATGCTTGGGATTCTCTCTTCCATCTCTTGTATTCTGTTGTTCATGCTTGCGTTTGTGGTTCCTGGTTGTTTTCTCATGATTTCTGCTTCTATAATTCCCTCAGCTTGTGTTTTCTTTATTTTCTCTATTTCAGTTTTCAAGTCTTGAATAGTTTCTTTCATATGTTTGATTGCTTTTTCTTGGTTTTCTTTAAGGGATTTGGTGATGTCTTCCAATTTTTTGTTTGTCTTTTCCATCATTTCTTTGAAGGAATTTCTCATTTCCTCTTTAAGAGTTTCAAACATTCTCCTAAAGTTATTTTTAGGTAATTTTCTTCTGCTTCTTCTACATTTTGTTGTTCAAGTCTTGCTGTTGTAGGGTCTTTAGGTTTTACTGGTGTCATGTTGCTCTTTGTGGTGTTGCGTGTGTTCTTACCTTTTCTACTCATCTTTTCTTCTAATAGGTATGGTTGGGTCTGTCTGTGATTCTGTTGATTAATCTTCTAGGTGCCAGTGAAACCAAGGCTCAGATGGTTGTTCCTCGTGGTACAGTCAGTGCCACGGTTCTTGTTACCCCGTTGGTCACTATGTTCCTGGAGGTCGCTCAGTGCTCCTGGGCTTTGCTCCAGTCCTTTGGAGTTTGCTGTCTCAGGCCTGCTCTAGCTTAGGATGTCAGCTCAGACCTGTTTCTGTAAATGTGCCTGGTCTGGATCCGTTCCTGCAGAGGTCCCTGGCTTAGGGTTGGCCTTGTAAAGGATCCTGGCTCCAGTCTACTTTCATGGAGTTCCCAGGCTCAGGTGTGCCCAGACCCACAGAGGATCTGGCTCAGGCTTACTCTCTCAGAGGTCCCAGACTCACATTTGGACCCATAGAGGTTTCTGATTCCTACCTATTCCCTTTGATGTCCCCGACCAACGCCCAGACCCACAGAGATCCTGGCTCAGGCCTACTCCCTCTGAGGTCTCAGACTCATGCCTGAACCTGCAGAGATATCTGATTCCTGCATAGTCCCTCGGAGGTTCCTAGTATGCTGGAATTTTTTAAAAATAGATTTCATGGTTTGTCATCAGCAAATGTTTGATTTGTATATCTATATACATGGAAAGTTTCCTGGTCAAAATGGATCTCAAGCCCCAAAAAGTTACCCCCGTTCCAGAGGACAGAGAGTCCAAGAAGAGCTCCAGGAGCCTGGAATCTTCCCTTGCCATGTGACCTTAGAGTCTGTGCTTGTAATCTCTGAGTAGAGACAGGACATGTCCAGAGGTCTTGGCATCTCGTCACTGCGTCTGGGACAGTTTGTTACTGTTCTGCCGTGGCATCAGCTCTTTAGTGCCGTGTAACTGCAGCACCACCGTGACTGTGCTGTGGTGGCACCTGCCATCTCTAGGCACAGATTGGACCTGAGTGCCCTGTGTGATGCCTTCCTGCAGACAGGCCCTGCCTTATTTCTCCATTGCAGACGAGGAAACAGCTGGAGGGGCACTCAGCAGACAGCGATAGAGTTTGGCCCAATCCCAAACACAGAGTGACCCCCAAGTGCCACACCCTCATCATCGGTAAGGATGAGGTATGGCAGGAATCGCCCCTGGTACAGATGGGGAAACTGAGGCTCCAAGAGGGGGCTCGGATTCCCAAGTCAGTGTTCTTGCCCACTTGATCCTGAATCTCCCTGTTTCTTGAATGGAAACCACCATGATGGGGGTTATGAAAGGTCTAGGCAGGCAGAGAGAGAACCCTCTGGGGACAAAGGGCCCCATGTAGCCACACAATGGTGACAATCGAAGCTGGATGACAGGCACTGGGTCTCTGGAGCAGCTTGGAGTCCACCTGCTGCTTCTTCCCCACAATAGGAAGCCTGTACTACCCAGGGGCACAATGGGCCCCTGTACTGGCTGCAGTCCATCTCCTACCCTACTCTGGCAAATAGTTAGCATAGCAGTGGATGCCTGGTCTAGGAGCCAGGGAATGAGATTTGGGGACAAGATTTGGGGAGCAGAACTGGGGTGGGACGTAGGCAGCTCACCTACATGGTATCATTTAGAAGGTCTTTCTTTCCTGGCCCAGTCCCCTCACTGCCAGTGGCCTGTGGCTGTGTCTAAATTAACCATGCACTAATTGTCCGTTGTCTGTCTTTGGGCAAGCAATCTAAATATCTCAGTGCCTAAGTTTTTTTCAGTTGTAAAATGGGTACGATCGACCTTACCTGCCAGGCGTTCCATGAGAATCTAGTGGGGGAGGTGTATGGGGCTGCTGCAGTAATGACTGAAGGCTCATTGGCTCCCGTCCAGGCTGCATAGGTGAATAAGTGGGTGGGTGGGTGATGGATGAATGGATGGTGAAGCAGGGGATGGATGCACGGCAGGTGGGTGGATGGTGGGTAGATGGATGGGTGATTGGATGGATGAGTGGCATGTAAGGTCTGGGTAGCCAATGGAAGGAGGAATGAGAGATCGGTTGGTGGAAGTCAGGGAAGTCTCCCAGGCTGCGGTAATGTGAGGTGAGCAGGCAAAGATTTTGCTGAGATCCTTGAAGACACAATGGATATCTTTTAGGTCTGAGCCCCTATTCCTGGGCTGGGTCCCCACTCAGAGCAGAGACTCTGAGCTCCGTGGAATAATTCCCAGGTTTGCTGCCACAGATCATGGTGGAGCACTGAGCCTGCATCCCCTGTCTCTGTCAACCGTGGCCCTGAGTTTCCATCTCTACCGTGCCCCTCCTTAGGGCTGAAGTGACGTCTGAACTCTCAAACCATAGCTGACATGCTTAGTAGAATCACCAAAAAGTGTTTTTTAATTAAAAACAAGAAGTTGGGGGTAGGTTCATATCCATAATTCAGGGCCCTGGAATTGTAACCACCCATGACTTCACTGCTCTTAGTGTGGGTCTCCCTGGTCTATGTTGTTAAAATCCAGAGGGGAAAAGGGCCCAACTCTTCAGGGGCAATCATTAACATTTACCATCTTGACTCTGATCTCCCTGACCTGGCGAGTTTAGAGGTGGTGGCGCATGCCTTTAATCCCAGCTCTTGGGAGGCAGAGGCAGGTGGATCTCGGTGAGTTTGAGGCCAGCCTGGTCTACAGACAGCCAGGGCTGTTACATAGACCAACCCCATCTCAAAAAAAAAATCAAGCAAGCAAACAAAAGCAAAAACAACCCCCCCCCCCCAAAGAAAACCCAACTTAAAATACTCCTGAGATGTTTGGCCTCTTCTGCTGTTGTGGATGGCAGTTACAGTGTGTGTGTAGAGGTGGCCGGGAGTGGGGCAAGGTGGTGGTGTGGCTGGGTCATATGACCTCAGTTTAGGATCCTAGATACTCTCCTACAATCTTGAGAGTCCATCATTTCAGATAAGTCAAGGCAGCCGCTCAAGCAGCTGGTCACCCCAAAGCCACAGTCAAGAGTGGAGAGAGAGTAAAGTCACCCTGGCTGCTTGCACGCTCTCAAGCAGCCTGCTTCTCCCCTCTTACACTGTCCAGGACCCCTTGCCTATGGAACGGTGCCACCCACAGTGGGCTGGGTCTTTCTTTCTATACCAGTTAGCAATTTAGGCAGTGCCCACCGGACATACCCACAGGCCAACCTGTTCGAGACAATCAATCCTTCACTAAGGCTCTTCCTGCCAGGCATGTTGGCACACGCTGCCACCAACTCTGCATCCTCCACCGGTGGCATCCTGTAAGTCAGAGCACTGCTTACTTTCCACTGTGTCCCCAGCAGGGCCTGGACCGTTGTAGACTCTGAGCGAAGGGACAGGCCATGAAGTGACAAAGAGGGCTCAGTGATACTCCTCAAGGCTCTGTAGTGGCAGGTTCACTATTGTTTTCTTGCTATGCCACATAGACCACATGGTTTTGGTGGGATCACTTGAGACCTGGGATTACCCCGGTGGGTTGCAGGGTGTGTGTTAGGGGATGGGAAGCACACGACCTACTCAAATAACCTGGGATATGCTGGATAGTTTTATGTCAACTTGACACAAGCTAAAGTCATCAAGAAGGAGGGAATCCCAATTCAGAAAATGCTTCCGTAAGACGGGGGCTCTAGGCAAGCCTGTAGAGCATTTTCTTCTGAATTAGTGACTGAAGGCCACTGAGGGCCCAGCCCTGTGTGGGTGGTGCCATCACTGGGTTTCTATAAGAAAGGGGGCTGAGCAAACAATGAGGAGCAAACCGGTAAGCAGCACCCTCAATGGCTCTGCATCTGCAGATTGGTACCAAGGTAATGGGGAGCTCCTGTGACAGACCTGACCGTGTTGTTTCGGGGAGGGTTGTGAAAGGACTTTGAAGTTTGAGCTAGAAAAGGCACCGAGTGTTGAGAACTGAGTGGGCCATTCTCTAGGAGCTTGGAAGATGAGACTGTAGAGGGCAGGGTAGACGATGGGGCCTGGCTCGTGAGGTGTCAGAGGGAAGCAAAGACTCTACCAGCCCTTTTGTGTGAAGGATCTGTGGTGTCTGTCAGCTGGGGCTGAAGAATCGGCTGTGATTAACAAGAGACCAGAACTTCTAAAGTGAAACCTTTGCCTTATTGAAACAATGGATGCGGGTCAGCCAGAGATAAGAGATTATCGGTGATCAAGAAGAGACCAGCATCACTGAGGTGAAGCCTTCTGGGAAGAGCATCCTCAGGGTCAGCACACAGAAGCTGGGGTCCAGAGGCAGCCGAGGTTGTACCTCATGCTGGCCTTGAACTTGGTAGTGCAAGAGTCACCCGGTGGTGCTGGCTTTGAAGGCCTGAAGGGGTCATGGAGAGCAGCTGAGGCTGGCACTGTGTGGCAGGGCTGGAGTCCCTGAGGAGAGCCCAGGAGAGGCCACTGGTGAAAGAGCAGCCCAGCTGCAGCAGAGACCCCAGCATTTTGGAGATGCTAGTACCATGGGATGGGCACCAAGAACAGCAGTGGTGGAGGAGCGGAGCCAGCCTGAGCCTGGAAGACAAGCTGTGTGTGCTGCAGAGGGCAGAGCCGGAGAAGTGACCAAGTCCTTTGGAGGAGCCCAGCAGATCGTGAGTGGATTCCAGCCACTGTACTGTTGAAATTTGGTTTTGCTCTGTTCACATTGTGACTGTGCCCTGGTTCTTCCCTCTTGAAGCAAGAAAGCTCCTATTTTACAGAAGGCCACAGTTGAGAGAGAGACTTTGGACTTTAAAAGACACTTTTTTTTAAGAGACTGAGTTTTTGAAGTGTTTGAATTTGTAAGATTGTGATACTTCAAGTTGAAAATATTTTATAGTGTGATGTCAATATCAATGTGTAATTTTGGAGATGAACAAGGAAAGGTTGTAAAAGGTTGTAGCCTAACAGTGATGCATTTGTGTGTCTAGTTGACAGGGGTCACTTGTGTTTGATAGTTCTATGTCAACTTGTCACAAGGTAGAGTCTTCTGAGAGAAGGTCTGAGAGAAGGGATCTTTGACCGAGAAAATGTCTCCATAATATGGGGTTGTTGGCAAGCCTGTGGAGCATTTTTCTTAATTAGTATTGATGTGGGAGGGTCCATCCCACTGTGGGTGGTGCCATCCCTGGGCTGGTGGTCCTGGGTTCTATAAGAACAAGCCATGGTGATCAAGCCAGTAAGCAGCACCCTTCACGGTTTCTACATCAGCTCCTGCCTCCAGGTTCCTGCCTGCTTGAGTTCCTGTCCTGACTTCCTCTGATGATGAACCCTGATATGGCAGTGTAAGCCAAATAAACCCTTTCCTCCCCATGTTGTTCTTGCCGGTGTTTATCACAGCAATAATAACCCTGACTAAGACATGGGATTGGCTTGTGGAATCAGTTTTCTCTTACTACCTGTAGGGAAAAGGGCCAGCCAAGGAAACCCACCCTGGCTGTAATCTAGAGCCAGTGAAAGAAACGCCTTCTGGCTCAGAGATCAGAGCAAATGAAAGAAATACTTTAGCCCTGAACTCAGAACCAAAGAAATACACCCTGACTCTGAAACCAGTGCCAAAGAAACACACTTTGGCCCTAGAATCAGAGCCAGTGAAAGAAATATTCCCTGGTCCCAAAACTAGAGCCAAAAAGCTTCAAAAGACCGGTGAAAGAAGCACAGATTGGCCCTGAAATCCGCCGTCTCTGCCCTGACCAACTAAACTAAGCAATTCCTGAACAGGGATACTAACCAGTCCCTCTTCTCACTGGGAAAACTCTGCCCCTGAGAAGCCCTGTATAAGCCCGGTGCCTGTTCAGTTTGCTGCTGCTTTTCTTCCACCCTGGAAGAGGCAGCCACTGTCCCGGATTCTTTCCTCCCAATAAATCTCTTGAACTGAGATGGAGTGCAGTGGAATGAAACTGTAACACCTTCACTGGGGGAGGTTCCTCGAGCAGAGCAGAGTTGTTACAACTTCTCTAGGAAGTCAGAGACAGAGTTCTAACACAGGCAGGGGGAGCCTTCCCCTAGCAGAGCCGAGTTGTTACACTCCAGAGCCACTTAGCCGAGCTGTAACAACTTCACTGGGGAGCCCTCTCCTGCTGCAGCAGAGCTGTCACACTGGGGAAACCTTTCCCTAGGGCAGGGCTGCGGCGATGCTTACGGTGACCTGTGCTATTCCCTGGCTCCAGACTGCCAGAACTCTCTTCCACCCGAGCTGTAACACTCAGTATCCCTTGGCTCCTGACTGCCACCTGTGCCGTGACATTTATACTACGTTTTTGTGGGTTCTAGCGATGAAACTCGGGCCACCTAGCTCTCTTTTTAAAGAGCTATTTATTTATCTATTTATTTATTTATTATGTTTACAGTGTTCTGACCTTTTTATGGGTTCTAGAGATAAAATCCAGGCCACCTAGCTTTTTTTTTTAAAGATTTATTTATTATTTATTATATTTACAGTGTTCTGTCTGTATATCTGCTTGCAGGCCAGAAGAGGGCACCAGATCTCATTATGGATGGTTGTGAACCACAATATGGTTGCTGGGAATTGAACTCAGGACCTCTGGAAGAGCAGACAGTGCTCTTAACCACTGAGCCATCTTTCTAGCCTGCCGTGTGACTTTTATGACAAGCACCTTTACCTACTGAGCCACCTAGAAGTCGTCCCACTCCTTGCCCCTGTGGTTTGTTTTGCCATGGCTTTATTAAGATATTCACACACCACAGAATGCACACTGGTAAACTATATCACTAGTCTTTATGAAAATCAGGTTTTTGCAAGGAGATGTATTCTCTGTGTGTGTGTCTGTTTGGTTTGGTTTGACAAGGTCTCACTATGTATGCTTGCCTGGCCTGGAACTCATAGAGCTCCACCTACTTCAGCCTCCCAGTACTAGGATTAAAGGTGTAATCAAGAGGCAGAGGCAGGCAGATCTCTATGAGTTCAAAGCCAACTTGCTCTCCTCTACACAGAGCTCCAGACCAGCCAAGTTTACATAGAGAGAACTTACCTCAAAACAAAACAAAAACACAAAAACAAATAAGTAAATAGATGGCGCGTGCTACCACACCCAACTATTTCTTTTGAGGCAGGCTGTCCTTGAATTCACTTTGTAATTCAGGCTAGCCCAGGGCAATCCTCCTGAGTCACCTATGTAAGCGCTGGTACAGAAAGTACACACCTCCCTGCCCAGCTAGTATATTTAGTTTTGCAGCAAGAACCATGTTAATTTTAGAGCAGTTTTATAATCTCCCCCTCAAGGAATCCATTTACACATGTGTGTGTACACACAGAGTCCGTCACTCTCCCACTGGTCTTTCTTTCTGTGGATTTGCCTGCCCTTGATGTCTCTTGATAAACACACAATGCATGTAGCCACGTGTGACTAGTATCTTCCAGATCATGACATTTAAAGAGTCACCGTGTCTCGGTTGGCGTCAGTACATGTCTGTGGCTATAATATGTACCATGTGTGTGTCCATGTGGTGTAGCTGTGCCATGTTTTGCTTGCCTTTTCCTCCACAGGTCAACATTTGGGCTCTGGCCATGTCTCTGCTCTCATGAGTGATGCCATTAAGAGCATCCTATGCCAGTCTGGGTGTGAACAAGCCTCGGTTTCTCCCAGGTAGATACTGAGGGAGAGAACGGCTAGTTTGGGGACTCGGGCTCCATGACGGTATTTTGCCTGCTCTGAGTTTCTCAGGTGGTGGTGGGTTGTGCTTTGGCTAGGGGAATCTGATGATCACTAGAGGTCTGGGGTTACTTATTGTCTCAGTTAGGGTTTCTATTGCTGTGACAAGTCACCATGGCCATGGCAACTCTTATAAAAGGAAACATTTAATTGGGGCTGGCTTACAGGTTCGGAGAAGTTTAGTCCATCATTGTCATGGTGGGAAGCCTGGCAGCGTTCAGGCAGACATGGTGCTGGAGAAGGAGCTGAGAGTTCTACATCTTGATGGGCAGGCACCAGGAAGAGAGACTGATGCTGGGTCTGGCTTGATTATTTGAAACCTCAAAACCCACCCCCAGTGACATACTTTGTCCAACAAGGACACATACTTCCTAATAGTGCCACTCCCTATGGGCCTGTGGGGGCCATTTTCATCCAAACTGCCACACATGGTGCCTTAGCAAGGCTGTTCACCTCTGAACTTCAACTTCCTTGCCTGTTGAACAGACAGACGGCAAGGTTCCACCCCGGAGCTGCTGGAGGACACTCAGAATGACCAGCAAAGCTGGAGGAGAAGGTTGTCCCGGAACCACTGGCCTCCACCGTGTGTGGGCAGAGCCCTGAGAATGCTGGGCTAGTCAGGGGGGGGGTTGAGGAGAGCCAGGCTCCCTGGGTACTCTCAGGTGACCCTAGAACACACGTGTCACCGTGATATGTCATCTACTGCCGAAGAATCTGAAGCTTAGTGATGTGAAGTCCCTTAACGAAGTCACAAACCACGTCCCCGGTCTGCAGGATCAAGTCCCTTCCTTGGTCTCCTCAGAGCCTGGCCCTGCCTCCTGCTGGCCGCCAGGCCTACCTGCAGATGTGAGCCCCTGTGTGAGACATGGTCAGAAGTGGCTAGCCTGCCAAGGCCTGCAGTACCGCAGATCTCCATCACCTTGTAGAACTAATGCAAAGGGTTTGAACCTTTTCATCGCCCCACTTGGTGAAACTTTGTTTACACAGGGGCCCTGCTGCCTTTGCCTGCTCCCTGCAGCAAGAGATCCAGGCGACCTTAACAAATCCTCCCACCTTGTGAGCTGACTGTACTGCTGCTGAGCCAGGCTGCCTGCTCTGCCCTCAACAGTGGGTGAGCTGGGGCCAATGTCTGGAACATTCAGGCATCATCTGTAAAGTGAGAAGATAATGGAGCACACTCCTGGTGTGATGGAGGGCAGTCCTGGGGTCACACATGTGTCCTTGATATGGCATCTACAAATGGAACCCCCAGAGCTGTGGCAGGACATCTGGCAATGGCAGGCAGGGGCATCAGGCAACTGTTCTGCAGATCCGGGTTCAGAAGAGACAGGCAGACGGACAGGCAGACAGACAGCCTCTCATGTGTCCTCCAGATGGGCCAGGAACTTGATCAAGGCAGAGCCCAGGCCCTCAAGGTGAGGGTGTGTGGGGCTGCTCTCCTCTGTCCCCTCTCCCAAAGGGCTCCTTGTCCACGGCAATCTCACAGGTCGGTCACCAGGGCTTCAGCTGGAGTGGGTCCCCGTTTGTGCCGCTCTCCAGTCTGCCGCAGGGAATCCAGGGCTCTGACACCATGAATGCTGGCTCTCAAGGGGATCATCAGACAAGTTCGCTGTGACTCTGTGACAATGGCCGTAATTAAGGTGTCAGCATGTCATTCCCTCTTTCATTGAGAAGCCCCAGACAAACATAGGTCTTCAGCCTCTTCCGTGAGCCGGAGAGAGCAGAGGGGGGAAGGCAGAGGGGCACATGTCCCACGGGGTGTGTCTGTCCAGGATCCAATGGCTGGTTCTCTCAGCAGCCTTTGCTAACCCAAGGGGACAGGCACATCTAGAGGGCAGATGAGTGTCTGAGCCCTGAAAGCTGTGGCTGTGGAGGTGGCAGGAGAGATGTTGTGATTGTGTTGACTAGGGTTTATTTTTTCCCTTTCAGATTGTAATTTAATTGCAGCATGTAATTACAATATGTAATAACTGTGAACCCTTTCTCCTTCAAATTTATGACCTCTTTTTCTTTATTCGTTTGTTTTTTGAGACGGGGTTTCTTTGTGCAGCCTTAACTGTCCTGGGACTCACTCTGTAGACCTGGCTGGCCTCAAACTCACAGAGATTCCCCTGCCTCTGCTACCCAAGTGCCGAGATTACAGATGTACACCACCACCGCCTGGCCATGGCCTCCTTTTTTTTTTTTTTTTTTGAAACTAATTGTTATTGCTTTTAAACATGTCTGTGCACATATGCACAGCTTCCTAAGCATAGCCTGCTCAGTCTGTATTGTATTATTTGTATGTGTGTTTTCAGGGCTGACTGTTTGGCGCTGGACAGCCAATTGGTGGGCTCTCCCACTCCCAGCCTCCCCCAGTGACCTGTTGTTCTCTGTATAGAGTTAAGGCCTCGTGGACTTCTCTCCATCCAGTATGGCCTGTTCGTTGCTGTCCTCCTTGTCCAGTTCACGTTTGGGCATTCATGTTGGCGAGACTTTACGGGTGTAGCTTCTGACGTTAGATTCTATGAGACACAGCAAGCTCCCCGATCTTCTGGCGCTTACAGTCTTTCTGCCCTTCTTCTGCAATGTTCTCTGAGCCTTAGGTGTGTGTGGGGGGGGGAGGTTGTAGATCCACTGCACTGGGCTCCACAGCTCTGTATTGTAACATGACGGGGCCAGCTTGTTGGGGTTTCTGTCCCGCCCGGTACCCCACAACTGGCAACTCCCAAGGAAAATCATACACAAGACTCCATAAGATTATAAACTGATTGGCCCATTTGGTCAGGCTACTTATTAGCTCTTATAACTTATGTTACCCCATTATCCTTATCTACATTACCCACATGGGCTCAGTACCTTTCTCAGTGTGACAGCTTACATGTTGCCTCTTCGGTGGTCTGTACAGGAATGGCTGAGAGAGCTTCTGTGTCCCAGAAAACTCCCAGTCTCTTTGCTCCACCCCTACTTCCTGTCTGGCTTTCCCGCCTATACTGCCTGCCTGGCCAATCAGTGTTTTATTAAAATATGGTTGACAGAATACAGACAATTCTCCCGCACCACTGTATTTTGTTTGGTTATGGTTTTCTGCAGTGGCCTCTTGTCCATTGCAAAGAGAAATGTCCTTGATGAGGGTGAGGAGTCCCTTGTCTGTGTCGCGAGGACAAGTGTGTAGTGGTCGTTGTTAAGCACTGTTTAGTTCATGCCGACCTGACAGGAACTTGTACAAAGGAGCCTCAGCTGGGGAGTTACCCCCATGTGGTTGGTGTCTGTGGAGCCTTTTCTTGATTGTTAATCAGTACAGGAAAGCCTGGCTCACTGTGTGGTGCCACTCATGGGCGGGTGGTTCTGGGTTGCATAAAAAAAAAACCAAGCTGAGTAAGCCATGAAAACAAGCCAGCAAGCGATGCTTCTCCATGGTTTCTGCTTCAGTTCCTGCCTCCAGGTTCCTGTCTTGAGCTCCTGACAGACCGAAACCTGTAAGATTAAATAGATAGGTTCCTCTTCACTTTGCTTTTGATCCTAGTGTTTACACAGCAACAGAATGCAAACTGGTTCAGATGTAGAGGGACAGAGAAACCCAAGCACAGGGCGCCTCAGCAGTAACAAAAAGGCCCACAGCCACAACGCCAACAAAACCATAGTGAGACCCCAATCCCTTCTAGGCAGCAAGCTTCTTAACAGTAGGGATGTGGGGGTTCAAGAGATGGCTCAGCTGTTAGAGCTCTTGCTGCTCATGGGAACTGGGGTTCAGTTCCCAGCACCCTATGTGGTGGCTCACAACCACCCATAACTCCAGTTCCAAGGGATCGAACACCTTCTGGCCTCCAGGGCACTGCTTACGTATGGCGTACGTATGGCGTACATACATGCATGTGTGAACACTCACATGCACACACCCACTCCCACACACAGGTAGAGGTGTGGTTACCCACACTTCAGGTCTGAGTCTGATGAACAGTGAGGCTTGGCAGATGTTGAAAGGGAACAAGGTGGAAGGGAAGGAGGGATGGAGAAAGAAGAGGTTGGGGGGAAGGAAGAAGAGGAAAAGAAGGTGTAGTGTTTCATAGTTGAGGTTTTAGCATATCATTGCCAAATATCAAACTGAGAGACTCTTAACACACAGAAAGCAGAACCATCCTGGCCCCTAATGTCATCACCATCACTACCACCATGTTTACCACCACCATCACAACCCCAACCATCACCAATCCTATACCCCTACCCCATCACCACCACCACCACCATCACTACCTCCACGATCACCACCACCATGAATCTCATTACCGCTGTATCAATCTCCAGGGCTCCTTATATGGTGATCCGGATACCAGGTGCAGTCACATAGCTAAATGTAGGAATTGTGAAAAGTTGTTTTCAACAGTTGAAAGCTTCTGAAAGCATAACTTCGAGTTCGGATGTGTACGGACCTGAGATGCCTCTGGAAGCAGCCACCCACACTGCGTCACACAGCTGCCTGCAGCCTTGGTGGTGACATACAGCAGTAGTCCTTCTCTCTGCAGATGCCACCATGCCGCACACCAACAAGCACTGCCCCAGACACCTCGGCGCAGACGTGAGAGCACCGCACGTTGTGAATTGCTGTGTTCTTGCTGTCCATACAAAGACTTTTACTCGCAGAAGAGCAGACACCATAGTTTAATTACAGAAAACAGAGACTTCGTGTTTTCCTTCCGGCACTCCTCAGTATGTAAGTATCAAATTAGCCTGTCTTTGGATTAGCTTGTGATTTTTTTTAAACTACTATTTGAGTCACTGACTTGAGTCTCATTTAAAATAAACACATTAACTGAGTTTTGGCTTGGGGTGAGGACAGAATTTCCAACAATTTCTGAAATGATACTGAACATACTGATGCCATTTTGTATTACATATTTATGTGAAGCAGAGTTCTCATCATCGATGATTATAAAAACTGAAGTAGTGGGCTGGTGAGACGACTCACTGGGTAAAGGTGCTTGCCAATAAACCTGGTGGCTTGAGTTTGATCCCCAGGATCCACGTGACAGAAGGAAAGAAATGGCTGTCCTTGGATTACCATGTATGTGCACTGGGGCACACACATGCCCACACACATACATATACAACTGCCTGTCTTAGTTAGGGGTTTTTTTTTAAGATTTATTTATTTAGTATGTATATACAGTGTTCTGCCTGCATGTCTGCCTGCATGCCAGAAGAGGGCGCCAGATCTTATTCCAAATAGTTGTGAACCACCATATGGTTGCTGGGAATTGAATTCAGGACCTCTGGAAGAGCAGCCAGTGCTCTTAACTGATGAGCCATCTCTCCAGCAACTTAGGTAGGGTTTCTATTGCTGAGATGGGACACTGTGACTGTGGTGGTTTGAAAGAAAGTGGCCCCCATAGGGAATGGCACTATTAGGAGGTGTGGCTTTATTAGAGTAGGTGTAACTTTGATAGAGGAAGTGTGTCACTGTGGGGGTGGGCTTTGAGGTCTCCTATGCTCAAGCTACACTCAATGACACAGTTTGCTTCCTGTTATCTGTGGATCAGGATGTAGAACTCTCAGCTCCTTCTCCAGCACCATGTCTGCCTGTGTACCACCATGTCCCACCATGGTAATGAACTAAACCTCTGAAACTGTAAGGCACCCCAATTAAATGTTTTTCCTTTATAGGAGTTACTGTGGTCATGGTGCCTCTTCACAGCAATAGAAACCCTAACTAACACCAAAGGCAAATTGGGGAGGCAAGGGTTTATTTGAGTTAAACTTTCATATTGCTGCTCATCAATGGAGGAAGTCAGGGCAGGAACTCAAGCAGGGCAGGAACCTGGATGCAGGAGCTGATGCAGAGGCCATAGAGGGTGCTCCTCATGGCTTGCTCAACCTGTTTTTCTATACAACCTAGGACCACCAGCCCAGAGATGGCCCCACCCACAATGGACTCGGCCTTCCCATCAGTCACTAAGAAAATGCCCCAACTCTCACGTACAGCCTGATCTCATGGAAGCATTTTCTCAGTGGAGGTTCCTTCCCTCTGATGATTCTAGCTTGTGTCAAGCTGACATGAAACTATCCATCTCACCCCCAATTTTTTAAATTAAAAATATTGATTTAACTCTGGAAACATGTTGAAGATTCTGTAGTATCAAATATTCAGCCAATAATTCTTTATATAAAAATAAATACATCTATCTCATGAGTGTGCAAGTCTGCTTTTACCATTAATAAATAGAAAACTATATATAGTGACACATACATGCATATCTACACATGCCAAAGAATTGTTTTGGCTTTCTTTGAGACAGGTCTCACTCTATAGACCAAGTTCTCCTTGAATTCACAGGTCTACCTGTCTCTGTCTCCAAAGTGCTGGGATTGATTAGAGGCCTGTGACGCCACGCCTGCCCCTGTCGATTTCTTTTTAATGTATTCAGTCAGGGTTTGCCTTGTATTCCTACTGTGTGCACCTGGATACCCAGGGTTCGGTAGAGAGTTCGTGGACAGATGGGGTCATGAATAGGAGGAGTTTAAGATGTAGAAGTCTGTAAAATACCTCAACAGGACTCCCCACACCTTTTTTGGAGAGGAGGGGGATGTGGGATATAAGACAGGGTCTTCTTATGTAGCCCAGACTGGCTTTGAACTCATAAACCTGCCTCTACCTCTCATGGGCTGGGATCACAGGTGTGCACTGCTGTGCCAGCCCCAACCTCCAGGCATCGCTTCTGGTTTCTGATGGATTTGTTAATCCTTGAAGTTCTTTGGTGGTTCTGAAATCCACGTCTGTCACCACAAGGAGCAGTCCTTTGTGGCTAAATCCCTATTTTCATTCATTCATTCATTCATTTATTTATTTATTTAGAGACAGAGTCTCACAGCAAGGAACTGCTGTGGCTAGCAAGGAACTCACTCTGTAGACCAGGCTAGCCCTGACTCACAAAGCTCCACCTGCCTCTGCCTCCTGGGTGCTGGGATTCCAGGCATGTGTGTCATACCCGGCTTCCCTCTCTTTCTTCAAATGCCGTGGCCTCATCAGCTCTGTCTACACAGACCGCGGCAGTGCACACATCAGCTCCGTCTACACAGACCACAGCAGTGCACACATCAGCTCCGTCGTCTACACAGACCATGGCAGTGCACACATCAGCCCCGTCTACACAGACCGTGGCAGTGCACACATCAGCTCCGTCTACACAGACTGTGCAGTGCACACATCAGCTCCGTCGTCTACACAGACTGTGGCAGTGCACATATCAGCTCCATCTACACAGACTGTGCAGTGCACACATCAGCTCCGTCGTCTACACAGACTGTGGCAGTGCACACATCAGCTCCATCTACACAGACTGTACAGTGCACACATCAGCCCCGTCTACACAGACCGTGGCAGTGCACCCATCGGTTCCGTCTACACAGATCGTGGCAGTGCACACGTCAGCCCTGTCTACACATGAAGGCGTAAGTCACAGACAATCCCACACCAGTTTGGAATTATGATTAATAGAATGGTTATTTATTCAAAGGGGAAAAAACTTACAGATTACCGTCCCAGACAACAGCCCCTCCACGCGAACAGGAAAGGAGTCCAGGGGCCGGAAACGGAGCCGGAAGACAAAAGACAGAGTGGAGGACAGCCGCTGCTTTTTTTAAAGGGAGAGAGACCACGCCCCAATGGGCTGGTAACTCAGCGGCGATTGGCTGAAGGAGCTGAAGGAACTCCCACAGCATCTCCCCCTTTTGTTTAAGTAAGAGAGTTCTAAGCCTACTACGCAATTATATACAATAAGTACAAACCTACGAAATTATATACAATAAATACAAATATCCTATTCTAACTAGCTTAAGTCTTGTATAACAAATAACTTGGCCAAGTCATGAAAGGAAAGTAACTACATTTATATAATCTTCAATCCCATCGAAGATCTGAGAAGGGAAATAATGTTATCTGAGTAATTAGGAAGTGCAATCAAACAACTTCCAGAACATATAACAAATCGCAGAGACAACTGGCTACCTGGACAAACACCCAAAGTCACATTTGCAGCGTTGAAGCAACCAACTTTGGCTAAGGCCTGATGTAACTGACATACCATTTTCAAAGGCAAGAAACTTCAAAACTATCTTACCCTGTCTTGGCAGGATATGACAGTCTTGTTTTATCCATTTACGGATATTCTGTAACTCTGTCAGTAGTTGAGGTATGGACATTTCTTTACCCAAAGGCCAGTTCTGCCAAGAAGAAAGACTCCAGGTGGAGTGTCTTTGGTGCTCAACATTCTCTCGGGCATAGATCAGTGTTGCCAGGAGTGATTGTGTCTCCCTACCATAGAACTCTGAATTAGATTAAAGGCCATTTTCTACAGCTCTTTGAAGAGGTTGAAGATTATCTATCTATACTGAATATAATCTCTATATATCTAAAGAACCTGATTAGTCTAATTATAAATGACAAACTTAGATGACTGTTGATCTATATAATTCTCAATATCTATCTAACTTAAAGACTGAGATAATAAACAACTGTGCAATAAATGAGGACAATGTGACCTCCAAATATAAACAATGTGCAAGTATACATTACAATATGGTAAATATATATATCAATACATAAACAATATATAAGTATCTTAATCAGAGGTAGAAGTGTACAATGCAATATGGTAAATATACATATATCAATACAATATATATATACAAATACATAAAAATGTTTTAAACAGAGGTAAAAGCATGAAGCATGCATGCATAAAATAGTCAACATAATTTAACTTTGTATCAATATATAAGAATCGATACCAATATGTTTGTCTAAAAGCAATAACTCACAAGTACAAATCTATTTATCCCATAATCCAATTATCCCTCTTTTTTTTTTTTAAGATTCCTGTGCTTATAAAATTCCTCCCCCAACACTCAACCGTATACTAATTATAACCAACCCCTAAATGATGTCCCTAAACCCAAGGACAAACTTTATTGGGAGAGGGGACGTCGTTCTCTAGAATTACTTCCAGCTGTCATGGGGGCGACGTTCTTTCTGGGGGATCCTGTGAAAGTAAAATGATGGTTAAATTTCAAGATCAATGTCTTTTAAAATTGCAAATAGTCTCTGAGTATTTTGTGGAGGTCTGGCCAGAATGTTGTACAAGATGTGCACCATTTCAGCACGTTGGAACCGTCTTGTGCAGCTGGTACCCAAAACAGGTCTTGTAGTAGCGCTATCAGTATCATGACATCATCTCAACCAGGTGGAGTTGTTGTTATGGGGCCCCATCTTCTTCCTGGAAACTTCAAATGTCACTGTAGGAAAAACTCATTGTTCATTGTGGAAAACTTAAACATTAATTATATAGACATATACATGAATACCTATATTCAATGAGAGACATGATAGATATATTTAATGAAGGTATGATAGATATGAAGAAAAGTAAAGATGTTTTCTAAACTCATATTTCTTTCTGTCCCATATCATGGCTCTTGACATGAGACAGAAACTCCAGAAACTCTGGGTTTTTCTTTAAACAACAGGCTTGGAATTAGAGAGGGACTGAGCCAGAGTCCAACTCTAAAACCAGCTCTATAAATTTAGAAATATGATTTAGTATGGTACTTACAGAACCTATTCAGTTTTCTTGATAGTCCCTATTGGGCCGTTATTTTCCATCTGTCAGTATTCAAATATCCAGGGTCCCTTGAACTTTTCAAAGATCAGTGTTTTCCTGTGGAGATAAGAACAGAACCCTGCCCCCATTCTATATGCTTTTCTTACCACCTGTATGGTTATCATCATTGTAGATGCTGTTATTTCTCCTTTCCAAGAGGTTTCTCCTCTTCAAATCGAACCTTTATTAATTTTGATGGTATCCACAATTTTTCTTCTCCTGTGGAAACAAGAGCAAAACCCCTTCCCCAACGTAGCACATCTCCTGGCTTCCATTGAGAGGTCAGCACGTCTTTGAAATAAACAGGTTGGTTTAGTTCAGAAGTTTTTTCCATTATCCAATGCCTCTCTGCTGCTGTTGTTCCTTTCTCATTAGCATTAAGAAAATTCAAGGTTAATAAAGCATTATGCAATCTATTTCTGGGGGTATCTTTCGTCCCTTTCTGTTTGTTTAGCATATCCTTTATAGTACGATTTGATCTTTCTATAACTGCCTGACCTGTAGGATTATTTGGTATACCTGTAACGTGTTTTATATTATAATAAGCAAAGAAGCGTTTCATTTTCTTAGATACATATGCTGGACCATTGTCTGTCTTTATTTGTGCAGGTATACCCATGATGGCCATAACTTCCAATAAATGTGTGATTACCGAATCAGCCTTTTCTGAGCTCAGGGCAGTTGCCCATTGAAAACCTGAATACGTGTCTATGGTGTGGTGTACATATTTTAATTTACCAAATTCCATAAAGTGGAACACATCCATCTGCCAGATTTCATTCCTTTGAGTACCCTTTGGGTTACTCCCTGCAGGCAACGGTGTTTGATTATAGAAAGAACAAGTAGGACATCTCTTTATAATGTCCTTAGCTTGTTGCCATGTAATGGAAAACTCTTTCTTTAAGCCTTTACTATTGACATGATGTTTTTTATGAAATTCTGAGGCCTGCAGAACGCTTCCAATCAATAATTGGTCAATTTCAGCGTTACCTTGTGCTAGAGGCCCAGGCAGACCGGTATGGGACCGGATGTGTGTTATGTACATTGGACAAAGCCTATTCCTAATTATGTCCTGTACCTCGATAAACAATGAAGTCAACTCTGTGTCATCTGGTATGAATTCAGCGGTTTCAATATGCAAGATAACTCTTTCTGCATATTGTGAATCTGTAACTATATTAAGAGGTTCTTTAAAATCCCTTAGCACCATAAGAATGGCATATAATTCTGCCTTCTGGACAGAATTATAAGGGCTTTGTTCCACCTTACTCAATTCTTCCGATTTATAACCTGCTTTCCCTGATTTATTTGCATCGGTATAAAATGTCCGAGCTCCAGTTATTGGAGCATCACGTACAATTCTAGGAAGAATCCAAGAAGTTCTCTTTATGAGGTTAAGTCTATCACTTTTGGGATAGTTGCTGCTAATTTCTCCCAAAAAATTAGCACAAGCTCTTTGCCATGGTTCATTATCTTCCCATAACTTTCTTATTTCCTCAGTAGTAAAAGGCACTATAATTTCTGCTGGGTCTATACCTGCTAGTTGACGAAGTCTCAGTTTACCTTTTATAATTAATTCTGAAACCTTTTCTACATAAGTTTTTAATTTTTTACTTGGTTTATGAGGTATAAATATCCACTCTAAAATAATATCTTCCCTCTGCATTAAAATCCCTGTAGGAGAAATTCTGGAAGGCAGTATGACTAGGATGGAACTAAGATTCGGGTTGACCCTATCCACATGTGCCTCCTGTAATTTTTCCTCAATCATTGTCAGTTCCTTTTCTGCTTCAACTGTCAATTTTCTGGGACTATTCAAATCCTTATCACCATCTAAGGTTTTGTTTAAATGAACTATTAGATCAGGTGTTATCCCAACAGCTGGTCGTAGACTGGAAATATCTCCTAACAATCTTTGGAAGTCATTAAGAGTCCGTAACCGGTCTCTCCTAATTTGTGCCTTTTGTGTTCGAATTTTTTCTAACCCTATTCTGTAGCCTAGGTAATTAATAGAATCTCCTCTTTGAATCTTTTCAGGGGCAATTTGTAATCCCCACCTAGGCAAGACTTTCTTTACTTCTTCAAACATACTTTCCAAAATATCTTTATTTGAATCAGATAATAAAATGTCATCCATGTAATGATAAATTATGGACTTGGGAAATTGCTTACGAATTATTTCCAGTGGCTTATTAACAAAATATTGACACAATGTGGGACTATTGAGCATCCCCTGTGGGAGGACAGTCCATTGATATCTCCTAGTAGGCTGAGAATTATTATAAGTAGGCACTGTGAAGGCAAATTTTTCTCTATCCATTTTTTGCAAAGGTATAGTGAAAAAACAATCTTTCAAATCAATAACTATAAGAGGCCATCCTCTTGGTAATAGAGAAGGCAAAGGAATTCCAGATTGTAGCGGACCCATAGGCTGAATTACCTTGTTGACAGCTCTTAGATCTGTCACCATTCTCCATTTACCAGATTTCTTTTTTACAACAAACACAGGAGAATTCCAAGGGCTGGTTGATTCTTCAATATGGTTAGCATCTAGTTGCTCTTGTACCAGCTGTTCCAAAGCCTGTAACTTATCTTCAGCTAGAGGCCACTGCTTGATCCATATTGGCTTCTCAGTTAGCCATTTTAAAGGTAGGGCTGTTGGTACCTCTAAAGGTTTGCTATTGGCTGTGTGTTCTTGTACAGCCTGAATGGCTGATGACCTTTTTCCATAATACCTCATTATATCCTTCCCAGAATTGTGAGTTCCTGGAACTACAGGAATGTTAATCTGGGTATTCCATTGCTGTAGCAGGTCACGGCCCCATAAATTTATTGCAATATTTGCTATATATGGCCTTAATCTTCCTATTTGCCCTTCAGGCCCTATGCATTCCACCCATCTTGTGCTTTGTTTTACACGAGATAGGGTTCCAATTCCCAGGAACTGAACATCTACCTCATGAAGAGGCCAATTCGGATGCCAGGATTCTGGAGTAATTATACTTACATCCGCACCTGTGTCTAATAAGCCTTCAATAAAAATGCCATTTATACAGACTCTTAGCTTTGGTCTTTGATCGTTAATATACGTTTGCCAAAATATACGTTTACTCTGTCCTCCTGAATTTTTTGACTCATTCTCCACATGTAATTCATCATTTAGACCAGTATTACTTTTTACGGCAGACATTGGAGTTTTTAATTTTCTTGGTGAGACACATTTTCGATTGTAACTGGGAATGACTGGGCCACTTTTGGCTTGGGGGCCTGCGAGAGGCCCCTCAAGGAGTTTCCCGATGGTATCGGGTTGCCTTGTCTGTCTGTTGTTGACCTGCATTCGTTGGACCAATGTCGGCCTTTACCGCATCTCCTACATATACCTGAAGGCTGAGATCTCCTACTTTTGTCATTCCCAGAGGAGATATTATTCCTAGGATTTCTTTGCCTGCAATCCCTTTTCAGATGTCCTAATTTACCACAATTAAAACACCTGGTAGTTTGATGTCTCCTCATAGCTTTGGAAATCGCTTCTCCTACCCAGGATTCATCATTATAGCTAAACATCTCAACATTCATTGTATGCTGTATCCATTCTTCCATTGGTGCTGATCTAGATCTTAAAGGCCCAATTATCTTTTTACATTCAGTATTTGCATTTTCAAAAGCTAGAGATTCAAGAAGTATTCGTCTAGCTTCTGGGTCTGTTACCCCTATGTCCAGAGCCTTAATTAATCTTTGCACAAAGTCAGTAAAGGGTTCTCTCTGTCCCTGCCTAACCCTGGTATATGATTCGACCCTTTTTGCTGGATCTTGTATTCTATTCAAAGCATTCAAGGCTGCTTTGTGACATAAGGACAGCACTTCTTCATCATAAAGAGCTTGGACCTGTGGATCAGCATATGCTCCTACACCAAGAATTTGATCTTGGGAAACCTCCACACCTTTTGCTCTTCCTTGCTGTTCCATATGTTTGGATTCTTCTCTGAAATAAATTCCAAACATCAAGGAAGGCCCATCATCTAAAACTGCAGACACTAGCTGAGAGAAATCATGGGGAGTAGCTCTGACATTAGAAGCCCAAGTCCTTATCATTTCCTTAACAAATGCAGAGTGCAAGCCAAAATTAACGACAGCTTGCTTAATTTCTTTTAAATCATTCATTGCTATTGGTGTCCATCTAGCTTCTTTAGCTCCCTTTGAGCCTTTGGAAGTTGACCCTTTGTCAGAATAAATTACAGGGTATGTTGTTAGGACCCTGGGTAAGCCAGTTCTAACAGCTGGTGGTGGCATTGTATCCTGTCCTTGTGCCTTCTTACTCTGTTCACCAGCTCCAATAGTTTCTTCAATCATTTCTAATCTTTTTATCATTGTATCCCTTAAATCCTGAATCTCCTGACCTACCCGTGTTTCTAGTAATTTCACTAAGGTATCAGTTTTTTGGTTCCCATTCTGGAGGTTCATTATCTGTTACCTTATCAAAACTTTGTGGTAACGTCTGAACGTCAAATTCAACAGCCTGTACCCTTTCAGGTAACTTCCTAGTACCCTTGGACATGGAGTCAATTTTGTCTATCATAGTATCCACTTGTTCAGATAACCCCTGATTTTCAATAATTTTAATCCTTTCAACTAGTTGTTCAATATTAGTCCGTAAAAATCGTATCTTTCTTAATGATAAAATATTGAAAAGAAAACTGAAACCTAGTAACAAGTAAATTAATATATTCCCATAGTCATATAAACCTTGCATGACATAATCCATTGTATTAATAAAGAAAACAGTAAAATTGGCGTTGGAAACAAAAACTGCCATATTACCTCTTGTCTAGTTGGCGGCGCTGTTGCCAAGTTGCGACTAGAACCACTGCAAAGGTGACTTAAACAGGTCCTGTTTCAGTGTCTGCCTTAGTATTTGTTAAAAACTAGGAAATATAAGTTGCTCAAGAAAGAAAGTTTAATTAAATCAATTCCATACACGGAACCAGAAACCCAGAATCCAGGGGTAGAAAAGAGCAACCCGGAAGCCGCGTATGCCTCCACGTGACCGAGTCGTTCTGATTCACGCCACTAAAGCACCGCACTTACAAGGGAAATTTAAAAACAACTCAGAAAAGAGCAAACCAGGCTTGCAGAGATTGTCCCGAGCCTGTGGAGCTTGGGAGGCGTGGGGTTTAATTGAACTGCTGGCTCCACATACAGGGCACAGGCCGCAGCTGAGGGAGGTCTCGTGACTAGCCGAGCTGGTAGCAAGCAGTTGAGTGGGGGGGAAGGGGGGGTTCTACAACCAAACGTGGGGCACCAGATGAAGGCGTAAGTCACAGACAATCCCACACCAGTTTGGAATTATGATTAATAGAATGGTTATTTATTCAAAGGGGAAAAAACTTACAGATTACCGTCCCAGACAACAGCCCCTCCACACGAACAGGAAAGGAGTCCAGGGGCCGGAAACGGAGCCGGAAGACAAAAGACAGAGTGGAGGACAGCCGCTGCTTTTTTTAAAGGGAGAGAGACCACGCCCCAATGGGCTGGTAACTCAGCGGCGATTGGCTGAAGGAGCTGAAGGAACTCCCACAGCATACACAGACCGCGGCAGTGCACACATCAGCTCCGTCTACACAGACCGTGGCAGTGCACACATCAGCTCTGTCTACACCGACCGCGGCAGTGCACACATCAGCTCCGTCTACACAGACCGTGGCAGTACACACATCAGCTCTGTCTACACAGACAGCAGCAGTACAGCACAGACTGGGGCACTGACAGGGAAAGGACAGAAGGTGAGTCTTACAGCACCAAGGCCGGACAGTCTGAGATCTAGGTACAGCTGTGGAGGTCTGGTGATGGCCATTCTCTGTGTGCAGGGGACATGGTATGTCCTCTGAGGGAGGAGAACACTGTGTCCTCATGTGACAGAAGGACAGGAGTACAAAGAGGCCTTAACTTTGACCCTGAGGTCTTTTAAAGAGGTGCTGATCCTGTTAATGATTCGGGGTCCTCATTCCCAAAGGCCTCTCCATCACTGAATCCATGGGCGGCTGCATCTCCTAATAAGGGTCCATTCACTGGGCCATAGATTTTATGCCAGTGAAGAGTTGGCTGCCATGCTTTCCTAGAAACACTGAGTAAAGTCACTAATTGCCTTCTCTCCCCTACCTGGGCAGGGGACTTCAGATCCCAGGTTGCCATCTGTGACTCAAAAGTGGAAGTTCCGGCGGACAAGAGCTAGGGCCCAGGAAGGAGCAAGTGTGAAGGCTGGGTACACCGTGGACTTCTGTCCTTGGAGCTGCACTAGGGAAGGGGAGAAACTGGAGGGTCTTTCCCTGTCTCTCCTTTAGCCTTCAGATAAATCCACCCAGGATCCCCGGCATCTGGAGCTGCACAAATGGAGCATACATTATCTTTAACAATCACATCTATAACCACACTCCATGTCACCTACTTCTGCTGAACCCTGGGATAGGCGTGGGGTGGGCAGGGTGGTCATCTATAGTCCTGAAATCCCCACTGCTCCTATGGCTTTATCTCTAGAAGCTTCTGCAGTAAAATGTGGCTGAGCTGCTGGCGTGCAGCTCACTGAGGATCGGAGACTTCCTGGATGGTAGATGTGGGGTACTATGACACACGTCAGGGAGGGGCCAACTTTGGAGAGAGGCAGGAAGGCAGGAGCAGGGAATGAGGACAGGACCAGGGAATTGGTGGCTGCTCAGAGGGTACAGAGAGGGAGTGGGGGCCACAGAGAGTGTCAAGTGTGGCCTCATGCATTTCCAGGTTTAGTCTCTGAGCTCACCAAGATGGCAACGAAGAAAGGGTCACTGTGGTCATGCCTAGACATCACCTTGCCCTCTAGACCATACCCTTCTGAGGATGCTTTATAACATACCCCACCTTTTTTGAGACAGGGTTTCTCCATAGCTTTGGCGCTCATTCTGTTGAGCAGGCTGGCCTCGAACTCACAGAGATCCCCCGGCCTCTGCCTTCTGAGTTCTGGGTTAAGGGTGTGCCTGGAGCCTACCAAAGGAGACCATGCGCTGAGGAAGTGGTTGGCTGCTTTGCCTGGCACACATGAAGTCCTGGGTTTTGCCCCTGGCAGTGTTGGCTACCTTCCTGCTGCTGCTGCAATAAAACACCTTGACCAGTTTAACTTCGAAAAGAGTTTCTTTCGGAGGATTAGAGGCCATGCTGGCTGGAGCAGAGGCAGCAGGCAGCATGCGGCAGGCACAGCCGCTGGGGCAGAAGCCAAGTGTCCACACCAAGAACCACAAGCACAGAGCAGAGGGGGAGAGAGAAGCAGAAATGGCTGAGCCCTTAAACTCTCAAAGTCTGCCCCAGTGGCTCCTTCCCTCATCAAGGCCATACCTCCTAGGACTCCCCAAACAACGACCCCAGCTGGGGGTCAAGCATCCGAGTGCTTCTGTGTGTTCATTGCCCTCTCTGTGGTCACACGCTCCCATTTCTGTTCCCATCCCCACCTCATCCCAGCCTGTGTTTAGCTGGTACCCAGTGTCTCCCAGCACAGGCATGCCAGCTTGCCCTGACCCCAGCCCTCCCTTGCTCCCTCCCAGTGTTTCTCCTCTTGGTCACCAGTGGTTCCATCATCCCTGCCCTCGACTCCTCCCACGGTCTTCCTTCCACCATGGAGTCGCTCCATTGGCAGCTGCCAGAAACACCTCCTGCCAACATCCAAACTCCAGCCGCCTCCTGCCACCGCTGTCAAGGTCGTTCACCTGCATCCTGCCGTCCTCCTTCCTCCAGCCTGGTCTCACTGTCCTCTCTGCTTCACGCAGATGCCAGAGGGAAGGTTTTCCGAGTCGGGGTAGCATTTCCCCTCTGCCCAAAGCCTTCACTGTGCAGTGATTTCCTCTCAAACCCTCTCTTCTGTAGGGAAGGGCGGAGACTCACATCACTCCCAGGAAAGTTACAAAAAGTTAGTGAAAAGACCCAGAAGTCCCGTTCCATACATTTTGCCGGCAGCAAACAATTGCTGGGGTAGAGAGACTCTCTGGAGGGGCTGCCTACAAGCTGGGCAGGGGCTCCAAGAAGCGTCCAGTAACTTCAATAAACTCGTTGATCCACCAAGCTAGACTTAGAATCGTTTCTTTACTCTATTGTTGATTTTCTGTATATGGTAAACAGACATTTATTCATATTGCTCTCTCCACCAAATAAAATAAAATAAAATAAAACAGTTGACTGACACCCAAAGGCTAGGCCTATTGGTCCGTGGTAGAGTACTTGTCTAGCCTGAGTGAGTGCCTGGGTTCAGTTGCGGATACTGTCAGGAAAAAGATAAACAATTGGCACCCAGACATAGACCAAAAGAATTGAAGGTAAGTATGGGAGGAGTGGAGGCCCGGGCCCTGCAATGGTGGTGAGATGTGCAGATAAGAACAATCCTGGTAATGTAGTGAGTCTGTGTGAGCGATTCTGATATGCCTTCATGGTGCAGGATGGCAGGCCTTCGCGCTCAGGGGCAGTTGTGTGACCCCTGCTATGGGTAATGATGTAGCTGAGCGTGTGAGATTGGGGCCCCTTTTGGAGAAATCCCCGGGTGGCTGATGCAGGATGGCATACCTCCCTGAAGAATGGGGTGTGCTGTGTGAGTGTAGGGTGCTGCACCCCCGTGGCAGGTGTACTAGGGGACACACCACTGTCCCTGACGGCTCACGATCATGTACGATTGTCAGTAGGCATCGTTGGTAGTTGTGTGGCCGTGACTGCTAACGTATGCGCCTGAGGATGCTCTGTCTTCCCCACAGAACTCAACTGTATTAAAACAGGAAGCAGATAGCAATAGGAGGCCTTTTGTGTCTGAGTTCTTTCACATTTTCATGGTCCATTCATGCCAACACACGACTTTTCTGCCTTTATCTGCCTTGTGTATTCCTCCCTTTTGTCATGCCTTCAAATTGGGGAACCCCTGTTCTCCAGCCCAAGACAGCACCAAACACAGCCGGGACTCCATGTAAGGGGTGATGGGACAAAGGAAGCTTGAGTTTCCCATGGGACTCCCCCATCTCCCGACATCACTGTATGCCTGAAGCCAGGCTCACCCCTTTTCCTGGGATGCCTTTCATATATACTGCTTCCCAGGAGGCCTGAGCTCTCTACTGCACTTCCCAGGACTCTGGGTCACTTAATCTCTTTTGGGACCTTTCATGATGCCCTAATTACCCATCCTGGAGGCCCTGTCCTGGCCTCCCAAAGCCATATCTGACTTCTGTTTGCTCTTGCCCTGAGGGTGCAGGGGCAAAGGGTGAGTTTGAACATGACAAGCTTCCCTCTCCTATACACAAAGGACTGGGGGAAGGGACTTTCCAGGACCTAGCATGGCTCCCCTTCCCTCCCATACTGCCTAGGATCAGGTCTATGGCATGCCCTCGAAGCCCCATGGGAAACATGGAGAGTGTAGGCAGAGCCCTGGGTGAGCCCCTTGAGACTAGGCAGGCAGCTGCAGCCAGCATTGCTGCTGCTTCTGTGTTGCTGATTGGGAAACTGAGGTCTTTGTGGCCAAAGGTCTCAACCTGAGTGACTTTTCAAAGAGCACCTGGTGTGTCTTAGAGGGCCAGTTGGGAGTCACTGTCATCCAAGAGAAGCAGCTGCCATCTTGGGGACATCACCTTTGCTCCCGTGTAAGTGGATTGCCCAGCTAGGCTTTTGACTACTTACATGCCCCGTGGAGCAGGTTGGGGGAGAGGTCACGCCACCTTCATCCGTGTCACTCTCTGCCATGTTTTGTAGGCAACTCTGCCTTGATTACACATGGCCTTCGGGAGGATTAGAGTGTGCAGAGTCTGGGAAGGTTATGAGAGGGGCTGCATCAGGGCATGTCCAGGGAAGCCCCATCCCTGCTTGACAAAGGCTTTCCAGTTTTTTTCAACCTTTCCCAGCCTTTTGAGGAAGCACCCACACTCCCCGTAGGCACCCCTCCCCTGTGCTCTGTAAGGAAGCTCAAGGAACTCATTGGTTCCCCAGAATGAAGTTAGTCTGAATCCTGTCTGTGTGTCGCTGGATTCGGGTTGGGGACCAGGACTCTGATCTCATGTTGAGACCTGTGAGGCTCCACCCTGGTGCCTGGTGGCTGTGAGAATGAGTGAGAGGTGGACCCGGTGTTGTGGAAGTCCGTTCGTCCACCCCAGTGTGTGTGCTTCCCAATGTCTCTGTCTCTGCCCCTCTCTCCATGGGGGATGCTGCCAGCACACGCAGTTCTGCCGGTAAAGTCTTTATCGGGAATGTCGCCTAATGCATTCATATCAAACAATAGCGCCTCATACATCATCCTTGCCAGAGGCCACCACTGCTAGGACAAGCACAGTCCATTACCCTGACGGGCGCAAGCCGTGTGCAAAACAGATAACGGGTCCTGGCTACGCAGGAGCACGTGGGGTGGGGGAATTGTCACAGGCCTCTAAGAGCAGTGAGGGAGCCCTGGACAGCTGCCACCTGGGCAGTTAGTTAGGCTACGGGACTCCTGAGGTTCTGATATCATACAGCAATATGATAGCTGCTCATGGAGACCTAGCTCTGCATCCTTAGGGGAGTGGCTCGACCTCTCTGAGCCATGTTATCCCCACTCATTAAATGAGGTTGGAAATGGTCCTTGCTCCCTTCAGGGCTGGTGGGGGCCCTAAGAAGAGAAGGGTGTTGAAAACAGACATGGACTGAGGCACGAAGCCACTGTCAACACAACACTGATGGCTGAAGTCCTGAACCAAGCTGTCATCTTCTTGCCTTCTTTAGAGGTTATACTCCAAAGTGTCCCTCTTCCTCCAGACTTCCCTGGGAAGGCTGGAGAGGGACAACCCCTCCCCTCCAAATAGCTGGGTTCCTAACAGCGGACCCTGGAAATAAGCTCTATGCTACGCTTGTCTTGGAATAAAACTCACGTGGCTTAGAGAGAGAAGAAGATAAAGAAAACAAGCTGCTGATAACGGGGCTCGAAGAAAGCTGGGGTGTTGCCGTGGGTGACGGGATGTCGCCCACCAATGACTCAACAGAGCGAGGAACCCACACTTCAAGGGCTGGAGTGTTGACAGATCTACTAATTGGCATCAACCTCGAGGGTACTTTAGGGCCAAAGCCCTCTTCCATGAAGTGCAGGTGTGATGGCCTTGCTGGCTACTGAAACCTCGGAGCCCCAGCGGCTGTAGCCTCAGAGCCCAGGAGGCTGTGGCCTCGGAGCCCAGGAGGCTGTGGCCTCGGAGCCCCTGGAGCACAGCAGGTTTTAGGGGACTGAGCAGGAATCCAGGAATCTGATCCCACAAGGCAGTTCTGCTTCCCAGGCTCACCCATGAGAATGAGAATGTCCCAGAGCTGTTTGTGTTTCCCTCCCTCCCATCAACACAGCGTGTGTGCCTAGCAGGTGCTCAGTAAACCACACGGATGGAGACTCTGGGAAAACACTCTTTGCACACCTGGGGGGAGCGTCTGTCCTCACCAGCAAGTTAAAAGCCATACATGAGTCTTCAGCTTGTAAGTTTGCCAGAAGTGTATGTGTATGTGTGTATCCATGTTTTTATGTGTGTGTGTGTGTGTGTGCATGTATGTGTGTAGAAGCCAGAGGTTGAGCTTGGGTGTCTTTCTTGATTGACCTCCACTTTATTTACTGAGGCAGGGTCTCTCTCGACAGTTCAGCTAGTCTGGCACCAGTTTGTTCTGAGGAGTTCATTTCTACTTCTGAGCACTGGGCTTATATGCGAGACTTGGCTGTCTCCATGCCTGTCTGGCGTGTTTGGAGGACCCTAACTCCAGTCCTCACGTTTGTGTGGCAGCTCTGGACTCTTCACTGAAGCTCCGCCACACTGCCTATGTGGCAGCTGGTGTAGGGACTCCGGTGCCTGTGTTCCAGGCACGAGTCCCAGTCCTGAAACTCTCTCTCTGGCTGTGTGTATCTTTGAGCCAGTGAGAGGCCCTGTGCTTCAGCCGTTTGTCCTTGGAGGTAATGTTGGCTTCTGGGGTGCATGTCTCAGGGGCCGAGTGTCACACCTGTTGGTATGCGTTTTAACGTGATAGAGCCGAGTCCCTAGAAATCCCTGCATTCCCTTGACATTGTATGTGACTTTCTATCATATGTGGTTGAAAACGTGGGGCCTGTTTTATATTCTGGTAGGGGCTTATACCCCATAAAACCCTTGACAACCTTTAGTGGCAGCTGTCTCTTGTTTTGGTGACAGAGTGGGCAGCTGGTAGAAGCCCCGAATCAGGACAGGACATGTTGGTGGCCCTGAGACGTGACAACAGCACCAGTCTGATTGACTGGCCCTTCTGAGTAGCTGCCAGGCCCCAGCACTCTAGGGCCCTGCTGGCCCTCCTGCTGTGTTCCCTGCTGGGCCATTCTGGGCCTTCTCCCTCTGAGCCAACCCTTTTGGGCTCCTGAGCCCCAGAAGGTCTCGGAGGACAGCACTAGAGCAGAGGAGGGGGCTGACTCTCCCTGTGGAACCTGTGGAAGAGGTTCCCAAAGCCTGTAATTAAAGACTCCCATAATGGCATCTGACAGGGACTCATCCCCAGGGCCAGGCAGAGGAGAGCCCATCGCCCAGCTGTGTTGCAGGGTCAGGGGCTGCCGAGATGGAAGCACCCCTCAGCGCTCAGCACAGGCACCATACATCACTCGGCATGCCTTTCTGCGGGACTGCTGCTGACAGGAGCTATTTATCTGAATGTCATTGGCAGTAAACTGGAGGGGGGGCAGTGAGCAAGGGGAGGGTGTGGGGGCTCCTTGGGGAGTTTCCCACAGGCTTCATCTTGGAGCAGGGTGCAGAGAGGTGTTGAGGTGGAGTGCAAAGGTGACCATGTTCCCTTCCTGTCCTGGGGAACATAGAATGAAGGAGGCCAGAGAACTCAGTGCTGACCTGGGAGGTGCTGTCCCGTGGGGACCGGTGCTCGAGGGTACAGCCTCTCGTGGTTATGGGATGGATCTGAACGTGGGAGTCAAATCCTGCTGTTTGACTTCAACACTAGTTCTCATCCTGTGGGTCACGACCTCTTTAAAGGGGGTCGACCGGTCCTTTCACAGGGTCGCCTAACACCACAGGAAAGCACAGATATTCACATTGTGATTCATAGCAGTAGCAAAATTACAGTTATGAAGTAGCAACAAAAAAAAATTATGATCGGGGGTCACCACAACATGAGGAACTGTATTAAAGAGTTGCAGCCTCAAGAAGGTTGAGAACCCCTGACACAAGGAACCCACTTCCAGAGACATAGTTCCTGCAGGCGTGGCTCACGCGACATGTCACCATTAGCTGTGGGCAACTGATGTGATGTCTCTGTGTCTCAGAGTCCTGTCTAGAGAGTAAAGGTAGATATCAGGGCCGCCCCACAGGGCCGTGGGAGGTGAAGAGGTGAAGGAGATCTGTCTGAGTCTCCGCAGGGCACCGATGCCATTGTCAACGCTTCAGCGGTGGGCGGGTGCGGGTGGGGTGGGAAGCCCTAGAAAACACGACCTGGAGGATGCTCAAGGCTCCCCAGAGGAGGGTGTAAAGTCTTCTAGCCAAAGACTATGGCATAGGCAAAGGTCTCAGGGCAAGAAAACCCAAGAGGACACCATCCGGAAGTTAAAAGGAAGCCAGAGGGGCCAGGCTCTAAGTCTATGAGGCTTGAGTAAGATCATATTTAGAGTTCCCGGCTCAGAGAGTCTCAATCGCCCTGGAATGTAAGGTGATTGGTGGAATTCCCAGTTCCAGCCCCCGGGAAGCCTGACTCAGTTTGCAACCCTTCCACCTTCAGGTCAGAAAAGATCTCGAGGCCTCTCCTTTCACAGATGGGGCGGTGGGGGGTTTTAAAGGCCCGCTGAGAAGTCAGGTGACTTTTGGAGGTTGTGTACATACAAAAAAAAAAAAAAAAAAAAAAAAAAAAAGCCATAGGGCCTCAAGGGGGCTAAATCCAGAGTCTGCAGGTAAGATTTACCTGTTGAGCGAGATGTGACGGAGGAACCCTTCATCGCGCTGCCTTCCCTGCTTGAGCAGGATTGTGACACCTGGTCAGGAGGCTTAGTGATTATGAGGGGCCCACACAGACCACACAAGGTACTAACAGGCCTAGTGAAGACTGTCTAGGACCCTCCTGAAGAGGGCCCCCCGAGACAGACCTTTGCAGAATGGGGCAGGGCTGGCTATATTGTGCATCTCCCCATTAGACTTTGCAGGGTTTCTCTTTGTAACCCTGGCTGTCCTGGGACTAGCTCTGTAGACCAGGCTGGCCTCGCACTCGATAGATCCACCTGCTCTGCCTCTGAGTGCCGGGACTAAAGGTGTGCGCCACCCCTGCCCAGCAACTTTACAGCTTGTAGAGAAACGAAGTGATGGGTGTCCAGCAGCTGTGCAGCCCTTCCTGACAGAGCTGTGGAGGACGGCCAAGGTGGTGGCATGCCCGCTGACTGGAGGAACACCACGGTCTGCTGGAGCTCAGGCTGGAGCTCCCCTTCCTTCTGCCTCGGCTTCCCTGCTGAGATCATAGAGATCACCCAGGTGTCCAGATGGCTGGCATCTACCCTGCATAGCATCGCCGTAAAATGTCAATTCTGAGACACAAAGTAGATTGTGGGTTTTATTCCAGGAAACACATGCATGAAGGTAGAATGTGCAGCCACTGGGGAAGTAACACATTAAGCAGACACACAAAAAATGAGGTCCTTTTTCCCTGGGGACCCCTCTTTCTGCCTATACCCTCCTGGTCTGCCTGCCTCCACCTACTGACTGGGTGCCACACCTTCCTAGATAGTCTGGGACCCACTGAGATGCAGAAACTTCTGGTTCAGGAGGGAGTGAGCCCTCCCCTCAACCAGGATCGGAAACCCGGGTGGCTGGCGTGGGAGGCATGAGTTACATCCTTGATATAGCTGCTGCCTTCTCTCTCTCCTTATCCTTGGCATCAAGAAACCCTAGGAACCCAAGTGACACAGTTCCCTGGGGTCTGCACCTGCCTGGGGGGAAGGCATTTGTGACTCAGAGGTAGGGCCAGGATCACACGATAGCAGATACACTTCTAAAACGAACGGAAAAGGAGTGATCCGAGGCCAGCCCAACTGGCTTCTGTGGGGGAAACCAAGGTCAGCAGAGACGGCACACCATAAGGTAGGGTGAGATCCGTGTATGCTAGCTTGTGATGTGTGCCTTCCATGATGGTCTCCTGATCATGACAGAGACATGACAATTGGGGGAGACGTGCACCCCCTAGGATAGGGAAGAGGGCTGGCAGGACTATGGGCTATGTTCCCACCTTGGTCTCACCTCTTACTGTGTGTCCTTGGGCAAGTCTCTCTGGACTTCTGGGGCTCAGCCTTAGCATCATAAAATGGGATGCCGTGTTTGGCTAATAACAACTCTCAAAAAAATGTTTTTATGTATTGTGGTGGTTTGGAAGAAAATGGTACCCAAAGAGAATGGGTACTATTAGAGTAGATATGGCCTTGTTGGAGGAAGTGTGTCACTGTGGAGGTGGACTCGGAGGTCTCATATATGCTCAAGCCATGCCCAGTGTCTCAGTCCACTTCCTGTAACATGAAAAGGCCGGGCCTGCTTGTTGGGGTTTCTGTCCTGCCCGACCCCCCAGCTGTTTAGTCCCAGAGAAAAATCACACACAGATCTCAGTAAGTTATAAAGCTGATTGGCCCATTAGGTCAGGCTACTTATTAGCTAACTCTCACATCTTGATTAACCCATTTTTCTGATCTATTTTAGCCATGTGGCTCAGTACCTTTTTCAGTGGGGCAGCTCACATGTTGCTTCTTCGGTGGTCTGGGCAGGACTGGGAGAAATCAACTTCCTCCTCCCCAAAATTCTCCTGCTCTCTTTGCATCATTTCCACTTCCTGTCTGGTTTTCCCACCTACACCTCCTGCCTGGCCAATCAGCGTTTTTATTTAAAACATGATTGACAGAATACAGACAATTCTCCTGCACCAACTTCCCATTACCTATGCAAGATGCAGAACTCTCAGCTACCCTTGTGTGCTGCCATGTCCCACCATGAAGACAATGAACTGAACCTATGAACCAATCAGATGTTTTCCTTTGTAAGAGCTGCCATGGCTATGGTGTCTCTTCATGGTAATGGAAACCCTAACTAAGACACATACATTAATTTAGAGTGTGCGCACACACACACACAAAGATGCATGCTCCTGTGTGGTGGTCAGAGGACAACTTGGGAGAGTCAGTAAGTTGTCTCCTTCACTATGTGGATTCCAGGGATCAGGCTTGGGGACAGGCACCTATTCCTGCCGAGCCACCTCACTGGCCCATACAATTTTCTTTCTTTTTTAAAGGCATTTATAACTGAACTCATTTCAGAAAGGCTCCAGCCAGGTGTGGTGGTGGCACACGCCTTTAATCCCCGCCCTCAGGAGGCAGAGGCAGGCGGATCTCTGTGAGTTCAAGACCAGCCTGGTCTACAGAGCGAGTTCCAGGACAGTCAGGGCTACACAAAGCAGGAGACGTTTGGGTGAGAGGACGGGATGAGAAGGTGGTGGCTACACGTGGGCTGGGAGTTTCCTGGCAGAAAAAGCAGAGAAAGTGTGACCATTACACATACAATTTCTAAAATTTACCATCTGAGAGACCATCCCGACCTTGAGGAAAATGGACGCTTTACCAAGACCGAGGTGCAAACAGTTTCTCACACAAGTCTAAAACAAGCAACCCAAACCTGATGCCCTAACTGAGAGCCCAGTCTCTAGTGACTTTATTCACTTGGTCTCCGTTTCCCTCTGTCAAACAGGAAGAAGGAGGTGCAATACCGGCTCGTCTTGGCTTCCAGGATGCAACATCTGTAATGTGCTTGCGGAAGTGCCTGGCATACAGTAAGTGCTCAATAAATGGCTGTGGGTCGCCCAGCGCACTACACACCCTGTGGATGAGGATGTGGGATAGCCAGAGTGCTTTATCTCTGAGCCATTCTCTTGGTGCTTCTCAGCGGCAGACCTGCTACAGTGCCCAAATGGAAACCATGTGTGTTTTAATCAATTCCATGCTTTGTGGAAGCCAAAAGCCCAGGTTAATGGAACAGAGACGATTCCCCAGTGACTTCCTACCCCTCCTTCAAAGCCTTTGCTTTTCCTGCTCCGCCACTGGGAAGCCACCGCCTGCACTCAGGAGGAGAAATTGAATAATTGATGCAATTTGAATAACACTAGGATTTGTAATGATATTGAAATGTAAAGATAAAAAGGGGCGTGAACAGGGGCTGAGAGCGGAAGGGAAAAGTTGTTAATAGGCTCTTAGGGGCTGGTGTGGGGGGCACTCTGCTGGAAGCAGGAGCTGAACAGGCATTTAAAAGAGGAGGCGCCCAGCAAGGGACGGGCTGGGAAACCTCCACCCCATGAGGGGGGAAAAACCATATTCATAAATAAGATGCGGAAATTTCTCCCGACTCAGCAGCGCTAACAGTTAGAGAGTGGATAATTATTTAAATGCCAAATCACTTCGTTCATTAGAATCCCAAATTATATCTGAAGAAATTGATTGCTCTGGGCAGGATGGAGGAAGGGTGGGGAGGAAGAGAAGAACTGGGTACTTATGAGAGCGGGAGGGCCCCCTAACCTTTCTCTAGGCCAGGCAGGAGCTGAGGCAGGAAGAAGAGGATGGAAGAAAGCAAGTTCAAAGCCAGACAGAGACAGGCAGTACTGTACGGTACTGTAATCACAGCATTTGGGAGGCTGAGGCAGGAGGATGAGGGAAAGCTTAGGGTAAAAGCCTGGGTCCCAGCAGTTCCAACAAAGGAGGCTCAGTCACCTACTCCAGCATGCCATGGTGAAGGGTGGGTGTGGCCACAGTGGGAAGAGGAATGGCAAAGGGTCAGTGACCCTCAACTCCATCCTTGTGATGCTGATGTGAGCCTTAGGTTTAAATAGAAGACAAGTGGACAAGCGTCCCCTTAGTAATTAAGCAGACCAGGTCTAGTGTGGCCTCCCTTACCGTTGGCTCAGCTCTGATCCAGCAAGGTCTGAAGAAGTCCTGATACAGGAGGGGGCAAAGTGGTTCTCCAAAGACAATGATGTTGAGGGTATCGATGACTTCTGTCTGGGGGCATCGATAACTTCTGTGTGGGAATATCAATGACTTCTGTCCGGGGTATCATCTCATTGACTTCACCTGGAGGGTAGTCTATCCTATGAGGTTCCTGGAAACCCAAGATGATCAGACTTTGGGCAAGGACTTAGCCCCATGCCTGTATTTTGTGAACCCAACTGAAGATTAGACTTTTTAGTTTTGTTTTGTTTTGGGTTTGTTTGCTTGTTTGTTTAGGGGAGGGGTTTGCTGTCCTCTCAGTACTCAGGGGGTCAAAGCCAGAGATCTCAAGTCTCAGGCCAGTCTGTGACTTGAGACCCGGTCTCAAACAGCAAATGACTAGGGGCTGAGGAGGTGGCTCAGTCAGTAAAGGGCTTGCACGGTGTACGAAGCCAGGTGTGATGGCTCTCCACAGTAGTCATCCCAGTGCTGGGGTGATGGACACAGGAGGATCCCTGGGGCTAGATAGGTAAATGTCAGGTCCAGGGAGAGACCCCGATTCAAAATATCAGACGTAGAAGACCCGAGGAAGACACTTGACGCTGACCTATGCACACAAGCCAGGCAGACCTGGGCTCAAGTCTTGCGTTTGATTCCTTCCTGTGGACATATTTCTTACCCTTCTATCTTGGAGCCTCAGTTTAACCAGCTGAGCAGTGGAATTAATACAAGGATCTCTTGTTTGTAAGCAGGACGTAGTCAAAGCTCCTTGACTTAACAATGGAGCCACTGTCTCAATAAATAGATCATGAGATGGAAACATCATAAGTCAAAAATGCATTTAATTCCCACGAGCACTGACCTTGTAGCTTAGCCTTGCTGACCTGAAATATGCTCAGAACATTGACATCAGCCTAAGTCTACAGTGGGTGATATCATCGAATACAGTGCCCACTTTTATGAAGAACCACGAAGCTGACCATGATGGTACACGTCTGGAATCATAGCACTTGGGAGGATGAAGAAGAGAGAGGATCAAGTTCAAAGCCAGCCTGAGATACACAGTGAGACCCTGTGATGATAAGGTTGGAGACCCTATGGTGGCTAGTGGGAGACCCTGTGGTGGTTAGGATGGAGGAGACCCTGTGGTGGTTAGTGGGAGACCCTGTGGTTAGGATGGAGGAGACCCTGTGGTGGTTAGTGGGAGACCCTGTGGTGGTTAGGATGGAGACCCTGTGGTTAGGATGGAGGAGACCCTGTGGTTAGGATGGAGGAGACCCTGTGGTGGTTAGTGGGAGACCCTGTGGTAGATAGCATTAAATATCATGTGTTGTTTTACTCTTTTGGTTTTTCAAGGTGCCCACCACGCAGCTCCTAAATAAATCACACACGAGGCTATATTCTTAGCTATGTACGCCTGGCCTTAGCGTGGCTTGTTTCTAGTCAACTTTTCTTAAAGAAGCTCTGAAAACGGGTTCCCCACAAGTTCTACATTTGTGGGTCTGTCTAAGCATCGGTCAGCTGTACATTTACTGAATAATACACAGACCCCACAGAGAAAGGGAAAGGGCTCAGATTCTTTCCCAATTCCATGCCTCCTTCTGGAGCCCCCTCCCCCAGTTCCCTCCTAGGCTGAGCTCCCATCTCGGCCTACCACAGGGTTTCCTGATCACCAGAGAAAGTAATCAAGTGATGTGTTTCCCCTGTTACTTTTAAGAGGACAGCAGATGGCCGCTTAGGAACCGGCCACAGAAGGTAAGTGGGCTCCTTGCTTGCCAGAGGCTACCAGAGACCCGCAGTCCCTAAAGTCAGAGGTCAGAGCAAAGCCTGCCCAGGTGCCTGATGGTAGTAGAAATGATGACTCAGAATAGATCCGGGCTTCGTCCTTGGGTGGGTCACTTCCCTTCATGGTCCACAGGAAGGAGCTGGAGAATGCTAGGAACAGCCAGAGGATTTGAGGTAGAATTCATCTTCGGTGCCGTATGGCCTTTGATCAGCTTGCTACCCCTCTAGGCCTCAATGGAGACGCCAATCCTTCCTGCTCTGTATGCACTATTATTGAGATCATGCTAGGCTCTGGGATACAATACGTGGTGAATAAATGCTTGATGCTAACACAAACAATCATATTTTGGTGGTGAGGGAAGAATAACTGTACTTTTGGTGAACCAGCCTGCCTCCATCTTAGGCTTAAAAGCCATCTTATAGTATAAAGAAACTAGGTTCGTTCTTGTTTATGACTAAGCCTCTATTGCTCGAGGCTTGTCTATGCCCCACCTGTAACCTTAACTAGCTACAAATGGTTCTCTGCTGCTTGTTTCAGGGACGGGCAAGCATGTCTTTGTTTCCAAAGTTGTTTAAGACCATGTTATCACCCTGCCTTTCTATAAAGGCTGTTATACCTGCCTTGTTTTGATTGCCTTGCTAGGACCACCTTGCAATCATGTCTTTATTTTAGGAGGTTGTTGTGACTAATTAGTTATGATTATCTTTTGCTCCTGTAACCCCTATTCTGCCAACCATTTGGAAACCCCCTACCCCTGAGCTATATATAAAAGCCTTGTCTTCCTCACACCCAATGTCGACCTCGCCAACCCCATCTTAGCGGGAGGCAGCCCACGTACATGAACAAAAAAGTTTGTTTTAATTAATTGCTTGTTTTAATTAATTCGGCCATGATGATTTGGGTCAGTAGTCTTTCTCCTCCCATTTTTGGGATTAACAGTTCTGCCACAGAGGCCTGCCCGGTGTACTTGTTCCAATAGTCCTACTCTGAATCCCACCTGGCCCAGAGGAGCTGGCAGAGCTGTATGGCACCCTGGAGTAACATGACACAGGGATCTGCCGACTCCTCAGCTGACACTGGCTGGGTGCCTTTGCTTCCTGGAAAAAGAGGTGGAGCATAGGCCTTGGGGTGAATGCCAGAGCCTCATTTTCCTCATCTGTCCCCAGGCAGATTCCCTTCTCAAGGGTCCTGAGAGAAGCTGAGGGAATATAGGACTTGGCTTATAATAGACATCTCGTAAGAGTCCCCCTTCCAGTATCCGGGCCCTATAGTAGAAGAAAGAACATCAACCCCTAAGTAGAGGCACTGGGGTCTCTAGTCCCTTGGGAGCCTCGTCAGCAGGGCCAGCTCCAATCGATCTTTTCTCCCCCATTTTTGTAGTGCATGTCAGCATCTCTTGGGATGGGTGGAGAAACTGTCCGCGTCAGCACACCGCACCCGCCAGACACTGTGGTTCTTTATTAATTAACCGCCAGATGTTAGCTTTGCATCTTTTATCAGAGGGAGCCTTGTCACCAGGACCTTGTATGTCATGTCATTAGGGACAGGCAGAAAAGCATGCCTGGAGGACACCAAGGTTGGCAACACGGCTCCCTCCTCTCAGGGCACACAGACACCCACCCGGAGCCCCTACTGCCCTGGGAATGCCCTGAGCTGCCCTGGAAGTATGCAGCTTTTGGTCCATGAAGACGCTGCTCCCTGCAGCCACCTTGCTAACCGGAACCTGTCCCAGCCCCGTTTCCTTCTGCTGGAGAGAAACCTACAAGCCAGTTAACCCAAATAAACAGCCCTGTGACAAACTGGGGTCTGTGTCACCAAGGAAACTGACAAGGTTCCCAGAGGGGGCAAATGGCGGGCAGAGGACTAATTTAGATGGAGCAGTTTGTCCCCTGGGGAGGTGACAAGTTAAGTGTAGGCTCACGAGAAGAACCAGAGGCAGAAGTTCCAGACAGAGGGCACAGCAAAGGCAAATACCTGGGGCAGGATTTGAGAAGCCAAGTGTAGGAGAGGCAAAGGCTGATGGAACTGCAGAGTCTGGGTCATGCACCCTCGGGGGACACAGGAGAGATGTGAGTTTCTTATATGGGGGGGCACTGCAGAGTCACAACAGGCTTCTGGACAGAAAAAGGATGTCCTTGGGGTAAAGGGTAGGCTGGCTTCAAAATGGCCAGTGTGTCGTGTAACTTGACAAGGATATATATATATAGCACTCACAGGTGCCTGGCGACAGCATTCATGGTCATCTACATAGGAGGTGGAGAGCAGGTTTAACTCCTCCTTGAAGGTAGGTCAGGCCCACCTGGACTCAAGTTCCTCATTCCAGCCACACTCAGGACAGAACAGCTTTTTCACTGGACTGATAAGGAACTGGAGAGTGGTGCAGCAGCAGCAAGGTCAGGGTCACACAGTGAGAAGCAGCAGGTGGAATCTCTGAACCAGGCAGCCACACTCTTTCCTGTAAACACCGTGCAGGCTGACCTGCAGAAGACTGTAGGGGCCATTCCCTGCCGCTTTCCGTGGCCTGCATCCCTAATCCCCAGGCACACAACAAAGCCACTGGGCAGAGCAGAGCGTGCCCTGAGCTGTCTGGGCAGGAAGCAGTGAGCCCCGGTTCCAGGCTGTCCCAGCCTACTGGACCCGTGATGGGTCCAGAGGTCTGTGGATGCAGATGCAAGCCTGTGGCATCCAGATAGGCTCGGCACCATCACCCTGGGTTATTATTTTCCGCCCGATCTACATGCCGTCTGATAAACAGTGATTACTTCGGATTTGCATATAATAAATATCACCCCCAGGAAGGGGTGCGCATGTGCACAAGAGTGGGAGTGCGGAGCCAGGGCTCATGTCTTATTTATGAGAATAAACAAGAGCAGAAGCTGGCATAATCAACACATATTTAATCTTAGTCACCCTTTGACTCCAATCAGGCAGGGTCTTACAGTGCTGCATGTGTGCAGGCTGTGGGGAACATCCCTGCCACAATCTTCCTGCTCAGAGAAGGCTTGGAGCTGGAGCATAGGCACCTAAGAGAATTACTTAGCAGAGGCAAAGTTTGTCTTTTTATTCCCCCATTTCTTCTCTTTTCTTTGAAAAACAAAAAACAGCCGGGAGGTGGTGGTGGTACACGCCTTTAATCCCAGCACTCGGGAGGCAGAGGCAGGCGGATCTCTGTGAGTTCAAGACAGCCTGGTCTACAAGAGCTAGTTCCAGTATAGGATTCAAACCTTGTCTCAAAAAAACAAAAAACAAAAAGAAAGAAAGAAAGAAAGAAAGAAAGAAAGAAAGAAAGAAAGAAAGAAAGAAAGAGAGAGAGAAAGAGAGAAAGAGAGAAAGAAAAGATAAGAAAAAACCCTGGGTCATATGTAGTCTAGGCTGACCTCAAAATTGCTGTGTAGCTAAGGCTGGCCCTGAACTTCTGATCCTCCTCCTGCTGCCATGTACACATATGACATCATGCACAATACAGGTTTTAGTTAATTTTTTCATATATATATAGTTATATATATATAGTTATATAGTTGTTATATATATATATATATATATGTAATTTATGGGGCGGGATTGATACATAGGTCAGGGTTGTTTTCTTCCTTCCACCATGTGGGCTCTGGCTGGGGACTAAATTCAGGTCACTGTCTTCATAGCAAAGACCTTTACCCACTGAGCCATCTCCCCATTCTTTGGTGTGTGTGTGTACATGTGTGCACATGGTGTGCGTGTTTGAGTACCTGAGACACGGTGTGTGTGGACTTTGGGGGACATGTGGGTTCTTGGGTACCAAACTCAGATCATCAGAATTGTGCAACCATATGGGCTCCAGACCTGGATTCAGATTGCTAAGCTTGATGACAAGTGCTCTTACCCGCTGAGCCATCTCGCTGGCCCATAACAGCCCCTACACACCCACCCAGTGTTGCCAAAATATGTCTGAACCATCAAAAGTGCTTGAAGACAGCAATGTAAATTGCAGCGTTCACCACAGTTCTGCCTGTGGTGACATCGACCATCATACATTTTCAGTGCTACGGGGAAGCAAAGCTGCAAAGGAAGAGAGGAGGGAGAAGCATCATGCGCTGTACTGGAAATCAAATCATGTTTATGCATGACAGAGCTGAGACTCAAACCCAGGACCCATTCTCCACGCCACTTTCCTAGCATGGCAGGAAAGAAACCTGGGAGAAGCCCGGCAGTGGTGGTGCACGCCTTCAATCCCAGCACTCGGGAGGCAGAGGCAGGCGGATCTCTGTGAGTTCGAGGCCAGCCTGGTCTACAGAGTGAGTTCCAGGACAGCCAGGGATACGCAGAGAAACCTAGTCTCAAGGAAGAAGAAGAAGAAGAAGAAGAAGAAGAAGAAGAAGAAGAAGAAGAAGAAGAAGAAGAAGAAGAAGAAGAACAACAACAACAACAACAACAACAACAACAACAACAACAAGAAAACCGGGAGAAACTCTCATTCCACATTCTCCAACTCCTAATCCATTGTTAATTGTTAAGGAAACTGAGGCATGGCAGAACTAGAATTCAGATCCAGGTATTGACGATGCTTGCAGTGTTTAAGCAAAGGCTCTTTTGTTGTTGTTGTTGTTGTTGTTGTTGTTGTTGTGAGACTGGGTTTCTCTGTAGCTTTGGAGCCTGTTCTGGAACTTGCTCTATATGTAGACCAGTCTGGCTTTGAACTCACAGAGATCCCAGCCTCTCGAGTGCTGGGATTAAAGGCTTGCAACACCACCAACTGGCTAAATAGTCTTTTTAAAAATTTACTTATTTTTTCTATTATGTGCTTTTGTGTTTTGCCATGTGTGTCATGTCTCCCGGAGCTGGAGTTACAGACAACTGTGAGCTGCCATGTGGGTGCTGGGAACTGAACCCAGGTCCTCCAGAAAAAAAGCAGCCAGTGCTCTTACCCACTGGGCCTCCTCTCCAGCCTCCCTCAGCATTCTATAGGGTAGGGATGAATACAGACAGACATGGCGGGTAGAGTTGTCTTCCATGGGGAGCTGACCTGAGTTCATGTGTGCTGTATACACGCACATGGCCATATCAAGGACCCCAGAGCCTCAGCCCCAGCGGGAAATGGCAACGCTTTCCTTCCTGGTCCAGTGTGTGCAGAAATGTCCACCTCAGCACCCTACCCCTGGGTATTTTCAGCTTGAAGACTTCTCCTACCAAGATGAACTAAAGATGCCCCCTGTTCATCTGTACACCGTACACCCTGCCTCTTATTTAAATGTTTGCAGTAACCCTGCCTCTCTGTTCTCCTCGACAGAATAAACACGCTGAGCTCCTGGGCTGCTGTGGTTTCTCCATCAGCACCCAGACTACCCAATCCCTGATTTTTCTGTGTGTCTATGTGTCTCTCTCTGCGTTTATCTTTTCTTTATTTCCTCACCACCCCAGTCCGGTCCAAGTCCCTGGAACCATGTAAGGGCCACAGTGCTTCTTTGTTCTGTGATGACCGCATCCTAATTTGGGGCCTAAATGACTTGAAATATACCTGAGGTTCCTGTCTGCCTGTCTGATGTATTCCTTGGGTCTCTCCGAGTTGTATGTACCTGGGTTGAAATACCCACACATCTAGTGCCCAGATTCCGTGGCGAGGGTGGCTGCAGCTGCCCATGTCCTCCTCTGCTTAAGCTTGGGCTTCCTCACAACATGGCAGTGGCAATGACATCCTATATCTTACATGGGAGCCGTCTTCCACCAGAGTTGGTATTCTAAAATCTTGGCTATGTTTTCTCCTTTGGTGTCTACGTTTGTTGTTTGTGGGTACAATGTTTTATGCCAGTGTAACTGGTGGTTGTGGTCTTAAGTTTCCAGGGGCACAGGAAGTAAACCCAGAGATCATGCAAAATTGCAACATGTAAACATGTAAACATGTCTGCTCAGCAGCCATGACGGAAGCCAGCTAGCTACAGAGTCCAGCTCCTGACTGGATGCTGGTCATTCTGGAAACAGGCCCCTTACAGGTGAACCCCTGAGGAAAAGGCCATCAGGAGGCAGAATTCAGACACTTGTGCACAGGACAGGCGCCTCTCAGTGGGCTTAGTCACCCACCTGAGTCCCCGAGACCCCAAACTGTCATCTCTCCCTGACCTTTGAGGGGGCAGCTCCTCTGCTCCTATATGGAGGCCAAGCTGCTCCTGGTACCCTGCTCCCACCGCTGTTAACTGTAGGCGTTACTACTGTCATTCCTACGGTGCCATCAGCGTTACTGCTCCCATGAGTCATCACACCTTTGTGACTAATAATGACAGCGTTATAACCGTTGCCACCACCACTGTGCCACTACTGCCGCCGTTGTTTCTGCCGGTGCCACCAGTCCTGGCCCTGCTGTCGCCGTTCGTGCCGATGTTATGTGTTCTTATCACTTGCCTGTGCTGCTGATTCTCCTTTCCTTTTTTCTATGGTAATTGTTTTAGTGTGTGTGTGTGCGCGCGCCCGCACGTGCACACGCATCTGCATGACAGAGCATGGCCCTGAAAGCACCGTGGCACTCATATGGAAGTCAAAGTCAGCCCACAGCCTTGGATGTTGCCGCTCACTTTCGACCTTGTTTTGGGTCAAGGTCTCTGTTTTTCACTGTTGCTTCTGCCGATGCAGCTGGCCTGCAAGCTCCTGGAGTCTCCTGTCCTGGTCTCTCAATTCTTCATAGGAACAATGAGATTGCAGATGCCCTCTGTTGCTCCCAGCTGTAGCGTGACTTCTGGGGATTTGAACTCAGGTCCTTGTACACAGCAAGTGCTTTGTCCACTGAACCATCTCCCTACCCCTTCTGTAGTAACTGTTACTGCTACTTTTAAATTCTCATTACAGAGGTAACAAATTTTTATTAGGTAAAAATTAAGAAATTATAGGTAATTTCAAAGAAGAAAACAAAACTCATTCCCAAATGCCACCCTGCTGAGGCATCGGTTCTCACTCTGTCCCCATCCTTGGTGGAATCTGCCAGGCCTAGCACGGTTGGCACCGCCTCCCCTGCCCTCCTGCTTCTCCGATGGACTTCAGTCAGAGACAATCCCTAGCTCCCCAGAACTCTGTCCACGCTTCTTGCCTCTGGACCTTTACACATGCTGTCTGTCCGTCTGTCAGGGGGTGTAGCAGACCCCTTCCTAGCCTCTATCTGGCCCTCATGATCCCTGGACTGCAAGCATAAACATAGTATCTTTGGGGGTGACTTCCCGAGTGCCCGAGACCCTTATGCTGGGCTAAGGGCCCTGAAGGTCCCCACAGTCCCCAAGAACCCATCTTGATTAATTTTTATTCCTATTGTCTTCCCCACTGTAGAAAGTGGAGACCATGGTTGAGCCAGCCCTGCATGCCCAACATAGAAATGTCATCCAGCTGAGACCTCCATATGTATTTCTTGAATGAATACACAATCAGTCTAGGAGTACCCCCTGGAGGAGGCAGGCTCAAGCCAGCTCTCCTAAGTGGTTCTGTTGCTGGTAACAGGCCTAGTGCCCCTGACCTGGGTTCCAGCACCAACCTTTGCAGCCCCAGTAGGTTCTCACCAAACTGGCAATGCCAGAGCCAGCACAGATCCTTCATAACTAACTTAAAATTTTTGTCAACCAGCCCCCAGAACATACTATGAGCAGAGAGACAGATGTGTCTCTTGCAGTGCGCCCTACCTGCTGTAAAGAAAGGAAAAGAAGTGGAAAATGTAGACGATGCCAACTAAGGCTAAGGCTCTGGGCTAGCCCTACAGGGGAGGCTCAAAGGCAAGGTAGTGGGGAGCAGGCAGGCACGAGCCTGGGAGGCTCCTGAGGCCTCTCCGATGCATAGGGAAGTGGGGGAGGCATGCCCAGAAGGGAGAAGGTGGTCAGGCAGGCATGTGGGGGGCAATACAGCAGAGCGGCCTCTCTGCATCTGATTGGGGGGGGGAGTGTAGAATCGGGGTTGTGGGATTTGCGAAAGTCCGGAGATGGAATCCTGTCTCCAGAAAGGGAGAAGAGCACCAGCTTCTCTGTCTTCCTGCCTCCACATGCTAGCCATGGCATGTGTGCTGTCTCCCACACACCATGCACATACACACAAGAATAATTAATTAATTAATTAATTAATTAATTTAAAAAATTTACAAAAGCTCAGGATGTATATGGCCATCTTTCCTTTTATTGATTTTAGCTGGGCATATGCATGCCTTTGACCCCAAAACTCCACCAGCAGAGGCAGATGGAGCTCTGTGAGTTCAAGGCCGTCCCAGCCTGCACGGTGAGACCTGGTCTCCAACAAAGAAAAAATTTGAGTTTAACTTTCTTTGTAGGAGTGTTTGTTTGTCCACATGTGTGTATGTGTGCCGTGTGCATGATTGGTCCCCACTGAGGTCAGAAGAGGGCACTGAGCCAGTCAGTGGTGGCGCACGCCTTTAATCCCAGCACTTGGGCAGCAGAGATAGGCAGATCTCTGTGAATTTGAGACCAACCTGGTCTACAGAGTGAGTTCCAGGACAGCCAGAGATAATACAGAGAAATCCTGTCTCAAAAAAACAAAACAAAACAAACAAAAAAGAGGGCATTAGTCCCCTGGAACTGAAGTTATGGGAGATTGTGAGCCACTATGTCAGTTCTGGGAACCATCCCTGGGTCCTCTGCAAGAATAATACATGCTTTTAGTCACTGAGCCATCTTTCCAGCCCCCGTGGGTACCTCTGAAAAGTCCAGAGTGGTCTCAACTGAGGGTGCTCATCAGAAAGGAGTCTGTTTTCCTCAGTCTTCCTCTGTTACAACAGACAGGGAAGTTTCACCATGGCCCACGATTGCTCAGTCCACTATTGGAGGGCTAGTGGTGAGGTCACACATGGAGCTTGGGGAGAAGCAATGTGGGTGCCTCTGATTGGCTGGGACACAAGAGAAAGAGAATCAGAAAAGTCTCCACAGTCCTCACCAAGGATGGCTCTTAAAGCATTCTCTGCCCACCAAGACTGGGGACCAAGACTTTACTATGTGGGTCTCAGGGGGACACTTATCCAGACCAGAACAGGACTGATCCAATGAAAACTACAAAGCTGGGTGGAGTGGCACACTCCAATATTCTGAGCAAAAGGATCAGAAGTTCAAGGCCAGCCTCAGCTACACAGAGCGACAGAGGCCAACCTGGAGATCCTGTTTCCAAGACTAAAACCAAAGATGAACAGAGAGTAATGCAGACTATGACATATTTACTTAGAGGGAGGACTTAGGGATTTATTACAGATTTACTTTGAGGGAGGACTAGGCAGTTAGGACAGAGGTGAGGAAGAGGTGTTGGAACCAATAGAGAAGAATGGATATAAGTTATGACAGCGACAGCCAAACTAGTGCGGCACTGTCACTTACGTCAAAGAAGCATGCATGTACTTGATGCTCATTAAGAGCATATGGGGGCTGGAGAGGTGGAGGACCAAGGCCTGAGAGCCCAGACAGCCCTTGACAGCAATACAAACTCTAGAGACAGACAAGGCCCTTGCTCCCTGGACTGGAGCCCTGAGCAGGTTTCCGACACAGACGGATGTTGAAAGTGGAAGGTGAGGCCACGTCAGTGTCCTGATATCAGCTCTGTATCCAGTTTACGTCTGTGTGTGGTCATGGATACCCAGGATCATGAAAATCATCGCTGATTCAGATGATAAGAGCCATCAGCTGATTCTGCTGATTCAGAACTGGGGATGTAGCTCAGTTGATAGAGGACTTTCCTAGCCTGCAGAAAGTCCTGGGATGATCCCCTGTACTGAATAAAATGGATGTGCCCTGGGAGCTGGAGGCAAGAGGACTAAGGGGTTTAAGGTCATCCTTAGCTGGCAAGTCTAAACCCTCCTGGCAACCCTGTTGTAAAAAGAAGGGGGGAGAAAGGGAGGGAAGGAGGGGGGGGGGAAGGGAGGGAGGGAGGGCTGGTACTCGTTCACAGGCAAGTGTTTCTCCAGTCAGACTTGTGTTCAGAGGTAAGATTCCAACACTGAATTTAAATATCAGGGCTTTGGGGCCTCAAGCAGCGTCCTTGAACTCTGAGCCTGTTTCCTTAGGACCTCACAGCAGGCAGGCCCACAGCAGACAAGGTGAAAGAGGTAAAAGGACTTCGAGCGGCCTGGAGTCTGTTTTGGGTGGAATCTTCTTAGTGTTCTGTGACGTTCCCACCACCCAGGCACCTGCCTGCTGTCTGCCTATGCCTGGTGACTCTCCTAGATCACAGCTGACCTGCTGTGTGGTCACTGACAGCACGCTGGCATGGGAGTGGCGAGTCCTTAAAACATCTTCACAGCTGCTCCTCTGATTTAGGGTTCTGTAGACAGCGACCTCAGAGCCAAGCTGCAGGCACGCAGGGGGTTCCACATAAGCTGCGAGGAAGTGGACTTGTTTTCTGTGTGTGGACTGGACCAGGCAGGGCCTTCCAGGGGAGAGACTCTTCCACAGAAAGCACCCTCACTCACAGCAATGTGGAGGGGGTTGCAGGCATCAGGGAGACTCTGGGTGTCGGCCCGGAAGGTTCCAACTGCCTGGGGCTGGGACGGAAGAAAGTACTGAGCAGGTGGCCCTGTGGCCTTCTGGGTAGCCGGGATCTCAGGAGAAACCCCCGCTTCAGGGCTGCTTCACGTTCTGTTTTCTTCCTAGCACCCCCCACCCTGCTCTGACCTTCCCATGTGCCAAAATGGGGTCTCCCACTCCACTGGTGCAGGACAAAGGTGTGGGGAGGTGAGAGCAGCACCGTGGACCACAAGAGCAGAGCCTCTGTCTGTCCAGACAGAGTGGGTATGTGTGCTCCCTTGTGGCTCAAGGGACAGAGCAGGCTGCCCTAGGGACTAGCTCAGGCCTACAGGAGCCCCAGTGCAGGGCCTTGATGCCCCTTCCTCCTCCTCCTTCTCTGCCTTCCTCCCTCCCCTCCCTTCTCCGCTCTCCTCTTCCTCTTCTTCCTCCTCCTCCTCCTCCTCCTCCTCCTCCTCCTCCTCCTTCTTCTCTCTCTCTCTCTCTCTCTCTCTCTCTCTCTCTCTTGCACTTCCTTCTTCCTCTTCTTTTCAGGCAGCTAGACAGATACTCTACCACTGAGCTATAGCCCCTGCCCATGTTTCTGTCTTTAAGTGGCCAATGAGTAGCTGATTTTGGTTCTGAAAAAGTTAAAAGCAACAGAAAAGTCACTTGCATTAACTACATGTGTAGCTTCCAACAGAATCCTGAGACTCCCCAGCCCTCTGTTCAGTCCTGGGTCAATAGGGAACTGCTGGGCCCTTCAAGGGCACCACTTCTTGGCAGGACAGCCCCTTCTGCCCCCTCACCTCTTCCTGTCCCTCTCCCAGCCTCTCCTCCCCTTCCCAGACCTCCATTTTGTCTCCCCAGTCCCTCCGGAGCACTGCACCCAGAGGTAATTTGTGAAACAGATGTTTACTGTTGGGTTTTACATGCGCTTGGTGTCTCGCCAAACATTATAGTAATTGGAGGCTGTGTTTAATTACTGATCAATGTAAAGTTAGGACGAGGCAGGCCTGGAAATGTCTTTGGGCTGGGCTCTGCTGTCTAGCTCAGAGACAACAGGGGTTCCGGCATTCCAGTCTCAGACCACGCCGAGCAAGGCCTGGGTGGGGCAAGGATGGGCAGAGCGGCTTCCGCTAGAGTCGTTCTTTGTGGTACCACCTCGCTGTCTACGCCTTCCCTGTTCTAGGCACTGGACCGCCTTGGTGATTTACATACATGTTTACATACGTGACCTTCACAGGAGATCCGTGATAGTTAGGTGCTGGCTGCGAAAGCAACAATTTGTGACTTTCCAGACCTCGGCCCCTGCTGTGTTTCCTGGGAAGCCAGCGTGTGGTGAAGATGAGGAGACTCACGGAGGAAAGATCAGAGGGGAGGACCGAAGGTGTGAATGTCTGGGTCTCAGTGAGAGACAGCAGCATCACTGGGTCCTCATGAGATACTCAGGCAGAGCTACCAGGGAAGCCAGTCCCAGGCTCCTGTCCACAAACCGAGGGACAAAATGCTTAAGTTGTCACTATATTTGAGGGCTCCATGATTAAGAAGGAAACACAGGAAGCTGACTAATACTAGAGCAGCTCATGTGACAAGGGAGTGCCCAGGGACTGCACAGCGGTGTAAGATGCAAATGACAAAGTAGTAGAGGTTTTTGTTTGTTTTTTATTTATTTGGTTTTTCAAGACAGGGTTTCACTGTTTAGTTCTGGTTGTCCTGGAACTCACTCTGTAGATCAGGCTGGGCTCAAATACACGGAGCTTTGAAGATGGGCATTATAAAGTAGTCCCACACCATCTTAGAATTGAGTATAATAAAGGGTTCTTTATTCAGAAATAGACTCACAGATCACAGTCCTCAGCACAAATGGGAAACAGGAACCTAATGGAACAGCAGAGAGAGAGAGAGAAAGCTCACAGGCTTTACAGCTGCATTTATAGGATGACAGACCACACCCTAGTGGGCTGGTATCTTAAAGGCTATTGGCTGAAGGAGTTCCCACAGCACCTACCCCTTTTGTCTAAATAAGAGAGTTCTAAGCATAATACAAAGCTATATACAATAAGAATAAATGTCAAGTATAAAAATTAGAATTACAACAAGCATAAACAATATCAAGCAAGAAACATATGCTAAATGTTTCAATAATTATCCTATTCTAAGGAGTCTAAGTCTTTTATTAAAAATAGTTTGGCCTATGAAAGAAAAGTAACTCTGACTATCTCATCTTCAACCCCATCGAAGACCTGAGAAGGGAAATAATATTACTCAACAGGAAGTACAATCAAGCAACTTCCAAAATGTGCAACAAATAACAGAGACAGCTAGCTACATGGGCAATCACCCAAAGTCTCATTTACAATGTTGGAGCAACCAACTTTGGATAAGGCCTAGAGTAACTGACAGACCATTTTCAGAGGCAGGAAAGTTTTCAAAACCATTTTACCCTGTCTTGGCAAAGTTTGACAGTCTTTTTCTTGTATCCTGCTTGTCCTCTTCAGACACCGTGCATTTTGTCAGTGATCGAGGCATGGGCACTTTCTTGCCCAAAGGTCAGTTTTGCCAAGAAGAAAACAAGCTCCCAGTGGAGTGTCTTTGGTGCTCAGCATTCTCTGGGCAATAGATCGGTGCTGCCAGGAGCAGTTGTGCCTCACGTCAACAGAACTCTAAGTTATTCTACAGAGTTTTGAAGTGGTTGAAGATAACTTATCTATGCAGAATACAATCTCTATGAATTTAAAGAACCTGATTAGTCTAACTATAAGTATGACAGACATGAATGACTATTGACCTATAATTATTAATATCTATATAACCTAAAGACTAAGACTTCATATCAGAATATTAAACAATCTTTAAACAACTGTGCAGCAAATGAGAACAATGACCTCAAAGTGTAAACAATGTGTAAGTATCTTGATCAGAGGTAGAAAAGTATAGAGCAATATGACAAATATATCCTAAAATTATTAATATACAAATTGTCTTAAGCAGAGGTAGAAGCATGCATGTTTGCATACAATATGACAAAATAACTTTGCCTGAGTGCACAAATATTGTAAACAGAAATATGAGCATATTCAATATAATTTGAATTTGTATCAATATACAAGAATCTATACCAATGTAAATTGCCAATAATTAGTAGCTCACAAGTATTCACTCTATTACTCACTATTATTATTAGTATGAGTAAGCTCACACTAATCATCCAATTTCCCTTTTTTTAAAGATCCCTGAGCCTACATACTTTCCACCCCAACCCCCAACCCTATACAGTTATAATCACCCTCTAATTGATGTCCCTAACCCTGAGGACAAATTTAGTTGGGAGAGGAGACATGGTCTTCTAAAATTACTTTCCAGCTGTCATGGGCACAATGTTCTTTCTATGGGATGGTTAAGTTTCATAATTACTAAGTAAAATGATGGTTAAGTTTCATAATTACTATCTGGCATAATTACAAATAGTCTCTGAGTATTCAGGAGGGTGTTTCTGAGGTTCCTATTTGGAATTCTGGCCAGAATGTTTTAAGATGGTGCACCATTTCAGCTAACCAAGTTGGAACCATCTTGAGCAGCTGGTACCCAAAACTGGTCTTAAAGTAGCACTAATCAGCAACATGACGTCTTATCAACCAGGTGGAGTTGTGGGGCCTCATTTTCTTCCTGGAAACCTCAAAGTTTACTGCAGGAAAATCTATTGTTCATTTTGGAAAACTTAAACATTATATATAGAGACATATATTCAATGAAAGGTGTGATAGAGACAAAAATAGATATGGAGAAAAGTAAAATTTTGGGGGGTTGGGGAGATGGCTCAGTGGTTAAGAGAACTGACTGCTCTTCCAGAGGACCCGAGTTCAATTCCCACCACCCACATGGCAGCTCACAACTGTCTGAAGATCCAGTTGCAGGGGATCTGACACCTTCACACCAATGCACATAAAATAAAGTTAAATAAACCATAAAAATATTTTTTAAAAAAGTAAAATTTTTTCTAAATTATTTCTTCTTTTTGCCCATACCAGATGACTCCTGACATGAGACAGAAACTCTGAATTTTTCTTTTAACAACATGCTTGGACTTAGAGAAAGACAGAGCCATTGTCCAACTCCAAAGCCAACTTTGATTTTTAAGTGAGTCATGACTATTATTCTACTGAGCTGCAGACATATACATATATGGTGTGGGAGAATTGTCTGTATTCTGTCAATCATGTTTTAAATAAACGCTGATTGACCAGGTAGGAGGTATAGGTGGGAAAACCAGACAGGAAGTGGAAATGATGCAATGAGAGCAGGAGAATTCTGGGAAGGAGGAAGCTGATTCCCCCCAGTTCTGCCCAGACCACCAAAGAGGCAAGGTGTAAGCTGCCATGCTGAGAAAGGTGCTGAGCCATGTGGCTAACATAGATAAGAATAAGGGGTTAATACAAGATACCAGAGTTAATAAGAAACCTGAGCTAATGGACCAATCAGTTTATAATCTTATGGAGTCAGTCCTCTGTGTGATTTTCTTTGGGGGTTGCCGGCTGTAGGGTACCAGGTGGGACAAAAACCCAAACAAGCCAGCTATCATGTTACATATGCATATATATACACATACATACATATGTATACACACACACACACACACACACACATATATATACACAGAGAGAGAGAGAGAGAGAGAGAGAGAGACTTTTTTACCCTGCAAATGAGCTGTCCTTATAAGTTATAATTCTCTTGCTTGGTGATTCTATCTGGGTAGTTATCTTTTCCTCTTTAAGCATCCAAACATCCAGGGTCTCTTGACTTTTTGAAGATGTGTATTTTCCTGCAAAGACAAGAACAGAACCCTGCCCCAACCCCTATGAGGTTTTCTTACCACCTGTATGGTTGTCACCTCTGTGGATGGGCCGTCATTTCTCTTTCTCAAGAGGCTTTTTCCTTTTCAAATCAAATATTTATTAATTTTGATGATATTCATAGTTTTTCTTCTCCTGTGGAAACAAAGCACATCTCCTGGTTTTCATTCTGAGATCAGCATATCCTTGAAATATACTGTTTGATTTAATTCAGAAATTTTTTTTTATTATCCAATGTCTCTCTGGTGTTGTTGTTCCTTTCTCATTAGCGTTAAGAAAATTCATGGTTAATAAAGCATTATGCAATCTATTTATGGGGGTATTTTCCATCCCTTTCTATTTGTTTAGCATATCCTTTGTAGTTCAATTTGATCTTTCTATAACTGCCTGACCTGTAGGATTGTTTGGTATGTCTATAAAATGCTCTATATTATGATAAGAAAAAAACTGTTTAATTTTCTTAGAGACACATGCTGTACCATTATATGCCTTTATTTGTGCAGTTATAACCATGATGGTCATAACTTTTAATAAATACATGATTACTGAATCAGCCTTTACTGAGCTCAAAGCAGTTGCCTATTCAAAACCTGAATAAATGTCTATGGCATGGTACACATATTTTAATTTTCCAAAATCTGCAAAATGAAACACATTCATATGCCAGATTTTATTCCTTTGAGTACCCTTTGGGTTACTCCCTACAGGTAGTGGTGTTTGGTTATAGAAAGAACAAGTAGGACATCTTTTTATAATCTCCTTAGCTTGCTGCCATGTAATAGGAAAGTCTTTCTTTAAACCTTTGCTTTTGACATGATTTTTTAATGAAATTATGAGGACTTCAGCACATTTTCAATCAATAAATGATCAATTTCTGCATTACCTTGATCTAGAGGACCTGGTCAACCCATATGGGATCAGATGTGTGTTATGTATATTGGATAAAGCCTATTCCTGATTATATCTTGAACCTGTATGAGTAATGAAGTCAATTCTGTATTATTTGGTAATTCAATGGTTTCAATATGCAAGACAACTCTTTCTGCATATTGTGAATCAGTAACTATATTAAGAGGTTCTTCAAAATCCTTTAGTACCATGAGAATAGCATATAATTCTGCCTTTTGGACAGAATTATAAGGATTTTGTTCTACCTTATTTAAATCTTCTGATTTGCAACCTGCTTTTCCTGATTTATTTGCATCAGTATAGAATGTATGGGCTCCAGTTATTGATGTGTCATGTACAATATGGGGAAGGATCCAAGTAGTTCTCTTTATAAGGTTAATTCTATTGCTTTTGGGAAATTGCTATTATTCTCTCTTATAAAAATTATCACAAGCTCTTTGCCAGGGTTTATTATCGTCCCATAATTTTTTAATTTCATCAGTAGTAAAAGATACTATAATCTCTGCTGGGTCTATTCCTGCTAATTGACAAAGTCTCAATTTTCCTTTTATAATCAATTCAGAGACATTTTTCACATAAGTTTTTAATTTTTTACTTGGCCTATTTGGTAAAAGATCCATTCTAAGATAATATTTTCCCTCTACATTAAAATTCCTGTTGGGAAAATTCTGTAAGACAAAATAAGTAGAATGCAATTAACATTTGGATTCATCCGATACATGTGCCTCCTGTAATTTCTCGTCAATGACAGTTAATTCTTTCTCAGCTTTAGCTGTTAATTCCCTGGGACTATTTAAGTCTTTGTCACTGTATAAGATTTTGTTTAAATGAATTATTAGATCAGGTGTTATCCCAACAGCTGGTTGTAGGCTGGAAATGTCTCCTAACAAGCTTTGAAAGTCATTAAGTGTCTGCAATCGGTCTCTCCTAATTTGTGCCTTTTGTGTTCTAATTTTCTGTAAAACTATTTTGTAACCTTGGTAATTGACAGAATCTCCTCTTTATATTTTTTTCAATAGCAATTTGTAATCTTCATTTAGGCAAAACTTTCTTTAGTTCTTCAAGCATTGTTTATAAATTATCTATATTTGAATCATATAGCAAAATGTTATCCATGTAATGGTAAATAATAGATTTAGGGAATTGTTTATGTATTATTCCCAATGACTGACTTATGATATATTGGCACAGGGTGGGATATTGAGCATTTCCTGTGGAAGAATGGTCCATTGATATCTCCTAGTAAGCTGAGGATTATTCTAAGTAGACACTGTGAAGGCAAATTTTTCTCTGTCTTTTTCTTGTAAAGGTATAGTGAAGAAATAATCAATAACTAAGAGAGGCCATTCTTTAGGCAATAGGAAAGGTAAAGTAATTCCAGATTGTAGAGGGTTCATAGGTTGAATTAACTTGTTGACAGCTCTTAGATCTATTACTATTCTCCATTTTCCAGATATCTTTTTAATAATAAATATAGGAGAATTTCAAGATCTGGTTGATTATTCAATATGGTGAGCATCTAGTTACTCCTGTACCAGTTGTTCTAAAAGCCCACAGTTTTTCTTTTGTTAATGGTGCGGGAGAATTGTTTTTATTCTGTCAATCATGTTTTAAATAAATGCTGATTGACCAGGCAGGAAGTATAGGCAGGAAAATCAGTCAGGAAGTAGAGATGATGCAATGAGAACAGGAGAATTCTGGAAAGGAGGAAGCTAATTCCTCCCACTCCTGCCCAGATCACTGAAGCAGCAGGATGTGATCTGCCCCACTGAAAAAGGTACTGAGCCACATGGCTAACATAGATCAGAATAATAGGTTAATATAAGCTACAAGAGCTAATAAGTAGCCTGACCTAATGGGCCAATCAGCTTTATAACTTACAGAGTCCTCTGTGTGATTTCCCTTGGGGCTAAACAGCTGTGGGGAACTGGGCGGGACAGAAAACTCCAACAAGCCAGCTCTCATGTTACATGCTAAAGTCCATTGTTTAACCCATATTGGTTTCCCAGTTAACCATTTTAAAGACAGGGCCATTGATACCTCGAAAGGTTTGCTAATTGCTTTGTGTTCTTGTGCAGCCTTAATGGCTGGTGGCCTTTGTTTATAGTGCCTTATAATATCCTTCCTAGAAACATGAGTTTTTGGGACTGAAGGAACATTTACCTGGGTATTCTATTGCTGCAATAGGTTACAGCCCCATAAATTCACTATGATATTAGCCACATATGGCCTCACCTTCCTCTCTCTCCTTCTGTTCCTATGCATTCAACCCATCTTGTGCTTTGATTCACTTGCGATAGGGTTCCAATTCCTAGGAATTGAACATCTACCTCTTGAAGAGACCAATTTGGATGCCAAGATTCTGGAGTAATGACAGTCACATCTGCACCTGTATCCAGTAATCCCTCAATTACAATGCTATTTATATGTACTCTTAGCTTTGGTCTTTGATAATTTATAGAAATCTGCCAAAATATATGTTTCCTGTTTCCTATTGAAATTTTTGATTCATCTTTCGTGTTTATTCCATCATCCAGAACAGTATGGTTTTTTACAGAAGGTAATAGATTTTTTTTAAAGTTTCTTGGTAAGATATATCCTCCACAGTGACTGGGAATGACTGGACCACGTTTGACTTGGGAGCCTGCAAGAGGCCCCCAAGGAATTCCCTGGTGATATCGTGTTGCCTTGTTTGTCTTTTGCTGATTTACATTCATTGTTCTAATTCATTGCCACATCTTCTACATGATCCAGAAGATTGAGACCTTCTAATTTTGACATTCTCAGAGGAGACATTATTTCTAGAAATTCCTTATCTACAATCCCTTCTCAGATGTCTTATTCTACCACAATTAAAACATTTGGCATTTTGATGTCTCCTCATACCTTTGGAAATTGCTTCTCCTACCCAAGCCTCAGTATTACAGTCAAATGTCTCAAAGTTCATTTTATGCAGGATCCATTCATCCACTGGTGCTGATCTAACCTTTAAAAGCCCAAGTATTTTTTGCATTCTAAGCTGGCATTTTCAAAAGCCAGAGATTCAATAAGTACATATCTAGCATCTGGTTCTGTTACTCCTATTTGTACAACCTTCGTTAATCTTTGTAAAAAGTCAGTAAAGGGTTCTCTCTGGCCCTGTTTAACCCTAATATTATTCAGTTGTTTCCTGGTTCTTTAATCCTGTCCCAAGCATTTAAGGCTGCTGTGTGGCATAGGGACAAGATGTGTTCATCATAAAGAGCTGGATCCTGCAGGTCAGCATAAGGGCCCTCGCCAAGAATTTGATCTTGGGAGGAAGCCTCAAATCCTTTTGCTTTTCCCTGTTATTCTAAAATTTTTGCATCTTCTTGCCAATAGCATTTCCTTAGTAGTTGTGACCCATCTTCCAGGATCACTGAAACTAATTGAAGCCAATTGTGTGTGGTATAGCCTTATTGCTGAAAGCCCACATCTTTACCATCTTCTTAACAAATGGTGAATGCAAGCCATAGGTACTATTCCCTGCTTTTCTTTCCTTTTTCTTTTCCTTTTTTTTTTAGATCATTCATAACTATAGGTTTCCATCAACATTCTTTGGATCCTTCTGGGCATTTAGAACTTGATGCCTTTTCAGAGGTGATTACAGGATAGGAAGCTAAAGTCATCTCTGACAGGTACTGGCGCTATTAAATTCTGTCCTTGTACCTTCTCTCCCTGCTCATCAGCTCTGATAATTTCCTCAATCATTTCAAATTTTTTTACTACTGTATTTCATAAAGCCCAAATGTCTTGGCCTATATATATTTCTATTGATCACACAGATGTGCCTAGCCTCTGGTCCTCATTTTGCACATGTGATTCTAAAGTATGAAGCTTTTCCTTTAAAGCTAACATCTCATCCTTGGATATTATTTGGATAGTGTGAAGATTGCTTTCTGGAGAGATACTCTATTTGCTAACTTATCATAACTTTTTAACAGATTTTGATAGTCAAATTCAACAGTATGGATTCTTTCAGATAATTTCTCAGTACCCTTTGACACAGACTGAGTTTTGTCTATCAAATTAATGTTATCCTTTTCAATGGTATTAATTTTTTCAGCAAACTTTTGATTTTCAGTGATAGTAATTCTGTCATCTAGCTGTTCATTATTAGTTTGTAAAGACTGTATCATTTCTAAAAGTCCTGATTCTTGGCTCTGTTATCAAACCATTTTCTTAAGAATAAAATATGAAAAACAAAACTAAGTCCTAATATCTAATAAATGGCTGTATCAGAAAAACCACATAAACCTTGCAGAGTACCAGCCATAGTGTTATCAAAAGGTTACTAATGCTCTGGATGGTAATATTATCTGCATATATATATATATATATATATATAAAACCTTCAAATTTATTGATTTATTTATTAATCTAATACTTACCTTTGTTATGAGATTTCAGTAAATTGTTATAGGTGTAATAGTCTTTATTGACCAGCAGTTGTTGTGGTTGCAGCCACGTGGTGAAGAGACATGACTGGCAATGGCATGAACAGTCCCACACCACTTTGGCCTGGTTAAATACTGACAAATATGCTTTGCTTGACAAATTAAGAGCAATTAAATCAGTTCCTTACACAGAGCAAGGAACCCAGAGCTCACGAGCAGAGAACACAAACTGGAAGTTGCACAAGTCGCCACATGGTGAGGAAAGTGGTGGTGGAGAGCATGTGGGAGCCCAGGAAATTGCCAAGTTGCTGCATGGTAGATCTGATGTGGCAGGGTTTTAGGGGAAAAAAAAAAGAATGCTTAGTAGGTGAAATCAAGCAAGGTAAACAGGGGTGGGAGACCTTCTGGACCATGAAAATTTGGGGCCTTTTAGGCCAGTCCTCCCAGTAGGTGTGGAGTTGGGATTCGTGTGGGTGCCTGATGAAGGTGGACATTATAATGCAATACCACACTAGCTCAGAAGTATAATAAAGGGTGCTTTATTCAGGAATAGACTCACAAATCACAGTCCTCTGCGTGAATGGGGAACAGGAACCAAACCCAGCAGCCGAGAGAGAGGGAGCGTGTGCATGTGAAAGATTTACAGCTGCATTTACAGTATAAGAGACCACGCCCACGTGGGCTGGCATCTTAAAGGCTATTGGCTGAAGGAGCGAAAAGCGCTCCCACAGCAGAGCTTCACCTGCCTCTGCCTCCCGAGTGAGTGCTGGGGCTAAAGGCATATGCCACCACTGCCCAGAGAGATTTATCTTTTAAAATATTGATTTAGTATATGTGTGTGTGTGTGTCCGTCTGTGTGTCTCTGTGTCTCTGTGTTTGTGTGTGTCTATGTGACACATACACTCTGAGGCCAGAAGAGGATGTCAAGCATGTTCCTCTATTAGTCTCCCCCTGTTCCTTTTGGAGTGGGGTCTCTCTCTGAACCTGAGTCTTGTGTTTTCTGAGCTTGGCTGGAAACCAGTAAACCCCATCAATGCTTCCGTCTCTGCCACACTCAGAGGTGGGGTCACAAGCACATGAAAGACACCCAGCTTGTTACATAGGTGCTGGGATCCACACTTGGTCCTCATGACTGTGCAGCAAGTGCTCTTAACTGCTGATTCATTGATGTGCAATATTATAATACCATCATCACAATAAGTGTGAATGAGTCAAATTCACCAATTAAAATGGCAAAAAAATATTTCCTTCTTCCCCAAAATTTCATAAGATAGACACTGTTGTATCCACTACACAGATGATGAAGCCAAGGCTCAGCACGGGGAAGAAACTTATTCAAGATCACCCAGCTCAGGGTAAGTTGGGTTGGGATTTGAACCCAGGAGCTCCTAACTGCAAAATGCAATGATCATAACACCACACTATTTTTTTTATTTCTTTTGGATAGAAGAGAAAACTGAAACCTAGAAAGGGTCTCCCAAGGTTCACAGTAGATCATTTCCAAGCTGGAGCAAACCCCAGGAATCTCACCCACAGCCTGTCTGCTACTGACATTAAAGCTCTGATATCAAAACAGAGTAAAGATATTGAAGGCAGCTGGGACCACGGCCATGGGACCCTGTGGGGTCAGGTGGTGGGGGCTCCTCAGGAAAGGGCAGGATGAGCACAAAGCAGTGTGCAGGGCGAGGTGCTCGATGCATTGAGCCAAGTTCCTGTAATTACATCAGCTGCAGAGTAATTTGTATCTGGGTGATGAATGTCTGCATTTTCGGGCCTGATTGCCCTATTTACGCTTGGGATTTGCTGAACTATTGTTAATGTGTCCTGGAGGCCTGAGCCAAGGGCAACCAGGAAGCCCTTTTTCTCCAGATCTTGGAATGAGTTCCCAGGCTTTCTCAGAGTTCTCTTGGACCAAGTGACAGCAAAGCTGAGTTGAGCTAAACTTTCTCAACCTCTTGGAGACCTGTGCACACACTTAGGTATACATACACCCAGGCACAGCTATTGTAACCAGACACACACTCACAGACTTACACACTAGCATGCACACACAGGAGATGTACATGAGTAAGTAGAATACCCATATGTGCATATCCAAGTGTAGATGTGTGTGGACAGGTACGTTGTGTCTATTCCCTCATGGGTGCCTACTGTGCTATGGGCAGCAGCAGGCAGGCTGCCTGGGCCTCCTGACCCCAGATTGGTGACTGTCGAGACTATGAACCACTTGCCCAGAGGGCATCTCCCAGCTCTGCCACTCTCAACAGCTGTGTGACCTTGAGCCGGTCACCTCGCCACTCTGCGGCATCTCATAGGGTTGTTGTGAGGACAAAATGAATGAACAGAGCGTGTTATCCACATGCCTGAAATGCAGGCAATGTGCTGTTTTGTTAAAGGGAAAATTGAACATATTCTCCCACACCTGTGGACTCAGAGCACACATGAAAGCCTGCAACACACTTGCACGTGTACACACACACTCCTCCTGCCCCTTCCTCTGCCATCTCTGCCTGTTCCTCCCCATCCTGGAGCATCAAGGGCAATCTCTCCAGACTGCAGATGGCAAGCAATGTTTGTCGATTCCTAGAGTGAGGAGGAAAACTCACCAGAGCTCAGTTCAGCCACTGGCTGAGAGAGGAGCCAGCCCTAGCAACAGATGGGGTGCCCTGCAGAACCACCCCACTGGGGGTGACTGGTGCTATACTGTGTGAGGGCCAGGTCTCCCTATTTCCTAACAGGATTGCAGAAAGGAAGTGACTTCAGTCCCATGCAAATGATAATGACAATTGTGTTAATTCTTTAAGTGTACAAGCCAGAACCTCTCCTGGCCAAAAAGTTCTCTTCTCCAACCAGATGTTTGCTCTGAGGCACAAGGGCAAGGGGACACCGACTGGAGTCAGGAAATGTGACACAGCAGGTCCCGTGCACACATGCACACGCACACATGCACACACACACGTGCAGATGGCCAGGTCCCGTGCACACATGCACACACACACATGTACAGATGCTCCATTCTTAGAGAAGTGCCTTCATATAAACATGAGAACACATGTGAACAGTCATCAGCCACCCATGGTCCAGCTGCACGGGAGGAGCCGGAACAAGGGTGGACTCGGTACCCCAGCACATCTGCTCTTGTCCTCTGTAGAATGTGATGAGCCACAGCTGGCCCACATCTGGGCGTGGTGGAACGGACAGAGACAGTGGATGGTGTGTTGGTTAGAAAACTCACCCTGAATGTGGACAGGGCTGCTCCCACCTCTGTGGGCACCATGCATACCCCGTCCGTACAGTCAAAACACGGAGAGGGGGGCCAAGCACCAGAATTCATCTCTCCGTGCTTTCTGAGTGTAGTGCAATGTAACCAGCTGCCTATGTCCCTGCCTCACAGCGTGACTTCCTCACCTAAAAGCTGTGCTCTCAAGTTGCGATGGTCATGCATTTTGTCACAGAAAGAAAAGTAACCCAAACTGGGGGAGAGACATCATGGTGGCGTGCGGTATGCAGGAGGTGTGAGCACGTGGCAGCCATGCTAGAACTCCTTCACTGGCAAAGTTCAAGGCTGGAAGACGCACTCCAAGATGCCTCGTGGCTTTAAGGTCCTGTGGCTCTGTGGTTTTCCTCAGAGTCTTTCAGCTCCCTAGATTGGCGGTGGTTTTTGTGAAGTTTCTAGAAATTGCCCTCCCCAAAAGGTGACTGCAATTCTTCACCTGACTACAGTGACACATGAGGAAACTGAGGCCAGAGTTGTGCAGAGTCACCGAGACCACCCCAGCACTGGCATGGGGCGGTGCTGCAGTGGGGTGGCATTAGGAGCTGTGGTTCTTCCAGGCTGGGCTCCTGTCCACCATGCGTTCTTCAGTTTCTGCTGCTCCGTGCAGAAGCTGGGCGTGGGGGCCTCCACTGGGTGTCCTCTAGGGGAGCCAGGACCCAAGCAGTGCCCCCAAATAAAATCAAGTGAAGTCACACATGACCCCTGGTAACAGACACATGCCCGTTCTCATCCCATTTCACGGTCCTAAGCAGGAAGCAGAAAACCCCCAGGTTCAAGGTCACCCAGTGCAGGAGCAGCAGGCAGGACTCAAACTTGGATCTTTTGGAATCAAACTCCTTGACTGAGGTGCTCTGGGGCTTCCCCTGTAGGGCCAGGCGGAGGGAAACAGGAGTGCAAATTGTGCCTACCAGGTGCCTGGCACAGAGGCCTCCACAGCCTTCAGGAGACAGGGGAGGTGGCATGTGGCCCCGGGTGCCCGTAAGGACCCCCTGTTTCACCCTCTAGGATGTGCCATCTCCCTGCCGTGCAGGGAAGGTCGGCAATGAACACATTAAATAAGGCCATGAATTTATCATGAAGGCCTGGAAATGAGCAGGCTTATCATTTATGGATGGAATAATTAAGCCCTGCTCTCCACAGGTTCACCGAGACCTGCACCCGGTTGCCAGACGCTGCCAGCAGCTGAACTGGGAACCAATCTGAGGCCTTCATTACCATCCCCAGACCAGACATCCCACCCCACACTGTGGGTGGAGAGTCTACAGATGCCCCAGACATCTGGGTGGGCTCCACCCCATGATGTCATAGAAACTGGCCCCAGACAAACAGGGCATCCCTTTCTGAAGTGCTGCCTCTGCGGGGTTATAGCTTCCTGGGCAAAAGAGATCCCTAAGTGTGGCAGCTGGAGGAACTTGGTTGGACCTATTCTCCAACTTTGATTGTCATGTTGCAGCTCTTTTTCTGGCCGCCTCCCCTCTCTGAGCTTCGAAACAATGGGCAAGTAAGACATGGGACAGTTGATAGAGCGCTTTTCCCGGATGCACAGAGCCCTAGATTTGACCACTGCAGGTGCTGTGTGCCTGGAAGTGGAAGTGGAGGCAAAAGGACCAGAAGTTCAAGGTCATCCTTGGCTACAGGAGGAATTGGAGGCTAGCCCGGGCTACATGAAGCTTGTAGCAAAAAAATAAAAATAGAAAAGATAAAACCTGAAGCAAAACAACAAAAAACCACCAGGGGAGCCGGGCCATGGTGGCGCACGCTTTTAATTCCAACACTGAGGAGGCAGAGGCAGGCAGAGCTCTGAGTTCAAGACCAGCCTGGTCTACAGAGCAAGTTCCAGGACAGCTATGACTACACCGAGAAACCTTGTCTCAATAAAACAAAAATAAAACAGCAAACGAAATAACCAGAGGTACAGGAGTTTGTTCACCATATCTCTATGTACTTAGTTGTATCAAAATTAAAAGATAAAATTGGGGGCAAGGGAGATGGTTCAGCAGATAAAGGTACTTGCCCCATAAGCTTGGCGAACTGAGTTCTACATAGTAAGTCACAGAAAGACGGGCTGAAGGGACCAGCTCCACAGAGATGTTCTCTGACCTCCATATACCGGCCATGGCATGATTGCCTGTGCACATACCAGTACATACACACACAGCAGAGAGAGAGAGAGAGAGAGAGAGAGAGAGAGAGAGAGAGAGAGAGAGGCGAAAGTTAATTTGTATTAGTTAAAACAAAACAAAACGCTACTTCGTGGTTTCTGTGTAACATGAAGCACCCAGCGAGGACGCAGCACAGCGCATGCGTCTCGAAGATTAAGTATTTCGTTACTTCTCCCAATGGTCGAGCAGGTGGGAATCAAGGGCTCAGAGAGGCAATGGGACTTGACCAAGGATGTATAGCATCCCTTCCCTCCTGTCGCCATTCATGCGGAGGGCAGGAGGGCTCTCAGCCCGGTCCCCAGCAGAGGTGGCCCCTCCCCCAGCTCTCCCGGTCACTGGAGAGGACTGCCTCCAGAAGGTGACTCTGACTCAACGCTCTGGCACTGTGCTCCGTGCTCCTCAATGACTTCATTTTATTTTGCAAACTATTCTTACAAGCCAATGCCACAATTATTCCCCAGTTTTATTTCTGTGTGTGTATGGGGGGGGGGTGCTCACATGGGCCACCGTGAATAAATTGCGGTCAGAGGACAACCTTGGATGCTGGTCCTCACCACCTACCTCTGTCTTGTCCACCGCTCCTGAGCTTTTAGAGCCTCATCTCTCCGGAGAGTGCTGGGGTTGCAGAGGGAGCTGCTGAGCTGGTTCTCTGTGAGTTCTGGGAATCTGAACTCAGCAAGTATACCCACGGAGCACCTCCCCAGATCTGTCCTTTCCTTTCTAAAGGAGAGGAAATCGAGACCAGTGCCCATTCCCTTGTCTCATGTCCCACAGACAGGTGGGCTCATGTGACCTCCTGGGTCGCAGCCCAGCTGTCTGAATGCTTCTAGCAGAGCCCAGAACCACATCTTCTGTGCTGCATTTTTTCTTAAATGGGCCCAAGCCTTGGTCTACAGATGGGAAGACTGAGGCCCTACTGCGGAGCTTTGCCAGCCTGGCCATTGGTGGACGACACCAAGGCAGATGGGATTATAGGGTCTTCTAGCACCTGCTTTGGGGAAGGGTCCAGACCCTTCTTGTCTTCCCACCCCACCCATCCTCCATTGTCAAGGCAACCATGCAGGTGAGACTCATCACAGCTAATCCTCTAATTACCAGCCACCTCTTCAATCGGCGGTAATTACTTTGGGGACACAGTTAACCTCTCATTAGGAACGCGCGGCCGCTTTCTCCAAAAGCGCAGCAGTGACATGCCTAGTAATTTACCGCCCCGGCTCACGGGCCGCTTTGTGTTTAACTCGGGCACCATCGCATCCCTGTCATTACTCCAGCCCGGTTGTCATGACGATTAATCATTCAATCCCTCATCAGCAACTTTTGCCAAATGTCACCCTGCTCTTGATCAAAATCCATCCCGCAGCCCGACACTGGGGGACTAATGACTTGGAAATCGGCTTCTCCGCTCCTGAGGGCTTCCCACAAGGTGCTTACAGAAGAGGAAGAAGAAGTAACTGTAGGGAGCGAGGCAGGAAAATGGGGGCATATTTGCTGTGTGTTGGACAGGATGTGTTTAACTCTGATGATGATCCATTTTCTAGAAGGGGAAACTGAGGCTCTGGGAGCCAAGTTGTTTACCAGTGAGCAAGTATGGAGACGTTCTTACTCAGTCTGTCTGGATCCAGCACTGGGCTCCTTCCACCTGAGACAGAGAACACGAGGCACACCAGGACGAAAGGCACTTGAGACAACAGGGGGCAGCTTAGAGGGGGACTGTTTGGAGCGCGGATGCCCCTGAGCCACAGGCTGCAGCCTCTGGCACACCTCAGAGCCCTGGGCAGAGACCCCAGGAACACACCAGCATCAAGAGGACAAAATCATCTGAGCTGAGGCGACCAGGGCCAGAGTAGCCCAGGCTGGACCTCAGCCCCCAGGTGGCAGAATAAGAACCTGACCCTGGGAGCTTGGCACCTCAGAATGGTCTCCAGGATCTCCGAGCCCCCAGTAAACAGTGCAGAGCACATTCAGATGGGCGCAGACTGCTGCTTGGCCTATCTCCCACCACCCTGGCCCTAACCTTAGTTTACCAAAGGGGAAACTGAGGCCTAGAAAGAAGCCAGAACAATCAGAGTGAGAAGTACAGGTGCAAGCCGGGAATGAGCCCTGGATGTCAGACAGTGAGGTAGGGTTGAGCAGGCTGGGAATGCACAACTCCCGGGCACCGTCCGCCCGTGAGAGCCCCAGTGGATACGACACCCTCTCCTGGAGTTAGGTAAAAGGAGGGTTTTGGTCTCCTTACACTACAGCTTCTAGCCCACTCCTCGTGGGGAAACCCAGCCCCCTTCTCTGCTGAAGGAATCTCTCCTCAGCCCCTCCCAGGGAATGTTCCCTCTGGCTGCGCCCGCCAGCATGTGTGAGACATAATTACAGCACGTTGTAAATGGCATTAACAGACTGTCACAGCAGCCACATGGCATTAGCAAATGGCTCTGTCTTCATCACGCTGTCCCCACAGCCCTGGCTGGAGCGCTTCCCGAGGGGTCTCCTTCCAAGTCCAGGTTAGAGGATCTCCTTGTGGGGGAGGGGATGGGGGCCATGATGCCATTCACAGAGCCCCCACTCACCCTGACCGCGGGGCTTTTTGAAGTTCCCCCGCAAAGAACCGATCAGAAAGTTAAGAAACCAGAAATGTCACCCTGGCTCATCCTCGTTTCCCTGGGGGAAAATCGCCCTTTCTCAGGCTGGCACGCGCCAGTGTCGTCTTACTGCGCCGGAGAGATGCTCGTACTGTGGTTCCGAGGCCGGAGGTGATGGGCCCAGTTTCTTTCCACCACGTTCTGACACCTCCCCAGCTGGTACTCTTCCAGTCACGTGGTTGCCTGCTTGGGAACTTCACTGATTGACAATAGATGCGGTAGCCATGAAGGTAATTCCCTAAAGCTACTAGCCCAATAAAAAGTACCACCTGATCTACTGCGTTGTAAGACTGTGTATTTCTGCCTAATTTCTCCCATGATTCTTTGCAACAAACCCACCGGAGACCAGGCTGACCTCTAACGCTCGGAGATCCGCCTGCCCCTGCCTCCCAAGTGCTGTGATTAAAGGCGTGCACCACCACCCAGTCTGCAACTAGTCAGTTTTGAGAGAGTTGAGAACCAAGGCCCGGGGGTCTTCAAATTCCTGCCAGCCCGACAGGTAGGGGATGCGGGCATCCTCAAGCCTGTGCTGGCGACCTAGAGGCTCAGAGGGGGCCTTCCCACCGTGGCTTTGCCTGTCCTCTCTCCTGCCTGTGGCTACAGTGACTACTGCTGCACGGGGCAGGCCTCCAGGAGGTCAGTGGCTGTGGAGGATGGACTGCCTTTGACTGGTAAGCAAATGTCCCGCTGAGCAGGTCATAGTTTATCCGGGCCACCACCTGTCAGCTCATTTGTTTACAGGCACAGGTGCTCACGGGAGGAATTATCCACGACTTAGCTTAGAGACCCTGGCAGACAGAGAGACAGCCAGGACTAGGAAGGAACCCAGGGACTTGACCTTGAGATCCCCACCCCTCGACCCCCAACTCTCTCTTAGTTCTATAACCCTTGAAGACGTTGTGGGCACAGGAGAGGTGGGTCTCCTCCCTGCTTTGGGGAAAGCTGGTCCTGACCCCTAGCCCTGTCCAAAGTCCTCTGCTTTCCACAGTTAGGAGTCTGGATCTCCACTTTCTGAGGCCTTCCTCTGTCAAAATAATTCAGGGACAGGAATTACCCTAGAGAGCATCATGTCTGGTGCTTTATATATACCACCTCACTTTATCAAGACCAGTAATACAGGTTGACCTCCCCCAACACACACACACACACACACACACACACACAGAGAGAGAGAGAGAGAGAGAGAGAGAGAGAGAGAGAGAGAGAGAGAGAGGCTTTACTGTGTAGCCCTGGCTGTCCTGGAACTCACTCTGTAGACCAGGCTGGCCTTGAACTCACAGAGATTCACCTGCCTCTCTGTCTCCCGAGTGCTGAGACTAAAGGTGTGTGCCCCCACTGCCTGACTAAAACAGGGTTTTCACATTCCCCTTCTTTTTATATGAGGAATATGACCCTCACAAACCTGGAGCGACAGTCTCATATCGAGTGCAGGTGGGACCTGGGCCCTCTTCCCTCCTAGATATTCCAGGACACACCACCTAGCCCGGTTCCTTCTAAAACCTACCCTTTGTTTTTTCTAAGTTTATCAGCTGTACTTATTTTCCATTTTTTTGTCTGTTTGTTTTTTCATTGAGATAGGCTTTCACTATATAGCCGACGCTGATTTGAATTTGAGCTTCAGTCTCCTGGGTGCTGAGGCTGCAGAGGTATGCCCACTCCGAAGTAATGGTCAGGATCATATGTACAGGAAAAATACTTCAGATTTACAGAACATCATGTAGCCAGAACAGACGGTTCTCTGTACCCCTATACCACTTCCCCTTCCGTTAGTCCCTGTGAACACCACGTCACAAGGGATGAGCCGACGTCATCAGATCCCTGTTAACTGGAGCAGAGATCCTTCGTTTTGACCCATGGTCCCCTTCCTTTGCTATATACCACTTAACAGTAGCTTTTCCTTAGTATCGTCTTAATTGGGAGTTTCTGGAAATTTCCTTGGTTTTGTTAGTTTGGGGACACGTGTCGTGTGTGTGTGTGTGTGTGTGTGTGTGTGTGTGTGTGTGTGTGTGTGCGCGCGTATACTTGTGCTTGTAGAGACCAGATGTTGACATCAGGTTCCTCTATCACTCTTCGCCTTGGTTTTTGAAGCAAGGTCTCTCACTGAACCAATAGATGAAGCCAACTCCTCCTGGCCCACCTCCCCTGTTCTGGGATTCCCTGGCTTTTTATGTAGATGCTGGAGAATCTGAACTCGGGTCCTCATGCTTGAACACTGAACCATGTCCCCGACTTTTTCCCTTGTTTTGGTCACCACATGAGTCATGTGGGGCTCTGACCAGACAGGGTAATACCCAGGAGGGTGTGGTGAGGTGGCTCCTCCAATTATGTCAGGGAGGAAGACCACAAAGGTGACATGATGTTCACAAAGGACCCAGGGACCCTTTCTTAGTTAGGATTGTTATTGCTGTGAAGAGACACCATCACCAAGACAGCTCTTTTTTGTTTTGTTTTGTTTTGTTTTTCGAGACAGGGTTTCTCTGTAGCTTTGCCTGTCCTGGAACTAGCTCTTGTAGACCAGGCTGGCCTCGAACTCACAGAGATTCGCCTGCCTCTGCCTCCCGAGTGCTGGGATTAAAGGCGTGCGCCACCGTCCGGCTACAGCTCTTATAAAGAAAGCATTTAATTGGGGTGACTCACTTATAGTTTCAGAGATTCAGTCCGTTACCATCGTGACTGGGTGTGTGGCATCGTGCAGGCAGACGTGGTGCTGGGGTAGTAGTTGAGAGTCCTACATCCTGCAGGCAACAGGAAGTCGATTGAGGCTCTGGGCATTATCCTGAGCATAGGAAACCTCAAAGCCCGCCCCCACAGTGACACACTTCCTCCAACAAGACCATACCCACTCCAACAAAGTCACACCTCCTAATAGTGCCGCTCCTGTGATACTGTGGGGGCCAATTACGTTCAAACCACCACAGGCCCTGTCTCTCACATTGATCAGAGCCTTCACCATGAAGCCCAGGGAATGTTCCTGAAACTTCTTTGTGTGAGGTCTCTCTGTCCTTTGCATTCCGTGCCCTTGAATAGGAAGCCAATGTACAGACTTACAGATAGACCTGGCTCCTCCTCCTCAAGGAAGAAACACCCAGAATCAGTCTGCCAGGGAGACCCCTGCCTTTACTTATGGTGTGTTACCTGTGTGCCAGTGTGTTCTCATGGTCAGTGTGATCGATCTCCGGCTCTAGGCGAGCAGCGCTCTGTTCTGTCTGTGCTTTTTGAATGACACTGGCTGCTTTTCCCCTCGGCTGATCGGTATCCCCCCCGCCCCCAAATCTGTTCTGAGGCAATCTCATTCCAACAGGGTTTTAGCAGGCAATCCTCTTAAAATAGTTTCTGGAGGCAAAGTCATCCGAGGTCACAGCGCAAGAACAGAGATCTCAGCTGCAGGACTTGTCAGGTCTTTCCTGTGCTGACACCATGAGTAGTGAGCCGCTCAGAAGAGGACCCGAGAGACAGCCCTTCCCATGGTGCTGTTCCTACAACCCGGTCTGGAAGGGAGGACGGCAGACACTCAAAATTGTTCAATGCATTGCTGGGGCGGGGTGTGTGTGAAAAATTTGGCAACAGTAAAAGGTATCTGAGAGTAGGGGACAAAGGCTAACTCAAAATCAAACATATAATAGAGCCAAGGGTTTGCTGCTGTGCCTGCTGGTGTTGCATCTCAGGATTCCACTGTAGCCATGGTTAGAGCTGCGTGTGGTGCTTTACTGCGGCACACGTGCACACACTCACCCCACACAGTGCCAACCAGCACCGCCTGAAGCCCCTTGGCTGAGCTTTGAGACTGTATGAGATCAGATGCGTTGTTTTTACTGAACGTTGTCTGCACTTGTAAAAACGTCATGGTTTAATTATGGAAAACAAAGATTTTCAGCATTTTTCTGCCATCATACTCAGCATGTGTCAAATTAATATTCCTGTATTGTATTGTGTTAGAATGTCTAAGATTTTCTTTAAATTTTAATTATTTTATTTTATGTGGGAGGGTGTTTTGCCTCCATGTATGTCTGTATACTGTGTGTGACTAATGTCCACAGAAGCCAGAAGAAGGTGTCAGAGTCCCTGGGATTGAGGCTACATGGGGTTGTGAGCCCCCCGTGTGGGTGCTGGGAATCGGACTAGGACCCGCTAGAAAGGCAGTCAGAGCACTTAACTATTGGGCCGTCTCTCCAGCTCCTAGACTCAATTTTCTTAAGGCTTGCCAGGAGTAAGTGATTAGACCACTTGTTTCATTTGCTGTATGCCTGGGGTTGTGGGACGTTTCTGCAGTGGGAAAGGCCTGCGTGGCTTAGGAAGGTGTGAAGTAAGGGGACACAGTAGAGAAGAGAGCGGATGAGTGGGTGGACAGGTGAATGGGAGATGGGAAGTGGGTATTACATAGATAGATGGATACATGGATAAACAGAAGGGTTGTGATTAATGGATGGATGTGAACGGATGATTTTAAGGGGGGGGGGTGACTGATAATGAGGGTGTGCCAATTAGCTTTGATCACACTGACACAAACTAGAGTCACCTGGGAGAAAGGAACCTTAACTGAGGAAAGACCTCCCTCAGGCTGGCCTGAAGCAGGTCTGTGGAACCTGTCCTTGACTGATGATTGGGAGGATGGAGCCCACTGTGGGTGGGGCTACCCCAGGTAGGTGGTCCTGGATTGCAAAGAAAACAGCGGAGGAAGGCGTGGACCGCTGCCAGTGAGCAGCACTGCTCCATGGCCTCAGCTTCAGCTTCTACCTCCAGCGTCCTGCCCTGACATCCTTCAGTGATGGACTGAGATGTAGATGAGTGAAGCAAATGAAGACTTTGTTGCCTGACTTGCTTTGGGTCCTGGTGTTTATCAGAGCAAGAGAAAACAAACCAGGAAGGAGCAGTTGGTTTGAAAATTGGTGGACGGACACATCGGTAGAAGCTGCCTCCTGGCTTTGATCATCCCTTTGGTCCATACTAAAACTATCTTACCTCTTGTTTGCCCACAAGCTCCCAGAACCAGTGCCTGAGGTCACTGTCTGCAGATGGCAGTGGGGACAGGGACACTGGCTCTGCCCTGCCTGCTGGCTAGCCACGTAGCATGTCCTGCTGTCTTGCGATGATCTAGAAGGTAGATATTGGTATTTCTCCCCATCATTCAAGGAAAGCAAACAAGAACCAGAGATGTCAAATTCCCTAGCAAGAGAGAGAGAGAGCTGGACTGGAAAAGTGTTTCGGCTTCTGGGATTTCACATAGTGCCTGGGGTCTCAGCCTATAGCCTCCTTCAACTCTCTTTGCTCTGGAAGCTCTGGCAGCGCAGAGGGAAGCTGGCCGAGTTCTCAGGAGTCAGGGTTGGAGCGAGGCACCAACACAACAGCGCTAGGCGGGGGCAAGAAATGGACACGCGACATCCCAGAAGCAGGAAGCCTTCAGACCAGATGTGCCAGCGTAAGTGTGTGCACATGCGTTTGAAGGGGTGTGTGTACATCTGAAGATCGGGGGTGTTTTATGTAGCTGCCTGGATTGCTTCCAAAAGATGATTTGAAGTAGTTGACATTAAAGAAAAAAACTCTGCCTAGTTAAAATTATACCATTAAAATTAGAAATACAATACAAGGTCTAAGAATAAATGCTATTGGGAGCAGAGAAGCACCTCACTCTCATCAGAGAGAGCGAGTGGGGGAGGCCTGTGCTGCTAGACAGAGGTGAGAATCTGTACCCAAAAAAAAGGCTCTCTTCTCTAATTCTTGCAAGGTCAGTATTCCCTTATAAATAATTTAAAAGGCATTTTAAAAAAGATTTTAGTTCCCCTGTGGTAACCTATGAACAGGATAATTACCCCAGGAAATATAGGTTAAAGTCAACAGCAATTTAGTCTAAACTGATGCTGAGTTTCCTAGTAGCCATGGCAAAAACAAACAAAACAAAAAACACAAATCAGTTTTCCTACTCATAGTTTACTAGAAGCAACATTCAAAGAATAAAATTACAAACTTCTAAGAGGTTTTTGTAGGCGCTAAAGCCTATGCGTTCCCTGGATCACTTTAAACTCTCGATGACACAGAGTGAGCCCAGGGAGCATCCTGCTTTCTTGAGACAAGTCTTCCTATGGAGCTCAGAAGAGAATCAGTCTTGAATCTGCCTGCCTCAGTTTCTGAAATGCTGGGAGCACAGACATGCTCCACCACGTGCGGTCATGGCTTCCCAATGGCTGTCTGATGTCCCACCTCCTGGATGTACACATCTGCACTCACACAGGATTCTGTCGCCAACCCTCAATGAGTTCTGAGGGCTGCGTGATCTGTGGGGCTGGCGGCAGGTCTGGAATTTGATCTGACTTAATCTGAGGACCAGGGGAAAAATCCACACTCAGACGGTGGTATTTGCCGGCAGGAGCAGCTAACGAAGAGAAGCCCCTCCAGAGCCCTGTGGACCTAGGCAGGCCAGGCAGAGCTGGACACAGGGCTTGTTCTCTGGTGCACAAATGGGACCAGCCTGGTCAGTCTTTACAGAAAACCATAAGTAGGAGCTCCTCCCATCAGAGAAAGGCCACATCAAATCTCCAGCAAACCCAGAGACCAAACAATCAAGGCTCAAACCCCTTGAGCAACCCCATGGAACATAGCAGGCTCCATCTTCAACACTGTTTGGATGTGCATGCACGTGTGTGCGCGCGCGCACACACACACACACACACACACACACACACACACACACTCATCCTGGTTCTGCCCGTTGAGCCCTGTGACCTTGCGTAAGGACCTTGAGCTTCTAGGACCCTCAACTTCCTCAGGACAATGGCTCCCCACCACCTAGTCCCACCCAGCCCTGCAGAAGCACCAGGGCCCCTGTGTTATCTCCTCCAGCCCAGGGAGGTGCAACCTGATGCTCTGAAAACAGAAGCTGTCTGGGATCCCCTGGTAGGTTCTGCTTTGTCTTTGAACCCCTGAACTACAATGGAAAACTGAGCAAGTAGATCCACTCTCTAGGCAGGTACCCACGCCTATCAGAAAGAGGCTCTCGGATGGAGTCTAGCTGACGGATGGGAGGCTCCTCCCCAGTGCTGCCCATCCACAGCTTCCCAGTCCAGCGCAGGGAGCTACAGACGGAGCTGGGAGGTCAACCCAGTGCCAGTTGATCCTCTCCACAGTGTTATAGGGACCCTAGGAAGTGCTTGGGGTTGTAAGGGAAATGAATGTGAAATTCTGCCAAAGGTCCCTGAGCTGAGGTTTACATTGGCTTCACCAGTCTGGGTCACTGTTCTAAAGCCTTTCAGGAATCTTTTTTCATCTTTCTTCCTTCCTTCCTTCCTTCCTTCCTTCCTTCCTTCCTTCCTTCCTTCCTTCCTTCCTTTCTTCTCTCTCTCTCTCTCTCTCTCTCTCTCTCTCTCTCTCTCTCTCTCTTTCTTTTTTAAAAATAAGACCTCAGGTAGCTCAGGCTGGCATCACTGTATAGCCGAGGATGACCTTGCACTTTTTGGTCCTCCTGCCTCCACTTCTGGAGGGCAAGCATGCTAGCCCCAGCTGAGACTGCCTGGCTTCTACGCTGCCACTTTGGAAGCAGGACCCACTTGACTGGCAGAGCTGGCTTCACACAGGTGAGATCCAGGCGAGGCGGGGGTCATGCTTGCTGCACTCAGCCATCCCTGGGGTGACTCTGATCCATCTGGCCTGTCTTTCACCCTTCTAGCCCCTGGTGTGTGGGTGTAGGAGGCAGGGTGCAGCTTCCAGAGCTACACACTGGGGCTATCATTTTATGGAAAGATGGGTAGGCCCTGTGGTCCCCAGAATCCTTCCCTCTATAGGAGCATCCCCTGAGGCTGCCCCATGACCTCTAGGTGCCCAGTTTCCCCTCCCCTGTAGCCTCCAGTCTGACAGATTTCCCCAGTCTGCCCTGCCACAGTGATTTATCAGAATGCTGGCCCACTGGCTGGCACTCAGAGACCTGACAAATGAATCTGTTTGTGCGAGTTCAGGCTGGACACAGGGTTCACTTACACCCCAAACCACCTCAGGGCGACCCTGAGACAAGAAGGGGGAAGAAGCCTAGGGACAGGGGGAGCCGAAAGAAGGTCCTTCCACGCCCTCTGAGGAGCTCAACTTTACTGCTTCTGTGTCCTTTGACTTTAAGCAGACAGCCTGCCTCACTGAGCCTGGTGTTTAGAATCCTGTATGTCCAACTTCGCCTCCTCAAGTGCCCTGCCTGCTGTGCTCCAACTATTGGCAATCACACTGGCTCAGTCCCACTTCCTGGGAGCTGGGAGAAGTTGCACGTATTCTATCAGCATGTTTGCTAGAAACCTCATTGTGATCAAGGGTCCCTAGCATCCCATTTATTTGTCTATCTATCTATCTATCTATCTATCTATCTATCTATCTATCTATCTATCTGTTTAGTTTTTTTCCTTCCTTTTTGATACAGGGTTTCTCTGTATAGCCCTGGCTGTCCTAGAATTCACTCTGTAGACCAGGATGGCCTCAAACTCAGAGATTCACCTGCCTTTGCCCCCAGTGCTGAGATTAAAGATGTGGGCCACTATGCCTGGCGATGTGCCCAGTGTTAGCACCCAACTTTAAAACAATAGTAAGAAACCGGGTAAACTTTGGTGGTAACTTCCATGGATTCCACTGACTTAGTAAAATGCTGTCCCCAGGGTCTGGCTCACCCCAGGAGCAGGAGCTCATTAGTGGCTCAATGGTGAGCAAGTATGAATATCGTCTGGATTTTTCTTATTTGGTGGTGGTTCACACCTTCAATCCCAGCACTCAGGGGACAGAAACAGGCATATATCTGTGAATTCTAGGCCAGCCTAGTTTACACAGTGAATTCTGAGCCAGACAGGGCTACACAGAGAAACCCCGTCTCAAAAAAACAAAACAAATAAAATCAAAACAAAAACAAACAATAAGTAAATAAATTTTGTATTACATTGTGTGTGTAGGTGGGAGGACAACTTGTAGTAATTGAATTTCGACCTCTACCGTCAGGAAGCTGGGGACTGAACCCAGGTCGTCAGCTTGGAGCAGGTCCTTTTTCCATTTCATATTTTCACTTGAGTGTTAGCATAAATCAAAGAGAAACCATGAGAAAGTTAGCACTCGGGTGGGAAAAACTTCTCTTCTAAACACTGGGAAAATGTTTCCTGGTTTTTATTTTTTTTAAACACCATCACATGTAAACATGACACACATTAATGTTCTCTCCATGGCCTGCTAAATGTAGGACATTAACAAAAAGTAAACTAGACCCCGGTTCACAGCGCTTGCCAATTCTATGGTATAAATACTCTGGTTTTAAACTGTTTAGTGAGCGGGGAGCTGAACAGGAGTGGAGGTCTCACGGAATGATGTACCCCATAGCTTACCAGAGATAGTCCCCACAGATGCCCGGGGGCAGACTGCTTGGTTAGCTGGCATAGCCTTGGGGTTGATCTCAAATACTATATGAGGGAGAGAGACTATTGTAATGGTGCACACCCGTAATCCCAGCACTTGGGAGGCAGAGGCAGGAAGACCATCAGTTTAAGGCTAGCCTTGGCTACATAGCAACTTTGAGGTCAGCCTGGGCTGCATGCGACTCTGTCCCCAAAGGAAAGGTAAGTAGGATGTGATGACAATCTGTAATCCCAGAATTCCAAAGACTGAGGCAGAATGATGTTCAAAGTCTTCTTTGAACATTATAGGTTTGAAGTCTGCCTGGGATTTGTGAAACTAAGCCAGAAAAATGAGCATATGAACAGGCAACATGCCATGAAGTCTGAGCAAGGGTGCAGTACTAGTGGTTATGACATCAGCTTTAGCCACAGTGGTGCACACCTGTGATCCCAAAGTGTGGGAAATGGGGCCAAAGGATGCCAAGTTCAGTGCAGTTTGAACTATATAAGGAAACCCTTTCTCAACATAACAACAACAACAAAAACAAGGGCCGGGTATAACTCTGTGGCAGAAACACCTGCTCAGCATGTTCCTGCAAAAATTAGCCATTCTGTCCGTCCACCTGTCCGTCTATCCGTCCTTCTAGCCATCTTCCTTCCACCCATCCATCACTCATTCATCCACCTACCCACTCACCCATGCATTTATCCATCCATCCACCCATCCCTCCACCCCTCTCCCCTCCATCCTTCCATCCACCCACTCACCCATCCACCATCCTGTCCTGTGCGTTGGTGATAGAGCCCGTGGCCTTGGTTCCTGGGAGGGAGACTCTTTCAATTTGAGCTTGGCATTTTAAGACAGGGTCTCCCTCTGTAGCTTGGCTGCCCTTGAACTAATGATCTTTCTCTAGTCTCACGATATCCAGATCACAGGCAAGCACCACCATGCCCAACCCTGCAGCATCACACCCGTGAGGGTTTGCTTGTTTATTTTAGGATTTTTTTTTTTTTAAAGACAGGGTCCCTTTTTTCCCCAGGCTGGCCTCAAATTCCTCATCTTTCTGTCTCCACCTCCCAAGTGCTGATTCCACAGCCTTAGGGCACCAAACTCAAATTTACACTTGAAGTGTTTCTGAGATGCTTCAGGATGGGGTTGATTTCATCCTGTGCACAATCTTCCCAGTGGCAAGCAGCACTGCCAAGTTTCAAAGAGGAGGGGGTCCTGGGAGCCTGGGGTGGAGTCAGTGGGCCCTACCTGTGTGGGAGAGAACTGGTGAGCCCTGAGCTGGCAGCTGGTGTCAGAGCTGAGTGCAGCTTTGCTGGGGGCTGTACTTTGCATGTGCTGTCGAAGCTGGAGACTGCAGCACACCAGCTAACAGCAGAGCAGTGAATGTAACTGTGGCCTCTGCTCCAGACTCCACGGCTGTGCCTTGGCATGAGCCCTTCCTGCAGCCCGGCACCCTCTGTCACCCGCGCCCACAGCCCCAGCCTGCCATCACTGGCCAGGGTATCCTCCGGGTCAAGGACCATGGGTCCTTGGGAAAGGGAAAGAAAGATGACATCTGTAGTGGGAGCCCTGAAACCCTGTCCAGAGCCTCAGGACCCTTGGGTTCCTCTGGGTGTTCCAGCCCCCTGCTCATGAGCCCCTACTTCTGCTTGGAACTCCCCTTGCAAGGGCTCTTCCTCGGTTCCAGGGCTTCCCCGGTACCAGCACAGCATACTGGCCTGCTCCTAGCCAATGGCAGAGCTTAGCGCCCTCTCCTGAGGCTAGACAGCTGCCCGTCACTCCTCTGGAGGTCCTGGGTCAGGTGAGCACAGGCTGTCTTGGCCTCCGTGGGGCCTGAGTGTGTGATGCAACATATTTGCCCTCTTCCCATCACCCCCAGTGCCCCATACTCCCTCCCTCTTCTCTCTAGCTAAATAATCATTTGCAAGGCAACCTTAGTCTCTGGGGCAACCTAAGCTCGCCTGCTACCCCCTGGAGCTCAGTTCAGTTACAGAGCAGGTCATAAGACCAACTCACTTTCCAAACCGTCTAACGTTAGTGGAGACCAGTACCCTACAGGGAAAGGGCAAAACAGGGCCCAGAGAGCTGCACACATGCCTAGTGAGAGCAGGGGGAGGGCTCCCTAGAGGAGGTGCACTGCAGGAGGAGAAGGGGTGAGAAGGGAGGAGACTTCGGGGTCAGATGCTCCCTTTTAGTGTGAGGCTCCCATTTAGAAAATCAGTCAAGGGCTTTCCTGAGAGAGCAAAGGTTGCTAGAAGGTCCCACAACCTGGAGGTGCGAGCTGGGGCCTGCCTCCACCCTCGGCTCAGCTCTGATCCTGGGACTGAGAGGGAGCAGGAGAGAAAGCATCCCAGAGACAGTGTGGTGGTGGGAGTGATAGATCAGAGCGTGGATCGTGTACACACGTGCACGTGCATATGTTCATGCATGTGTGTGTGTGTGCGCGCATGGGCATGCATACACACACACGCACACACACCTTATACCACAGAGACACAGCAGGGGCAGGAGCCACTGCCATGCCCCAAGGGTCTATTTGGCTCCCTCACCGGGCATGTGCACTAGCCTGAGTCTCCCAGCTGGAACCCAGCTGACTTCTGAGGAGGAAGGGTCCATGGTGGGTAGCTAGCTCTGAGGGTGGGGAGGAGGAGCTGGATGGTGCTGAAAGCTGCGCTCTCTCTCTTGCTGCCTGTCCAGTCCCCTGCCCACCAGTGAATGTCCCCTTCAAAGCCCGACTAGCCGTAGGCCAAGGCTCAGGGAGGGACATAGAAGGTGAGGGGTTAGCCTGTCCATAACCATGAAAGACAGATGTTACTCACATCTGGAGGCCAAGATGACCCAGGGTGTGCAGGGGGCCTGGGAGAAGTGTCACCCACCTGGTCGGGGGCCACTTCCACCCCACAGGGGGCCAGGCCCTGGCTGGGGCTCAGAGGCTTGGAGGCCTTTTGTAAGGGCTGCTGGGCAGCCACTGCCAGCCAGGAAAGGACTTCAAAGGCTCCTCTAATCCCTGTGACATTTTCTGACACAGGAGTTTGCTTTTTGATGCTGCACATTGAAGCCCCAGGCTTTACAAATAACCCTCATAAAGGCGAGGGGCCCTATAAAGTCAAACAATAAGTCACCAAGTGTGAGCCTGAGAGAATACAGGAAGTCAGCCCTTGCTCCAGCTCTGCTCCTCCTCCTGGCTGAGCCCCAGGAAGGCACGCACTGTGGGAGGCCGAGGGGGACAGGTGTCCAGAGGCCTGGGCTTAGACTCAGAAATCCTTTCCCCACCATCCCTCCATAGACACCCTATATGAATTGGCCTTTCCATGAAATTGTTCCTTCACTTCTTCCTTCTTTGAGTCAATCGACAAACACTCCCCTGTGCTATTCTAATACAAGGCCCCTGACCTGAATGTGAACTTTCGGAGCTGTTGACATTAGAATCTGAACACTGCAGCTTCCTGGCGGGGGGAATTCTGAAGGTCACCGTCCTCAGTTGTGGAAAGTGGCTTCGGGGTGGCACCGAACCAATTTAAAGATGAGAAACACCATGGCATGAGAGGGCAGAGACATTGGGCTGGATCACTAGCAGGGAGGGCTGGTCCCACATCAGCCTCCTTTGCTACAACCAAGACAGTAGCCCTGCATCCTGCTAACCACCCCCACCAGGCTTCCTGCCCAAGCCACCCCAAGGGAGTGAATTAATGACCGGAGCTGAGAATAACACACAAGACACCAGCGTTCTGGCCCTTGGCAGAAACAGAGGCTGGGACAGCCCCTCCGCAGTCCTGACCCCAACTAACCACACAATCGGGTGCCACATCTGCCCTGGGAGGCAGGAGATACATCCAAGCTGACCTCAGCAAAGAAACTCTGGCAGAGGTGACAGTTGACCTGGGACGGACAATGAGAAGTCAGCCAGGTCAACTGAGGCAGAGGGAACAGACTAACAAAGAGAAGACACTGTAGGGCACAAGCTTTGTCTTATTCTGAGAATTTCCCAAAGGCCTGGCATCTCTGACCCCTCATAGGTGGTGCCCCCCACCCTGCCTTCCCCAGGTAGATATGATTATAGCCACAGTGATCCCTGAGACAAGGAAGCCTCGGGGTGGAAACCACACAGTAAAGTCATCTTGGATCCAGACAGTCCTAATGGACGTGAGTATCCAAGACCTCTCTATCGGGGGTCCTCCAAGGGTTTAGACTTTGCACCCTTGGTGTGTCACCTCCCCTTGCTCAACCTAGGCCCTCGTGTCCACAAACTACGGGGGGAAGGAGAGTCCGCCATATCTAATAAAGTCAGCTCCCTGCCGTCCTCATAGGACGAACACAGAGTGGTCCCCTGAGGAGGAGCAGTGACAGACCCTGTCCCATCTGGGGCAGGGACAATTGTAGTCCCCTGGGAATGACTGACCATCCCAGAGGCCTTGGTCAGCTGTCTCCAGTGCTTCGGGGCCTAGCTACAGGCTGAAAGATCTGAGCTGGTTCCAAGATCTGTCCTCTCTGTGACACCTGCCAGGACCTTCTGTTCACCAGGCAGGTGCTCAGGTCCTTGCATAGGGACTGGCCTCCGAGGCTGAGACACCTTGAGAGCTCAGAGTCGCATGCTCACTGGCCAGAGGAGAGGCCATTCCTGGGGGCACCCTGATGGAGGGCATCTGGAAATCAAAGGTCACAAGGCCACCCCATAAACAATTTCCAGGGTTGTGAGATGCTGTGTATCTGACTTGCCAGGTTACTTCAAGAACGAGCCGCTCTCTGCTCCCCCTCGGGGCTGGAGAGACATTTCAGCAGCCGAGAGCATTCCCTGCTGTTCCATGTGGCCGCCGAGTTCAGTTCCCAGCACCCACAGCAAGTAGGTCACAGCTACCTACAATTCCAGCTCTAGGGGATGCAACCCCCCCTTCTGGCCTCAGCAGGCACCGGTATACATGTGGCATAAATATACATAAATAAAAAAAGATTTTAAAATGTTTTTTCAAGACAAGAGGCTCTCTGTGTAGCCCTGGCTGTCCTGGAACTCACTTTGTAAACCAGGCTGGCCTTGAACTCAGAGATCCTCCTGCAGCCACCTCAGAGTGCCGGAATTAAAGGCATGTACCACCACACCTGTCCCAAAAATGATTTTTAACAACTGTCAAATTCTAGCAATCACGCATAACTACTGAGCACTGTTGCATGCTGGAGACTTTCTGAGGTCTCAGGAGGCAGCTCCTGCTTTTCCCCCGATTTTATACCCGAGCAGGCAGAGACACCAGAGTGATCGGCGTCAGCACGAGCGGGCAGAGCCCAACACAGGCCAGTGAAGGGTGATTTTTGTCTCCCTCCCTCCCTTCCCTGCCAGCCCAAGAGTCCAAGCCTGCCCAGACTGCCTCCAGTGATGACTGAGGGTGTCCTTCGTGGGTCCTCTGGAGTTACAGATGCCCTGGCATTAACTAAAGTTAGACCTAAGCAGGTGTAGTAGTCAGTGCCCATCATCCTGGTACTCAGGAGGCAGAGATAGGTGACCATGACCAGGTTTGTGGCCAACCTGGGCTACATAAGATCCCAATCTCAATAAAACAAACAAACAAACAAAGCAAAACAAAAAACCTAAGTAAATAATTGAAATAAAATTGATCCCCAAAGGCAGCTCTCAGTTTCAGGAATTATAGGCACTGGATTGTTCCCCAAACTCAAGGCCTGGGATTGCTAAGACCAGGGAATCCTCAGTTATACACAATGCCACCTATGCTGGGCCAGTCAAACTACGGCACCCTCAAGGTGGCATCTCACACATGGCTCCTTGGGCTGGGGTGCCAGGCTATTGTTTGGTACTGGGGGAGGGGCGGTACCACAGTGAGGAGACCCTGGGACTGGTACACCTCCCCTTCCACTCCCAGCCAGCAGCCCCCCAGAAGCCCGGCAGTTTCGCTCCGCACAGACCTCATTTATCACTCTGAGGGGGGCAGTGCCATTGTGAGGTCCCTGGGGACAGCCCCACCCTGGCCCCGTCTGATTGAAATCCAGGCCCAGCAAACACTCCACATGGGAAAGTGGCTGCTTGGAACCCGGCATAAATAACACCGCGGGCAGGAGGCACAAATCTACCGCTAATTATGGCATATCCTGATTAAATGGGGTGCGTAAATAAATATTGCGGCAGGAAGATGGATCGACTGGCAAGGCTGCCTAGGCCGGCGGGGCTCTGAGCCCCTCTCGTCTACTTTGCCCTGGCAGGGTGAAAGGACCTGGCTCTGACAGGACTGGAGGGCAACCGTTCTGCCCTCGGCGCCTTAATTCCCTCGCGTGCCAAGCACAGCCTTAGCCACACTCTCTGATCTGTGACTGTGTATGGCAATAAACAAGGAATTCAAGGCCTGGCAGTGCTGGGAGTGGGGGGGGGGGGGCTCACCGTGACTCAGTTTCCCCATTAGTAAACTGCACGTGTGGAGATCCCTGCATAGCATTTATTATGTAGTTCAGAGGAGGCAGCTTCAGTCGACGGAGCCAACACCACCTTCATGAGCTGCCATTCAAAGTAGAGGCTCCCAAGGCGGCCCCAGGGAAGGCCACACTTTCCACTGCTACCCCCGCGACTCTCCAGAGACCTCTGTGTTTGCCATCACGGATGCCATCTAGTCATTTCCGTGACACAGTCATAATAGCGGTGAGGAGGAGGGGCATTCGTTCTGGAAAAGTTTAAATCAATTAACTCCCTTCCAGAAAGCAGGCTGGGAAATGTAATGGGGAAATAATGACTTTTCTCCACAGGATCAAATGACAAAGACCAGAGCCTGGCAAGAACGCAGAGAAACAGGCTCAGCTTCCACTGGCCTGGGTGGCCCTGGACAAGTCTTAGTCCCGTCCTAAGCCTTGGTTCCCCGTGGATGGGGCCTGGCTTCTGGATAGTGCACCTCTCCCTCCTCCCTTCCTTCACCACGGCAGGTATGGTGACTAGGAGCAGCGTCAAGCTCACTCAGCCCAGCCCAAGCCAACCCTCCAGCGCTGCCTCGCAGTGGGCTCAGTTAGCACACAGGCATCAGGCTGGGTTTATATGGTCTCCAAGTTCCCCTCATCACGAGGCTAATACTCACCAGCGGGTTAGTTCCGCCCATCATGGCTTAACACTCATTGAGTGTTAGCTATGGGCCAACCACGGTTCTTAACGCTTTCATGTATAACATCAATACATCACAGCCGTCAGACCACGCGGTCACTATCACAACTATCTCATTTTAGACAAGAGAAAACCAAGGCCGAGAGAGGGAAAGGCCACACAGCTAATGGGCGATAAAGCCAGGATTCGAACTCATGTCCCTGTCTTACTTGCACCCCTCTCTTGTCTTTGGAAGTCTAGGGAAGGGGTCGCTGTTTTCCATGCTAAGCTCTGTGCCTAACTGAACACACATTATCAGCTGGAACTGTGATTAGCCTTATTTTAACTGAGGCTCTGAGAGGTGACCGACCTGTTCAGGGTCACGTGGCTTACTGTTGGCTTGGGATAGAATGGTTGGTACCTTCTGATGTGTGCTGTGGTTCCCACGGGCAGGAATAGTGACTGCCTATCTCGGCAGCTCCAAAGAGGCACCCAGAGCCTGGCAGAGCAGAACAGAGGATGGGACGAGGGATGAGCTAGCGACTAGGAGCCTGGTTCACAGAATACACCCAGCCTCCTGCCACCAGACCTTACACACCCACCTCACTGCTAACCTGACCTTACTGACACACCTGCCCTGGCATTACAACCTCTTCTCTCCTCTTCTCTCAGCCCCTGATGGCCCTAGAGGTGTCTGCTCTGGGTCCAAATCCATTGCAGGAGAAAAGGAATGTCCCAGCCCCATCTCCTCGTCCATGTTCCTCTGCAGCTACAGAAAAAGGATGTGTCAGGCTGGAGAGTGACAGTTCCCTCCAGGAGACAGCGCACCGCGACCGCTCCCATGTCCATTCACCTCCCAACTGCCTCTCACTGCCTCCAGGATGCTTTGGACAAGTATCACAGAAGTTAACGCACACAGCAACTGGTTCTGGGCCCCTAGAAGTCCCCAGGGTGGTGTCTCTCAGAGAACCCACAGAAGCCCCAGACAGTCTGAATTCCTGAGGAGCTACCAGGAGTGACACTCTTCTTCGCTCTGGCCTCAGTTTCCCTATTAGTGAAATAGCTGGGTTGATGTGTTTCTTGTTTTGTTTTGCTTTGCTTTTTTTTTTTTTTTTTTTTTTTTTTGGCTTTTCGAGACAGGGTTTCTCTGTAGCTTTGGTGCCTGTCCTGGAGCTAGCTCTTGTAGACCAGGCTGGCCTCGAACTCACAAAGATCCGCCTGCCTCTGCCTCCCGAGTGCTGGGATTAAAGGCATGTGCCACCACCGCCCGGCCCTTGCTTTGCTTTTTAACTGTTAGAGACAGAGTCTCAGGTAACTCAGTCTGACCTCCAGCTCACTATGAAGCCAAAGATGACCTTGAATTTGCAATCCTCCTGCTTCCGTATGCTGTGATGACAAGTATATGATACCATGAATGGCATATATGCTCGGTGGCCTTGAACCCACGGCTTGAGTGTGTTACATAAGCACTCTACTCAGGGGACCACATCCCCAAGCCCTGTAAACATTCTTTCCTTTAAAAAAAAAACATATGCCAGGGCTGGAGAGATGGTCCAGCAGCTAAGAGCACTAGTTGCTCTTGCAGAGGACCCGGGTCTGGCTCCCAGCACCTCCATGAAGAATGACAACCTTCTCTAACGTCAGTTCCCAGAGATCTGACACCCTCTTCTGGCCACCACAGGCATTGCACCCATGGGGTGCAAATGCTAATATACATAAAATAAAAATAAATTGTAAAAAGAAATCAAACAGCGGGTTCACTCACCTTTAATTCCAGCACTCAGGAGACAGAAGCAGGTGGATCTCAGTGAGCCAGAGCTCCACAGAGAAATTCTATCTCGAAAAACCAAAATTAAATAAACAAATTACATAAATAAGAAAGAAAAAAGAGAAAAAAGAAAAAGAAACCAAATGCCAAGTTTCGTGGTGAACTTGAGCCTGCCCGTGAGGAAGCTGGTAGGGGGAGAGTGCTGTGGCGCTAACTGCCGTCCTTTTCCTTACCCTCTCCATACCCTGCCACCAACTTCCACCCGCGAGACCTTGTCCCAAAATTCTAACACTTCTAGAAAGAATTTGGAAGTGCAAGAACTGCTCATTCCTTCCAAGTGTTTTGTCCGGGAAATATTCAAACACACAGGGACACTGAAAGACATTGACGACAAACCTAAAACGCCCACCACGCAGCATCTGCCATTAATACTTTACTGTATCAAATGAGGGCACCCTGGCAGCTCACTCAGAAAGGGACGTGCTGGGGTGTCAGAGGAACTGGTACAGACAGCACCGGTTACCTAGATGGGCAGACTCCAGGGTTTCCAGTGCAAAGCCAGGGTCAATGGTGGGCATGAGGGCAGCTGTCTTCCGCGGCCATTCAGGGATGCAGGTGCATCCATCTTTTGCCCCAGCCCTGCTCTCTGCCTTGAAGAAGACAGGAGAACTGACAGGGAAGAAGCCAGCCCCTCCAAGCACGGCACTTAACTCAACATTATTGGCAAAGCCATCCCAGAAAAGAAATACCCCGCTGGGCACTGCTCCCAGCCTTCATTCCAGAAGGGGCTTGGTCCTCCGCAACCAGCTTGCTGTCTCAGTACACAACCACTGTGGCTGGGTACCCCCGACACACTGAGTTATCCCCCCATTTCTGGGCTGCCCTAGGTCCAGTCACAGGAAAACTGATTGGCAGTCCTCTCTACAAACATCTGTTGAGCTCTTACTGTCTACCTGGGCTCCGTCCTGAAGTGGACCTGGCAACTCTTTGTCCTTAGCTTAGCCTTTTCCATTTCCACAGAAAACCATGAGATTTCCTAGCCTGTGAAAGTAGGCGGAGCTAAAATTAGAAACCTGGAAAAAGGACCAGAGTCAATGTGTCTTTTTAAATTTGTTTTGTTTTGCTTTGTAAGATTTATTTTTCAGTGTGTGTATATATCTGTGTTGGGATATTTTTGTGTAGGTGTTGGATCTGCTGGAGTTGGAGTTACAGGCGTTGTGAACCGCCTGATGTAGGTGCTGGGAAATGAACTCAGGGCCTCTACAAGAGTAGTATGTGTTCCTAACCGCTGAGCCATCTGATAAACCCTGCTTTTCATTTTTCTTTCCAGAGACAGGTTCTCATAGTATAGATCATGTTGATCTGGAAGGCATGATCCTTCTGCCTCAGTGTCCTGGGTGCTGGGATTGCACGTGTGTGCTTATGTCTAGCTTGATAGCTTTGTATTGCACCTTCTGTGGGTCTAGCCCAATCCCAAGGTTCTTGCAAGAACCTTCCAGAAGAGTGAATGCTGCCTAGGCCCAGAATGAAGGAGAGCTTCCCTAAGACAACACAGCCAAAGGCCGAGATGTGAGTTCTGTCTTCTCGGCTTCCCGCTCTCTTCTGCTGAAGCTGGGTTTTTATTTTTAATGTGTGAGTATTTCATCTATGTATGTCTGTGCAGCACACATGTGCCTGATTCCTACATAGGCCAGAAGAGGGCGTCAGAGCCCCTCGAACTGGAGTTAAAGACAGCTGTAAATTGTCATACAGGAGCTGGAAATCGAATTTAGGTCCTCTGGGGGAGCAGCCAGTGCCATTGAGCCATCCTCCAGCCCCTGGTGCAGCTTTTCCGACCACTTTATGTTCATCCTTTTACATTTTTTTTCAGTGTTGAGGACCAAAACCAGACGTTCTTCCCACTGGACTAACAACATGTTCTCCTGTGAGAGAACAGAAAGCACAGAGAAGTAAAGTGACTAACCCAAGGTCAAACAGCCGGCTTGGGTTCAAACCCTCGTCTGTCAGACACCAGAGGAACACATATTGGTTGCTGTCCGCGGTATTTATGGTCTGGCACCAACGTAGAAATATTTGAAGGGTGGCAGAATGTCTTCTCCATTAACTGGGCACAGCACATCCAAAGGCAGTGGGAAGGTCTCTGAAAGACAATGTTTTATAAAACAGATTAGCAGAGCCCCTCACAGCTGGATCCCAGCCAGAAAGGGGAGGGGAGGGGCCCTCTCCTGGAGTGCTTTGGGTCAGAGCCCAGGGCTGGGGCTCCCTGGTGGGAACTGTGCAGGAAGGGACCAGTCTATGGAGGAGGACAAAGGGTCCAATCAATGCTATCTCCCCAGGCCATGCCTGGCCAGACATTGATTTCCAGTGCTGCTGTTAAGTCCCTGTTTATGTAACGCCTGAACTTTGCACAAGTGAACATTTAATGTGCGGAGAGGGCCTGTTGCCATGAAAACCGAGCTGCACTGACAGCCGGGATGCGGCCGTATCCCTGTTTTATTGGCCTGCACACAATGTATTTTAACCTTGATAAGTCAATAACTTTTTATACAAAAGGAAATCTGCCAGGAGGGCTTAGGACCCACTGGCCTCCCTGGTCAGAGGGGAGGCACAGCAGCTGGCTTTAATCCCCTGGAAATCTCTCTGCCACTCACAGTCACCAAGAACCAGGCCTGGCCTGTAGAGGCCAGCACCTACCAGGGGGTTTGGGGCAGGGGCCACCCTTACTTCCAGTCTCTGTATCTGGTTACTGACAGCCTCCAGCAAAGTTGGAAACACTGACTGGAAAAGACCCAGGAAGGTCCAAATCCCAGTTCCATGCTCCCTTGACCTTTGAGCAAGGACCAAGGTCACCAAAGCCCACATCTGTAACTCCACCAGCGTGTCTTCTCCTTGGCTCGTGCCAAGTTTACAGATCAAAACTCAAAAGTACTGGGGGCAGTGGCTGGTCACAGTGACCCCCCTCAAAGGGCTGTGATTGCCATTGTCACATGTATTTCCTTCTTTTTGTTCTGCCATTGTGACTTTTAAAAGCCTGACAACAGTGATCTGGTCTCATTACATCACTGAAAAGAAGAGAGAGAGGTGCTAGCCTTCAGTTTGCTTTCTCCAGTCTTAATAGATCCTGGATCCCCTGACAAGGGAATTGTGCCTCCCATAATGGGCAGCTCTTCCTATCTTAGTTAACATACTCAATACAGTCCTGTCCCATCCACCCCCTCCCCCCACCCCCACTCCCGCCCACATCCACAGGCCCACCTGATTATCATCCCTCATTGAAATCCCTCTCCCTGGTGAAATCTAGATCCTATCAACGTGACACCTAAAACTAGCAATCACAGGGGTAGGGGAGGGTATCTCAGAAGAGGAGGCAGGTGTATTTGAGCTGGGACCTGAACCACACTAAGTCAGAGGTGCAAAGAGCTAAAGGGGCAGGCAGGGTGGGGTAGAGGGGAAGTCTCTGCCTAACTGTGGGGGAAGAGGGGCAAGGGTGTGGCATTCAGGAATGGGTCAGAGGGGACAAGGGTGAGCTATGGGTGAGGAGTTCCATAGGGGTCAATCCCTGAGGAGGCCTGGGCTTGTTCATTACACTCTGTGGCTTGTCTGCGCCCTGGTCTTACTATCCCATCCCTTCTGCTAACCCCTCCCCTCCAGGGACTCCAGGTACTGGGGGGTGGGGCGGGCGAATGACAAGGTTACCAGGGTTCCCTCCCTCCCCCTTTCTCCCTGAGAGGCATAAAGAGCTCTTTCTTTTCTGCTTATTAATAGCTCTGATTAAATTATCTCTGAAAAACCTACATGGTGTGCACCAATGGGGGCTCGGCTCCCTCCTGGCTGTGGCCTAGATTAGAGCAACCAGGGCAGGTGAGGCGACTGGGGGGTGGGGTGGGAGGCTGAGGCCACCTGCTCCCCTGTCAGAATCCAGGGCGACTTCGTCCATGCTCAGCCTTTGACCTACTGGGACTCGCTCAGCTTCACAGCTGGAGAGCAAGCAGGCAGGGTCTCTGCACTGGCCTTGTCCCCTGCTGAGGCCTCTCACCTTTCCCCCTGGCTATTTATTGCTCCTGCCCACTGCTCACAGTGGGCCATCAGTGACCGTGAGTGTGTGTCCTGCACCACCTGCACTGTGCTGGCACGCCTTCCCTGGTCCCCTGCACCAACCCTCTTAACTACCTTCTCAAGGACCACAGGAAACCTAAGTTCCACAGGGTCCTTGTCTCCATCTGTCACTGCAGATCCTAGGGTCGGGCACAGGACAGCTGTTAGAACATGCTGAATGTAAAGAGAACTAGCAGTGGAAATGGGACAACCAGGCTTCCATACTGAGAGCAGGACTGACCTCCCACGTGGGGCCACGAATCTAACTTCATAGGAGGAAGAAACTGAGGCACAGAGGAACTGAATCACATGGGGGTACACCCCTATCAATGTTCATCCTCTACAAAATAAGAAAAACAGAGCCCCCTTTAGTCCCAGCAGTTGGGGAGGGTAGGGAGTTAGAGGTAGAGACAGGCAGATCTTTGTAAGTTCAAGGACAGCCTGGTCTAATAAGGAGCTCCAGACCTGCTGGGCTAAATAGTGAGACTTTGTCTGAAAGAGAGAGAGTGAAGTGGAGAGAGAGAGAGAGAGAGAGAGAGAGAGAGAGAGAATTTGATAGGATGGGCTCACAGCATTCAGGAGGCCTAAGACAGAAGATCTGCCTTAAGGCCCACTGAGCTACATAGCAAAACTATTTGAAAGAAAAAAAGGAAAAAAAAAAACTAGGCTGCCTCTTTCATTAATTGGAAGATGAATTCAATAAACCTTTCTTGAGTACCAACTGTTTGTAGACCTGTGCTAGGGAGCCCAGGGGAGTGTCAAGCTTAGGCAAGCAGACAAATACCAGACTAGACATATCATGAAGGCCGCAGACCTTGCTCCCATGAGCTTCCATGATAAGTGGAAGTCAGGAAGGCTTCCTGGAGGAGGAAGCCCACTACCTGCAATCTGAAGGAAGAGCAAGAGCTGCCTGGAGGGAAGACCCTCTAGGTAGAGGGACAGCATGTACAAAAGCCCTGGGGTGAACGAGGCACATGTGAAAAGAATTCCAACAAGATGGGTATGTAGGGTCTTACAGGAATGCTGAGGGAGTGGCCAAACTCTGGTCCCCCAGTAACCAGTGTTCAAGGGCTGGCCTGCCTGGGGATCTGGGGACTGTAGCAAAGGAATTCTAACAGGGCTTCCAATCACTTGTTATTGTTGGCTACCACTTAGAGCAAAGGCTGGGACTGTGACCTTACCGAGGTGGTCTGCTGTGAGTGTCTGTTTGGGGACATACTAGAGCCCCAGGCTGAGATCTTGCAGGACCTTCAACTACTTGGATGCTATCTCTCTACTAACTAAGCCCACTGCCCCCCCAAAACCCACTGTTAGAGCCTCACAAACTTCCTGACCATTAGAGGCAGGCGATCCCTTCAGATCTCACCCCTAGCGGCTCTGCTACACTGTTTTGGAATCATGCCAGGTCCTTTGGAAACTACTGACCCACATCGGGGAGAGGTTGGCAGGAAACGGGCCCAGAAAAGAGGAGAAACACACTGTCAAGGTCACATGTTGTCCATCAATGGCTGGTGAGGGGCACGATAAACCGAGGTGCAGGGCTCCGGTGTTTGGGTTCCAGTTCTGTCATTGGGTGACCTTGGGCAAGTCCCGTGGCCCTCTTTTCACGGTAATTCTACACGCACCGTACAGGTTTGCTGCGAAAGCAAAGGGGCATGTAACCTGAGGCGCACACACCAGGATAAGGGGCTGTCACGGTGACCTGCCCAGACAGAATCTCTGATGCAGCTTCACCCCTTCATCACTGCTCACCTTCACCCCCCCATCTCTCCTCTCCTAGACTTTGGCTGTCATTGTCTCCTACCCTGTCCCGGCTGGAATCTGGTCTTCCCACCTGTCCTTGCCCAGGGTCCAGCCCTCGAGTTGCCTGGGCAACTCACCCTGACGTCAGGGCTGCTCTGGCAGCTGGCCTAGAGGGGAAGCAGCTGGCAGCCGATTGTGTTTCCAGGTAAAATCTCCACCCCCACCAGCACTCAGGGAGCAGGAGAGGAGGGGAAGAAGGTCAGGCAGCCACTAAGAAGTAGAACAAGTATGGAGGCCTGGAGCTACTGGGAACCTCATTCACCGTGCTGCCCTGAGACCCGAAACCGGGCCAGCTTCTGCCCTAGATAAGGAATGGGTGGCCTACTTGGGCCTGCCCTGGAGGTCCCTTGCTAGTGCCTCTCCCAGGTTCTGGGAAGGGGTTGGTTGGCTCCTAAAAGTAGGCTAAGGCCTGATTAGAATCCACACAGAATCCCGGATACACTCACTAGCCCTCCAGTGCAGAGGACCACTGCTAATGCTTATTGAACGCCCGTGTTCTTCTTTCTGGGCAGTAATTCATTGTGTGCCCTCACGCCAGCTTGATGCACAGGGAAATAAAATGTCCTGTCTTTTCAGTTTACAGACAGGGAACAGACACCGAGCCCTGAAGATAAATGGTCAAGGTCAACAGCAAGCAAGGTTCTGGGGGACCCCAGACATCACTAAGATAAAGCCAAAGGGGGACCGTGGGTGGGGTACCTCCAGTGCTTTAATGTTTCTGTAGGAACCTGGAGGTTCTGCCTGGAAAGTTGGACGTCTACTTGTTTTGTGACAGACACCTCACAGTGGAGGAAACTATCTCTCCCAGGATTCAGTTTCCCCGACTGTAAAGGAGAATGAACTGTCAGGAAAATAAAAATGGAAACAGCTACTTAGACTTAGGTGACATTGTGCCTCAGTTTCCCTATCTGAAGTGGTGCCTCACAAGGTATGGTGACTTGTGCCCACAGTTCCAGCGCTCTGGAGGCTGAGGCAGGAGGATTGTTTGAAGTTAAGAATTTGAGACCAGCCTGAAGGGCATACTGAGAGAATATTGATGTCTGCCTCCCGCGGTCATGGTATACTTCTGTGGGATGTAACTTACAAGGATGTAAGTGTGTAGTTTGTGGTCCACAGATCTCAGCACTGATGCCAAAACTCCACCAGCAGCCCTGAACACCCGTGGAACAAAACATTCAGGGCATTGCACATCTTCTAACCTTAGTTTCTTCAGTAAACTGAGAACAAGCACCAAACTGTAAAATGGACGTCATAATGCTGCTCTCACACCTTTGAAGATTAGGGATAGTATGCACTTTGTTAGGTATGTTAGTGTGCTGTATGTGCTGTGTGTGTGTGTGTGTGTGTGTGTGTGTGTGTGTGTGTGTGTATTGTCCTAAGGATTGACACTGGGCGGGCCGTCCACACTTGTGCACCCTTGTGCATTCCAATTTTTTTATTGTCTTTAACACACTCCTCATAAGGCCGGCTCCAAGAGTAAACAAAATAATGCAGATAGTACACTTATCACACTGCCTACCCTCAAATAGGCATTCAATAAATAACACTTTTTCCAACCCTAGGTCCTCAAAAAAGGGACTACAACTACCAGCATGCTCTGCGCTCCCAGTCAGTGCCCCTTCGCCGGGTTTAGGCGCGCTGCATGCTGGGAGTTGAAGTTCTTCAGGAGCAAGTCCCTCCACGTCCCTGCTTGGGGAAAGAGGTTGGAGAGCCGCCCTGCCGGCCTTTGAATTTTGCCGCGAAAAGCGCGCGTGGCGGCCCCCGGCCCCGCCTCGCGGAGGACGCGGCGCCGCGTCACCGTGGTAACCGCCTCTCGGCTGCTGCTGATTGGGCAGTGACGCGGGGGGCGGGCTGGGGGCGAGACGCAGCGGCTGCAGCAGGCGCTCGCGCCTGTCAGTCGCGCCGGAGCGGAGCAGCGGACAGCACTGCCGGGCAGGCAGCTCGGCGAAGAGGCTGCGCGCGCCGGCCAGGCCGGGCCGACAGCCGGGCCCGAGGCTAGGCGAGGGTGCTGGGAGGTGCGAGGCTACAGCCCCAGGAGTCCCGGGAGCGCCGCGAGCCGTCCGGGGCTGCGGGTGCGGGAGAGACCGGCGTACCGCCTCTGCTGCAGCGCTCGAGCCGCACGCCGGGTGCACGGCTCTCCATCCTCGAGTCTGCCCTGCGCCAGCTGGATTTGCTGGTCCTCAGCGCCAAGGCCCGCGAGGCTGCATCCCAGCCTCTGCCGCTCGCTGCGGCTGCCACTGCCGCTGTTCGCCGGCTTCCCCTCCCCCCACACCCGGGGCTCGGAGCGGGAGGAGGAGGGGCCGGTGCGTTCTCGGCGCTGCTCTCTGCAACCTGCGGGGGCCGGTGCACGCCGGGCGAGGAGCCGGAGCCGCTGCAGGTGCGTGCAAACCTCCGACGAGACGGACTCTTCACCCCCGGGCAAACCCGGGAACTGCAAGCAGAGGGCGGGCGGGCAAGCGAGAGGAAGCAACAAAGACAGGCTGCAGCTGGAGCTGGCGAGAGGGGCCGCGGCTGCCGGCCTCCCAGCGCGGACGGAGAGGGCGCCCTGGGAGAGGCGCGGGCAGAGCTGCCGCGGTGAGCCGGGCCCCGGAGGGAGGCGCAGCGCCTCCCGCCGGACGTGTGGAGCACAGTCTCCGGCGAGGATGTGCCGCCTGAGCGCGCGAGCGGCTGGGGTCCCGGGCGGACGCGACCGGTGCTGAGCAGAGAAACCTCCTTCCCCGACTTCAGAAGGCGCTTTCGGGCGTGGGGTTCGCCCTCACCGACAACTCCCTTTCCCACCTGAAGAAAAACATCGGCTTCCTCGAGCAATCTTTATCACTCCTGCATGGCCGCGACCCGCAGATTGGAGCGTCGTGGCCTCTGAGACTTGGTACCTTTCGTCTGCCTGGCTAACGCACAGTGAGTTAAGGGGCACGGGGGATTTGGATTTGAGCTGGGGGCAGCCTCTGGCAGTCGGGCAATCTGGACTGGTCCTCAAGGGACCCTCGGTTGTTAAGCGCCCAGAGGCAGCAGTGCTTCTTGTTCGCCTCTGTCCTGCCCACTTAACTTATTTGAACTGGAGGGTGGGGACTCCTGGTGGGTTTTCTGCTGACTTTGGGACATGCCATAGGAAAGGTCACCCCACCCATGAAGCTAACAAAGGTAGTGAGTGGCTCTATGCTCCGGAGATTCCCGGGGAACTCTTGTAGTTTTGTAGGGATTGATTGGGGATGTCCAAGGTGGGCCAGCATGGAGGGGTTACAAAGCAACCTTTGAGATCTTGAAAAGCCAGAGGTGTGGAGCCCCAAAACTTCTGTCTGGGGATCGTGCCCTCTGAGGCAAGACATTTGTGTTTCTATTGTTACAAATAACTCACAAAGACAGCATGTTCCCAGCGGGCTGCGTGTGACATCACTGCCTGACCTCTGATGTCAGATAGTGGTGACACGCAGCTAGCCTTGAGCCAGAGCCAGAATGAGCAGAGCTGCACGTCCTCGAGCAGTGGAGGTGAAGGCCAACTCCTGCCCTGTCCACTGCAGTCCTATGACCTCAGTCTTCAGTCAACACTTCAGGTGGGGGAGGGAGGCAGTGCCAGCTGTCCCTGCTGATGCTTCCTGGCCCTAAGGACAGGTGTTCCGGACTCTGCCCTGTGTCCCCTGGGAGCCTGTAACTCCCAGAAGAGCAACCTCCCGAACTTGTAAGCAGGATACTCAAAAGAAGCCCCCCTGCCCCCGCCGTGAACCCCAGCATGTACCCAGCCAGCAGCCGAAGTTCCCGGGGTCCCCAGAGAAAAGCAAGCTCAGCAGCCTTCAGAGCAGGCTGTTTCTCTTGAAAATGGGAATGTTGTGCTCCAAGCCAGAGAGAGAGGAGCCACGACCTTCCTAGTCAGTGTGTCTGCAGGTCTCTGTGTCTGCCCAGGGAACCTCCCTGCTGTTCAACCCCAAGGTGAGGGGCCTTGGCTCAGCTGGAACTCCTGCCTAAGCCATTCTCCTTCCTGTGTTTAAGATCATTTTGACAAGCAGTGTGATGGATGCTTATTAAGCAAATGCAGGGCAGGTCGGAGCCAAGGTCTGAATATGTCCATCTCTGCCAGGGCCAGGGGGATGGGTAGGGAGGCAAGAGCCCCATCTCCCCACCACACGCTAACAGCAGCCCTGTACAGTGTGCAGCTCAGAGAACTCCTAGGCCACATCCTGCTGCCTTGTCTATGCCCATCCCAGCAAAGACTGTCAGGGTCAGATATGGGTGAAACAGCTGCAGTCAGATTCCTAGGAACGGTGGGAGAAGCTGGTGTCTGTGCTCCCACAGTGAGGGGCAGGTGAGAGTGAAGAAGCCAGGCCTGGTCTCTCTGGACCGACAGCGACAGCATTTCCCATCCTCCTCCCAGGATCTTCTAGTAACAGGTCAATAAATACCGGGGAGGGTGCTTTAGAGTTTGGTGGGGCGACGGTATTTTCAGCGGAAGCAGTTACCTTAAACACAAGCTTCCGAGGACAGCGCAGCGACAGCAGATTGGGGGAGCAGGGGAGGCTGGTGGGTACAGGGCTGTTTGCACGGCCTCTCGACACTTCCCAGTTTAGAAGCAAACTTGGAGTGCGCGCCAGAGATACACACACAGGCGGTTGGAGGCCCTCTGTGTAGTATTTACACTCCCTCAGCCAAGGCGGAGGGAAAGGCTGTCAGAGTTGGGCAACTCCTTCTGTTCCCTTCCCTCGGCTCCCTGGGCTTGGCAGTAAGCGCCAGACGACAAGCAGGGGGAGTGCCAGTTTATCCAGCGTCTTTCTGAGTGCCAGGCATTTTGCAGCATCTCAGCTGCTGCTTGGAGTGGCTTGTGCCGTGACCCATTTTGCAGATGAGAAACCAGAGGTTTGAGCCAAGGAAGTGATGGTCTTTTTTTGTAGGTGCTCAGCCAGGCAGCTGCAGTGGCTTGGCCTCAGTGACCCCGGCTTCAGGATCTTCAGGACCTCACACACAGGCACAAAGGGTGACACCGTGCCCTCGGACGGGTTTGTGGGTGAGATACCACCAGTTGAGCACAGTGGCATCTTCTTAGGCCTGGCGACCTCAGCCTGTTCGCCTCACCCGCTGGGCCCTTCTGTAGCCCTGAGAGGAGGAATGTATTGCGTGAAACCCACCTGCCAGCTCCGGTGTCATCTTCTTGACGCCCCCCAACCCCAGACTTTCTTAGAGGGGCTTGTGATGGCCATGGGTCCGTCCCCCAGAAACCTCAGCCACCCAGAGCTCCTGGCAGGCTCTGCTGGTGGAAGGCCAGGTTAGATGGCAACAGCACTTTAGTGGGTGGAGCTTGTGGCCCAGCAGCAGGTGGGGGGCGTAGCTGAGGGAGATGGCACATGAGTACCCAGAGGGGCGAATAGATCAATCCAGAGCAGTGACAGAGCCGTCTGTGGGTTGAATGGGGCAGGAGCAGCACCCTTACTTACAGCCTTTTAAATTCTCCGGGCAGCCTCCACGTAAGGGTCCCTCCTCGCATTATCCAACGCCCTGAGCTTTGGAGCCTCTCAGCTGTTCTGGACTAGGGGCAGGCCCTGTCTGGCTGCCTGATGCTTTTGATAAGAAACCTGAAGCTCCCCAGAGAATCTTATTGCAGAGAACCGTACTCTGGCATGCTTGGGCCTGGGACTGTCCTGTCTGTGTGACCCTGCTGTGTGGCTTTGAATTGCCGAGGCTTGGTGTCCTCGTCTGTGAGGAGCTCCAGGCAGCACCTACTTCCCAGGGGCGTGGCGGGGATTCCGTGAGGGCTCACTGTAGGCCACAGCTACAGTGAGTGCTCCATAAATGCCGTTTATACCTGCTATGAGCAGAATCTCGCCGTTTATACCTGCTATGAGCAGAATCCCCAGCTCTCACAGTGTCTTGGAGCCCAAAGCAGAAGACCCAGTTCCGGGCTGGGGTCCCCCTACCCTTCCAGCGCCTCTGCAAGGGGGCCCCCACGTGGTGATCCTACATGGTGAGCACACGTGGCTCCCATCTGAGTGCCAGGGGGCTCTGGGGCCTGGCCAGGGCACCCTCCCCAACCTCCCTCCTGCCCACTCTGCTTTGCCAACCCTCCCCAGTTAGAGGAAGCAGGCAAGCAGCTCCTATTCATGAACCGTAATTCAATCAGGCAGCGATTCCTTGGGGCTGGGCGGGGGTGAGAACGAGGAGGTGCGCACAAAAGGGCCGCTTTATTACCTCCTGCGGGCCGGGAATTGCCGCTCTCCCCCAGCACCGGCCGGAGCGCCTTTATTGTGTTAACCCATTTGCGTGTCAAGAGCTATTGTGCGCTTTCTCGCCGCCTGTGCGGTGGTGCGGCCGAGGGAGGAGGGCTGCGCTGCCGGCCGGTCACCTCCGCGGGCGCCGCCCGCCGCCCTGATTGGTTGCTAAGCGATTTGCATCCAAGGTAATCACTTTTATCTCAGAAGGTTGTCGACTATAATTATAAGCTACTGACATCTTTTGAAATCTGCCTAATGACTATTTTTGTCTGCCCGGGCTGGGGGTGGGGAGAGGGATTCTGTGAAGGGGTGGAGGCTGTCGGGGGGGGGGGGGGTGTATGCGCGTGCATTCCTTCCACCTGGACCACTGATTGCTTAGTTGAGAAACAGCTGAGGGCCTACTGCGAGCCTCAAACAAAAGGCTAGCCAAGACAGCGGCTGGTGGGGTTCTCCTAACCATCCCTGATGGAGTTAGTGCCATTTCAGAGATGGGGAAATAGAGGCTCTGAGGAGCCAGATGACCAATAGATAGCTCAGCCCCTCTCAGACCCCTGATCTATTTCACTGGGGACACAGAGGATATGTTCATGCCTGTGGTCACACAGCCAGGGAGTGGCAGGTGATGGGGGCAGTGGATTCCTGGTAGTCAGGGTGGGAGTGGGGACAGGGGCAGTGAGGGGGGGTAATTGGGCTGATTCTTTTGCCCTGTCTCTAGTCCGCTTGGATAGCCGCTTAGTCTCAGTCTTGATGAGAGACCTCTGGTGTGCCCACTGTTGCCCTGTCCTCAGGAAGAAGAGACCTTCCGATAGATTGGGTGTGAGCAAGGTTGGAGGGGACCCCGGGAGTGAACGGCTGTATCTGTTCAGGGAGGGCTTCCAGACGACCCCGGGGTGCCTGACCAGAAAAGGACAGATACTAAGAGGGGAGCGTGGGTGAGGGAGAGAGAGAGAAACTAGTAGGGATGTTGGAAGGGATCATCTCAACGTCCAAGCAAAGGGGCCCATGTGATCCAATAGGAGAGGGGCTTCCTCATGGCCTAGTACTAGGGAGGTCAGCAGGGGCCTTGAGGTCCTTAGGCCTATCTGGGGTAGAACCCTAGTTTCTCTCCTCATTGGGTATATGTGTTCCCATATAAATCGGTTTCCTGGTAGGTTTGTTGGCAATAGCCGTTCTCGTATGGGTTGTGGGTAGGAAAGGTTTGTGTGTGGAGGACCCTGTGGGGATGCATGAGCGAGGTTCAGGTCCTGGCCAGTTACCTCAGCTCCAAAACAAGCCATTGCCCCACCTCTAGCAACTGTCGTCCCCGTGTCGTTGCCCCCCCCTCCCAGGAACTCCTGTTAGTGTATAGAGGCACGGGGACAATAGCCTGGAAGGTCAGGAGGTGAGGCCAGTGAACAGGCTCTTAGAGACTTAATGAGCCAGGATCTGAGGGGAGAGGGGCCTCCCTGGGAGGAAGGAGTCCCACCATCAGCTGTGTACTCCAGGGTTCACGTCTGACTCCAGTCGGCCGTCTGGCAGAGCCAGCGCCAAGCTTGGCACCGATGGAGGCAGAGGTAGCAGCTTCTTGAGGCCATACACCGTCACCTCTGTGTGACTCCAGGCTCCTCATCTGTCAGGTAGGCCCAAAGTCCACCTGAGAAGGAAGCCTGTGAGGCCTGGCTAAAATGAGAGCCGGTGGGTAGTGAACAGGAAGTGGCCATTGCTGCCCAGCCAGAGGGCTTCTCTGCGCCTGGCTCTGGAGACAAATGGTAAGAACTGCGGGAGAGGCCTCAGACTCTAGCTTGGCCCAACTGCCACAGGGGAGGGATTCACTGTGTGCTACCACTGTGCCCACAAGCCGGAGGTTGGGGTAAGATGACCCTGTCCCTGCCCCTGCAGCCTTCAGCTCTCTCAAAGCATGCAGGACGGAGGGGAAACTTAGAGCAGGGAGGGCTCCATGGAAGAGGAGGTCCTGTTGCTTTCTGGTCGTCTTTAAACTCCTCTGCCTGTCATGGGAATCACTGTTAAATCTGCTGTGTGCTCCGCGGAGCTTCCTGCCTTGGCCTTTGGAATACTCACTTAAGGCCCCATGGTCCCGCCAAGGGCAGTTTTATCCTTGTTGTTTAAGTGGAGAAGTGAGGCTCAGTGAGATGAAGGGGGGCTCTCAGGCCAGGGCCACATGGCAGGTGAGCAGGGTCTTCTGTGGAGGGCAGGGCTGGGCAGGAGCCATTTCTTCACATTTTACACAGCCTTGAGCAAGTTACCCCCAGTCTCTCCCCAGACGCAAGCATGTCCCTTAAAAATGTCAAGGATGCTAAGTCCTGTGGCAGGCCTGACTCCCCTTCTGCCAGGTTGTCCTTGGCAGACATTGCCCATCAATCGCTGCCCTCTTCCCCGGCCTCGTTCTTTTCCTGACCTTGGGCTCCTTCCAGCGCTCTGGGCAGCCAGCGCCAATCAGTCATCAGAGCCTATGGGCTAAAACAGGTCGGCTGCCTGGCCTTAACGAGCTCAGGGTCCCCCGCCGTCCAAGGGCCATGGGACCACAGCTGGAGATTGTCGGGGCCTTCCTTGAGTATAGGGGTTGTTTCAGCACTGTGTAAGTGTGAGGGTCAGGTACTGCCGGCTGTGCCAGTCCCAGAGCGCCTGTAGCCTAGAGTTTCTTTACAGTTAGTGTTTACTGAGTCCTTCCTGGACACCCTTCACCCCCGGTGCACCCGCATGCCTCTTTGGGCCTCTAGAAAGGACTTGGTCCATTTCAAAGATGAAGAAGCTGAAGTTCATTCAGCACAGTTAAGCAGTATAGGTTAACAGGTCGTCAGACCTGGAACTCAGGCCGCAGCCTGGGGGTGTCAGATGTGACCGCCTCCCAAGCGAGCTGCCTGACATGTGTTCTGAAGCCGTAAGGGCTGATGGCCGTGCTGGGAAGAGTGGTGTGCCTGGCAGGGACAGCATGGCAGTTGGGCGGAACTGGTGATGTGATGTGCGCGGCAGGGATGGCACGGCGGTTGGGGAACTATTTCGGTGACTTGGAGGGGACTGGGAGGAGCCAAATGCTGGCCTTGGCATTTGAGCAGGGAGTGGCAGCTTTGAGCAGGGGAGTGGTGAGGTACTATCTCAATATCTAGTACCTCTACCAGCCAGGGTGCTGTGTGCTTGGTACTACCTGCTTCTGGGCTGCTAGAAGCTGTAGACAAGAGAGCCTAGTACATAGATAGACATCCAAGTAGGTTGAGTAAATGCATGTGTGCTTACAGGGCAAAAATGCTCCTGAGCACCCAGCGGGTTCAGCTGCTAAGTGGAGAGAGCCCAGCATTCCCCCTCTCTGCCCAGGCCTGACAGGGGAGTGGCTGGGGAGGGAGGAGATGAAGCAGGTACCTGGGGCAGGGGCCCTCTCAGCTCTCCACAGCCCTTCTGCCTGTCTCAGAGGCCTCTTACTGACCTTCTGTGCAGTTTGCACCTGAACAGCCTCGCCCGGAGGACAGTGCAGGCCCGGCACTTGGGGCGGGGGGGATGAAAGATGAAGGTTCGTGACCATTTTTTAACTCAATAAAGGGAGAGACAGGCTGCAGGCTGCAGGCCGGAGATATAATTAGTCCGCAGCAGTGGCGCTTTCTTGATTTAGCTTCTGAGAGAACAAGACAAGGGTGTGATACCCAATTAGCAGTGACATCTAGTCGGAGCCTCAATAGCTGAGATAGCAAGCTGTTTTTATGACTTTTCTCTCGCAGCGTGGTGTGGGCAGGAAAAGGTCCATCAGGACCTTATTTCTTTCATCATGGGACAATTATTAGTGATCTCAGGATGTCCCAAAGCCAAACGAGGCATTCGTTAACCCAAACAGTGGAGCATCCCGGGGCAGCAGCTGAAGCACTAGGAGTCCAGGGCAGCAGGAAGTAGCATGTAGAGCCCCTTAGTGTGGCAGAGCCAACTCGGGTCCTTGAGAGTGTCTTGACACCTGCCTTGGTTTCCCTACCTGCTTCCCCTAAGTGGAGGATGGAGCAATTCCTCGGGGGATGAGAGTGTGCCGGGCCTGACCCTTGGCTGCTCTTCCTGGCACTGTGTTCGGTCCCCCTGCCAACTGGGCTGCAGGCTCTGGCTCCTTGGCCCTGCCTCTGCACACTGTGGCTAAGGAACCTTCATTGTGGCAAGCAGCACCTACCCTCCCACGTGTCCCAGGTCTCAGGCCTGGTTCCTGGCAGGACCTGACCATGGTTAGCCACACTCTCCACCTCACTGCCCTGCAAACCAGGCACCCAGCACTAGCCAAGGCCCTGCCCAGCTTTCTGGCTCTCTGGTAAACACCTAGAGAAAGAGCTGATACGGTCACTCACCCCCTATCCATCCATCCATCCATCAGGCCCCAGTCCTAGGTTCCTGGGCTGCTGCCCATCCTGTGGAATCTTGCCTCGCCCCCACCCCCCACAGCTCCTGTCTGTCAGTGTGGAGCCCTCCACTCATGGTTCAGACGACTGACATATCCAGCCACGCAAAGTGGGAGTTTAATTGCAGACAGTTTTTACGGATCATGGGCCCATCTGTGCCACCATATGCAAAAGAGAAAAAAAAAATCCCCCTCTTTTTTTTTTCCCCTCTCCCCACTGCAATCCCAAACTACCTCAAAATATTGTCAGAGGTTTTCGGCTGAAGCCAGTACAGAAGTGGGGTTCATCTTGGGAATTTCCTGCAGAGTGAACCTGGCAGGCCAGTGCTCAGCCAGCCGCTCCCAACCCCACTGGGTTCTTTCACATCTTTGGGCTTCTGTGTGTGTCATGGATGCCCTTCTCATGCACCTGGTGGGGGCCTTCCGTGTGACCTCTGTATGTATGTGACTTAGCATGTAGCCATGTGTGTGTGAGAGAGATGGGTTTCCAGGAAATGGAACCCTGGTAGTGGGGCTGACAGAACACCACTGATTGCCATGTCCTCTGTGCCCCCTGCCCTGATGCCCTGACTGGCTGTGCACTGGAGTCCTTCCCCTCAGGGCGTGAGGGGCTGGTCTGGCAACTTCTGAGAGGCTTTGCCTCTGATGCCCTCTGTCTTCCCTTCACTGTGCCTCAGTTTCTTCAACTGTAAATTGGAGCTAAGGATGACAGAGTTCTACACATGAAGTACGTTTAGAGCTGTCATCTCTATGTGCGGCCATGCACCCTGTCAAGGAGGCCCTTCAGACAGCTTTAGCCCTGTCCCTGCTGCCGTCCTAGGTTCTGGATGGGGCACTTGATGTCTTTGAGAATTCCTGCGTGAGTATGTGAGCGAGTGACTGCATGACAAGCAGACATGCATGTAAGGGGGCAGGCACGTGAGTGAGTGAGCACACGGGTCTGTGAGCAAGCAAACACACAGTCCAGCGGGTGCACTAGGGAATGGGTGTGCAAGCGTGTGTGCCCGTGTGAGCATGTAAGTTCTGAGTGCCCGTGTGAGCGCTAAGTTCCGAGTGCCCGTGGGAGCTGGTGAGTCAGTCAGGGATTCGCAGCCTTTTCCCCGGGAAGGAAGCTGTATAGGGCCTTGGATGTGGGGAATTCTGGGTTTCCCCATACCCCTTTCCCCTAGGGTCTAGAAATCACCTTAATTTCAGTTCAGGTAACAGAAGTAGACTAAGGATTAAGGGGTTCTCCAAGGTCATACATCTGGAGACAGGCTAGAGCTGCGTGCAGAATCCTGGTCTGAATGAATTCCTACCCCTCTTGACTGGTAAGGGGACCAAGCCCTGAGCTCGGAAGGGATCTGGCCAAAGTCACACAGTAAGACAACCAGCAATTGTAGGGTCCTTCTTAGTCCATGAGGAGCTGAGCCTCCAGCCAAAGCCAGACCAGTATCTCCTCTCTGCTCACCTCCCCAGCTCTGGGACTTCCCAGTACCTCCTCGCCAGCGTTATAAACTGGCAGCACCATAGGTGCCAGCAGGCTAGGCCCACCCTGTGGTTCCTTCCTGTGCCCAAAGCCTGGCACTTGGCACAGCCCTTCTGCAGCAGGTAGCCGGGAAGTCAGGCTCCAGACAGCCTCCCCCACCCTGTGGTGATCACCAGCTCCCGATGTAATCATTAAAACTATTAGAAGGGAAACGTTCGCTTGAAGCAAATGTCAGGCGCCGAGTTGTGCTTTGTAAACGCTCACAATTAATGCCAATCAGGCCCAGAAAAAAGCCGGCCCGGAATCCTGTCTGTCTCGTCTCGTTTGTCAGCTGGTGCCGCTCCGTGTCGCACATTTTCATACAATTGCTATAAACATAAAAGGGAAACTCCACAGCGTTCCCAGGCACCCGGATGGTGCGTCGTCTTAATTACTCGGTACTCTGCTGTTCACTTGGCTGCCCTAGCTCAGGCGGGTAGGAGGGAAACAGTTGTTATGTGGAAGGGTCAAAGTTCCAGGGGTCAACAGGGGCGATGAGCAGGTGAGAGGCCTGGATCTCTGGCCCCACCCCGTGCAGTCTGCAGGGTCTCTAGGGCCCTGGTCCTCAGAGTCTTAAGATGTGAAATAAGAAAATAAAATCCTGCTGAAGACTGTCTCCAAGGTCTGTGAGATCACGGCCTACAAAGCCTAGGTATTGTTGCTACGAGAATGGTTGCCGGCCTCCTACATAGCCAGGCACCAGGACACGACCTGTGGGCTTCAGTTCCTACCCTGGGCCTTTGGGGAGTATCCCCTTGGTCAAGATGTCAAGCTTGTTGGACCTGGAGACATCATGAGTGGATTTTCTCATGTTACTGTAGACCCTTTGAGGATGAACCACCTCTTATATACAGGGAGGGGGAGGCATTTGAGCCCTTCTTGCTGGACTCGACTCTGAGCGTGGTACTAGCCTATTGCCATCCTTTCAGGGCCCCTGTGGGACTGGGAAGAGATGCGGTTGTCCTAGGTCCCTGTGTCCAGTAGGTGTTTAGTGACAGCAGTCACTGTCATACCACCACCTAAAGACAGGACCTCAGCCTGGCCTGAGAGTCAGTGCCCTCAGTTTGGGACTTTGCTGGGTGGGAGGGGGTTGCTTGGTTTACTTGTCAATTTCCCGAGTAAAATTGAAGAGATGCCCATAGATGCTTAAGGCCATGAGGCTGCCACCCTGCCTACCTTCTGTCCCCCAAATGGAACAGTTCCCTAAACTCTTGACAGCCCGAGTGGCTGGATATGTCACTGTCATAGACCCCTCTCTACAGAAGGGAAACCAAGGTTCAGCCCTGGCCCCCAGGGTTATGACTAGGAAGTGCAGAAGCTGGAACTCAAAACTGAGAATCCTTCCTGTCCTCTGTCCCCTCCCCATTGCACCTGAATGGGAACCCTCACCCCACACTGCACACCCTCCCTGGATGGGAACCCTCCCCCCACACTGCACACCCTCCCTGGATGGGAACCCTCACTCCACACCCCACACCCCACACCCTCCCTGGATGGGAAGCCTCGCCTCACACCACACAGCCTCCCTGGGCCCTTCTGAGCCTCATGCTCCCCTTGCGCAGGGTCTTCTGGGGCCAAGCTGGCTCCTTGGGGACACACTGGCCTTTGTGTCTGTTCAGCTGGCTGGATGACCAGCAGAGCGGGGAGAGGGTGGTGTGGCCCAGCCAGGCCAGGAACAAATGCTCAGAGAGAGATAGAGGCCCCTTTGTTGTGTCTCTCAGCGGGGGAAGGGTGCTGCCAGCTGCCACCCCTTCTCAGAGGTTTGCCCATCGCTTCCAGGACCAGCCAGAAGTCTGTCATCTCCCACCACCACCACCACCACCACCACCTAATTCAGAGCCTCCACCACCAATCACCTCATTTGCTGTGGGCCTACTGTGTGTCGCCATGGGGCCAGGCCGTTATGAACCCTGATAAGATAGAGTAGTCAGATGTTACAACTTGACACAGGATGCCCTTGGTGAAATGAGAACCAAAGATGGCCTAACCTCAGACACTGGTCCCTAGCTATGAGATGGGGGTCAAGTGCAGGATACCCACAGGACATAGAACCCCAACCTCAGCTTGGACTCTGAGGCCCCCAATTTTTGTGGTATCTATCCAGCTGTGGGCTTTGAAACCCAAGGCAAGGCATGGGATCCCAGGTGAGAGAAGACTCAGAAATCTGGAGAGTGACTAAAGTCACCTGGTTCTGAGGGGAACTCAGATCCAAGCCACCACCCCTCTCCGGAGTGGGAAACACAGGCACCCACCTCCCACCGGAACAACAGCCACTTGCCCTCAGAAACGTGGGCTGTCAGGTTGGTTTGGTTCTGATGACCAAGAGATGAGAGTGGAAAGCTAATTTTCTGGGTTTTGTTTGTTTTGGCGGAGTCTCACTGTAGCCTAGGGTGGCCTCAAACTCGCCGCAGCCAAGGCTGCGCTGGACCTCCTGGAATTCTCCTACTGCAACCTCCCAATGCTAGAATGACAGGCATGCACTACTGTGCCGGCCGCATTTCTTTTTCTTTCTTTTTTTTTTTTTAATTGCATGCAGTCAGCAACACAAAGAAAAGCTGTGCGCAGGGAGACACACACACGCTTCAGCGGTGCCGTGTTGTCTGGGCGGGGAGCACGTCAGAGGTCCCAGGTCAGCCCTCCAGCCCTCAGAACCTACCCCAAGTCCCAAATGCCCCCAGGAAACACCCCCACTGTGTCTCCTCTACCAGAGGCAGGAGGCAGGGCCCAAGCCCCGTGAGGGCACCACCCAAACAGCTATAATCAGCAGCCTCGCCAAGACTTCAAACTCACCCAATTATCCTGCGAAGGAAAAAAAACACAAAATGAAAACAAATTAACATGTTTGCATAGAAGCTGCTGCAGCAACACACACAAGCGCGCGCGCACACACACGCTCGTGCTGGCATGTGCCCTGGCAAGGCTGAGCTGTGCCGCTGCTGCCACCCCTTTTCCTGGCACCTACCTGGACCAAGACAGGAGATGCCCCAGTGACCAAACCATTCTCATACTGGCTGGACATGGTCTTTGGCTTCTGCCTTTTGGTTTCTTTTATCTAAGTGCTGGGTATTAGACTCAAGACCACATTAGGCAAATGATTGACTACTAAGCCATACCTACAACCCTTTACATTTTTCCTTAGTAAATGAGTAGTATTTGCTGTGCACCAAATTTCTCCTCCCCAGTCTGTAAGATAGGTCTGTCATGAATCACTTTCTAGAGATGGGGAAGCCAGAGCACGGAGAGATCAGTGGTCCTGCCAAGCCTGCACTTCTGGCAGATGGGAGAACTCCAGATCGAGGGGGAATCCCAGTGCCTTTAATATGGCGTGCTCTTGTCTGCAGGTGAGGGGTCAGGGCCCCACCTGGCCTCCGAGGACCCCTGATATCTCTAACCTGTGTCTTTTCTTGCACATGGCCCACACAGCCCCTTTCTGCCCCCATGCTTTGGACTTCAGACCCTTTGCCTAGACTGGAAGAGCTGTAGCCCCAGCTCTCAGAAGGTTGAGGCAGGGGATTTACAATTTCAAGACTAGCATGTGACTGCCTCGGTCCTTCCTCCTAGAACATCAGGATAGTAACAGTCCCCCCTCCAGCGAGGTTAGGAGTGGGTAGTGGAAAACAGGACTGAAGTTTCATTCCTGGCATCTTCTCTGTGGTGGCTCCCCATCTGCCGTGGTTTGCTGAACTATGCTTGGCTCTCTAGCCCCACCAGCCTCTGCTGGGCATGTTTGGGCTTTGTACCAAGGCTACTCTAGCCCTGGAGTGTGCAGATGTCTGGTCAGGTGGCCTCCTTTCCAGAATTCTGTCAGTCCTGCATAGAAGTCAAGGCCTGAGGTTCAGGCTGCTGGCGTGTGCCTCGTCTGCTGTGGGTCTTGTAGTCTGTTACATACAGATGCTTTGAAAAGTTCAGTGATCTGGGTGGTAGTGGCGCACACCTTTAATTCCAACACTCGGGAAGCAGAGGCAGGCGGATCTCTGTGAGTTCAAGGCCAGCCTGGTCTACAGAGCAAGTTCCAGCACAGGCTCCTAAGCTACATGGAGAAACCCTGTCTTGAACCGCTCCCACCCCCAAAAGAAGGTTCATCGAATGTATCCCATGGAGCCCCCTTCTCTCTCTGGGAGTTAAGAAGTTGCCTACCTGGTGGACCAAGTCCCTGGCCTCCCCTCTGCTTCATTGCCACTATGAACAGATCCCTGATTTCATTGTAGTGTTCATCTCTGTAGTCCCTGAGAGTCAAGAGTGACACCCAAGTGCTCTTGGCAACCAGATTAGTCTTCTCTGCAGCCACTGAGGCAGCAAGGGACTCTGTGACTTAGGACCACCCTGCTGGTGCGTGGTAGAGCTGGATTGGAAGTCAGTTTGGAGTTTGCACTTTAGCTGAAGAGCTGTTTTGTGCTTCCTGGAGCCAAACCTACCAGGACAGATGGTAGTAGTACTTTGTGGATATAGAAATTGGGTCAGTAGGACACCACGATTGTTGAAGGAGGCTGCTTGTTTGTTTCCCAACCGCCTGGCAGCTCAGACCTGAAGTAACCATACAGAGACTGTATTAATCAAATCACCGCTTGGTCCATTAGCTCTAGCTTCTTATTGCCTAACTCTTACATATTAACAACCCATTTCTAGTAATCTGTGTATTGCCACGTGGCTTTGTTTACCAGGTAAAGTTGGGTAAAGTTCCAGCATCTGTCTCTGGTGGGTTTCATGGCTTCTCTCTGACTCCGCCCTTTTCTCCCACCATTCAGTTTAGTTTTCCCTGCCTACGGAAGTTCTGCCCTGCTACAGGTCCAAAGCAGTTCCTTTATTCATTAATGGTAATCACAGCACACAGAGGGGACACCCACAGCACATGACTGTGCTGGCCGTTTGAGAACAAGTCCTTAGATGGCCCTGTCGGCATTGGCCTCTTGACCTACATCATGGCAACTAAGTAGGGCCAGGACAGTGACCTTCGAAAGTGGCCCAGTGCCCACGCCAGTAGAAGCCAGTGCCTACCTACAGGCTCAAGATCTCCCTTAGTACGGCGATCTCAGTGGCTTCAGAGTCAAGTAGGCATGGATTCATGTCCAGGCCCATCAGGTGACCTTGGACGAAATCATTTCCCTCCACAGCCTCTGTAGTTTGCCCTTCTGGGTATGAGAGGCCTGAGGGGATGGATCTTCTGCCTAGCTGCTACTAGAGGAAGCAAGGGGCACCCCTCCTTCAGTACTTCCCAGCCCTTCAGCCCCAAGGACAGGTGACAACCCAGGAGGAAGCCATCCTCCTCTCCCTGCCCGACCTGTCATGAGAGATGTGTGTTCAGCCCTCTGTGGCCCACTGTGCCAGAATTTGTCAGGCTGAGGTGATGAGCTATGTGGTATGGTGGGGTGAGTGAGACCCTGAAAGCTAGGTGAGCCAGCTCAGCCCTGCCACACAGGAAAGAACCCTGGATAATTTGGGCATAGAGGCCCAGCCATCCTTACGTTCAGTGCCCACCTGCCTGGCATGAGGCCCTACTGCATAACTGTTGGGCACCCTGCAGAAGCCACATAGCATCTCTGGATCTTACCTCACAGAGCACTTTGAGTGGGAGTTTTCAGTGACATTTTGTATCAGGTGACAGAAGATGGGTCTGGAAACCCCCCTCCCCTTTTAGGGGAGAGGGCTGTCCCAAAGACCACCGTGGAGTTGCAAATGGTGGCAAGTAGCCTGCTTCTCCTTGAGTTCTGAGAAAGGCACAGGAGCTGGGCTGCAGACACCCTCTTCCCTGTCATAAAAGCAGCATTTTGCTTTCATTCGAAAGTAACAAGTCCAATGAATGCTAGAAGCAGCCACATCTCGGTGGCCTGAGCTAAGCACTAGGTGCCCTTTGCGAGAGGGTCTGCCCCGGTGCAGTGTTTGAGGAGCTGAGCAGGCAGGACCGATCCTAGTTCACTGGGCCACATGCTGAGCCCGGACTCTGGGGAGCCACCTGCCCCCCAAGCAGCCTGTTGTCTGGCATGTGCAGGCGCCGGGTGGCCCTTGTTCTGCACACATCTGATCCCATCTTTTCCACATCAGATCATTTGTAACTGTCACCAGGCAATCGGCCCATTGCTGATTTAGTCTTGGCTTTGTGCTGCCACAGCCATTTTTCCATGTGGACTGATTTTGAAAGGAGGCCCGTCCTTGCTTCTGCTCCTCAGCAGTTGTGGGGAGGGGTGTGTGTAAGTGTTGACGTACGTGTGTGCACACACACGTGCATGCACACCTTAGCCTCCTGCCTCTCATCACTCGTTAGAGTGTGAAATGAAGTAGGCAGCCAGGGGCTCCCGGCCCACTCCCTTCACCCCTCCTTCTCTCCTGTGCCTTCTTAAATACCTACTGTGTGCTCCAGCGTGCACACAGCGGAGCCAGTGCTCTGGCAGCACAGTGCCCTAGCCATGAAGCAAGAGATTGACCTGAGAGTGCCAGGGGCGTCATTAAAGGTGCTGATGGGTTGTGGCCCCGGGAAGGTGGTTATAGAGGGCTTCTTGGAGAAGGTGTTAGAGCTGAGGCAGAAACAAAAAGAGATGGGCTGTCTGGGGACTGCCACTTGCAGAACATGGTGACAGGGACAGGCTGGGGGCAACATAGCCCGGTGCTGTCCACATGTGGCTACCAAGTCCGTCTCCTCTAGATTTCAAAGGCATAGTGCAGAAAGGACCATGACATGCCTTGTCAGTGCCTTAAGGTCTGGCTGTGAACCTGCGAGATTAAGTGGGGTACATTGCTAAATTTAATTCCTCTTTGCTATAGAGAATTTATACTCACAAATGGAGCCTGCCTAGCTCTGTTGGACAGTGCTGTGTGGAGAGGCCAAACCAGAAAGGTGAAAGCCCTGTGTAGAGGATCAGAAACCAAGCCAGCACCACCAGGCAGTTAAGGGGACAGGGACAGTGCAGGCTGTGCTGAGGAAGGTACTAGAAATACCCAGAAGTCAGTAGGGCTGGGGTGGGTTGTAGGTGGAAAATTCGGTCTGGACCCTGAGGGTGAACAGCACCATGGGAGTGTTGGGGCCTCGGCTCCCACAGAGCCAGGTCTGTGCAGAAGGGTCACTAGCTGGGACCTGCTGACACTTGACGCTGGCTCCTGAAAACAGTGCTTTCTCTGCCTCTGGGTGTCAGAGCTTCTGGTCCTCTGTCTGTCTGACTGCCCCTCATCCAGCCCCTCCTCCCCAACAGCGCTGTCTGTCCCACGTGTGATTTGCCCTGAGTCTCCTGTCTCCTGACAGCCAGAGACTGGAATCCCTTTCCAAATATTTTGAAAACTAGCAAAACACAAGTAGTGACGCTTGTCCAAAGTTAGAAGCGGTGAGCTCCGGGAAGGACAAAGAAGAGAAAGGCTCCTCCCTCACAGCTGACCTGAGATTCGAACCAGGTGCTCCAGCTCTTGGGCTGGGTTCTTTGGAAACTGTGGTGCCCTGTGACTGGGGACGTGGGTGAGCGCTTTTCCTAGCTCAGTGCTGCCATGGGCAGCATCTTCATCCTAGCCCCCACTCCCAGCTGCTTCTCCCCTGCCTCCACTCCTCTTAGGACCATTCCCTCCAGCCTGCCTCCTCCCAGGGTCCCGCTCATCCCGGGAACTCTTCTCTTTTCTCCACCACCTGACAATTCTGCATCCTGCTCAGCCCCTGCCATGCAACTTCCTCAGGTGTAGAGCAATCGTCTCTGTGGTAGAGGGTGTTAGATGTGGTGATGTCTGTGACATGCTGAGCCAATGGGGAGCACACAGAGAGACCTCCCTTCCAGCTCTTACTGCCCCTTCTCACTGCCTGGCTTAACATTAAACTGTGGGCTTGGGACTTGGGGTGCTCTTCTGCTTTAAATGGCTTTAACTTTGCATACAGTGTTGCCTCTTCAGAGACCTCTCACACCCAGGGTCACCTAATTCGGATTCTCTAAAATGTACAGCCTCCCTCTGCAAACGCTGGGCCAGGGCCTTTCTTCCCGGTCCATACCCTCACAGCGCCAACAGTTCATATCGACTCCTGGCTTCTCCCAACCTTTGCTGGAACATAAGGAGGACCCCCACATTTCCCACCTTGGGATATGATACTGTAGAAGAGAGTTCTTCAGAAGGTCAGAACTGGGGAAGGGGTCGCAAGTCCCTTTAGCTAGGACCTGGTCCATCAGCACTAGTCCCCCGCCTGTGACTGGAAGAGGTCCCCCAGTTTGAGCCCCACTCCTCTGCTTGGTGAGAACACCCTTGGCTCTGCGAGCTGATCAACTATGTGACTATGTCACGACAGCGGTAATGACGGCTCCTGTCACTGCACTGGGGCTGCCTTTGAACCCTATACCACCAGGTCTCTCCCTGTGCTGAGTTTACACATGTCCATTTGAAGCAGACCTCCTGAGGTTAGGGCCTGGCTGGCTTCACACAAACTAGGTTCTTTAAGTGCCCACCCCCACTCCCACTCCATCAAGGTATGTTCTGCAGCAGCCGAGGTCTTGATGCCAGTCCCTTGGGAGCAAACCTGCCATCTCTATTCCCTGCCTGCTACTTTGTTGCTGGGTGTGTTACAGTTGCCCTCACTGTGGGTAGGTGGTCTCCGGGTATGGACCTAGATAATTGTGGAAAGGAATTTAAAAAAGATTGTATTCTGTGTGTGTGTGCACCTGGGGCTGAGGATGTGCATTGTGTGTAGGCCAGAGGACAACTTTGGGGAATCTGTTCTTGCCTTCCACCTTGTCAAAGCAGGGTTCTCTAGGCTTATGACAGGGTCTAGGAGCCTCTGAGATGTTCCTTGAACCTCCACCTTCCTTCTCACTGGAAGAGAGCCGGAACTAACCGGGTGTGGTGATGCGTGCCTAAAGCCCGATGATGTTTCGCATGTCTTTAATCCCAGCACTCTGGAGGCAGAGGCAGGCAGAGCCCTGAGCTCAAGGCCAGCCTGGTCTGCAGAGTGAGTTTCAGAACAGCCAGGGCTACAGAGATCTTGTCTCAAATCCCCCACAAAGAGTGCTGAGATTATAGATGATTGCCACCACGAACAACCTCTCTCCCGGTTCCCAGGATCAAGTTCAGCTTGTTAGGCATGGTGATCGCCTCCACCCTCTCAGTCATTTTGCCAGTCTGTGGAACGGAGTTTGATCAAGAAATTGAGGCTCAAATCAAGTTCAGACATAAAATTGCGATTAGTTCAGGGACATAACTCAAGTGCCTGGCCACATAGCCCAGGACATTTTGGGAGGCCTTCCTCCTGGCACCCCCAGGCTGGGTAGGATAACCCCATCCGGTAGCCACCTGTTTGCCTACCGTGTTGTCCCGCTAGGCTTCCTACCTCCTCAGGGCTGTGACAGCTCAGTGTTAGCACAGGATCTGGCACACAGTAGGGGCTTCATATGTTGTTCCCAGAAGTTGGCATGCTTGGAGAAAGGCAGACATGGCCGTTTTCCCAGGGCTAAGGCATCATTGCCCTCCCAGAGCTGGCCCCGCCCCTTTCCTGGGACTGTGCACTGGGAGCTGGCCGTGGTGCTGAAGGGTTTAGGCCAGCCGCCTACCTGCAGTCCCCTGCCCTGCCTCACAGATGCTTGCTAAGACCCACATTTTACCCATTCTTCCTTCAGGAGATGTTTGCCTGGGGACCTACTGTGTGTAGGCACTGGTGACCCACACAGGAAGGTTTGGGATCTACGTTAGAAGCCACCTGTCAGTCACACTGCATTGTGTGTCTTTCATGGACATCTTCAAATCCCCATGGAATTTGGGCTTCGAGTGAAGGTGAAACATCATAAAGAACATTGGCTGGGTGGTGGTGGTGCACGCCTTTAATTCCAGCACTGGGAAGCCAGAGGCAGGTGAATCTCTGTGAGTTTGAGGTCAGCCTGGTCTACAAAGTGAGTTCCAGGACAGCTAGACACAGAGAAACCTTGTCTCAAAAAACAAAGAAAAACAAGCAAACAAAGAATATTATACCAGAAGGAGGGGCTGACGAGGAGCAGCAAGTGCAGAAGCCGGGTCCACAGCATGTAGAGGAGAGCCTTGTGGCAGGAGAAGCTGGCTTAGCATTCCTGTGGCTGTAGTGATGCCACGACCAAAAGCAACGCGGGGAGGAAAAGGTTTAGTTCATCTTAGGACGACTCTCAAGTCAGACTCCATCGCTGAGGGAAGTCAGCGCAGGAACCAGGAACCTATGGAGGGACATTACTCACTTGCTCCTCCTGGTTTGTTCGGCTTGCTTTGTTATCCAGCACAGGACCAGCAGCCCAGGTTGGCCCCACCCACCAAGGGCCAGGCCCTTTCACCTCAATCAGTGGTTAAGAAAATGCTCTGCTGACTTTGCCTAAGGGCCAGTTTCACAGAGGCGGAGGCGGCGTCTTAGTTGAGACTCCCTCTTCCCAGTGACTTTAGCTTGTGTCAAGTTGACATAAAACCAGCCAGCACAGAGGCCCACCCAAGCGCTCTGCCTACATCCAGATTTCGAGGTTGCCACTTTACTTTTCATTTTTCCCTGGCTCCAGCGCCCTCCCCAGACAGGAAGCTAGACACAGCAGGAAAGGACCGCATGGAGGAGCATTGAGCCAGACAAGAGCAGTTGGAGCTGGGTGTCCATAGTGCCTCTGGCCTGTGCGGTGGGGGTAGTAATCCCAGCAGATGAAGGGGCTCCCCCACCTCCACCCTTAAAAGAGTGACAATCCCCTCCCTGTGCCAGCTCAATTGGCGGTAGGAAATAATCACTTTTCACAGGCACCTTATCCATAGCCCAGCCCTGGGCCTGTTTAATCAGCAGTGCCTGCCCCGTGACTTGAAGATTCCCCGGCTAGAGAGATGGAGAGAGGGGTTAAAGAAAATTACCCTGGCCTCCTCCATGCTAATGTAATCTCTAACCAGATCTGCCCAGCCGCAGCTCAAATTGCTTTTTAGATTAACATTTAATTATTAACAGGGTCCCCTGGAAGGCCCTGGGCTCTGGGAACCCAGGGTGGGGGAGGGAACAGCAGGAAGGAGGTGGGGCAGGCTTGTGCTCTGCCTGCCTCGAAGACAGACTGATGGGAAGAGAGACCAAGAACATGACCGGGGAGGCCGAGGGGGCCAGGCAGGGAGACACAGCGGAGGGAGAGGGAGGCAGAGAGGAGTCCCTGTGGGGTCTGCGCAGGCTGGGGACCCTTGGCACTTCTCTGCAATGGGCTGGCTGGCATTTTCTGAGGGCTGGATCGCGGAGCGGGTAGTGCTCTTTGGAGCCGCACTGCCAGGCTTTAACCCCAGGACCACCAACTTGGTGCTGCCTCTCCTTCTGGGTCTGGGCCTCTCAACACTGCAGGGCTCTTCCTGTGTCCAGAGGGCAGCCGTGTGGTCAGGACAGTGTGAGAGAAGGCAGCCTTCTCTGACAGGCAAAGCAGAGCCTGTGTGAACTCCCAGGGTTCCCAGCTTCTTCCTTCCACTCTGGGTTCTGCCGCTTTCAGGATAGGAACTGTATCTTTTTATGACTACAGGCCAGGGATCCAGGACACTTGCTTTGTTCTCACATATAACTGGTACTGTGGATTGTTCTGAAAAGTCAAAGGGTGACGTGCTCCCACATCCAGACTAATTCCCTACCAAGTTTCATCTCGGAGGGCCACTGTACACCCTTAGGGTCACCCAGACCTCAGTGCCGAGCCCTTGCCTAACTGCTGCCACCATAGCTCCCTGGGGCTGCCTTTCTCCTCTGAACTCCTCACCCCGCTGGACCTGGTATGACCTTCCTCTTCAGGCTGCGGCCTGTATTTGGCCTTGAGTAGAGCGGCAGAGGGCAGAGCCGTGCTGCTTAGGCAGTTCTAGATAAAGGCAGAGGTGGAAGCTGGACGCAGCTGCGGCCTCAGGACTCACACCTTCCCCAGAGCCCAGGCTTTTCTCCACATTGGCCTTACTCCAGCGACAGGCTGCACACCGGAGGCAGGTGGGCGTGTCTTGCCTACAGGGATGGGAGGCTGGGGCAATCTGTCTTCAGCTCATGCTGGATAATAGCCAGGGGGTAGTTCTGAGTGGGTGGTACTCTAGGCCCTTGTGGCAGGTCATGCTTACATATGTGGCTAGGGATGGCCCCCAGAAGGTGTTCTCGTGTTTCTGCCCAAGTGCCCGAGTGGGTTGAGGGAGGGCAGGGTTCCACCTGCTGTGTTCTGTGGGACGGTTGTGGGGTGTGGGGGTGGCCTCCCCTCTCCTCCCAACCCCTCTCCGGGTAGAATCCAGGTGGATTGTGGGCTTGACTGAAGCTGGGGGCTTCTGAGATTCTCCCAACTGTGATGGATTTGTCGTATAGTGGCCTGAGGCTCAGGATCTGACACCCTTGGGCTCTGCCAATTAAAAAAATCCATCTGAGCTTGAACACATTGCCCCCCCCCACACACACACACAGAGACACACAGTGGCCATTTCCTACTGTGTGAAAGGAAGCTAAAACCAGCCTCTAGTCATGGCTTCCATAGCAGTTAGGTTGAGGGACAGGATGCACTCAGATCTGGATGCGGCGGACTTTCGCAAGCACTAAGTGCTGTCCTCGGTACTCAGCACCTTGCTAGTTCAGGGCCTCGCTCCCGCCTCTTGGGACTCCCTGTTGCCCCTGCAGCCAGACACAGAAGGATCAATGACAGAAGGTAGCAAGGCCGTCCTCTTAACCAAGACAACTCTGAATAAAATAAAGACAGCCCTTAGCCAGCATCTGCTCCTTGTTTGCCACGCAGGCATCAGGCATAATTGTCGGCTCAGAAAGTTTCTCTCCTCCTCCCCTCCCCTGTCACAGCCCTTATCTCCAGTCCAGCTATGAAAGGGCACACTGACAGCTGGGGGTGTTATCTGGTAGAGCGGACCTTTTCCTTGGGTGTCTCCCAGATAAGACGTCTTATCAGCCCCCACGTCAGGGATGGTGCCAGAGCATTCTAATCATTGAGGCTTATGACATTTCCCCTCCCATCCCCCGCCCCCCTTTATTATCAAAGTCACAAAAGGCCTGAGCTTTCGAAACAGTCGGATTTGCAGACAGTGTGGCTCTCCAGATGGCCTCCGGCTAGGCCCGATGGTCATGAGTCTATGTTGGAGGGGTGAGGCTGGGCAAGGAGGAGGCAGGCACGAGTGTTTCAGATGCCCACTGCAGCCCTGTTCCTGGCTTGCTGTGTGACTTTCTGCCGGACCCTTGATGTCTCTGGGCTTTTTCTCTCACAAAACCAGATTTTTTTTGGTGCACCATTCATCGAATGCCTTATTTTTACCTTATTTGTATATCTGTGTGAGGGTGTGCCATGCCTGTGTGATGTTCATACATGTGCCATGTCTGTGTGAGGGTGTGCCATGTGTGTGAGGGTGTGCCACGCATATATGTGTCATGTCTGTGTGATGTGTATACATGTGCCATGCCTGTGTGATGTGTGTACATGTGCCATGTCTGTATGAGGGTGTGCCATATCTGAGGGTGGTGCTGTGTGTATACATATGCCATGTCCGTGTGAAGGTTTGACATGTATGTACCTCCTGGAGTTGGAGTGACATGGGTGCTGGAAACCGCACTCAGGTCCTCTTTAAGAGCAACAAACACTCAAGTGTGGAGCCTTCTCCCCAACATCTACTTTCCTGGCCAGACACTGGGGCAGTGGAAACAATAAGATGCGGCCCCATGGAAACTCACGGTCCAGCGGAGATGGATAGACATGAAGTTGGCGAGTACAACTCAGTGTGATTAGGGCTGTGATGAGGGACGCCCAGATAGATAGCCAGCCAAGCCCTCTGAAACAGCCCTAAATTAACATAGCTGGTGACAGTGCCACAGGCCCAGGGTACAGCAGGTGCCGTGGTCTGGAGGTATGAGGCAACCAGGAGGAGGGCCTTGGGGCAGCCTTGAGAGACTGGGCGGCTGGGGTAGACCTGGGCCAGGCAGAGAAGGCTGGTTATGTTGGGACAATTTAAAGGCCAAGCTGGCCCCTGGCTCATCTGAGATCTACCCCTCCCCAGTCCCCACAGCAGGACACAGGGTTGGGGCAGAATGGATGGATGGTGATCTGGGAGACTTGAGGAGGCCGAGAAGCCCCCTCTCCACCTCCCCGTGAAGCTGGTGTCCGAGGCTGTGGGGTCAGTCAACCTGGTTCCTGCAGAGGTGGGAACTGAAGAACTGGCCTGAGAAGCTGAGGGGAGCCAGGACTGGCCATCAGCCATCCTTCCCCACAGCCTGGTGGCCCCCATGATCCTCGGACTGCTTGAACATCCCGGCTCTGGACGGCAGGAGTACCACAGCAGGCAGGCTGCCCTCAGTCAACAGCTGTAGCCCATCATGTCTGTGTTAGCTGCACGTGTGCCAGGGTGGGTGCCCACCATCCTGGAGTGAGGTGGGACTCTGGCCTCTTGCACCTGGGCTAGGACCCTAGAATAATATGCTTTTATAAGCCAGAGAGCACTACCCAGCCAGGACAGGGACTGGGGGACTCTAGGCTCTGGCCTTTCTCCACCTAGCCCAGGGCTGCCTGGTTTGTGGGAGCCAGACAGCCCCCGGGGGGCCCAGGTTCTGTGCCCTCCAGTCCAGCATCACAGATGCTGTGGTGAAGGGGAGGAGTGGGCGGGGTCAAACAGGCGCCACCAGTCTCTCACCTGTGTGTGTACCAGTCTTGCGTCCCCAGGGACCCCACTCGTGTGATGGAGTGTGACACAGGTATATATTGCATGTGCACAAGTGAGCACCTGCAGTGTGTGGAAACCAGCACACTCTGTGTAAGTGGGGTGAACTGTGGCCTCAAGGCCGGACTGTGGCATGTGGTGGAGGCGGCGGTGGCCTCGGCAGGCCTGTCTCTGCCACCTGCTCCCATCCCGGGTCCCTGAAGAGCCTCCCTGCTTTCTGCCGTCAAGGACTCCAGCCCTGCAATAAGCTCCACTTCACTCCTTCTTAAGCTGTGCCATTTCTGCCTGATTGTAATGGCATATTTTAAAATTACCAGAAATCAAAGCCGAGAAGTGGATATTGCTGCTTTTATTGCCTCGCTGTGTTGAGACTGGGGGAGGGGAAGAGCATTCCACCCTCCCCCACATCTATCCCCCACTTCCTTTTTCTTTCTTTCTTTCTTTTTTCTTTTTTTTTTAATAGACAGTAATAGGAGAAAATTGGTTTTGAAACTGAATAAAAGTCCCTTTCAGAGGAAATCTTTACTCGCGGGTACCTCCGCCGAAAGTAAAATAGAGCATAATGAAAGGTGGTTACGTGATTGTCTTTCATTTACCGAGAGGCCAGGACAGACGGGAGGCTGCCACCGTCTCGGGGAATACAAGATTGGAATAATTGCGCCGTAACAAGGAGCTTGTTGTGAAATTAGTATCCTAAGAAAGTGGTGAGAAAAGGCTTTGCTCATGAATACTTCATTATCAGAAGCAGCAGAATTCTGGGCTTCAGACACCTGTTTAGTATTAAATACCTTCCCTCTCTCCCCTTAAACAGCCCCTCCTCGTTTGCAGCCGGCACAGGATGGAGGCACCCCAGGCAGGCTGCCAGGGACAGGAATGGGTGGTGATGGGGAGGATTCAAGGACCTCAGGGTACCCAGGCTGAGGAGAGAGAATAGGTGGGCCCCACTGGGACGCCCCCTTCTTCCACGGTGGCCTCCAAGACTGGCTTGTCCTGGCCCCAGTGCTCAGGGTACCACACCCTCAGGAAGGCAGGCGTTGTGGGGACACAGGAACTTTCTGTGCCCCGCTGCCCATGGCGTCTGACTTGGGGAGGTGAAAAACAAAACAGGCTATGGGGTGGCCCATCTGAGCTGCCGTCTAAGGGCTGCTGTGGGGGACTCTGGCCTACCCTTCCTACTTGGAGTGAGCACCCCAAGCCTCCTCCTCAGGACACCTTCCCAATGCTCCTCCAGGGTACCGTGAGAACACCCCAAACAGGTGCCACACCAGTACTTACAGTATCAGGGACACAGTACCTACTGGCTCTACCTGAATACTCCTGTATGGACCGCAAAGAAGACCTCGTGAGCTATGGTCAGATCTATCATAGGATTATGAGAGAGCGGGGGTCTAAACCAGCCAAAGCACAGCTTGACCGAGGAATGGAAGTCTGAAACAGTTGGCTGTGACCCACACACCATCTAGCCAAGGTTTTATGAGACTCATGAGTTCTGGCTCTGTTGTGGTGGAGGGCCACCCCTGATCCTGTCCTCTGATGGCTTTGTGGCACCTACAGTACCTCAGTTTCCCCATCGAAAGGAGATAGAATGTCTGTTCTGATCATCTGGCCCGAGGTACACATGGTGGCACCCCCTGATCCCAGCAGCTGTGGAACATATGCTGTAGTCTAGCCTGGACTACATAGAGAGAGGTCTAAAAAACAACCAGTCTCTGATGTTGGGGTGCCAGGGAGGGTGGGAGGTTGCTTGGAGCAACTCTCAGTGACCAGTGCCTCGTCTCCCTCTTCACAGGAACCCTGCTGCAGAACGTGCCCCGCCTGGGGCCCCCAGCTCAGTCATGCTGGCCTGCCTGCAGAGGACTCAGGACCCGCCCAGCCAACACCTGGCCTGCCCCAGCAAGAGCCTTGAGCTTCGCAAGTGTGAGTGAGACCCCTCCCCTGCCTCCTGTTCCCTGTTCCCTCTGCGCACCCGGGACTTGGTTTCTGCTCCTCAGGACAGAGTGGGCCATGCTGGGGTGTCCAGTGTAACCCCTGCTGGGGTGTTCATGCAGAACCTCTTCACTGAGGTACCTTGGGAGGCCTGGGCTCATCCCCCAGGGAGACACCCACAACATGCCTCCACGTCAGAGTTCTGGACGTGACCCCAGCACTCGGGAGGGAGGCCAGCCTGGACTGCATACTTCATGACAGAAAGTAGGAATGGGGCATGGGTCTCCAGTGAGGCGCAACATGGCCTTCGCCCTGCAGCCTGGAAGCAGCTGTTTACGCTGTTGCTGCTGCTTCAACTATTTATCTTTTCTGAAAACAGAGTTCTTGTCCATCGTTCCTAAGGACAGAATGAGAGACTGGAGCCCCCACCCCTCAGAGGCAGCTGGTGTCCACTTCCTGTGTGCCCTCAGATGTTTTATGTGCTTTGGCAAATACTTGCACATCTGATGCGGTCCAGCACCTCACTTGGCCATCCATCCTCCAGGTCACCTGCCAGAGAGCTGCCTCTTTCCGTGTCCCTTTCTCTGGCGAGGATGAGCCATAATTTATTTGGCCAGCCCTCTCTTTAAACTGTCCACAGCTTGTTGATCTGATAAGCGATGTGGCAATAAACCCTGTGTTGTCACCAGGTGTGAATGCAGCGTGGGGAAACTCTGGAAGAGGAGATATGGCGTCAGGGCATGTTAAACCCTTCATCAGTCTGGCAGCCTTAACGGTTGCACCCTGGGACAGTGTGCAGCCATGTAAAGGACCACTTCCCCACATGGTTGTGCCACCAGGACAGGCTCTGGCCCCTGGGCAGTGCAGTGGGTTTACTGTGTAGTTCTCATTTCAGATGACACAAATTCAGTGTCTTTGTATCAGACCATTTGTTTCGCTTTGAACATCCTGTGCATCTAAAGGGGTGTTTTCTGATGGGGTGCTGGTTTTTGTCCCATCTTTGTTACCTTTGGGAGCCATTGTATGTGACATGTGAACAGCATGTTTCCCCTGGTTTGTCTTTTGTCTTAGATTCTGCCCCAGTTCATCAGAGGTCCTTTGTGGCTTTTGGGTTTAAGTCATACTTAGGAGACCCTTCCCCAGGCTGCTTTCTAAAGGGAAACCATCCCCCCGCCCCAAGCTTCCTTCCAGTCTCTTGTTTAAAAGTATATGACTTCCCTGATTCAAAAGTCTTCTCTTTTTTTTTTTATAGTATTCAAAAGATTTCCTAGGCACTCAGGAGGCAGAGGCAGGCAGATCTGAGTTCGAGGCCAGCCTGGTCTTCATAGTGAGTTCTAGAACAGCAGGGCTATGTAGAGTGATGTCGCGGGGCGATCGGTAATGAAAAGTCCCCAGACTATCTTACAAAAGATACAGCTTTAATAAAACAGAAGGAAAAACTTACACAGAATCCCACCGTCTGGAATATTGGATCCAGGCCAAGTCGAGAGGGAGAGAGAGGGCGGGGGCTTTTACCCGCCAGGTTTATAGGTAAACTTTTGCCTTAGGGGACACGCCCCACGAAGAGGATGTGATTGGCTGAACTCCCCTATCAGTAGAGAAACCTTGTATCAAAAAAAACAAGACAAATTGTTTCGTAACTTACTGGTTTAAAGTGTGAGGTTGAGATCTAGTGTGATCAGAATCAGGCAGGTACTGGTCTCTTTCCTTTCTGTTTGGCGACTCTGGGGATTGAACCAGGTCCTCATTCATGCTAAACAACATCTCTTGCCACTGAGCCAGCTAGGTCCTCCATGCTGCCATCCGCATTTATCCATCCCCACCCCAGCTAGGTCCACCATGCTGCCATCCGCATTTATCCACCCCCACCCCATTTTGTTTTCATTCTTCTTTTTTTTTTTTTTTTTTTTTTTTTTTTTTGAGGCAAGGCCTTGCATAGCCCAGGCTAGCCTTGAGCTCACCGTGTAACCAAAGATGACTTTGACCTCCTGATGCCGGGACAAGGGTCACATTACCACAGCCGGCTGCTCTCGTTGCTGAGGGTTGGAAACTGGTGAGTTTACTGAGCCATGACCCGTTTGGCCAGCAGTGATCTCTGGGCAGACTCACAGGCTGATTAGCATCCGCAGTCACGCAGCCTCAGACCCAGCGCCAGCTGCCGCCTCCCTCCACCCCTTCTCCATGGAGAAGTTCAGCTCTCCTGTCACAAATGACTTTCGCACCATGCATGCTCCTCTGTGGTTGTTTTTTCTGTAATTACATTTATTTATTTTATGTGTGAGCACATACACACGTGTCACATGTGTGTACACATGGAGAGGTCAGAGGATGGTTTGTGGGAATCACTTATCTCCTTCCATCATGTGGGTCCCCAAAGTCAAACTCAGGGCCCTTGGGCCTGGTCGCCAGCCCTTTAACCTGCTTAGCCGTGTGGCTGACCCAGTGTGGCTGGTTCTCCAAGGTCAGCTACATTGCAGCACTGATAACACGGATAGCTTCATGCTCCTTAGTAACCCACTCCAGATTTCCATGGTAACTTTGTTTATTTGCCTTCTGACCTGAGGAGCCACTTCCTTAGGGGTGGCGTTCATGGTGCAATTGCACACCTTGACAGATGGATCCCAGGAGTCATGTAACGCTCTTTCCCTCCGAGAACGAGGCATGCCTGTGTGCTCACACTCCTCCCGTGTCCCGAGGCATGCCTGTGTGCTCACACTCCTCCCGTGTCCCGAGGCATGCCTTGTGTGTTCACACTCCTCCCGTGTCCCCAGGAATGTTCTAGCAGCCACTGCCTTTAGCTCCAGCATGTTTGCAGACCAGTTTGCTTCCGGAGAGGAGAGTGGTTTTTGATGCGCGACTTCCTGCATAGCGAGGCTGATCCTGTGAACACTGCTGCCCCCTGCCACCTTGCATCCTGTTGCTAAAAGGACTTTCCAGTTTAATCTCACCCATTTTACAGTACTCAGTGAAAATGAGTATTTAATACTTTTTAAGAGCAGCCTCATGCCGTCCAGGCTGGCTTCAGACTCGCCGTCTAAGGGAGAATGTACTCATTCATTATGCTACTCCCCCCTTCGGGGAGCTGGGCTTGCAGGTGTGCACCACCGTGCTGGGTTTGGTTGTATGTGCTTGTTGTTTTAAGACAGAGTCTCTCTGTGTAGACTGGCTGGCCTGTAGCCTGCTATGTAGCTCAGGCTAGCCTCACCCTCCCCAGTGCTGGGATTAAAGGTGTGAGGCCCCGGACCTCCATGTCTGGCTCCTGTCTTATCGTTGTTTTGTTGAGTAGGGTGACTGTGGCTGTCGTCTCTGGAACGCTGACGATAGTGGTACAAAGATGCGTACCAAATCCTGTAGCGTGCCGACAGCTCTGCCAAGGACGTGCTGGCTGTGCAGTGAGTGTGTGTTCAGGTTGAGTCGGTCTCCCTTTTAGTAAAGGTTTATGATCAAGAACGGGGGTTGGACATTTCCAGATGGCTGTGTAGGTTATGAGCCTGTGAGCAGTGATGTCACGGGACACCTTTATGTTGAAGGATCCTTGCATTCTGGTTGAACCCTATGTGGTCACGGGTGGGGAGGGGGGAGATCACTCTTTCTAACATACTTTCAGGATGTTATTTTAGGCTTGGATCTCTTATTTAAGATTCTTGCTTTAGAGTTTCTTTAGCATTCTTGAAGACAGGGTCTTGTCATGAGCCCTAACCTTACTCCCATGCCCCACATCAGAACAATTGGTTTGTTGTTGACTGTTGCCACCTGCAGCCTTCCCTCACTCCTGTGCTTGGTGACAGTTAAGTGGAATTGTTGTAAAGACTGCTCAGTTCCAGGGTAAAACTAAGCCAGTGTGTGTGCCAGTGGGGCCGGCATGTGTGCCCGTGGGGCCTGGCGTGTAAGCCGGTAGGGCCCGGCGTGTGTGCCGAGGGGGCCGGCGTGTATGCCGGTGGGGCCGCCGTGTGAGACAGTAGGGCCCAGTGTGTGTGCCAAGGAGCCCGGCATGTGAGACAGTAGGGCCCGGTGTGTGTGCTGAGGGACCCGGCGTGTGTGCCGGTGGGGCCTGGCATGTGTGCCAGTGGGGCCGGCGTGTGTGCTGGTGGGGCCCGCGTGTGAGCCGGTGGGGCCTGGCGTGTATGCGTGTATGCCGGTGGGGCCGGCAGCCTTTTAATGCTGTTTGCTCTTTCTTCTCTGGTAATTGTTTTTAATTATTTTCCTGCTCCTTGAATGGCTCTGATAAAGAATTTTAAACAATTTGATCCAGGTTTTTCGATGAGGATACATAGGGTTGAGCAAAGCAGTGTGGTGTAATTTGATCTCCCTGATGCCAGATAGTGAGTGCTCTTTGTTTTTACGTGCAGCTTCACACACAGATGGAGAGGCCAGAGGACCTGAGGTTCCCACCGCTGGCTGCTTCAGCCACCAGCGAGCCTCAGGCTTTCGGCTGTCCTTGCTTCACCACACTTGTCTTCTGTGGGACCGAAGGATCACAAGCTCTTTGCTGAGCCATCTTCTAGCCTCGTCCCCATTCTCGATTACATTAGCTAATGACGTGATCTATTGCCGTTCCCCAAAGATCAGCCTATAGTATTTATTAGTAATATTACCCTTTCAGGGATTCTAATTCATTGATTTATGCTTTTATCTTTATTAAAATCTTTCTGTTTTTTGAAGTTATTTTTTGAGTTAGAGACTTAAATTTTTTGATTTTTACTTAATTTTTTAAAAATGACATTTCTCTGTGTGCGTCTGAGAAGTGGTGTGCACCGCAGCTGGGGGTGAAGCTCAGAGGACAAATTGCAGGAGTCGGTTCCCAGCTTCTCCCGTGGGGCCCAAGGATTGCTCTCAGGTCTCAGGTTTGGCAGCAAGTGTCTTTACCCACTGAGCTTGACAATGTATGCTTGCCAATGATTTTTATTATTTTTTTTTAAAAGGAAAAGGCTACAAAGTCTAGATTTGTATTTTGAATTTTACTTTCTAGAAAGTTGTTTTAAAGTTTTGATTTCTGACTTTTTTCTTCATCTTGACTTTCCCAAACCCTACCTGTCCATCTAAGCAAGATTTGTGTGTGTATATGCGTGCACACATGTGTGTGCATGTGTGCGTGCTATGATCAGAGATGCCTCTAAAAGTTAATAGAAGTTATTTTTGTGTCTAGAGACATATCACCCCCCAAAATACCAGCTCTTTTGTGCAGTGTTTTGTAGTACAGAGTAAGCTTCGGTTTTGTTTTGTTTTGTGTTTGTGATGAGGACTTAGAAGGCAAGCCTGTCTGGTTCAGGGTTTGGCTGGCGCTCTCATTCTCCCTGCACCAGGTAGGATAAGGAGCTACATGCCCTCTGCTAATGGGTTCCAGACAGTTTCTTCTCGTAGAATCCGTAATGATACTGTAGCGCTGTTTAATGTGCAGATATTAGTCCTGTAAACCTTCATGGGAAGAAAATCCTTTAAAAAAAAAAAAAAGTTGTTTTAACCCTTTGGGGCCTGGAAGAGATTTTAAGATAATCAGCCTGCTTTTTTTTTTTAAACATAAGGGTAAACATTTATTACTTAAAAAGAAATAAAAAAAAACAGAGAGACAGAGATAGACAAATATAAAGACATAAAGACACAGAGACAGAGAAAAACATAAGACACATAAGACACAGAGACAGTGTGCACACGACAGGAGACAACCACACAAGAGAGAGAGAAAGATGGCGAAGGGGGAGGTCAGAAGTGGCTGGGTGGGCGTGGTTAGTTCTTAAAGTGGCAACAGAAGACTAACATTCCCAGATCCTTTTTATAATAAAAAGTAGAAGGTTAGACATTACAGGTTGAAGGAATTGGGGCGGCGAATTCTCAGAGCTCACATTTCTCTTGCCGCCTTCACCTCTTCTCTGGACTACTGTTTCCGCCTGACTCTCCTGCTGTAGAGCTGGAGTGAGCCTTGTGATCCTAACACACCACTCCCCTTTACTACGTACGGGGTGTGCCCCCTGCCTTCCCCTATTGCCCTCCACCACCTCCCTCTGAACCCAGTGCTCGCCGGACGGACGCTCAGGCACGCCAAGGATCCCCTTGCCTCCACATCTCCCCTTCATATACAGCCAGGGACCTGAAGTTAGGTCCTCGTGTTTGTAGGGCAGGTACTTTAGGGCAGAGTTGTTGTGTCGTTTTCCCTGAAGAAGATGACGGAATCAGTGTGTTCTGCGGTTGCTCCTTGGGGCTGACTTCATGTCTGCAACCTCAGCAGCTGCGCATGGCATCTCCTGGTCCCTTCTGGTAAAGACAAGAATGGCACTGTGCTGTAACCGGGACCTCGTTAGGGTTAGGGGTTAGGGTTAGGGCTAGGGCTAGGGTCGGCAGTACCCTCGCTTCAGCCTCTCTGGTGTTATCCCAGTTCCTGCTTCTGTTTCTCTGTCCTCAAGAAATAGGAACTGCACACCAGCGTGTTAGCCCTCCGCGCCATCTTCTAAAGGTAGCTGACTTCCAGGGTGCTGCAGGGCAGCCATGGGCAATCCATAGTCACGATTTTCTACCTTCCAAATGCTCCATTCCTTGTACCCCTACTTGACAGGGTTAAAGAAAGCACAACTTCATGCCGCTCTGCGCTCACCCCACCTCTGCACCTTGTTTTCAAACTTAGTCGCCCTCTGTATCCAGTTACTTTACCAAGCTGTCTTGGGTTGACCTGTTTTCATCCCTTTCCGAGCATCGTGGCCTCTAAGCCAGGCTCCTAACTTTGTTTCCCTCCTTCCCCTCCACGCTTGCGCTCGCTCTTGCTCTCCCTCTCCCTCCCCCCCTGCACTTTGAGGACCATTCTCTTCTCTTGCACAGTTGCTTTGTGTTCCTGCTTCACAAACACAGTTGCTTTTACATGTTTGCCCTGCAGTCGGTCTCCGTGAAGCACTGGGCTGTCACTGCCATCTCTTCTCTGGTGACAGTCTTCTCTGGGGATGTAGTTTGACATCACCCATGACCTTGCCCGAGCTTTATTCTGATGAGGTCTCATGCTTGTTCAGCGTGGCTTACCTTTGGAGGAAGTGAGTTTGTCCGGCCCAGCCGTCTGCCGGAAGTTCATGGTTCAGGAAAGCTGAGGCCATGTCCTGATGGGACTTTCGCAGTGTCACGGATGCAGCCACTCCTCCTCCATCGCTGCCGGGCTGCAGAGCAGGTGCGGCATGGCTCTGTGATTGTGTTCCTAGTCCTGTGCTCTCTTCAGCCAAGTGTGCTCCATGCACCTCTCCTGTCACTAGAGAGGGACTTTGGCTTTGTATTTGGGGTGTCTCCAGACCTTGAGGGGTGCATGCTGCTGCTCAGTGAGTGCATGTGACTTTTCTACAGTTTTTTTTTTTTTTCACCACACTTGATCTTTACAGCATAAAGATCAGTTTGCATTCAGGCCTTAGCGGCTATGTGCACTCAACACAGGGAAATGGCACATTGAGACACAGCTGGGCATCTGCGACGTTTCTAGTCAGTTCAGTTTTTGTAGGAGGACCTCACTCTCCCAGGATCTGTCCTTGTTGTTAGATAGGATCTCACCGTGTAGTCCAGGTTGGCCACAAACTCCTGGCCATCCTCCTGCCTTTGCCTTCCAAGTGCTGGGGTCGTAGGTATGGGCCACCATGCTGGTTGGGCAGTGACTACATTTCCTTCCTGCTCCAGGGCTGGAGCAGAAGAGCACAGAAGGCCCTCGTGGTCCGCCTCTTCCCACTCCAGTCCTTTCCCGGTCTGTACCGATTGGAGAAGACATGGGGTCTGGCCAAGAGGGAACAAGGAAGGAGATGAGGAAATTATGTCCCAGGCTCTGCTGCCAGACCCGCCTGACACCTGGATGAGGCTCCTGCCTTTTTCCTCTAGGTATGGTGATAGGTGTGGAGCCCTCTCCTCTCTTTGTCCCAAGCAGAACTTAGGATGGAAAGGCTGGCCTGAGCTTTGGGCCATGCTGGTTACCACTAAGGTAGGAAGGTCTTGGCCAGGCTATGGGCAGCGTGACCTTGGACAAGCTGATCAGTCTCCCAGGACCCGTGTCCCCTTCTATAAAGCAAAGGGACAGAAAGTGGGTAGCCTCAGAAGATACGGGGGTAAGGGAGCCAGCTTGAGACCCTGTCCTTTTCCTGTACTAGGGGATCACAGTTGCCTGACTTGAACTGCGACAAAAGCCAGCTGCCACATGTGCCCAGAACACACACCTAAGGGGCCAGAAATGGTCACAGATTCCATCTCTAGCAGAAAGTGACCTGAAAAGAAAGAACAGAGTGTGTGTGTCCCCTCCCCTCCCTTAGGTCTAAGAGCTGAGCCTTCCCAACTGGCCCGAGTCCTAAGGTCCCAAGCCAGACCTGCTCAGCCCCCAGAACCCTCTGTCTCACTTCTGCAGGCCCTCACCATCAGTTGCTGATATACAAACTGAGTTGTGTTCTACTAAAATCCAGGCTCTGCAGAGTCCCAGGGAGGTAATGTGTAGCTGGTGGGGGAGGGTTCCGGGACGGGGGCTCAGCTATGCTCAAGGGCACGGGGTGGGGAAATGGGCTGCTGCTCAAGAGCAGTAGATAGCTTGTGCCAGAACCTTGCCCCCCACCCCAGGATCCGAGATGGATGGATGAAGGGTCAGGTCCTGACTGGACCCCACACAGGCCATGTGTGTGACTTTAGAGGAGTAATTGGACACTAGGACAGGAACAAGAAGGAAGGAAACCATCGCAGGTGGGCAGCCAATTCCAGCACTTTGCCTGCCCCCTTCCAGCCCCAGCACCGCTCCTTGCCATGAAACACTGAAGGGCATGTAACTCAAGAGCAGTAGACCTTCAGCCTTTCTGACCCTTCCCTACTGCTGGGCATTCCCTATGATCTGCCAAGTGGAATCTGCCCCAGTGAACTTCCAGCCGCTGCTCTTTCTTTTCTTTCTTTCTTTTTTTTTTTTTAAAGATTTATTTATTTATTTATTAAGCATACAATGTACTGCTGACAAGGGAGGCACCAGATCTCATTACAGATGGTTGTGAGCCACCATGTGGTTGCTGGGAATTGAACTTGGGTCCTCTGAGCCATCTCTCCAGCCCCAGCTGCTGGCATTTCTACAGGGACTGGCAAGACGGCTCAGCAAGTAAAAGTACTTGCTTCCCGGCCTGCTGATGGCAGTTCCTGGGGCACGTGGGAGAGACTGGCTCCAGTAAGCTGTCCTCTGACCTCTACGTGGGTTGCTGTCCCTCTGTCAAAAGAAAAATGTAAAAGAAAAACCAGAAGGGGTAATGCATCAGACTCAACGTGTCCTTTCTGAGGGGTCTGGTGCACTGGGCCCTTGTCCCTCATCCATCTGGAAAATCCAGTCAGACGTACTGCCAGTGAACCTGAGGGCTGGGGGCCTGGTGGGGAAAAAGACCCCTGGCCACACCGCCTGTGCACAGGGCAGGGGGTCCTAGTAGCCAGCAAGACAACCAATGAAAACGAACATGCGTCAGGGTCAGACATAGGACATCCGGGAGAAGGCTTGAGCAAGAGTGTGACTCTAACAGCGTTCTGCCGCAGAGGCTGCCTGACTTTGCGTGCCTTTGCGTGCCAACAGCTGCTCTCAACCTTATAGGCCACACAGCCAGACGTGTTTTAATATGAAGCGGCGGAACAGTTCTAATAAAGTCTCCCTGGTGGTGGGGCTGGGGAAGATAGCTGCCCTCACGCTCTTACCTTGCACATGCGAGGACCGGAGTTCCAGCCTCATGACGTTTTTGTTTTGTTTGGAGGCGGGGTCTGCCTTCACCTCTCGGGTGCTGGGGCTATAGGAGGGTGCCTGTGCCCAGGACCCCGACTTTATTAGTCTCGAGTGCTCTGAATCCGTTCCATGCGCTCCTGGCTGTTACGTATCTTCTTTGAGGAAGTATCTGTGCATTTCCTGTTTTAACTTCTTTACTCACCTTTCCCTCGGATTATCCAGGACCCATGTGTGTTCTGGGTCTTAGTCCTGTTTCCCGTGCATGAGTTGCAGAATCCTCTCCCATCATGCAGCTGTCTTCCTCACACTTCCTGACCCCCTTTGAAGCACACAGCTGTTTTCATTCTGTGACGTCATGTCCATTGTCAGGTGCTTCTGTTCAGGTTCTGTCTGACTCGTGCTGTTGTGTGGCCTCCTGTGTTTTCTGAGCCTCTCTGGTCTTCAGGCCAGTGAGACAGTGCAGTGGGTGGATGCGCTGCTACCAAGTCTGCCGACCTGAGTTCATGCCCAGGATCCACACAGTGGGAAGAGTTGCCATCCTGTGCCCATGTGGGGCCTGCTGTCCTCCACCACATATCGTAAATAAAGGGGGTTTGGAACATTTTACCTTTCTTTGTATGCTTCTAAGTGCACTCTTGAGTTGATCTTTCCATATGGAAATGATCCAACCTCATTATTTTGAATATAGCTGGTGTTCTCGCCACCAATATCTAGATATCGAGTTGTCTTCAACACCAGTCCCTGGAAAGACCACTCTTCCCTACTGAGTGGTTATGTGAATTCGTACCCTGACCTGCTGGTGCCTCTCTTTTTCTGCCTGATACCCACAGTGGCCCGATTGTTTTAACTGTTCATTAAGCTTCAGAATTAGAAATTGTTTGGACTTTTCTGGATTCCCAAATTTCAGGACACGCTTCTTAGTTTCTGCAAGGAGGCCCAGCTGCCGTCCTGAGTCTCCCAGTCCATGAACATGGGATATCTTCCCATTTATTTTCTTTCTTTGAACGTTTCATTGCTTTCAGATCACTTTGTTCTTCTGTTAAAATTTGAACAGAATTGCCGGGCAGTGGTGGCGCATGCCTTTAATCCCAGCACTTGGGAGGCAGAGGCAGGCGGATCTCTGTGAGTTCGAGGTCAGCCTGGTCTACAAGAGCTAGTTCCAGGACAGGCACCAAAAACTACAGAGAAAGCCTGTCTCAAAAATCAAAAAAAAAATTTGAACAGAATTAAGGGTTGCTGCTGTGTTTTGTTTCTCCTGGTGCTAGGGATAGAACCTGGGGCCTTACCATATGATAGATCCCGGGGCCTTACCATATGATAGAACCTTACTCAGCAACCACTCTGCCCAAGCTTCTCCCTCAGCCCTAGTGTTTCATTTTGTTTTCTGAACTGTGAGCAGATGGAAACAAAACTGGAAGAAAGTAGGTGCCTGGTAGTGGTGGGCAGAGGGCACGAGACCTGGGGAAGGAGGCTTGGCACTCACGGCAAGGACGAGTCAGGTCGACTCTTGTGTGCATGGTGCAGACTAGAGTCATGTATGACCGAAGCAGCCAGGCTGAAGGGCAAGTGAGAAATCGTGAGGGACAGGCAAGTTAGAGTGGGAAAGGATGGAAATGAGACAGTGGCCACCCCAGGGCCCAGCCATCCTAGGGGTGAGGAGGGCCTGGGTGGGGTGGGGTGCAGGATGCCCCGAAATTAGATCTCGTGGCTTTATCCATGTGCACACACATCGGAACGTTCTCCCACTTAATCTTCACCCCCTGCCCCAAGAGATAGCACACGCGACGCGCGCGCGCACACACACACACACACACACACACACACACTCCAACCATTAACAGAGCGCTCCTGGAATTATCCAGGGTCTAATCCTCTGTTTGACCACCAGGGGTCAGTACCTGCAGCAGATTGGGGTCCCTGGGACAGGCAGCAAGGTGCCAAGCAGCCATCCCCGTGACTGCTTGAGTCCTTCCCAATAAAGACCAGAGAACAGCTGCTCTCCCCTGCCCAGTCGTTTCCCCCCACCCCCAACCCGGAGGGGTCTCATTAGGCATTCTGCTGGTGCCACCAGCTAATTAGTGTCACGTTAATTGAGCATTCAGGAGGCTGCCACCTCCAAGGGCATAGTGTCACAGTGAAGGGGAATGCAGATGAAGGGTGGTGCTCTGGGACTTCCTGGTCCCCTGTGGAGAGGCGGGGGCTGGCCGGAAGAGGATGCTGTTACCACTTTCCCACTCCTGTGACAGCGCCAGCCTGTACTCAGAAATCTGAGCTTCCCGTGGGTCAGGAGGTGACTGGGCCACCTCGGGGAGACCCTGTTCTAAGTGTGCTGCTCCTGAGCCCCAGGCTCCTGAGCCCCAGGCTCCTGAGCAGGCCTGCCCCTCCAGAGCTTCTCTCTCCTGTCAAGTGAAGCTGGCCTCAGTATAAACCTCCTAAAACAGCCTGAGCCCTGGACCACCTCAATGATACAGGCCTAGATCCTGCAGGGCATCTGGAGCCCAGGACCAGGAATTCTGGGATAGCGGCTCCCCTCTCTTCTTGAAGAGGCATCTCATTGCATGCCTAAGTCCTCTGGAGCCCAGCCTTCAGCCCCATCCTGGTAAGAACACAGGCAGCCTGAGTCTGCGTAGTCAAGGTAACCGTGACCCAGCTCTACCACTTTGTGGTCCCCACAGCGGAGCCCCGCCCTCCCTTCCCTGCCCACCCTGCTGCTGGCAGAGTGCAGTGAAGCCCTCTCATCTCCCTGAGGCAACATTAAACCCCACTCAGAGGGCTGGTTTTAATTGGCTTAATATACTCGTTAATAACCGCGTCTATTTAACGCACCTGTAAAAGGCCCATAACATTAACTTAATGGCAGCGACAGTTCGCCCGGCACTTCCTGCCAGCCTTTTAAATCTCCAGACAAGCCGTTAATGGGGACTTCCTGGATGGAGATGGATTGGGGGAGAGCTGAGCAAGGGAGAGGCAGCCCGGGTCACCCTTGCTTGATGCTAACCCTGCGCGTCTAACCTTTTCGGAGCACAGGGCCCTCCAGAGCTGTCTCACGAGGGCACAGTGCCTGACCCAGGGGAAAATGCAACCCTGTGTGTGCTGAGGGCCTGTTGACAGGAAAGGAGGCTGCAGAGGGAGGTCTAGGTCAGGTGGCCAGTGTCGCCTTGAACAGCGTACCTTAGTGAAGGCTTCTGCAGAGGAGCTGAGTGGAGACTGCACATGAGCTCCAAAAAAAATCATTGTCAACGTTGACATGGGTCAGGGACACCAAGAAAGGCCAGTCCTTTGTACCTGCTCTCAAGACCCTTCGGACTCAAGCAGTGGGAATCAATTTAGTACCAGCTTGGAGAGGGGCAGTGGTACCCTGAGGGCACACGTGGCAGATCTGGGACTTAAAGACCACTGGCATTCAGTTGGTCTGTCACCCCTGCTCAAAGGCACACCCCAATCAGGTGTCTTATTTCCAGCCAGGCCCACCTGGTGTTCAACTCGAGATGAACACATCAGTGTATTAATCCGTTAGTGCCCTAAGTCCCCGTCAACTTTACGTGTGCCACCAGCAAGGGACAAGCCTTAACACAGGGGCCTTCAGGGAATTATTTTATACCTCAATCATAATGGATGGTCTCTCTCCCTGGGAAACCGTCCATGTGAAGCACACACCAGATGACCACAGTGTCCTGGGGCCTGGATGTTTCGGTTTCCAACACCCATCTTTGGATTGCTGGCCCCTCTGCTCAGATCCTGTATGGCTCCCCTCTTCAAAGGCTCTGCGTCCAAGCCACAAACCCTCCCAGCCCACCACTCAGTCTGCTGGACCCCGCTGTTGATTCCCAGGGCAGTGTGTCAAACCGTCCCAGGAGTCAGTGCCAAGCGGCCACTATACCCCGGACATGGCAGTGAGAAGCTGCCCGTGATGTTCCTGAGGGTGGAAGAAGTGTTTAGGGTCTTCTGGACATGAGGTACCTGTGTGGTCTATCCACATGACTGGGTTCAAGTGGCATTCGCGTGGCCTTTTACCGAGTCACCGTGATGGTAGTGAACACCTTAGTCCCAGCACTCGGGAGGCAGAAGCAGGTGGATCTCCGAGTTTCGTGAGGTCTCATTGTAAGTTCCAGGACAGTCAGGGCTACATAGAGAGACCCTGTCACCTCACCAAAGTCACTTAGCAACATTCCTGCCCACTCATACTACATTCTTCTCATATAATGAAGCCACTAATCCAGTTCATACCAAACGAGGGGAGCCAGACATGGCTACTTAGGGAAGATGTGCCCAAGAATGCAGATGTGTCCACCACACCTGTCAACCTGCCACCCACCCAGGGTGCTGGCTCCTTTCCTCCCTGCCTGCATGGTAGGACCCAGGAAGCAGTAGGTATGTGGCAGACAGCAGTGGCAGAGGTCCAGAAGGGACAGGCTCCAGCGTCTGCTGTGTCCTATGGGAGTGGAACCCAGCTGTGCAGAAACCGTTAGAGGGCGCCCTGAATCTGGTGGCCAGCTGCAGTCAGTGCCATGGTCCCTTCAATAATGACAGCTGCCACTGAGATTCCTCAGACTAACTGGCACAGGGGTAGGGCAGGCTGGGTGGCTGTGTGGATGCTGGGCTTTTCCAGTGGGGCCAGCAGCCTCTGCCTTACCCTCCCCTAAGGAGCCCGCTGATGCTCAGCTCTCCAGCCTCTCCATGAGGACCTTTCCCCATTCCCTGTTGCCCTGCGTTTACCAGACCCTGAGATGCTGTGAGCACCTGTGACGGGGACTTTGCAACCTGGGCCCAGCAGCCAAGTAGCCTAGGGTCCCAAGCCAGGTCCACTGCAGAACAAACTGTGGTTTGAAGCACTCCAGGGTAGCCAGAAAAAAAGGGTCTTTTAGGGACCAAGGCTTAAGGCGGGGGTACCATCTCAAAGGTGTATGTGGGACACATGATTAAACCGGCCCTGTGATGGGAACCCCAGCAGCCTCACTGTCACTGTGTCCAGGAAGAGGCTCACTAAACACCAGCCCAAGCAGTCCCTGAGCAGCTGGGTGGTGGCCTTCAGCGGTCAGACATGCCCCAGCCCTGCTGGGCACTGCCTGGGGTGGAGTGACAGTGACCCAGAAGACAGACCGGCCTAGCTCTGCCCTTGGCTGGCTGTGACCTCTGACCTCTTAACCTACAAAATGGAGACCTGTGTGTCATCTTATCTTGGGTCAGGTGACAACACTGTGTGGCTGATGGGACTTGGAAACCCAAGAGCCACTTGTGTCTACTCAGGGTCCCTCAGGAGGCTCAGCTGGGACTGAACAAGTCTCACAGGGCCAAGGCCTCTATTCATCCCTTAGGCCTCTCCAAGGTCCCCGTGTGACTGGGTGTCGTGGGAGAACCAGCCCGCAGCAAACCAGGTTTCCTTCCGAAGGGTCTTGCTGGCTATACAGTTCAACCCTGCCTGCTGTGGGACCTGGGGCACAGCAGAGACTAGAGTGCCGGGTGGTCAGAATGACTTGAGAGCCAGGGCTCCAGGCTGGCTGCCACATGTCACACCCATCCCTATGTACACCACAAGGATGCCATCCCTACACACACACACACACACACACACACACACACACACACACACACACACACACCACTCCGAAAATGGTGGGTACAGAGCCTGTACCTGGCCGGCGCTGGCCGCGAGCCTCCCTCTGCCTCCAGACACCACTGCCTGCAGGATGCCCGCTGACCAGATGGGGGCCAGGTGCGCCCTCTTTTGGTAAGAAGACCAGGGAAGCAGGCATTTCCTCCCTTTTCTTAAGGTTTTGAACACCTAATTTATTCCATCCATTAGATAGATTTTGTAGATTTAATCATTTTCACAGTTGGTGGCTCATTGGATACTCAAGATAAACTCCGAACGAAAGCATAATGCGGAGGACAAATGAGTTTTCACACCACAGTGGCAGACACTTGCCTGGGAAGAGTTTAAGGGGAACGCAAATACACACGGCCATCATTTTTTTCCCCTCCCGGCAGCTGCTTTTGCTGAGTCTGGTAGGTTTCCACAGCTAATTTCACCAGTTTTGTTCATCTGTAAAATTGCATAAAAGTGACATTTTTGTGCTCATTATAGCAACTGCTGATTTATGGCTGGCAAGTGAGGAGCTGGTCCCTTTTTTGCGGGACTCTCAGAGCGGTGCTAAGTGCCCATGAAATTGCTTGTATAATGTAGTTTAAATCCAATAGCAGAGAAAGATTCCTCCGTTGGCCAAAGTGGCATTTCCATTCTCCACACCAAGTTTATTCTAGGCTACTTCGGAGCTGGGGAGGCCCAGAGCAGGGCCGGGGTGGACTTGCCTTCTGGGTCCAGGTTAGGCCAGCGGATTGAGAGGTAGAGGAATGCGACACCCTGTTCCACGTTGTCACTGCCGCCTCCGGCCATGCTGCACCTGGGCCTTGCTGGCCCGCGGGGCTGGGCGGATCGTGCTCATTCTGTCCTGTGTGCTGTGTGCTGTGGGATGTGAGGCAGCCACCAGGTCCAGCCCACTGGAAGCCACAAGTATGCAGACCCCTAGTTGTGACAAGCATCTGTCTCCCTGCAGTGGGCAGATACATAGTGGGCAGGCCCTGCCTCCGCTGGCCTGACCTCTCCCAGATGTTCCTGGCAGTTCTGTCTGGGAAGGCTGACCTAGTCACCACCCTGCCTGACACAGAGAACCATCATCCAGACTAATGTTGGACCAAGGCCATTCAGGTCAGGCTCTGGGAGGACAGATAGGAAGCCTCCAATTGAAAGGACCTCACGGGTGTGTCCCTCTCTGATAAGACTCTGCCCTGGGCCAGACTTGGTCTCTTCCAGCACTGCCTAATTAATACACATGGACCTGCTGAGTCCTCACAGCCACTCTCAGAGGCAGCCTTAGGAGCAACATCTGTATAGATGAGGAAAGGAAGGCTCAGCCTGGTGAAGCCCTTACCTAAGTCCCCTGTCACCCACCGTGTGACCCACGCGCTGGGCCCCTCAGCACCGCCGAGGTCACCCTGTGACTGGCACCATTATTGTCCCCACTCCACAAGCGGGAAAACTGAAGCCTGCCCCAGCAGCTTGCCTAGGGCTACATAGCCCACATAGCTAGGGCTCCACCTAAACCCTGTGCCAGCACCAGTACAGGTCTTCCTGTGTGCCTCCCTGTGCCCCTGCCCCAGAGGAAGCTCTGGACTGTGCTCTGGTCTACTGGAATGACTCAGGATGCCAGGAGGGGGTCTTTGAACCAGCAGCTCACCTCCCCCTGGCAGAGCCAGTTGTGACCACCTAAGTCTCACAATCTAGAATGTCACACACAGTATTAACAGGCCAGCCACCGTGAGCGCCCAGCATCCACTTCATCTCACCCAGCCTGGAATACCAGCACAGCTAGTCCATGCTGGCAGAAGTGGGGTGGGGCTTGGGATGCTCGGTTGGTAGGGTAACTTGTCTAGGAGGCCCTGGGTTCAATCCCAGGCGCTGCATAACAGGGCGTGATGGTATACAGCTGTGACCCTCGCTCTTGGGAGGGAGAGGAAGAAGGATCAGAAGTTCAGGGTCATTCTTGTATATGCATCAAGTTTGAGGCCAACCTGAACACACCCAGGACTCTCTCTCAAAGAGGAAAAAAGTGGCAAGCTTGGCTTTGCCAAAGAGTGGTGGGACCTATTTAAACTTTGTATGTGTGTGCGGTTTCCTCTGTGAACTTCATGCTTTGGTTCAAAGGTTGGAAGTGTGGAACCAACAGAGGAGAAACCAGCAAGGGAAGGGGAACTGGGCAGCTCCCAGAGCCCTAGTGGGGACTGAGGGGTTGTGGCTACCAGCCTGACACTCACTTGTGCCTCTGTCTCCCTACAGGCGAGTCAGTGGCCAGCTCTATGCATTCCGCCCGCTACCCAAGCCCAGCCGAGCTGGATGCCTATGCCGAGAAGGTGGCCAACAGCCCACTGTCCATCAAGATCTTCCCCACCAACATCCGGGTGCCGCAGCACAAGCACCTGAGCCGCACAGTCAACGGCTATGACACCAGCGGCCAGCGCTACAGTCCCTACCCTCAGCACAGCACCGGCTACCAGGGCCTGCTGGCCATTGTCAAGGCTGCGGTCGTCTCCTCTAGTTCAGCTGTGCCCGCTGGGCACACCAAAAGTGTGCTTAAGAGCGTGGAGGGCAAGCGGACTAAACTGTCACCGGCCACTGTGCAAGTGGGCATCGCACCCTACCCGGTGCCCAGCACTCTGGGGCCTTTGGCTTACCCGAAGCCACCCGAGGCACCTGCCCCACCGCCCAGCTTACCTGCAGCCGCTACTGCCACCTCTGTGATCCCTCTGCCGGGCCGGGGCCTGCCCCTGCCACCTTCCAATCTGCCCTCTATCCATAGCATCCTCTACCAGCTCAACCAGCAGTGCCAGGCCCCAGGCGCTGCCCCAGGCGCCTGTCAGGGTGTGGCTGTGCCCCACCCCAGTCCAGCTAAGCATGGCCCGATGCCCAGCTTTCCTAGCATGGCTTACTCAGCCACAGCAGGTCTGCCAGACTGCCGGAAAGGCGCAGAACTGAGCCAGGGAGCCACACCAGCCCTGACACTGGCTGGGGCCACCAAACCTGCAGGGTATGCAGAAGGTGGCCTGGATTACCTGCTATGGCCGCAGAAGCCACCCCCACCCCCACCCCAGCCACTTCGAGCCTACAGTAGCAGCACTGTAGCCAGCAAGTCTCCTGAGACTTGTGGCGGGCGGGCATTCGAGAGGGCCAACGGGTCGCCCCACAACTGTGGTGTGGGGTTGCCTACCAGTTTCACCGTGGGCCAGTATTTTGCTGCCCCTTGGAACAGTGTTCTGGTGACACCTACTAGCGACTGCTACAATCCAGCAGCCGCTGCGGTACTGACAGAGCTGGGGCCGGGAGCTGCCCGGGAGCTGGCTGGGCCTCCTGCAGACACACTCTCGGGCCTGGCCAGCAAGAGCGTGTGCAACACGGCGGTGCTGAGCAGCAGCCTGCAGTCGCTGGAGTATCTCATCAATGACATCCGGCCACCCTGCATCAAGGAGCAGATGCTCGGCAAGGGCTATGAGACAGTGGCCGTGCCCCGGCTGCTGGACCACCAGCACGCCCACATCCGCTTACCCGTCTACAGATAAAGTCTGCTCTGCGAGCTCATGAACCGATGGACGGACAGATGGACAGGGTGCTGAGGGTTAGCAGGCCACAGCACAGGGCAGGATGCTAGCAGGCCGTCCCGCCTGCCCTGTGGCTGTGTGTCCACAGGGAAGCCAGGCTGGTTCGCTCCGCACTGCGGTGGGCAGGCAGGTTGACCTCACTCACCAGGGCTTTCTCTCCCAACTTGCTGCCCTAGGGAGCAGGGAGGGTCCAGGGCTGCCTGCAAGGCCCATCCTTCCTCCTCCGAAGCAGGGAAAGAGGACCTTCTGCAGACAGGAAGTTCCTTCTGGAGCTCCAGCAGAGGCATTCAGACCAGGGGTGCTCCAGTCAGCATAAGTCGCACACACTGGGTCTTTACCCACAGTCCCCTAGTCTCTTAGAAAAGGAGCAGAAAGGATTCTAGAAAGTCCCTGGGTCCAAAGTGTACCCCCCACCAACTACTCTAGGTGATGACCACTCTGACTCCAGACTCCTAGAGGCCTCAGGACTACCAGCCCCCTGTTCCTCCTGACTCCCCTCCCCATCTTTCCTAGTAGGAATCACATCCCACCCTACTCTCTCCACCCTGGACCAACCTCTTCTCTGTTCCCTCCACTACTCCATATAGGGCTGCCGGGAACAGCTGGTGCATTGCACAAGGGCACCGTGCCCAAGGAGACTCCACTCACATCCTAGACGTGTGTATTTGTTACAGTTGCCTGCGTTCCGAGGAAGGGACACCATTTCCCTACCCGCACAGAGATGTCACGGGCTAGCGAGGGGCATGTAAATTGAAACTCCATTCACGTGGATGATCTTGCCTTCAAGTTGGGGTCTCCTGGGAGCTAGTGAGAGGGTGACCTACTGGCTATAACTGGAATACCCCATCCAGCTCCTCTGCACCCCCCCAGGCCTGACCCGCACTGCTGTGGGGGAGGGGTGGCATAGATAAGCCCAAGAAGTCATGGCCTGCAGTCCCTGAGTCCCAGCCCAGCCCCAGGCGCTCACTCTGGAAGCGGTACCGTATCTCTCCAAGGCCTGTCCAAGCACTAAGTGCATTTACAAATCTCTGAGAATGTTTTTTTATACTAAAATTGACCATTATATTCTACTGTGAGAAGTGCAGTCTGCACTATGTTGTTTTAAAAACGAAGAGAAAGAAAAAAACCAGAAAACAGATGGTGTCTCAGCCGTGTGCTGTGAAGATGTTTCCACTCTCGCTGGCTCCCTCCCTCAGGGATCCACGGGAAGGCGCCCCAGGGAGCCTGGCGGGAGGCTTGGCATACACTGTATTCTGTGCCCAAGTTATTACAAAGCTCTTCAAGCTGGGTGCTCCCCCATGTGTTATATGTCATCTTTGGTGGCCAGTAGTCCACCCACAGAATCAAAACTGAGCTCCAGTAGCTCTCTAGTGCTGGGGTGGCTCCGAATCCCCCATTGTAAGCCCCTCCCCAGCTCCTGTCATCATCCTCCCAGTTTAAATGGTGGCAGAAGAGCTGGGGACAGGCTTGCCGTCATCCTTGCTAGCCCAGACTGGGAGGTCATTCACCAGGGACCAGCTGAATCTTGCCAGAGACTCATCCTTGGGAGGCGGGAGGTCTCCTGCCTGAATTTACAGTGCCATGGGCCTGGTGCCCACACAGAAAGATGAAACCTGTCCTACGGTGGGGGGCAGAATCTGAGTTCAGAGCACCCAGCAGGATGGGAGCCAAGGAGAGGGGTTTCACTGTGCCCATGTTTGATCTCAGCTCCTCTCCTGCCCCAAAGTCAGATAATCTATGCCAAGAAAAATTGGGACATCCAGTCTGGGGCAGCCCTCCCGCCCCACACGGAGCCCTGGCCAGTGTGTGGGGCTTAGGGCAGAGGTAGGAACGTCCCAATCAAGTCAGCCAGGCCCTCAGCTGGGGCTGCAGTCTCCTGAAACCTTTCAGTAACCCAGAGTCCACTCAAAGGGAATAGTCTCAATGTCACGTGTGCACAAGACCAGGCTTTCCCCTGGGAATTTCACCCCGAACCAGGCACATCTGCTAGCCCAGGGGGATATGGGAGACCAGGTGACACAGGGTAAGTGCTGGAAAGACCACCTGGGTCAATCACAAAGAATCAGTAAGTGACATGATGACCTCAGTGGCTTTGTCAGGTAAGGAATGGGGTCATATCTTTCCCAGAGCAGACACAGGATCCGAAGAACACCTGCAAAATAATGGCGGCCCGCAACTGTCTAAAACCAAAGCCAGTGGGCCACCCAGAGCCGAGACAGACATAGCAGGTAGCTGAACAGGGTCTGAGCCCCAATTGCTACACTGAACACCCTTCACTAGGCATCCCCTCAAAAAAAAAAAAACCAAAAAAACAAAACTGGCATATTGTGATGAAAACACGGGTGGCAGGAGTGGCCCTAGGAGGGCAGACCAGTCTGCCCTGTGGCTGGGTTCCTTCTCTCTGGGCCTCAGTTTCCCCTCCAGGAGCGGAGATGGCTGACCTGTAGAGCATTCTAGATGCTGTGGCACTGACCCATGCTTTCACGGTGACCCTGGATTGGCATGACAGCCTTGGAACAGGTCAGGCCACCAGAGTGACGGAAGTGGGCAGTCAAAGCAGGCTCAGGGCCAAGGAGCTCCTGCTGGCACACAGTGCTCTGCACAGGTGAGCCTGGTGAGGCCCACGGCCCCTAGAAAGAAGCCCTCCACTCCATCTCCCCTCCTAGGTGCTCTGTGCACACCTGCAGGCAACAGAAACGCTGCAGGTTTTGTTTGCCTTCAGAATTGGGTTGGCCTGCATGGCTGGGCTACGGGGAGGCAAGCCAGACAACTAAGCCAAGAGAAGCAGCTCCTCCACCCTCTCCTATCCCAGCTACGGTTCCATCTCTGTTCCTCCAAACTCTCTTCCCCCTGGAACTACCTTGGGCTGAGATCAGGTGGTCAGGCATGCTGTACCACATTCACGGCCACAATGGCAAAATCACCAAGGTCCAACTTCTGCATCTTACCAGATGAGGACAGCCAGGGACAGAGAGCAACTGGGACAGACACCAGATCTTAGGTTCTAACCCCCAGCACTGTCCAAAACAGGAACCAGACCCCAGAGATAAATAGGTCACATGGGCATATTAAAGGCTCTGAAAAGTTCTGCATGCTAAGCTTAGCCTTTAGCCTACAACCCTGCCAATATCTGAACTTAAGTTTTTGTTTCTATTAATGTACCAGGGAACAAGACTTTGTTCAGGGAAACTATGTTGCATTGGAGGAAAATGAATGAGTGCCTTCTCTCTGGGCCTCAGTTTCCCCACTTGTAACACAGGCTTCATAGTGAGCTGCAGGGGACCAAGGATCTGACTCCATCCGTAACCAGCAGCCACTGGGCCCATATCTCGGTTCCTAGCATCCTGTTAGGAAGGTAGAACAGTGGCGCTGCACAGCCACTATGAATACATTTGTTTAGAGAAGGGACCCTTGAACTTGAGATCCTCCTGCCTCAGCCTCCCAAGTGCTGAGGTTACAGGCAGGTCCTAGCACACACAGAGGAGTACACCTACTTTGAGGGGAAAATAGACCCAGGGAGGGAAGGCAACTTGCCTCAGAGCACACAGCAATTTGATCCTAAACCCTTTAGAAGCTGGGCCACCTTCTCCAGAAAGAAAATAGGCTCCTCCCAAGTCCTGGGCTCCAGGTGCTGGCACACCAGCTGCTGTTGAACTTCAGCACCTTTGTAAAGGCCTGAGACACTAAATTGTAAACAAATCCTTGTGGGGCTAGAGACACACCTCCGTGGTGCAGTGTTTTCTTATAAGGCCTGGGTCCCACCTCCCACAACTCCCAAGAAGACTACTAGAAAATGCACCCTGTAATAAGACAGGGCTCAGGTTCAAATCCTGCCTCCACCACATCCTCACTGTGTCCTGGACTGGGTTCACTTATTGGTTCTCACTTCTTTCTCTAAAAAATGGAGTTGAAACACTGTACTTCCTACCTATGTGGTAAGTGACAGAAATCACAGCTTCCCTCGTCAAGATGAGAAAGAAAATATATTCTCTCAAACAATCAAAGGATAATTTAAGTACAGGGTAGCCCAGGGGTTGGCTGAGTCTTAAGTAGCCCAATGGTGTCATCAGGGACTCCATACCCTTTTCATCATTGTCTATTGTGAATGACCACAGCTTTATAAGAGAAAGCATTTAGCTGGGGGCTGGCTTACAGTTTCAGAGGCTTGGTCCACTGTCGTCGTGGTGGGAGCATGGCAGCAGGCAGACATGGTGCTGGAGCAGTAGCTGAGAGTTCTACATCCTGATCTACAGACAGAGAGAGCAAGGCTGGGCCTGGCTGTAGACATACTAAAGAGTTCCACAGTAGCCCGGAATGGAGTATAACAAAGGTTTATTTGGGGATAAAACTCACAGTAGGGGTAGAGATCCACGGTCCTCTCTGGGTGCTGGAAGCTTGGGATCGAATCTAGTAAAAAAGGGGGCTGCATGCATGCTTTTCATCTGTGCTTATAGTACCTCAGACCACACCCAAGTGGGCCGGCATCTAAAAGGCTATTGGCTGAAGGAGTTCCCTCAACATCTGCCCCTTTTGTCTAAATAAGAGGGTTCTAAGCCTAATACAAGACTATATGCAATAAGAACAAATATCAGGTATTGTCCAGGGAAAAGAAGAGGCAAGAACATATATAAAAATTAGGTCTACAGCCAGCATGGCAACATCAAGCAAGAAACATGCTAAATGTCCAGTCTAAGGTAATGAACAAATAGCAGAGATTATTTCAGTAGTTATCCTGACAAGTCTAACTCTTATATTAAAAATGTCTTGGTTCAGTCAAGAAAGCAAAATAACTATGACTATCTACTCTTCAACCCTATCAAAGACCTGGGAAGGGAAATAATATCCAAGTAAGCAGGACGTACAATCAAGCAACTTCCAAAAGGTGCAAGAAATGACAGAAACAACAGGCTACCTGGGCAATCACCCAAGTCTCATTTGCAACATTGAGGCAACCAACTTTGGCTAAGGTCTAGAGTATCTAACAGACCATTCTCAAATGCAGGAAATTTTGAAAGACTGTCCTACCCTGTGTTGGTAAGGTTTGTATCCTGCTTGTCCAGTTTGGACAGCATGCATACTATCAGTAGTCAAGGCAAGGGCAGTTCTTTGCCCAAAGGCCAGTTTTTGCCAAGAAGAAAACAAGTTCCAAGTGAAGTGTCTTTGGTGCCCAACATTTTCTCAGGAATAGATCAGTGCTGCCAGGAGCAATCATAAATCCTGAGTTATTTAAATTTAAATTTTATCATTCTTTGAAGTGTTTAAAGATTACGTCTTTATGCATAATATAATCTCTGTGCATTTAGAGAAACTGACTAGCCTAACTATAAATATGGGAAACATAGGTGACTATTGACTTGTAATTCTTAATGCCTATATATTTAAAAGTCAAGGCTTCACATTCTAAAATCAAACAATCTTTAAATGTGCAGCAAATGAGGACAGTGACCTCAAAATGTAAGCAATACATATATAAGTATCTTGATCAGAGATAGAAATGCATATTGTAATATGATAAATATCCTAAAATTGCATTGAGATACAAAATATCTTAAGCAGATGTAGAAGCATTCATTATTACAATATGACAAAATAACTTTACATAGGTGCACAAATATTGTAAACAGAAATTGGAGTATATTCAGTATAACAAATATAATTTGAATTTGTATCAATATACAAATTATCTTAGGAATACAAAGATACTTTTACATATGTATCAATATACAAGAACCTAAACCAATGTAAATTGTCTATAATAGTTCACACATTGATACACTAATCTTTCTATTATCCCATCCCATATTTTGGTAGAGTCTGAGACTCTTAATCTCAGGGGCATTGGTTCATGCTCCACATTGGGCACCAAGATGTAGATGTTTTAAAGAGCTCCACAATAGCCCAGAATGGGGAATAACAAAAGTTCATTTGTCTGGGGGTAAAATTCACAGTAAGGGTAGAGATCTCTGGTCTTCTGTGGGAGCTGGAAGCTGGGAACTGAATCCAGCAAAAAAAAAAAAGGGGGGGGGGACAGCACACTAATTTCACCTGTGCTTATAGTACCTCAGACCATGCCCAAATAGGTCTGTATCTAAAAAGCTGAAGGAATTCCTGCAACACCTGGTATGGGCTTTTAAAATCCCAAGGCCCAACCTCAGTGGCAGGCTTCCTCCAATAAGGTTATACCCTCCTGACCCTTCCTAAATAGTCCCACTTCCTGGTGACTGAGCATTCAAATCTATGAGCCTTTGGGGGCCATTCTTATTCAAACCATCACACCCGTGTTCTGGCCTCTTGGCATCCCTTCCTAGTTACAAAAGGGCTGCCACAGTTCCAGCCACCACTTCCAGACCCACCAGTGAGGTGCAGCTGGGGGAGGGGCAGTCCCATTTCCCCAGAATTCCCACCTCCCAATCAGACTTGCCCTGCTCTGGATCAGCACTGGGCCACAGGGCTATTCCATGCCAATGTCATGTGGGTTGAGGGTTCATGCTGTGCAGAGCAGGGTGTATGAGGAAGAGGAGGCCCAGCCTCACGCTCACACAAAGCCAGCTTCTGCCTGGCCATCTGCTTCATAAAGAGCACTTCCAGCCTTGCCTCTCCCCACACCCCTTGGCTCTTCAGTCCCTGGGCTGTGGACCTCTGCTGGCCATGGCTGTCCTCCCGTTCTCTCACCTCCCACGCTCCCTTTTAGGAAGATCCCCTCATTACCCTCAGGGACCCCTGAGTCCTCAAAAATGAAAGGCTCAGGAGGTTCCTGGCTCTCAAGTCCATGCTCTGTCAGGCCAGAAGTGGGGGTACAGGCCCAGAGGCCCCAGCTGCTTAATCACCCAATCAAAGCAGAGGCACATCCATAGGGCCACAGGCCTGGCATGGAGGTCACATGACCACAAACTGGCCAGAACAGCCAATAAAACCCCTGGCACTCATCTGAACAATAGTAACAGCCTTGAGAGGCAACTGTTCAGTTAAATCCAGAGCTCTCCCTCCCTGCCTCACTTGACCCCGCCCCTTTGTTTTGATCTCTAATGTATCCATTATTTCCCAGAGAGCTTTAAACTTGGGGGACAGCCTCAGTCACACATGTTGTGTGAATGCTCACCCCTAATGAGCCTCTCCAGGAAGGAAGGGACAGGCTGCCAAGAGAGCAACTGGGAACTGTTTGTGGCCCTGGCTACAGTCCTGGCCTCTCGAATGTCGCAGAGTTCTGGTTTGGGGCTTGGCTTGCTTGTGAATCCATTAACTATAGCTGACCACATTGTTAAAAAAACAAACCAAGCCAGGCGGTGGGGCGCATGCCTTTAATCCCAGCACTCGAGAGGTAGAGGCAGGCGGATCTCTGTAACATCAAGACCAGCCTGGTTTACAGAGCTAGTTCCAGGACAGGCTCCAAAGCTACAGAGAAACCCTGTCTTGAAAAACCAACCAACCAGCCAAACAACCAAACCAAAGGGCTGGAGAGATGCCTGGGTCACTGGGTCACGGGCTGCTCTCACAGAGGACCTGAGTTTGGTTCCGAGCATCCACACAGTGGCTCACAACCATCTGCAGTTCCAGTTGCACACCTCTTCTGTCCTCCGTGGGCACTACCCTCACGTGGTGCACAGATACATGCAGGCAAGATAATAACAATAAGTCTTTTTCCTTTTCAAGAAAACTCAGCATCATCCAAACCCGTTCATGTCTCAGGCATCTGTGGGTTTTTGTGAGCTCTGCGAAGTTGCCCGGGACATGTGGCTCTGCACCAGCAGGTGTTCAGCCTCGCCTTAGGCTGGCCACGAAAGGCTGGCCACATCCCATTGGTGAACACGTCACCTGGTCAAGCCCCGGTATAGGATATTATGCTCAGCTCACAGCAGGGGGTGAAACAGTGTAACTGCTAAGAGGGGAGTGGACAAGAAGTGGGGCGTGATGGCACACACCTGTCCTTCTTGCACTTGGAAGGTGGAGGCAGGGCTGAGGTCTCGAGGCCAGTCTGGGATACAGGGCAGAAACAGTGTAACTGCTACAGGCTGACTTTTCCTGGGAGGGAGATGGCTCATCCCTCCCGCTTCTTAATCCTGCCTTCAGAGAAAAGGGACTCTAGACCAATAAGGTCTAACCAATGAAAGAGCAGTCCGCTTCCCTGCCCTCAGAGATTGGCTCAGGAATGGACACGTGTCCTGAGCCAGCCCGGTAAGAGGCAACCCTGAATCTGTGGCTGGAATGGTGGATGAAGTAGGAAACCTGGGCCAACACCCTGGACAAAACCCACAAGCTGGGCTGAGGCCCAAAAGACAAGGTCTTGCGTACCTCAGCTGAGTCCCTGGATCCAGCCATGCCTGAAGCCAGGATTCATGGTCATTTTCAGTCATATGGCCAGGTGGTGAAGGACTGTAACCCCTCCAGCTGGGAGGCTGAGTTCGGGTGCTGTGTTCGCGGCCAGCCCGAGCTACAGACCAAGTTTGACGCCGAGCTGGGCAAGCCAGCAGGACTCAATCACCAGGTTGTACCCAGATGTTCCACACAGCAGAAAAAGTATGTCTACTACTCGTGGGGAGTATTAAGGCTACCAGCTTGGCCAGCGAGATGGCTCAGCATGCAGGGATGCTTGCCACCAAGATTGATGGTCTGAATTCAGTCCCCAGCGTGCATAGTAGAGGGAGAGAAATGACCACTGTCTTCTGAGCTCCGCACCAGTGCCATGGCATGTGTGCGCCCACACACACAAAGGTAACGATTTTCAATTACAAAGGGACTGGAGAGATGGCTCAGTGATCCTAGGTCCTAGCTGACCTGTTGTGATCCATAAATCCACTCACAACAGTACGTAACTCCAGTTCCAAGGAATCTGCGCCCTCTTCTGGCCTCTGCACGCACTGCCTGCACATGGTTACATGCAGGCAAAGCACCCATATACATAAAAAAAAAAATAAAGAAAAATTTTAAAGAGTGCCAACTTTGTGAGATTCCCCACAAGATTTAAATGGGGTGACAAAGAAGCCTTGAGGGATTTGTTCCTGTTAACAAAGGGGGGATTGCACCATTATAGACTCCATGAGAAACACTAGAGACCCGTGCCGAGTGGGCCACTGGGGATCTAAGAGTGTATGGTGGGTGGGATGTCGTTGTAGGTCTGCACTCACAGGGTAGTTATGTATCCCTGAGCAAAACACCCTACATTTTGTTCAAAGCATGGAAGGAAGATTGGTGTGTGGTTCGGTGGCAGAGTGCTTGTTTACCATGCTCAAAGTCCTGGGTTCCATCCCAGAACCTCAGAGAACACTAGAGGAGATGGGCTAGGCCTCAGGCCTCGGGCTGGGATCATGAATTATGAGATTTATTGTGACATCACTGCCCAACTGTGCCAGGACAGGTCTCCATAGGTTGGGTATTCCAAGTGAAATAGCTAATTCTCAAGAGTACCCCAGCTTGGTGGTACAACAATGCACATGGTGGGAGTTTTGGCTTTTCTCAAAAAATACTGTCCCAGAGATCACCAGCACAGAGAGTAAAAAAGGCAAAGTTCACAGCATGGCCCTGGCCGCAGGTGGAGCCCTTGCCCACCATTGTGAAGTCTGACAGTTTTAAGTGGAACCAGCCCAAGTCGGGATGGTGTTCAGGCAAACTGTCCTTCAGTCATTTACAAACTGTGGGACCCCAGGTGGTGACACCAGGCAGGCAGGCACCGACCTCAGGGTCAGTGGAGAACAGGCCACAGAGAGGATCATGGCTGCTGGAGGGAGGGGCTGAAGGAGCCAGGGTGCTTCCGCTGGGAAAAGGGTAGGTAGTTTGGGGGTGGAGGTAGCTGAAACTGAAAATCTCAATGAATGGAAGAACCAGGCCCTTAATAGATCAGCCCTGGGTTAGCCAGCACAGGATTTCTGCCACATAGGACGATAAATACTTGTTTTTCTGCTGACTGGCTATCTGAACCACACAATTGTGTGACCACTACAACCACAACCCTGTCTATTTGGGGAATCTTAAAGAGTCACCGCATCTTCATCCCTTTTAGCGGCTAAATTCTATTCCACGACACAGCTGGTACACTGTTTATCCACGCATCCCTCAGCCTGGGAAACTGAGGTTTATTCAAGTGCCCCCAGGACTCTGAAAATTCTTGAGGCAAGGCTAAAGCCCAGTTCCCTGCTCTGAAGGGAGAGCCTTCTGGAACATTCGCCCATGTTTTCAACCTCACTGTCCCAAATCAGGAGCATCCAAGAAAGACAGGGCCCTCCCTGTGTCTCCAGCATGCATCTTCAGGGAATAGCCAGGTGCCATCTTGCTTTGTGACCACCCGAAGAGCAAGCTCAGAAGCTGGGTTTATGTCCACAGGTATTTCCACCTCAGCTAGAGTTAAGCAATGCTGATCAGGAAGCCCCTCCCTGCTCAGAGCCTCACTTGGCCCAGCTCTTTCTGCCCCATCCCCAGCCTAAGGGAAAGACACCTGGCCTGTCATTTGACCCTTCCAGCCACTATCCTGTGGTTCTGGGGAGGCTCAGTCAGGTTGGTCACCCTGTCTCCTGATCACAAGATGGGCTTGGGCCTGGCATGACACCCAAAGTCTCTTCAATGGTTTCTGGGACTCCTGTTGAGAATGTAGCCGCCCTCTCTGGGTACTGATGTGGAATATGGCAGCAAGGCACCCTGGGAGGCTGGGCAACCACAGGCTCCTAGTCCCAACATAGAGGAGAATTGGGCCATCAGGAAGAATGGTGAAGGACACGGATGCTCAGAGAGGACATGCCACTCCCCAGCACAAGATGCCATGGTCTAGGTTATTAGAGGGGGAAAACCAGTGCGCCCTGAGCCAGGGACTCTGTCCACTGCAGCCGCCCCAGACACCCATGCTCCTGTGGCTGTCTCAGGTAGGGATGGGAGGCACTGGCTGGAGCAGGACCTGAGCTGGGGAGGTCAGAGGTCAGAGGTCAGAGGGGATATCACCAGCTACGGACTCCTCTGTAGGGAGTCCACAGGTGTACAGGAACCTTTCCTTGTGCCAGGAGAGCAGTGTCCCACCAGCACCGCTCCAATGTTACTCCCTCACCAGCATCCCTGTCCCCACCAGTGTCTGTCCTCCCTGACCGGCATTGTGATTCTCCACAGCATCACACTCCTTCCCTCATCTCTGCCTCCCACTAAATGTTCCATCCCTACCTGTCTCTCAACTACCACCTTCACCGGGATCACACCCACCAGCTCCTCCTTCACCGGGATCACAACCACCACCACCTCCATTTCCACCAGGATCACACCCACCACCTCCTCTGTCTCCACTGGGATCACACCCACCACCTCCTCCTTCACCGGGATCACACCCACCAACTCCTCCTTCGCCGGGATCACACCCACCACCTCCTCCTTCACCGGGATCACACCCACCACCTCCTCCTTCACCGGGATCACACCCACCACCTCCTCCTTCGCCGGGATCACACCCACCACCTCCTCCTTCACTGGGATCACACCCACCACCACCTCCTCCTTCACCGGGATCACACCCACCACCTCCTCCATTTCCACCAGGATCACACCCACCACCTCCTCCATCTCCACCAGGTTCACACCCACCACCTCCTCCACCTCCACTGGGTTCACACCACCAGTCTTTTCCCTGCTGCCAACACCTTGTACCTGGTTCTCATCCACAGGGTTTTAGGTCTCCCACCCTGGTGTCACTGTGCCTGTCACTCTCCCACTTCCTTCCTTATCACCGCCATCTCCACCATGAATAAACAAACGTTTATTGAGCGCCAATGGCCCTGATCTCTACAAAGTATGGAAGGCCCACCCTAGCCAGGGCTAGCAGGTCAGGGCTTGGCTGCAGTGTCCCTGCGTGAACTTCAGCCCCGGCGATGATCCAGCTGTGGGTGGTGTCCTGCCATGCCATTTTCCTGAGGAGAGCAATAAATAAGGCACAAGAGGGCAGGGGACTGAGCCCTGCAAGTAGAGGGGCTCTGAGGGGCTTAGATGACTCCATGGGAGTGAACAGGTGGCCAGGAGTCCTTCCCCCTATGGGGAGGGGCAGAGCTGAGGGCAGAAGCCTTGGTGGAGACCAGAGGGTCCTGGGGCCTCCTCAGAGGGTCCATAGGCCCTCACCTCTGGGGTCACAAGTGGGTGTGGGAAGACACGGGACAAATGCAGAAATACAGGCGGACAGTAGAGGAGCGAGGTCAAGGCTGAGCTCTGTGCCCTGGCCCAGGAACAGCCCCTAGAGCGGAGCATCCTCTGTCCTCCACTTGGGGGTATAACCCTGCTGGTGGCCATCACAGTTGGGGTTCCCGAGGTTATCCAGGGGCACCACCACCTCGTCTGGGCTAGTGTTCTTGTTCAGCTCCACCACGCGGGGCACCACTGAGGACCAGCGATCTAGACAGAATACAGAGAGCGAAAGAGGGTTGATGGACAGCTTGTGCAGGTGTTGAGCACCACTGAGTACTGGGCACTCTGCAGTAAGGAGGGTATTATCATGTGCATTTTACAGAGGTGAAAATGGATTCAGAGTGGTCAAGATAGCCGCCTAGGAGCACACAGCAATACACAAAGGAACAAAGATTGAAGACTGGGTCAGAATGCCTTGGGGCATGCCCTCTACACCAGTGTGTCTTGCCTTTAAGGCTTAGGACTTCCCCTCTATGAGGCTGCCGAGGATCTCCTGTCACCCTGAAATTCCCCCATCTGGCATCATGGAACAGAGAGGGCTTGGGAGTGGAATTGCAAAGGCACCATCCAATGCAGCTAGGGACCCACTGGTGGCCCCTCCCACCGACAGAACTGCTCAGGAGAGTGGGGCAGGAACAGCCCAGCCCCCCCCAAAGCCACACTCACCCCTGCGGAGGCGCCCCACGGTGTGTGAGAAGCCGTAGTACTGGTAGACCTCACTCTTGCCTGGGTCCTCATTAATGATGCCCAGGTTCTGGTTCCAGTGAGACCAGTTCACCTCGTCCACCCTGGCAGAGAGAAGCAGTTTGGGGGGAGCCTGCTGTTGCACAAATAATAAAAACCCAGAGACAGATATTGGGGTTCAACCTGAAGATCAGAAAAGCAAAGCAGTCAAGCCACTAGAGAGCTCTCACCTCTGTGACATCTTCAGACTGAAAAAGAGAGCGAGTTCCTGTCTCATTTCACTTTATATTCCTCTCTAGTGCTGGGATTAAAGGTGTCTGTCACCACTGCCTGGCCTGTATGGCTGACTAGTGTGGCTAGCTTTGGACTCTGATCTTCAGGCAAGCTTTATTTGTTAGATCATAAACAAAATATCACTATAGCCTGCAAATTCTGTTTCCTGTCCCAGACCCCATGTCACCTCCCTGATCTAGCACTTCCCAGTATGCCCTCTCACATAACCAAATGTCCTCTCCAGTCCCTTTCCAGCCACAGCCCTATCACCTGTATCCGCAGGGCTGGGCAGCTGTCACCAGTTTCCCAGAGTCCTCAGCGCTCACACACAGCAGCTCCCTGTTTCCCCTCCCCTGCTCCTGGGGCCTTCCATCGCTACGGTTTGCTTATCCTGGCAATTTCTAGAAATATAAATGGAACCACAGGCCTCATGGCCTTTTATATCTGGCTTCTTCCACTTAGGAAGTGGTTCTCAGCCTGTGGGTCGTGACCTCTTTGGGGGGTCACATATCAAATATCCACATTATGATTCATAACAGTAGCAAAATTACAATTATGAAGTAGCAAGGAAAATAGTTTTATGGTTGGGTCAGCACGACATGAGGAGCTGTACTAAGGGGTCACAGCGTCAGGAAGGCTGAGAACCACTGATTTAACACTGTGGCATGGATTAGAACTTCAGCCTTGTTAACGGCGAAATAATATTCCTTTGTATGAATATATCATACTCTCTCTATTTGTTCCTTACTTGCAAACATTCCTTGACACAGTTTCTTCCTTTTATTAGGACATCAGTAAAGTCTGATAATAGTCTCTTGGAACAAACTGGCCCCGTGTAAGTTGTGTTTTTGGAGTTATTTCTTGTTACTTTTCCCACAGCCTCTATTTGTGGAGCAATGGCTCTGTATGAGACCCAGCAAGGGAGATGCATTTGGCGTGTGACGTGGGGTTTCTCTTCCGAAGATTACAAAACTGGTCAGAGCTCCAGCTCTAAACCTCTGGAGGGGATGCTGTTACACCCCATTCCACAGATGAGCAAAGTGACAGGGCCTCACTCCCGGGGGCATCCTAGCCTCGGTGCTGGTTGGTGAGCCCTTGTAAAGGAATACTTAACCTTCTAACTAAGTAAAGTCATCAGGAACATGGGTCACTCTGCAGATGAGTTGGGGGTTCCAAGCCCCCCAAGCTGATGCTTCCTCAGCCTCCCTATTTCAGACACAACACAACCTCACCCACAGGCAGCAGACAGAGCATAATGCACCTGGATGAGCCCCTTCCATTTCCGCCAGCCCCCTGAGGGGAGGCATGAAGCCTCTGGGCATACGAACATCCCAACATGTACAAGATGCCAGACATACCAACATCTCAACAGTACAGGATGCCAGCTGGAAAGTTCTAGGTGCCCAAGGAGGCGGTGCCCCATTGTGCCCACCTCACAGTCGAATGAACTTAGGCTGAGAGACCAAGACCCCCCTGAAGGACTGAATTCTAGAACCTCAGAGCCTCAGATTGTAATGGGTTGGAAATCCAGAAGCACATAGCAGGAGCCTGTCCCTCTGGATCCAGTCTCTCTGGATCCGGTCCCTCTGGGGCCAGCCCCTCTGAGCCCACCCCTCCCAGCCTCACCTGAAGCACCATCTGCGGTCGGGAGTGCCGTCTGAGCTTTTGCCCACAGTCACCATCTCTCCGGAGCGGAATGCCTTCCTCAGGAACACGGGGAAGGAACGCTCAATATCCAGGATCGTGGTGGCCCACTGCCGGAGAGAGGACACGGGTGCGTGGGTAAACTTCCTCAGCAGGCGCCTGGTTCACAGCAACCACGAGCCAAATAAACTCCTTTTTTCTGTAGGACAGGTCTCATTAGCCCAAGCTAGCCTCAAAGAACCATTGTTTAAAAATCATGCATGGCGGTGCACGCCTCCCAGAATTTGGGAGGCGAAGGCAAGAGGATCGCCAGTCAAGGTCAGCTAGGTGGGCAGAGCGCCAGCCTCAGGTGCCCCCTGCCTAGAACACCTCCATAAACCCATTTTCCCAGGGGACCTTGTGGGAGAACGAAACAAAGAAACCCAGGGCAGAGCGGCCAGGGCCATGCTCATGTCCCAGCAGCAGTAGCTACTCTCTGGGGTCTGAGGAGTAGCAGGGGCCTCTCCTGTAGGTGCGGTATCTCCTGCTCACCCTGGACTACCAGGCAGGGAGGAGGGCTGCCATGACCTGGGCCCCAGACTTTCACAGAAGGGACAGGAGCTGAGGTTTAAGGGGGTGGGGGAGGGTTACTTCACTTCTACATGAAAATAAGTGGTCTAGGGAGACCAGGGCTCAGAGAAGGCATCATGGGAAAGCTAGGAGCAGAGCCATTCGGAGTCTCTCACACTTAGACCCGAAGGGTGACGGGGTTAGGGGTGACCTTAATAGTCACTGTGAATTTCCAGGTTTGTGGATGTGCATGGCTCCGGAGTCCCTGAATTCCAGAATCACAAAGAATCCCGGCAGGGAACAGCTCTCCAGCCATAGGCTTTTCCATCCCTGAGCAGTGGGCCAGGATTTTCACGTGAGCTAGAAAAGCCCCCAGGAGAAATGCTGAGTCGTCCACAAGGGGGCGCCACAGACCACTTTGTTCATGTGGATGGGGTGTGGGCAGAAGTGTGCCAAGGCACAAATGCGTATCAGTCAAAGGACCTACAGTGCTGCATTGGCTTCCATCTTGTTTGAGACAGGGTCTCTTGTCTGCTGTCTGCATCCCAGGCTAGCTTGCCTGCCTCCAGGGATTTTCCCATCCCAGTCTCCCATCTTGCCATGGAAGCAGAGGATTATAGTGCTCCTGTACCCAGCTTTACAAAATGGGTTGGGGATCTGACCTCAGGTCCTTTAGTTTGTTGTATGGCAAACACTTTACCCTGAGCTATCTTTTGAATCAAGGTTCGGCACAGGCTGGGCACAAACCCTTATAAATGCCCCTGCTGTCTGCTGTGGCTTCGGTGTGTCCCTCAGGAGTTCCTATGCCGATGGGGTTTGATGTGTGGGCCATTCGGAGCAGTCAACAATAAAGATCAGATGCGGCCTAGGCAGAGCCCCCATGAGGCAGTACCAGAAGAGACTCAAGCTGTGAGACCAGCTCTGTCTCATGGGCCAAGCCCTCCACCACAGCAGGATGAAGTTCTCGGCAGATACAGAACCATACTTGAACTTCCCAGGCTCCAAAACCATGAGCCAAATGAACCTTTATAAGTGGCTCTGCTTCTGGTATTTATGTCACAGTGACTGAAAATGGAGGGGACTCTCTGAGCATGCCCTGTGCTGGCAGAAGACATGACATCATGCTGAATGGAGCCAGCTGGGTCCCCTGAGCTGGACCACAGTTGAAATGGAGAGAACTAAACAGAGAGAAAAACGCAGCAATTCTAAGACACGGGCAGCGGCCCTTCCTGCCTGTGCATGCGTGGGAGGTGAGGAACGTTCGTGCCCATCTCACCTGCAGCTTCCAGATGTGCTTGCTCTCCTTGGACACCTGGCCCACCGTCTCGCCCATGAGGGCGATCAGCATGTTTAGCAGAAGCACGAAGGTGAGGATGATGTATGTGACCAGCAGGAGGATGAAGACCACGGGGTATTTGGCGCTGCTCAGCATCTCCAGGTCGCCCATGCCGATGGTGAGCTTGAAGAGGTCCAGCAGGAAGGCACTGAAGGTCTCGCTGTCGCGGCACGCGGGGTACGTGGGCACCGTGCAGTTGCTCTGGTCCTCGTCACACACCTTCATGTTGGTGCACGGATTCAGGAGGGTGACCAGGGCTGTGGGGGGGACACGCAGGGCTGAGAGGGGATTCCCACCGGATAGATGGGAGGGGCGCGCACTAGCGTCAGGTCAGTCAGTAGGAAGCCAAGTCAGCAAGCAACACGTGGAACCTTGGGGGGCACCTCTGCTCACCCCCAAACTCTCTGAGGAGTTAGGGGTTTTCAGAATGGAGTCTGAAGCTACCCGTCCTTCATCATTTTCTCTCAGGGCACATGTGGCGACTTCTGGAGACAGGATCATCCGTAGTTACAAGAGATGGGAGGGTAGCTATGCTGGCACTGAGTGGGTGGAGTCAGGGATGCAGTTACATCCTACGGTGCCTAGGACAGGGTGGCCCGACCCCATCTGTCCCTAGAAGCCCTATGTAGCCTGTCACTTGCAGATTTGGAAGCATTCCTAGGGACAGACTTCACATAGGCCCCTCTTTCCCCTCCACGCCATCCAGATGTGAAGCCCAAGGCTTATCACACCTGTCTCACTGTCCCAGAGGCTCTGCTCTGTGAGGGTCCTTACGTCTGCACATATCCCAAGTTGTCCTTGGTGCCATCTTTACCTGCTAAGCCCAGATGCAACCAGCTATGCTACCCTTAAGCCAGCCAGGGCAGGGAAGCTGCGACCCTGCATTCAGCAGGCTGTAGGAAGCTACACTGCCTTCATCTCAAGTGTGTGGCCAACACTCTGCAACTCACAGACCAAAGCAATCAAGCTATATAGCCGAATGTTCAAACAGTGTGTGTGTGAAGGGTTCTGAGACCTGATCTAGGCACAACAGAAAAACCACTCTGTGATCCATTAGCAATGTCTGTTTTGGGCACAAACATGAGTAACATGAGAATGTATGCTGTTTGTGCCATATATGGCCTATGACCTAGTCTACCCTAACCTGACCTCTCAGTTTCAGCTTTAGCTTGCTCACAGAGGTAGCCGCTTCCACAGTTACTGGCTTTAAAAAATGTTTTCATTATACTCATTTATTTGGGTGTGCCTATGTGGGGGGCAGGGCATCCACACGCCATGTCACGTGGGGGTGAGAGGACGATGGCTGGAAGTCAGGTGCTCCCTTCTACTCTGTGGGTCCACGGCTCAATCTCAGGTCGTCAGGCGTGACAGCCCCTTTGCCCACTGAGACATCTCGCCGGCCCTGCATTTTGTAATTTTTGAATGTATGTAGCTTATGTGGCTTCTCTGGCCTGAGACTGCTCATCTGTACTGGGATGATGAAGGCTTCTGCTGACAGGAGAGAATGCAGCTTGGCACATGGGGATCTCAAGCAGGGATACCTCTTGCCCTCATCTATGATGGTTTCCCTTATAGGCCTAGTCACCCCGACCCTCGCATGCCCACACTCACCTGAAGCATAGCCGATCATGAAGAGCAGGTAGACCAGCAGGAACCGGAAGAGATCTTTGAAGAGGATCTAACACCAGGGAGGGGTGGGATGTTGTAGAGGAAAGGGCACACACAGGGTTCTCAACCCTCCACTCCCCTGTGCCACCTCTTTCTCCAAACCCCACTCTGCCTGGCCTAGGCTGGAGCAGGCCCAGTGTCCCCCAGTGCCCCGTCCTCAGGTCTCTGGGCCACAGAACAGGCACACTGTGACTTCAGAGGGTCCCTGTCCAAACCTTCTGGATCATGATGCTGTAGGTGCCCGTCAGCTTCAACCCTCGGGTGAAGTAAAGGGCATTCATCCAGCCCAGAGTCAGAGCAAAGACCATCACAGCCAGGTAGGCCTCGATCCCAGCCAGGTAGAGGGCTGCAGAGACGACCACCAACACGGAGTAGATGAAGCTACAGGGCAGTGGAGGTGGGAAGAGGCAGAAACGGGGAAGGAACAATGAGACCAAGGAGGGGACTCATTCTCAAGTCCTTCGGGGCACCGAGAAGTCCCAATGGCTTCAAGACCCCAACAGAGTACAGGGTTACCTGACATATTAGCATTCAGTCAGCCAGACAGCTTGATTTTTCTTCCCTGAGATACGGTCTTTCTATTATGTAGCCCTGGCTGTCCTGGAACTCATTCTGTATTCCAGGCTGGCCTAGAACTCCCTGAGATCTGCCTGCCTCTGCTTCCTGAGTGCTGGAATTAAAGGCATAAAATGCCACCATCTGGCTTGAGACACTGGCTCTGAGGTCCTCAGACCCCAAAGTCATGCCTTTGGAATTGTTAAGAAAGACTCAGAAAACTGAAGTGATGGCTCAGGGGTTAAGAGCACATACTGTTCTTACAGAGGACCCGAGTTTCATTCCCAGCCCCTAGATCAGGCAGCTCACACTGCCTTTAACTCCAGCTCCAGGTGACCTGGTGCCCCTCTGACTCCTGTGTGTGTATGCATGCATATGTGCACACATGAAATAATTAAAAGAAAATGATTTTAAAATGAAGAAAGATTGATTGATCCCAAGTTCTGTGGAGATTTCATGGCTAAATGTTATTGTTTTCTAATTCTAAAGGAAATGGAAAAGATGTAGCACACATACAGTGATCTCCATGTGCTGTGACCTGGGCAGACATCACTAATCAATTGCAACACTTCTCCCTATTAAACAGAGACAGTTTTAAATTCTTAACACCAGCAGACACTAGCATTCAATTACCAGCATAAGAGGTCAAAATGCCTCTCTCCATGGTATAGTATAGCCTTGGTCTTGCCCAGTCTTTTGATTATGGCCATCTTGCTGGACAAATCACTCCTAATAGTGTCACCTCTCCCCACTATGTGAATGACCATCCTCACCCAGAAGCTTCTGCCCTGGCAGCTCTACTCACTAGAGCAACTGGAAGGAGCCATCAACGAAGAGAGAATTCACTCCAGGGCATTTCTTCATGAACAAGTCTTTGATCTGGAAGAGAAGAGACAGCCAGTGACAGGGGTAGAGTCAGAAGGAATGAGGGGAGGAAGAGGAAGAGGAAGCAGAGAAGGAGGCAGAGTGTAGGAGGGAGACCATGGGCTCAGCCACTGAAGGAGGAAAGAGAGAAAAGAGAACCTAGCTTGGAGAAGGAGGAGGGAGAGAAGGAGAGGGAAGAGGGGGGAGAGGAGGAGAGGAACAAGGAGAAGGGAGGAGAGGAGGGAAAAGAGGACTGGGCAGGCAGATGGCCCAGGGCCAAGCACTCACACTGGTGAAGAAGAACAGGACTCCTGTGAAGAGCGTGATGATCTCACCGGCCAGCCTCAGGTAGTCCACCGTGGTGTGGTAAGGGTAGGGTGGCTGGGGGAGGGAGTGCATCAGGTCCTCCTCTGCTCTCAACATCTGGCCCCATCCAGATGCTCCCCCACCCCAAACATCTGGGGCCTCAGCATCTTCCCCTCCCATCTCCCCCAGAGTCCCCTCCAGGCTCAGAGCCACTTCGGTGCCTGGGCATCTTCCTCCCCACCCCAAGCCTTCTTCAGTCCCTTCCACAGAGGCTTGTCCTGGGCGGCTCCTGCCCGTCGGCTCCCGAGCAAGCACTCACCGTGCCTTCCAGTGGCTGGTAGTAGGCCGTGAGGGTGAAGATGACCATGGCGCTCAGGTAGGAGACCACGTTGATGTAGAAGGACACGGCCCCGAACTTGCGCCACTTGTCCCTCAGCAGTTCGTTGATGGGCTCCACGGCCAGCATCTCGTGGCGGTTCTGAGAAAGGCGGAGGTGGCATGGCTGCCTTTCTAGGCTAAAATTCAGGCAGGCTCACCACAGCACGGCCATCCTCACCTCCTCCCCTAAGCCATTCTCCAGCTACAGGAAGTCCCGTGGCCTCAGCACTCAAGGTTCTGCACAATCCTGCCTGAACTTATCCTTCCTTCATATTCTATAGCACCACAGAACCAGATATTCCTTAAAGAACGTCTGTTCTGGGCCACCAAGATGGCTCAGAAGGCAAAGGTGCTTGCTGTGTAAACCTGAGGATCTGGGTTCAATCCCCAAAGCCCATACAATGGTGGGAGAAGAGAAGAGACTCCACAAAATTGCCTCTAACCTCCACATGTCCGCTGTGGCATACGCGTGTTTGCACACACACAATAGTAGTAAGAATATATATTGTAACTGGGTTTGGGTCACCCACATGCACTCATAGCACTTGGGAAACTGAGGCAAGAGGATACCAAGTTCATGAACTACATGGCAAAAGCCTCTTTCAAAAAACACCAAGGAAAGGGGATTGAAGAACAGGCTTGGCAGCTGGGAGTGCCCCTGTCCCTGCAGGGAACCTGGACTCAGTTCCTACAACCTACAGGGTGGCTCAGAACCATCTTCAACTCTAGATCCAGGGTGTCCACTGCCCTCTTCTGGCCTCGACGGGTACAGGATGTATGTGATGTATATACATGCATACATACATACAGGCAAATACTCATAACCATAAGATAAAAATAAATAATTTTTTAAAAGTATGGGTTGGAGGGCTGGAGAGATGGCTCAGAGGTTAAGAGCACTGACTGCTCTTCCAGAGGTCCTGAGTTCAATTCCCAGCAACCACATGGTGGCTCACAACCATCTGTAATGAGATCTGGTGCCCTCTTCTGGCCTGCAGGCAGACATGGAAGGAATGTTGTATACATAATAAATAAATAAATCTTAAAAAAAATTTTAAAAAAGTATGGGCTGGAGAGTCAGTCCAGCAGTTAACAGGCCTGTGCTCTTGCAGAGAGCTTGGGTCCAGTTTCCAGCACCCACATGACAACTCTCAACTATCCATAACTCCAGTTCCAGGGGATCTGATGCCATATTCTGGACTCTACAGGCACCAGGCATGAATGTGGTGCAGAGCCATGCATGCAGGCAAGACACCCACACATAAAATGACATTAAACTTGCTGGGTTTTTTTAAGGTGGGGAGGGGAGGGACACCAGACACCGTGGTGAACACTTTTAATCCCGACACTTAGGAGATAGAGGCAGGTGGATCTCTGTGAGTTTGAGGCCCACCTGGCCTAAATAGCCAGTTCCAGATCAGCCAGGGCTGTACGGTAAAATCTTGTCTTGAAATAAACAAAACAAAACCCCAAGGGGCTGGGAAAATAATCCCAAGGTAGAAAACTTGTCTAGTAGGCATAAGGCCCTGGGCTGGATCCACAGCACCACAAAAAACAACCCCTCCTTGTCGGGCGGTGGTGGTGCATGCCTTTAATCCCAGCACTCGGGAGGCAGAGGCAGGCGGATCTCTGTGAGTTCGAGGCCAGCCTGGTCTACAAGACCAAGTTCCAGGACAGGCTCCAAAGCTACAGAGAAACCCTGTCTCAAACAAACAAACAAAAACAACAACAAAAACCAAACCACTCACATCTACCCCACCCACATTCTGCCCGCTTGTCCAGTCAGAACGCTGTCCATCTGATGGCTGGGTTCCCCGTGACCACGTGGCCACAAAGGTGCTACCATACACAGCATGTTCAGGGTTAAGGGACTGACACTGAAGACGGCACACACATGCCGGGACATTCACACATGGTACCTGTGCATTTTCTGCTGGGAACCGGCATTCACTAAAACCTGCTAAGGGAACAGGGCTTTCATAGCTTTACATCACAGCCACACAGGACCACAGCTGACAGAACTGCATCTGTGCCAGGATCCTCTAAAACTGACTCATCCGGTCCCCCAACAACCCCACATTACAAATGAGAAAGCTGGCTCAGAGACGTTAGGCCGTCCAGCCTGCATCACACAGCATATATGCGGCAGGCCTCCCTATCCTGAAGCCCTCCCTCCACAAACCCTGTCCAGTTCCCGAGCTGTTGGACACTGTCCTGTCTCCCGCTTTGGGTCACAGAGCCCTCAGCCCCCATCCTGGCCTGCCTCCCTCCCAGCCAGGCCTCCCTCCCAGCCCCGGCACCCACCTCGATCTTGCTGTTGTACACCAGGATCTCCAGCACGGATACCTCCTCCCCACAAGTATCCAGGGAGGACAGGTCGTAGAGTGAAGAATACACAGGCCCGTAGGCCCAGTCCTTGAACTTGCGAGACAGGTGACGCGTGTCTTCATCTGTCACCTCCCGCCGGATAATGTGCTGAAAAACCTACAGAGGGGACATCTGCTCTCAGACAGACAGAGGACTGATAGAGACATGTATGATAGATTGACTGACATATATGATAGGTAATAGACATGTATGATAGATTGACTGACATATATGATAGGTAATAGACATGTATGATAGATTGACTGACATATATGATAGGTAATAGACATGTATGATAGATTGACTGACATATATGATAGGTAATAGACATGTATGATAGATTGACATATATGATAGGTAATAGACAGATGACTGATACACAGAGACATAGATGATAGATAGATTCATGATAGATAATGGGGAGATAGATAGATGATAGAGTGATAATGGATAGATAGTAGACATTTGATAGAGACATAGATGATAGCTAAACATATAGAAGACAGATGATTGGTATATACAGACATAGATGTTAAACATGATAGATGATGATTGATAGATTGACAGGTGATAGTTGATTGATAGACTGACAGGTGGTAGATGATTGATAGAGACATAGATGACTGTGGTGGTTTGAAAAAAAAATGGCTCCCAAAGGCAGTGTCACTATTAGGAGGTGTGGCTTTGTGAGAGTGAGTATGGCCTTGTTGAAGGAAGTGTCACTGTGGGGGGGCAGACTTTAAAGACTTATATATGCTCAAGCCATGCCAGTGATACAGACCACTTCCTGTTGCCCGCAAGTCAAGATGTAGGGCACTCGGTTACTTCTCCAGCACCGTGTCTGCCTGCACGCCACCATGTCACAACTTCTGAAAATGTAAGCCACCTAACTAAATACTTTTCTTTTCAAAAGTTGCTGTGGCCATGGTGTCTCTTCACAGCCATACAAACCCTAACTGAGACAATGGTAGAGAGATGACTGATAAATATTGACGGATATACAGAAAGATAAGTGGCTGATATATTGAGACACGGGTAATAGATGATAGAGACAAATGATAGATAAGATAATAGACAGATGATCAATAGAGACATAGATATCAGATGATTGATGACAGATAAGTTAGTAGGTAGGTAAATAGATAGATAGACAGACAGACAGACAGACAGACAGATTTTCAATGCTGGGGTAGAACCCCGTGCCTTGCATGTGCTAGACAAGACTTCTACCACTGAGTTATTTTCCTGATCTTCCTTTTTATTTTGAGACCCAACCTCCCTAAGTTACCCAAGTTGTCCTTGAACTTGTTCTGTACCAAGGTTGGTCTTGAATTTCAGATCTTCTGCCACAGCCTCCCAAATCACTGGAGTTACAGGCTGCCCCGGGGTTAGTCCTATGCAGCTTCCTGAACACTTGTCACCCCCTCAGTTCTTCATTAAAAGCTGCATGTGCCTCACCTCTTTGAACTGTCATAGCAACACTCCACCAGAAGAGGAAACTGAGGCACACAGAGAGCAAAGTGGGGTGGGGCCTGAGCCTCCCCCGGGAAGCACTGAAAACCACAGGTTGGTTCTTAACTGCAAGCTACTCTGGCCTGGCTCTCAATCAGGGCAATGGCGCCTCCCAAGGGACAGTTCGGCAGTGTCTATAGACACATCTGACTGCCACAGTGCATGGCAGGGGGTGTTAGTGGCATTGGCGGATCAAGGCCAGGATGACCCACAACACACAAGGGAGCACAGACCAACCTCACACACAGCATCCACAGTGCTGAGGCTAGGAATCTCTCTCCAGGGTGCTGTGAGAGGAGTGGGCCCAGCAGAAGGAAGGCAGCAGGCCGGAGGCTGGGTCTCAGTTTACATCAGTGAGTTGTCCTGCCTGACAGTGCTGGGGCAATGGGCAACCAGTGGGGATGACTTAAGGGTCTAGATAATGGGGGTCAAAAATGCCAATAGTAGCTCCAGGGGGAGCTGGGCCCACTCACTCCGATCTTGCCCGTCTTGGCAGCCATCATGAGGGGAGAAAGGCCGTCATTGTTGAGCACGGTCTCCAGGTTGCTGTCAGGGAAGAGGCGGGAACACTTGAGAAGCAACAGGTCGTACATCTTGGTGACAAACTTGGTGTTCTCGCGGGTGTTGTCGGCGATGGCCACCAACGCGTGCAGCACCGTGTTGCCTCGCGAGTCCTGCCGTCTCATGTCTGCTTTCTTGTGCGGGTTCTCCGTTAAGTAGTTGACGATGTGTGGCTGGTTGGTGCAGGCTGCCAGGGACAGGGGCAGCTCCCCTGGGGCCAAGGAAACTGAGGATCAATGCAGGGGACCAAGGTGGGGCTTCGCCTGCCACGCTAGGGATGGGGACAGATACCACCCACAACTGTGTGGGCCTGGGGCTTCTCATGGTGGCTACAGGAGAGGCGGGGGTTGGCTATCTGGGGACATGGTCCATGCAGTCTGGAAGCTGTGTGGGTGGCAGGATTTTTGTGAAATTTTGGCTCTAAATCCCATGTTATGTGTAGCGTTAGCAGGGTGATGTTCAGAGTATTTCATTGGTCTAATTGTGGCAACACGGTGGCAATCTGGACTGTGAGATCCCACTCATCGTATGGTGTTAGTCAGACCAAAAGATGCTTGCATATTAGGGTGCTGGTACTGACACTCCGCCACAGTCCTCAGCATTCAACTGATCTACAGCTACGGATGGGAAAACTGAGCTACATGCCGTTAGTCACATGCCCAGGGGGAAGCAAGGTGAGGATCTGAACCCAGGTCCTGTCTGGACATTCCACAGAACTCCCACTCTGAGGCATGGCCTCAGCGAGCAGGATCCTGGGGGATGTATACCACAGGGCGGGCCAGGACCTGTGGGAGCTCAGCTCTGAGTGTGTGGAGAGACACCAACCTGTCCCCGGGCTCCTACCCTTAGTCACCACTGCTCACCAAAGTAGAAGTAGCCACCCTCATCCTTGGGCTGGAAGAAGCGCCCTCGGGCCTGGGCATGCACATCAGCTCCCTGGGCGACCAGCAGCTCCACATAGTGTTTGCAGCGCCGTTCAATAGCGATATGCAGGGAAGTCTGGCCTGGGGAGAAAGGTAGCTAGGCTCTGGCATGGCAGGAGTCTGGCCTCCCTGCTGAGGGTAGACTACCAGTTGTGGACATTGGGCTAGGGACCTCGAGGCCAAGCCTTGGCCAGCAATCACAGAAAGACTTACATGGGAGTTGGGGTGCATGACAGCCAGTGCCTGCTGTATGCTAAAGCAGAATTTTAGGCTCACAGGAAAAATGACTTGTGGGCTCCAAGGGCAAAAACTCAGAGACACAAACTTTAATCCTGGAGGGCATGATGCCCTCTGCACCTCAGAATTTTGACTGCTCGCTGTAAGATGCACAATCTTTGTGGGTTCTATCATAGTCTAGCAGGAGTGTAAGCTTCTCGAGAGTCACTGATGGAGTACACCACCTGGGAAAGATGCCAATGACATAGTGGGGAAGAACGGAATGCCCACCCAGCCACTGGGTTAGCCAAATCAACCCTGGAGGTCAGAGCAATGATAAGTTAGCCGGCCTGCTTACCCCAACACCCACAAACTTTACAGACTTTGCTGACATTCTGCAATCTTGGTGAATGTAAGCTTTTGTTCCTAGGCTCTCAGAATCAGGGAGCAGAGAATCTATGCACATGACACCTTTGCCTCCTAAAACCTCTGGCTCAACATGGTGCATTGCAGCGCCTCCAGTGGCCTGAGTGTCCAACCCATAGCCTCTAGGGTTCAGTTTCCTAGATCATAAGCATCAGTTAGCAACGGGGTACTGTATCCCGCAGACTCTGACTCTCAATCTGAAATTCAGAATAGCGAAGGGCAAGGGGCTGGCTGCTGCCCCTCCTCATTCCCTCGTCATTCCCTTGTCCATTCAATGACAGCGCGGTGCGGCGACACCGCCCAGGCAGACCCACCTCGGTAGTAGATGTCCCTGAAGGGCGAGTTGATGAACTCGCGCATGTTGCCGGTCCGCTCTGCAATGTCCAGCAGCACTGGGATGGTGTCATTGCGGCCATTGCTCAGGTTCAGCAGCGCCTTGGGCAGGCAGGTCTTCCCCGTGGATGGCTCTGGGGGGCGGCAGGAAAAGGCTCAGAGCCCGGCTGTGAATCTGGGGCAGGAGCAGGATCCCTGGCATCTGAGATGCCTTCTGCCTGCTTGATGGGAACACAGTGCCCCTGTCTCTCATGGCGCTCAGGGTGCCCATGAACTTACGACAATAGATAGACACTGACATACAGAAGGCCACAGCCTATAGACTGGCGTGGACTTAATCATGTTTGGGGAGATTTCTCTTGGACACAGGGTCTCATTATGAAGCCCAGGTTGGTCTTGAATACTCCATCTTCTTGCCTCAACTTCCAGAGTGCTGGATTACAGGTGTGTACCACTATACCCTGCACTTGAGGGAAGGTTTTAATTCTTTATTTTATATTATGCATATGGGTGTGCTCCCTGCATGTATGTCTGTGCACCGTGTACATGGAGTGCCCATGGATGGTCGAAGCAGGCATCAGAGCTCCTAAGACTGGAGTTACAGATGGTTGTGAGCCACCATGTGGGTGCTGGGAACTGAACCCAAGTCCTCTGCAAGAGCAGCGAGTGCTCTAACCACTGAGCCATCTCTCCAGCCCACAGAGGAATGTTGGAAAGGGTTTTGAAAACAGAGGAAATGGGAACAGAGAGCTAAAGACCAACCAGGTGAGGATACACAGAGACACTCCACGCGTGTAGGAGTGTGTGTGTGTGTGTGTGTGTGTGTGTTTAAAAAAAAGTCAGCCATCCATCTTTTTGTTGGTTTTTGTTGTTGTTTTGAGGCAGGGCTATCCTGAAACTCACTACATAGAACAGGCTGGCTTTGAACTAAGAGAACTGCCTGCCTCGGCCCCCTGAGTGCTGGGATTAAAGACGTGAGTCACCATGCCCAGCTCCAACCATCCAGCTTCACCACGGGACCCAGCAGAGCCTCTCTCCATTCCTCCATGCTCCCTCCTTTATTTCTAAGTATACATGTGCTCCCGCCTGCACAGTGGGCAGAGGTCAGCAGAGGTCAGCACTGGGTGCTCCCACCTGCACGGTGGGCAGAGGTCAGCAGAGATCAGCACTGGGTGCTCCCACCTGCTCGGTGACCAGAGGTCAGCAGAGGTCAGCACTGGGTGCTCCTTCCATCATTTTCCACCCCCTTCTGAGGCAGCGCTCTCACTGGATCAGTGAGGCTGGATCAGGAGAATCTGCCCGTTTCCCCCTCCCCAGAGCTGGGATCCCAAACATACGCCATCTTGCCTGGCTCTTTCCGCGGATTCCGGAGATCTGAACCCAGGCTCTTGTGTTTGCACAGCAGTACAACAGCAGTGCACAGTAGTGCACCCTTACACTACTGAGTGTCTCCCCTTCAATCAGCTCTGAAAACAAGACATACCAAACAGCGTGTGCCCACCCGTGGGTTTCCTGTCCCACAGAGCATTTACACTAGTGTCCTAGAGGGAAGGGAAGAGCCACAATGTTCCCAAAAGTTTGGACGGAATATGCCGAGGATGTGACATCTTAAGAGAGGTGGATGCAGTTAAGTGTAATCATTTTCCGTAACTGTCCAACATCTTTGGAGGTCAGTCTGCCAGGTGCCTGTCACCTCCCTCTCTGTCACCAACACCCTATTCCAAGTTTCTGTCCCTCACTGTGATGTGTTTGGCTATAGGAACTAGCATCTTTCTCCAGACAATCAGTAAAAAGCAAATCCCCCCACCCCACCACCAATCAGGCCTGGAAAATGGGTTCAGGGTGCGACAGCATGGGATGAGGGCCAGCTCTGCCGGCTGGCACCTCAGGGTGACTTCCCCTCTAGTGTGATGGCAATCAAAGGAACACCAATGAATCGACCAGTGTTGTGATTAGCAGGACCCTGGGTAGCAATGAGCCCTCCGTACATACCTATGCTGCACTAGGGTCTCCTGTGGTAAGGAGTGTAGCTCCCCAGCTGCAGGAAGAGCTGGAAGCCTGGGAAACTTCCAGTGCCACCCCAGGAGTGAGCTACCTGACAGCCTTTCTCCCCAGCTGCTCTCTCTGTCACCTGGGCAGCTGACCCGGGATAGCACCAGCTAGCTGTTTGTCAAATGCATCAACAGTGATTACAGCTTTCCACGGGCATCCAGTAGGGGCTGCCCTGAATGCTGGCCAGAGCCCTGGGGGCTGTGCCCCCCAATCTCTGGCCTAAGGGTAGTGTCGACCCCCTGTTTTATCAACATCACCAGGCAACCACCAGCTCTCCATGGCAACCCAGTTCCTGCCCCAGCCCTAGAGTCCCAGTCTCTGAGAATGCTGTTCCCATCCTGCCGAGATCCTCAGCACCTCCCTTCTCCCCACACCTGCCCCCACTGTGTCTATTTTACCTGTTTTTTCTCACACCCTTGGACTGTCAACTCTGCTACCATCACCAGAACCAGGCACTGCCTCTCACAAGCCCAAGATACTCCCCTGGTGTGACCAGCCTCTGAGGTCCTCCTTCACCCACTTGTCACCCCAGAGATCATGGTAGGCCACCGGGTCTTTGTACTGGTCCTCACTTCACTGCCTCCCCCCACTCGGAAATGCTCCTCCCTCCCTTTACACAGTTGGTGCAACACATTCAGACTTCGTTCAGGGGTTCACATCCTCTAGGAAACCCTCATGGGTTTCCCCTTACTAGCTCTAATATTCCAGTACAGCCTCTTGTAGAAACATTTTTACCGTTTTAACCGTGTACTTATTTCTGTGGCTGTCCCACCTGGGAGCCTGAGAGCCACCTGAGACTAGGGCTGTTATCTGCCTTGCTCCTCGGTTCCTCATTTCTGCCCCACCCTACCCCTAGCCCTCACCTCACCTCTCTACCTGCGTCAGGCACCGGGCTGACGCAGGTAGAGACTTCATAGGTGCCTGATGGCATCTTGCTGAATCAGTAAGAAGTCACTAACGGGGTCACCCAGGCACCTCCAGTAATCCCACATCACAGCTGGCACAAGGACAATGGGAACTAGGTCCTGGGCCTGGGCTTCCACAAGCTCCTCCTGTGGTTGTGGAGAATCTAAGTACCGCTACAGAGGAAGCAATTCCTCAGCTGACCACCAGGTGGACGTCTCTGGCTATGGAGCCTGCTGGAGCCAGGGGCCTTAAATTGCCCATTGGCAAATAGGAGAATGTGAAACTACCCAAATTGGGGGTAGGGGTGGGGACAGAGATTCCACCCTGAAAATTGGATGAGCTCATCAGCCTCCAGCCAGAAAAACATGCAGAGGAGGAGCCAAGTTTTGTGACACCTGAAGCTTGAACAATCTGGGGGCGCTGCTGTGGACCATGAACGATGAATACAAAAGCCAGTACCAAAACCCTAGACAGAGTTTGTTCTTAGTAAGAGAGCCCTAAAGCTTCGCTGGTGTCCCCTGTCCTGTACACTACAACTTCAGGCCCAGCCAAGTCCCCACCCAAATCCACACTGCTACTGTCTAGGGGTTTCAGTCTGGGCTAAGAGTCCCCCACCTCAGTCCCAAGCCCAGAAGAAGCCACAAGCTTGGAGGACCAGCTCCTTGGGACTCTGTCCTGTCCAAAGCTCTGGACAGTGGCCTTGCACCAGATCTGTTCACTAGAACATTCCCTTTGCCTGACATGTGGGGTGCACAGGAGAGGGATGTGTGGCCAATATGTGCCACCAACATACTACGTGGCCTCTCTCAACTCCAAGCCTGCAGCCACCACAGGATCGGGTACCACTGTACTTTGTAGAAGCCAGTAGTTCTCAACGGATGGGCACAAAGATCTGGGAGGAATTGTAACCTTGTAAGAATCAGGTCCAGGGGCTGGAGAGCTGCCATAGCAGTTAAGAGCATCGGCAACTCTTCCAGAGGTCCTGAGTTCAATTCCCAGCAACCACATTGTGACTCAGAACCTCTATAATGGGATCTGATGCCCTCTTCTGGCCTGCAGGTATACATACAGATAGCACACCATATACATAAAATAAATACATGTTTTTAAAAGATTAAAAGAAGAAACCCTGTCTTGAAAAATATAGTAAAATAAATTATTTTTAAAAATCATGGGGGCTGAGGAGATGGCTCAGTGGTTAAGAGCACTGGCTGCTCTTCCAGAGGTCCTGAGTTCAATTCCC